>NW_026844347.1:247463-918263 GCF_029955315.1 Cylas formicarius
ATTGAAATTATTTGAAGAGCAGCTAAATCGTAATGCTCACATTAGTCACATAAAGAGAAAAAGTGTTCTCTTAGTCGGTGTGTCATACAGATGAACTATTTTCTAAGTGAAATTTCAAAATATAAAATTTATAATGCTTGTTTCTTGTCGGTTATAAGATATATTATTGCAGACTGAGGTAGTTTAACAAACTTTAATAAAAAATAAAATCCTTAAAACTCAATTTCGTTTAAATTTGAAAATGCACACTGAAACGCTATATGATCCGATTGAAATTATGTTAAAATTTGAACAATTTAAACTTATCTACAAAATAATACAGAACAAAACTAAAAGCAACATCAAAATAACTCATATCAATGAAATACACTCACACAACTTAAGAAATCACACTGACATACAGTTACGGAATGCCAGAACAAATAAAGAACTGCTAAATTCAATGCGTGCGGCCTCAAATACATACAATATAGTGTCCAACATTGTGAAAAATGAGACTTATTACAATATTTTTGTTATAAAGTTAAAAAATATTTATGCAATTAAATAATACATTTAATTAAACTCTTGCAAGATTCGAGTCTATTATATTAGATTATTATTAGCTAATTCAATTAAAATGCTTTAGGAACCAATGCTTAATGCATTGTTTAGAAAATTTACCATATTCACATCTAAATAGTATAATAGTGTATTACAATATAATTATAAGATGTATATGTAGTGTTTGACTGGATAAAGGACTATAAAATAAAATCACTATAGCTCGTTTAAAGCTAGAGCGCTATTGCGTTAGCATTGCTTCCCGAATTCAGACTAAACGAGTATTATAGATGTGTATGTATATAAAAGTTAGTATTTGTTTTTTATTGCCTAAAAATTAATTAAAATATGTGGCTACAAAACTATAACAACGAAATGATAGGTAATTAAATTTTGATACATTTTCAAAACTAATCTGAAGCAGATTCTTCAAAAATATTGTTTAGATTCCACTTATTCGCTGATATGTACGCTTTTTCCATCTCTTTTTATTTACATTTAATATCTCTTCGTAAAGTACTTGACTTCCAACAGGTTAAAAATTTATTTTTCCTCGCTCCTTCCCTGTTACTTGTGCACATACACACTCCATTGGATTGCAATGATAAGGAAGCTCTCTTGTTTTCGCCATTTTATCGAGAACGTATTTTTTTAATTAGTGTTTATCGGGGTATTTTTTTTAAAGGGAACTCGACATCGTTTGAAAGTAACTACTATTAAATTTCCACTAGGTATTAGATCTACCATTTGTTCAAGCAGTGGTAATCCGACCAGCCTTGCCAATCCGTGGATTTAAGGATTTAATGCCTCGGACCATCTTTGCAAGTGAGCTTATTTTTGGATCTTAATATTTCCATCTTGCCAACAGTTGGTTGTATAATTTTTAATCTACCTTTCATCTTAATAATGTATGTGTTAATAATAACCGATCTTCTGCTTTTTTTTGCATTTATAACCTATCCGTTTTAATAGTTTTCGTAGAGTATTTCTGCTGATTGATGGAAAACCACAGTCTCGTTTTTTTTCTTAAAAAGTATCTTACGTGGTAATCCTGTGTCTAAAGAAGTTCAGATAGAGAAGTTCAAATTCTGGAGATACCGTGGGTGGTTTGACAATGCCAGATGTATTTTCATTCAGAAGGCGGTAAACTATTGATTTTTCAACACGATCTTTGCAATACGTGCCAATTACAACTAACGCTATGAGGTGCGTTTCCACTTTATTACCGCGTAGTAACAATTAAGAATCTTTTTTTTAATGAACCAGTTCTAGGATGTTCACGTGGTTGTTTTAGATTTTCCACAACTAAAGATTATTTGTCAGCTCTCCAAAATAAGCAAATACAAAATATTTCGTAAGACTTGTATGGGATGTAAATTTTTACCTGTACTTGTATTATCAAGTATTACAGAAGAATGAATACTAAAAATTATCGCACTTTTTGCATGCTTAATAATAATTACATAAAGAGTATTCCGTTATTATTTTATTATTCTCCATTAGAATTAGAAATATGTAATTAGCTTGTACGTCAGCAGCTTTCCATCAAGTTTGCCTTTAAAATATAGACTTTAAACTATTTTATAAAACCATAAACATGGCGTGAGAAGTGATAGTTATTGCTAAACTCTATGAAAGCTTTGCTTTTTACTAACCCCGCACCACACAATAGCAAAATATTATTAGATACGTCGGCAAAATCTGAGAAACAATTTCCTAACGTGGACACTCCCGCAACTCCAATCATGGAAAATATATTCAGTGTTTCCTGCGACACATAGTATTTCGACATAATAATACGCAATAACGATTCAAAAAATAGCTCTACTGTTTTTAGTGAATTATTGTTTGTCAAAGACAGCCTTATGGAATATTGAATAATTCAAAAATCGATTATCAATTTCTCTCGCTGACCCACTTTTCTTTCACCCACGTATTTTTAGCCGATTCATTACGTGATTGTTTTGTGTCCTTTTATTTTCGTCCAACACATTTCTACGTGCTGACGCAACCGCAACTCTCACCAATAACTCAATTATCGGCAGACGATCAAGATTCCCGAAAGAAAATACACCCAAAGGACAGAGAAACATGCCCAAAGAACCAATCGAAATAATTGTTTGTTCAATATGTTATTTACTTTACCACTTGCACTGCACTGCAATTGGTGGTCTCAATTAAAATCTTAAAAAAAAAAAATTTAAAGCGGGCGATAAAGTTTTAATTTTATTTTGTGAATCAACTCTAAAAAGTACAACGTCTGTAAAGCAGACTTCTGCGCCACTCACAGCCTGTGTAACTATAAATTGAATTAAAATTTGTCAGATTTTTTTACTCTATACCCACAACACATTCTATTTATTAATTAAATAATAAGACCAGAAAACTCATGGAAACTGTAGTTATAAAACTAATTACATTACAAACATTTTATATTCGTAGAGTACACACAAAAGTCCTCAACAAATACGGTGTATACCGTTGAAACAAATAATATGACAGGATGTAGCACTTTTAATGGCAGTATTTTATCAAAATATCAAAACATTCAAGGAAAAACGAGTTAATTGTGTCGACATCGCTGTTAAGAGTTCTGCGCTAGAAAGTTTCTAGCTAGAATCTAGAAAACTTCTAGTACAAATGAGTTATTTTTATTCCTTGGCTGATTAGCATGATGCTTATATCTAATAAAAACTAACGAAATGCGCCGGATGACAAAGTCAACGCATGCGTCTGTGCATCTTCAGATACGACCGAGACAAAAGGTTGCTCTTCAGTTTACTATATGCGGGCCTTAATTAATCGAAAACCATATAAATCAGGCTCTCTCCCGGTTTTTGCTAACTTAAATTCTGAAAGTAAATCATCCCTGATTTAGGATTCTGAAGCGAGGAAAATAATATCAACCAAAACAAATCTATTTTACAAGAGTAAGGCGCAACGAATTTGTAGTAAATTCGTTTCCACGCAGTTTCCAAGATTTGAATTCGCCGCGGCCTGGCAACTGATTAAACGGAAATCAGAGGGAATTTGATTTTATGTCGGAATATCGTGGAAATGGTTCACCTTTGAATTTTCAATAAGCTTGACCACTAAATCCGTTGGCAACCTAATTGAACCTCTTTTTGATAACGGTGAATTATATCCAATCTCGAAACATAACACTTGGAGGCAAATAAAACGTATTGACATTTAATTATCCCTATTGTATTATTGGTCAAATATCCAGGTTTAGTTAAAATTCAATTCAAAGTTCTAAGGAATCGTTTGCAAACACCGAAATTGTTGGTCTCTAAATTTTTTTAATAATTATCCTCTATAACGAAAGTCGCTAGTAAAAATGTAAATGCATAAACAAAAATTATTTGACAATAAATAAATACAAATAAAATCCAAGATACAAGATCTTGTGACAAAATTGTCCTTTAATTCTCGATTAAATGTAGAAAGAAAATGGTTTACAATATTATTTAAGATACATATTACACTAGGTGTTTTTTTTTTCGATGTATAGAACTTTAAGTTGGCATTATTGTTCAAGATGACGACCGATTTAACAGCTGTCAAGTGATTTATTCTCAGTTTGGTTTGGCAATTCATCATGAGTAGACTCACGCCTGAACAACGCTTGCAAATATTGCAATTTTATTTCGAAAATAATGGTTCTGCGCGGAATACGTATCGCGCACTACGTCCATTTTATCGTCGACAAAATCGTCCATCAGAGCAGTTAATCCGATTAACCACGGAACGTTTTCGCACCACGTTTACTCTTATTGATAACTCGCATCCCCAGAGACGCTGTAAGGTGCGTACAGAAGAAGCTATTGCCGCTGTAGAGCGTAGCATTGAGGAAGACCCAAATGAGTCCATCCGCCATGGGCACAGGAATTGGATCTGTGTCCATCCACTTTATGGAACATTTTGGGGAAGGATCTTGGTTTACGAGTTTACAAAATCCAACTCGTGCAAGAATTGAAGCCAAACGATCATCAAGTAAGGCGTAGATTCGTCGAATGGGCCCAAAACGAGATTGCGGTTGTTCCCGATTTTCATAAGCGAATTTTGTTTAGCGATGAAGCCCACTCCTGGATGAATGACTACGTCAACAAACAAAACTGCCGTATTTGGAGCGAAGCTAATCTTCAAGTGTAAGTCGAAACACCGTTACATCCAGAAAAACTGACTGTTTGGTGCGCTTTATGGGCTGGTGGAATCATTGGTCCGTACTTCTTCAAAAATGATGTTGGCCAGAACGTTACAGTCAATGGTGATCGGTATAGAGCTATGATTACTAACTCTTTCATTCCTGGCTAAACTACTTTCTGTGGGGCTATGTAAAGTCATTGGTCTATGCGGATAAGACACAAACGCTTGACCATTTGGAAGACAACATTCACTGTGTTATTGCTGATATACGGCCACAAATGTTGGAAAAAGTCAGTCAGTCAGGACGTTCAGATAAAATGTAATGCCGCAAGATTATCTTTCGGATAAATAAAATTCATGTTAATCGAATAATCCATCGTTGTTTTATTGCAACTTAAAGTTCTGCACATCGAAAAAAAACACCCCTTACTTCTTGAAAACTGTATATTTCCGTACGTATTTCTCTATGACCTTTACAAATCTTAATTTAGGACGCATTACATTTTAAGATTATGTTTGCATTTTAGATAACTGTCTGATTAAAAATTAAAGTAATATTTAATAATACATTTAGTGTGTTCATAATAAGAAAATAAAAAATAACAATGTTAGTGCATTACCGAATCAATCAGTCTTGTAGGAAATAAATTCCTGAAATACTGTATTTCAAAAAATACGCTTTTCTAAGAATAAATTCATATTATTCGTATTCGTGTACGTTTGGAATCCTCTATATTGTGGTTGTAAAAATTAAGGGCTTGTAAGGTTTCCTTTTATTTTTTATTATATCGTTTGGGATCCCCAGGACTTTTTTTATTGGGATTCTAGTTTATGGTCAAGACCGGTCGAGGTCTAATAATTTCGAAGGAACAAACTCGAAATTTTAGTGTTCAAAAGGCCACTCCATGTGAAGCGCTCTGGAAAATGGTTAGTTTTAATTTTTATTACTTGAAATCTAAAGAAATTATACATCTTCTAGCTCAACATATGACATTTCGGCCATTAAAAATGTTTGTGCACCTTAGGAATTAATGTTTATACAGAACAAAGTATTAATTTTGTCTAAAAAATCCGCTTTTTAAATGTGCTCCAATAGTCTAATTGATTTTTCCTCGTAAGAGAGTATGATGTAAAATCCATTATTTAAAAAGTAAGCCAATTGTTCATAAATTTTCTCATTTGCTTTATACCCCCTAGATAAATTAACAATTTCCTAAATTTTACAATTCAATTCAATTCAATTCCAAAGAAAATATAAAAGGTTTTTGGCAAAAAAAAAATTAAAATAACGTTTTTCCTAAAATTTTGTACGTATTTATTTTCAACAAATGCTTAAAACATAATTTTTCGATCTCACGCAATTCATACCGTCTTCACGTCAATACTTGTCCACAACCATATTCTAAATCAGTCCGCAGCGAAAATTTTTATGAATGCCACAAGAAATTTGTGTTTCATCACCCCAAAATTCATAAAACGGGAAATATCTATCTGCATTCTTCTGCATATACGCTCAACGATTGAGGCACATTGACCGATATAAAATAACAGTTTACACATACAGGTGCGATTATTAGACTAGATTTTTTTGCAAATAACTCTGAGAAAAGCACCGCAAGTTTGTTTTATCCCATTTTTAACAATAGTCTGTTTAGTACCTATTCCATAAGATTACAAAAATATATTATAAAAAATTTTTAAATGACCCTTTAATCACGAGTTTATTTAATCACACGTGGAACGCAGCGACCGAGTGTTTAATAAACGAATGTCTGATGAAGATTATCAACGTATTGCGACTGACGTGACCATTAATTGGAACTGACAAAAGTCAAAATACTAACAGAGTACCCAAAATATCCGACCGCCTGAAGTGTCTAAATGTAACGCTTTGCACGTGCTTTTGCTCAGGTTTTATAAAACAAAAATAACGGGAAAAGCCTTATGTGCATTTAAACGCTCTAGTTTCAGTGCTATTTCAAGTTTTGTGTCAACATTTCCGAAGCATCTTTTTAGGTACAAATTATTGGTTTAAATATATTTTTGTAAATAATGGTTTAATCGTGTATATCTGTATTTCGAATATCGAAATATCAATGTGCTATATTTTATGTTGATGACTATTAATTTTAGAAATTCTAATATCTATATCATTAAATTTTAAGTAAAAGATGCTAGATCGACTTTGAAAAAATGCACACTTTCGTAAAATATTATTGATATGTAATATAGAAATAATTAGAACGCGACAGCGGAGACGAAAATGTAATAACATTTCAGGCTATCCCATTCAAAATATTAACAACCATGATACTTAAGAAGCGGCAATAATGGATTTATATATCGTCGTCGTTTATGCAAATTTTTAAAACCATATGCACTAGAAATAAATTCTTTATTAATTTTTTTGATATTCAGTGGGGCAATATACTAAAACTGCAAAATTCCAAATATTTTTTAGAACAATCTTGCTTCTAAACTTAATATTGCTCTTAAATAACAACATTATTCTATAGGTATTCTGTACACATAGAACATAACATACCAAAAATAACATCACCCAAAATGTAATTTTATCTTCTTCTCTTCGGTCCAACTGGCTTCTGAGTGAGTATAGTGTTTTACCATTTAGCGCCATCTCATGAGATTGGTGATAACTTCACCGCAACATCCTTGCAATATCCCTTAAAGTCTCGTAATTTCCAAATAGGGAGACAAAATTTATTATTCCCTTTGTTAACCTATTGACCCCTTGATATGTACAGTTAATTGACCAGGGACTAGCAACGAATTTTTACACCCCGCCCGTATATCATCATACTGTCTTCCACTGTACTATTTATTAAATATCTTTGCAGCGTCTCGTGTTGTTAACTACTTTAGCGGACAAACCCAGAGCGACGAGCAATGCGTCAAATCAATATAATCGTAATTTGCAGTGGGTTTGATTGAGAACAGTTCTCGACATTGTTAGGCTACCGTTAAATCAACCGCTATAATCCGTCAATTTGCTTCTCGAAGATTACGTGTCACAACTTATCTTATTTAGGCTCAATAAATGTCAAAAGTACGAGTAAAATATAGCCCATTTATTACTTATCATGGCCTATAATGGAATACGATAAAGTTGAAATTCAAGATAAAAAAGTAAAGAACTCATTTTCACATGAAGACAGCAAATTTTTGAACAGTTAGGGGACGCAATAATAATAATAATACTCGTTTCTATTGGATTGTTGCAGTTAAATAGGCTGCAGATATTTCAAGTTACCATAACAGTTTCCAAATTTCAAAATATTAAAGAAAAACTCTTTTATTTTAGTTCTTCGCCATATGTAAATAAAACTTTTGTTGAGCTACAACAAAGACGCAACACTATTAAATAAAAAATTGGCCTATGTGACAAAGGATATCGTTTTCCTCATTTGGAACTACGATGAAAAGGTTTGAACGTTTTTCTGTTGCATATCGCTAATAATTCTGAGCTGAGCGAGAAAAGCGAAAGGTATTCAGTGTCTCTGAGCAGCAAAACGCCAAAAACTGCATACATAACGTGCCAAATCAAAATGGAGAGGTGTACATTGAGTACCTAAACCTGTATACCTATGAAAATTCGCATTAATCCTAGGAATAATGTACAGCGAGGTGAAACAACAAGGTCATTGTAAAGTATAGTAAAAATTTGTAATGTGCTGTAATGATTATTGTAGCATCGTAAAGATTAAGGGATAAAGCAGCATTTTGTTTTATAGTAGTTATAATATTGCCGAATAATGTTGAAAATGATAAACATTTTATTATGAGATTAAAAATTTGCTATTCCATTAAAAAGAAGCAAAAATGTTAGTCACGGCTCTTCTGTTTGAAGTTCTTTTTATAGAAACAAATGTAATTAAATATTCGTCTTGTCAGCTCCATCAATTGATATCTAACCATAAATATATAGTATTTCTGATTATTGCTTTTGGTGGGAAGTGAGTATTCATTTACTCTTACTCTACATCATCGTCCATAAATGCGCCAAAACAGTGCTGATTAGATCTAGATGAAATCGTTCAAACTGAATTTAATTTAGTCCTGCGAATGAATATCCAGCTGGCATAAATATCGATAACAATGGCGTATACCGAGAGAGAGATTTAGATATTAGTGGCACAAACTGTAATTATTGTTAAACTTCCCGAACTCTTAACCCATACTGCCATTAAGCATTAAAGCTTCGAACACAAGCTGTGCAAAACCATTTGCAAAAGGTCCATTATGTATTTATCATATAAATAAATAAATTAGTTTAGTTAGTAATTTACGAAAATGTTTTGTTTTATATGGTATTCATTCAGGTTTTTTATAACCGAAGTATAAGTTGTTCAGTATCATTAATTAAAACAGTTTTCATTTGGATCGTTATTTACACAACTGCGCTCAAGTGATGATAAATAGTATGCATAATAAGGCAAGTAGCGGCAGTTGTGATAATTGTGCTATCATCAAATAGCGATTTCGTTGATACAAATACAAACAACTTGGTTTTTGTACAATATCGAATATTTAAAAACTACTGACCAATTGGTTATTCTTATTTAAATAAAACTGTAAAAGCTATGAATTAAATTTAATAAAATTCAATCATCAGTCAATCAAATTAACAATAATTTTGGTGTTACATGTAAATTTTTTGGATTCTTTTTCGTGATCGATACTTCATAATCAGAGGGTTTATTACAATTTTAAGCAGGTTTATTTGCATAGCAATAATTTTTGCATCAGTTTTTGAAAATGCACTTATTTTAATTCAAAAGTGGATAACCATTGGTACAATGACGGATTATAAGAATAAGAAGAATAATATGTCGATGGATATCTGTGAGACGTTTTTATGGCAAACGGCCCAGAATTGAACCATTACCGTCCAATGCCAAATCCAAACTGAAACGCGTTGTGCATGCCCATATTGAAAGTTGCTTCGAAACATTTTTTGATATTGGCCTCGAAATAGACAAGACCTTCATATCTCTAGTTTAGTGTAGTTGCCCGGAAGATATTCGAGGCCAGGATTTTCAAGCCACTTTCATCCAAATTAGATCTATTTTGGAAACTAGATGTATTGGATCGACAAATGCATACTAAAACTTACATAAAGTTACGAGGGTATTCCACTGCTGATAAAATAAAATAAACATGAGCTTCAACTTAAAACTCCCCGTCGCATCGCGTCGCTTAATATGATTCTTGGAATGTTTCAAACTTTATACCAGAAAGTCGTAACACATTTTATTGCTCTATAGAATACAGGATTTATGAGAGCTAAGATTTCGCTAAGATGAAGTTTAATTATTTCCATCATTCTCGAAGAAACATGAACATTCGTTTTATGTACCTTCATTCAAGTCGTAACCAACAGGTGAATTTCATAAGTTTGATGACGACTGGCTTAAAGGAAGGGCGGCAAACCATATGTATGTGTAACTATTATTATTATTAAGTTATTGAAACTAACACTAATACGATAAAAATTATTTACGTATGAAATCCAAACTCGGAAACAATAAATTAATGGCTTTCAAGGTGTGTTGTAGTTCGCTTAAAGTATTACGTTCCCAGAGAACAGCCAGAATGTCCGGCGTAAACACAATCTCCAAATTAAAATGATACGATAGTTATACATTATTGACACAGTACATTAACAAGCGAAACAAATTTTACCGCAAAAATTCACGATTTCTCTATCTCATAACAAGACTACCGAAGGCTAAAAGGAAGGAAATACATATTACTAATATTAAAGTTTTTACTTTGGGTACCCAAATTTCATTAAAATTAGTAAATACATAGAATGATGTGGGGGTTGAGTTGGGACACAATTACAAGAGCAGTTCCTGACCCAGTTCGATAATGCAAACACAACTAAAAAGTTTGATACAACTAAGAGTTCTTATTTACAGTCGGTAGAAATTATTTTAAATGTGATAATTTACTATAGCGCTCCTGACAGGGTCCTCATATCTAGGAGGATTTTTCTTCTAAGTTGCTGAGAGTCGATGACAAGGTTTTCAGTTTTGCTTAGAAATATTAATTTTCGATTTATTTACTTGCACTTGACAACTACTTATTATTGAAGAAAAGATAGGGTTGCATGTCATTGCGTTTTGGTAAGTAGTGCCAATCAGTGTGGTGAAATCTGAAGTGTAGTTGGAGAACTTTTGAGAAGTTTAAAATTTTAAATAATTATGAAATATAACAAACTCCGCCTTAAGGATCGAAAGTTTCCATTCCAATTCTGCAAAAGGCCAATTTAAATAATTTTCTTTCAAATTCCGGATATAAGTTTTCGTTCGCTCGTTCATCATTAAACTAAATGATTCAAGAAATTATCAAAAAAGTCGTTTTAGTCTTCATAAGCTTTAGTTAAATTATGAAAAAATGACATAATATATATTTAACAATTCTAGACTAAAACATCCATATTAAAAAATACATTCATTTCTCCCATATTATTATTTTAAGATTTAAGTCTTAATTTTTAAGTTTTTAATCACGCAGAAAACTGTTTTTTTCTGAAGTTAACGATTCCAACTATTTATGATTTATGATGACAAAAAGATAATTTTGCTTTATTAAAAAACTGTAACACGAAACTTTTTAAGAAAGGGTATACGCAACAAGAGTTTAGATAGGTTAAGGATATCAGCACTGTGAAAATAAAAACAAATAATTCCTAAAACAGAAATAACCAGAGAAACGGTAACGGGCGACACGAGTTGACCCAGGCAGAGAAATAGAAACGGAAGATAAGAGAATATTTTTTAAAAATTTATTATTTTTTAAACAGGGTTTATTTCTTATAAAAAGGAAAAAATGATGCAGATTAAAATGTAATACATGTCGGCGCCCTTTGGTTGGGTGTTATAATGTTTCTTTTTAACTCATGTTATTTTTCGGTCTAGACTAAACAATTATAATTCTGTCATTCGTAATATTATGAAACAGGGAAGATGGTCTGGCTTTTTATAAGCACTGGTTAGGTCGGATTTTAAGTAGATCCGATAGTTTATTTTTGTTAGGCTATTGTGTAGTTTATCTAGTGGGTGGTTTTTTGGATTCCCTTTAATAATCAATTAAATGATTAGATTATTCATTTGTTTTAAGCACTGTGTTGTGCATTCTTTTCTCTTCATCTCTCTCCATCAGAACCGGCCACTCCGAGGTTCTACTTCAATTTTATTATTTTTATTATATTATTTCTTACGACATACATATTGAGAAACATTTTAAGTTCGCCTTGGTAACATAACCGATTATCCTCCGTGTTCATTGAGTAATTTCTCTGATAATCCCCAGTAGACAAGAAAAAATTCGTTTTAAATAATCTAGTTTAACGGTTTTTATAATTCTGTTTACAAAATGTTATTTTATATTTAGAATTTCGCTATAGAGAAAGATATGAAGTAATGCCTTGGCCATAGTATGCTAACGGAATTAATCATTTGTAATATCAACGTTTTTTAGATTTCACTCTACGTTCAATTGTAATTGCAAATTAGTTCCTTTCATCTACGTTACAAATATCCATTTAAAAACAACATAACATTATTCGTCAAATGATTGGAAAACTAAGCCGATAAAACCAAAAACTATGGGTCATCAAAGTAAGAACCCCGAAAGGCAAGTATAGAAAGACACCGAGAGAACCCCATTTTCGAATTCCTTAACCGCTACTTCGAATCATCGACCAGTTTTTATGATACGAGAAGGTCGTGCGAAAATAACCCTAAAAATAGGTTTCGCAGGTTCGAGTTTCTTTTCTGAAAAGTTCCCCGATCGAACTGTCAAATTTCGTGCGAAGTTTCGATAACATTAATTTTAGCTGTCCGACCAAAAGACAGGATGCGTACGTTATTATCGTTCCACGTTTTATGGGTGAATATGACGTGATTTGAGTCCATTCAAATTCAATTTGATTCCTTTACGACTGCAAATGTTATTGAAATTGACATTTAATTAATTAATACACATACGCAGGTAGGTCTATCATAGTTATTTTAATAAATAATTAGTATATAAATATGATAAAATTTTTGGTTTTTGAGGTTCCTATTTTAGTAATAAGTTTCAAATAAAGACTTCGCTTATTATTTTGCCTTGTTTTAGTTAGTATGATCCTTTAGGGTGCAAATATCTTCCTGTTCCATAGATTGTTTTGTATCTATTTGTATCCATACAGCGTCATGAAAACTCTTCTCGTTGTTAACCGTTAACATTAACGTTAATTGTTAATATATCAACAAATTATAACAAAAATTACGCTTTACTATTACACCCTATAATAGTTTAACGTAAATAACCATAAATAGCACTGTACTACTTATACTGAAATAAATGCGAGTCACTCGAAAAACTTACCCAGACGTTGATTCACTAGAGATTTGACAACCACATATTGGCCACTTTGGGTACTATTTTTATCCATTTCACAGAATAAAGCAATTATTTGGTTGAAAACAATTAAAATGTGAAAGGGATTCTTTCGTTTCTTTGGTCATCATATCTATATATATTTTTTATTGCAGATGCTTTCAAGAAACCATTCTAAGGTATGAGGAGGCAGTCGAAAGGCTGCTCGGTATTCCTCTGAATGTCCCTAATGCGACGCCGCCATGTTAGGGGCAAAATTAGACACCGTGTCCAGTTAATATGTTCTTATTGGCTGCCGCAATACTGCTGCTCACTATAAGCTTAGCAGGTAAGTGATTAATGCCAATTACTCATAACACTATTATCAGATATTCAAAAGAATACATTGAAAATTTATGTTAGATATCAAGCTGTGGTCAAAATTTGATTTTGCAACAGTGGACGCAGTGTTTGATTAACTAGTGACTAAAAAATTTTATTACCGTATTTAATAGTAAACATTTTCAAAACAGTATCAATACAAATGAGTAACAGTGTCAAAATAGTATCAGTTACTCATCAACCAAAAACATTAACTTTGAAACTCGTCTGACTTCTTGTGACAATTTGAGCACTCTTTATTAGTGTATATTTAGGAATTTGGCATTAGAGAGTGGAACCAAAAATTCCAAAAACAAATTACTTCTCTGAAAAGTGCAAATGTCACAACAACAACAAAAAAATTAATCCTCAAAATATCTACAATATCCCAGCATTAAAGCCAACTTAGCAATGGTATCCATTTTCGTTTAGAATTTTATGTAAATTGTTGCCCTGAAAATGAAGGGTTTGTCAATCCTCTTTGGATATAATTTCATTGCTTGAAACCTTCGCACATTATTAAACGACTTTCGTACCGAATGTCGTAACAGACTTCTAAGTTGGTTTCGTATCACTTACTTTATCAAATTCAAGTCCCACTCTTCAATTTATTAGTTAAACGACAGTAGAAATAGAAAAAATAAAGAAAAAGCAGAAATGGAAAGGGTATACAGGATTATGCAATAATACACAGCGAGAAATTTTTCCCTGAGCTTAATTATAACATTTTAATATCAAACATTACCAAAAAATTAATTACAAGAATAAAATTGCGTTCGCAGTAAATAAACTTTTGTTGAGACAAAATGGATTAAAATTTATAAATTTAAATTATAAATTATATTCTTATTGCATCAATAAAGTTTTGCTGAAATTTTCTACAAACCGACATTAACAAAATATATTATATAATTTATACTCTGGAATACAAAAATTGTTGGTTGGAATTATGCGAATGTTAAATCAATGGTGTATTACCATATTTCCTCAAATTAAAATGTATTTTCTGCAAGTAAATCTCTAATTCCAGGAAGCATAATCTTTTTGACGACATTAACCGTTTTTTTTACATTTGGACGGAAACAGGGGTTGACCCGCTGCCGGGCACACATCGCCATTTGTATTGCCGCTATGATATATTCTGATTGTGAATGTGGATAATAGATAAATTATTATCTGGATGGCAAGAGAAACATCTTTTTCCGGTGTTTTAAAGTACGTACAAATTAAATTAAATTAATTAAATAAATTAAATTAATTAAATTAATTAAATTAATTAAATTAATTAAATTAATTAAATTAATTAAATTAATTAAATTAAATTATGTAAACAAGTAAAGGTAGAAACATTGTTTCTATTGAAGAAAATAAATTTAACGTATGGGTTATTTTAGACATCTGCGCAGATAGAAGAATTTGTAAGTGGAAAAAAAAGAAAGTAAGAAAATATGACATAACATTGCAACTCTTTACCATTAGTTTAGTATGTCTGGATATTGTAGATTCTAGACAACCTAGACCAATTTTTATAAAGGATATTTTTTTTAATAGGCAGTAAAAAAGTTGCCCATATTTTGCCGATATTGTAAAATGACTGCCTTGCAATTCATTGGTGACCGATTGAATATTATTGAATTTGATATTTAATAGCTCGATATGAATTAAATTATTTTATCAGAAGAAATGTGCTTTTTTTCATAAACTAATTATTTTTCTCCGTGTAGGCTCTGGTAGAATTTCCATCATTATCGATATTATGCAATAGGAAGAAATTGATGAAAAGTATCATTTTTAAGCCTGCCCAAAAAATAAATAAGTTTCGTTAAATAAAAAACTAATTTCCTTTATTTTTAAGCAATATGAAAGTTTAATGCAGAGAAAGCTTTGCACATGGATAGAGCATTTCTCCTTCATTTTAAATTTCCTCAACCGCCTGACGCTTTTATGACCTTCTAATTATGAATGTACTCCATAAACTACGTTTAAATGTTTACTTCTAAGACGCATTTTATGCTTTTTCAGTGCTTTCGTAAGTTGTCTCCAACCTTAAAAAGTAAAACGAAACAACATAATTACCCAAATAATTTATGACCAATGTAAACAGAACGTAAGTTTTAGCGAGAACTGCTCCAAGTCACAAAAACTCTAACCAGGCTTTCCGAACCTTTTAAGGCGATGTTACTTAAAAGTATCGAAATGTTTATTTATAGGAATTCCATTGCTCAATTCCTAACTGTGAGCCAGTCGTTTCTTATACCGTCTCCCCATGTGGTTCTGGGGCGTCCTCTTTTTCTTTTTTCTGGAGGAACCCAATTCAATATTTTTTTTGGCCATCTATCATCCGGCATTCGACATACGTGGCCTTACCATTTTAAACTTTTGGCTTCGATAGTGTCAACAATGGTGGTGTCTATCTTCATTCTTTCTTTTATCTCATTGTTACTTATTTTGTCTAGCAGTGTTAGTCCACAACAGAGTCTCCAGTAGTCCATTTCCATTTCCAATAATCTTTTACGTAAATAATTAGTCATTTCCCATACTTCGGCTCAATAGGTTGTAATACTCTCTACAATGGTCTTATAAATACTGATTTTAGTTTCTGGTGGAATTTGGGTACTCCACAGTATTTCATTTAACTGCTTTGTTGCACTAGTGCCACTTTTTGTTATATTTACTCCCAAGTACTCGTAGGAATCGACACATTTCATAGTTCCCTGATCTAGGATTAAATATCTGTTTGTGCCTCCTGCGATAAGATATTCTGTTTTTTCTATATTAATTGATAGACCCCAAGACTTGTACGCCTCGATCAGTTTCCTGACCATATAGTTTATATCATCCTCATCCTCAGCAAAAATGACCTGGTCATCGGCAAAGTGCATTGTGAAGAGTTTATCATCACCAACAGAAATTCCCAAGTTTGGGCAGCTGCGTCTCCAATGTCTTAACGTGGTGTTCAGGTATACCTTAAACAATGTAGGAGCGATTGCACAGCCCTGCCGTAGGCCTTTAGATATTGTAAATTCCTCCGATAATTTCGTTTCGTTTTTGACAGCCTGGTTTTGAACTAATTAAAGTTCAAAAAGTGACCAAAGAGATATGAAAAAATTATCAGTTTTGCAGAAACTATTACATTATCCAGATATTATGGCATTATGCTAAAAGTCAAGTTGCCAAGTTTTTCAAAGAAACTGCCACAGGCTATTTACAAAGCTTCTGAATTTCTCCTTTATCGGTTGCTAACGTTTCGCCAATCATCCTGTCGACTTCTTCAGTTTCAGTTAAACTCTGAAGAAGCCAACACGATGATTGGCGAAACGTTAGCAAGTTTGACGCAACAACAACCGATGCAGGAGGAATCCAGAAGTTTTGAAAATAGTAAGCGGCCAAGTTATTTTAAATAATATTCTCTATCAACTCAACAACCGAAATTACCAAATACTTGCTTATTGCTACGAAACTAAAATTCAGAAAGCCATAAGCACACTAGCTTCAAGATTCGAAATGTTCGTTGTTCAATTGTTTTTAATTACTCCAAGTGGTTAAGGAAATAACTGCAATATTTATAATGAAAAATGTGAAAAATTATCTTAAAGGAATATAAATTTATTAAATTGCCCAATTTAAATTGTCATTATTTAAAATACGCAACCATTGTGAATACTGCAATAAATAACATAGGGTCAGTTTGGGGCAAGACGGCCCCCCTGGGACAAGGAGGCCCACCTCAAAAATTAACCGAATTTTATTCTTCGTTTTTTCTTCTAATAATTATATTTTTTTAGAAGCTTCGCCAATATTTGGGTAAATTTAGTTAAAGGTAGTCAAAAATAAAAAAAAAATAATAAAAGACTTGCCATATTCTGCTATATAACATATATATTTTATACACTGTTTTTGCCAATAATCATTGTTCGTTTTTTATCTTATTTGAAACTATTCGTTTTGAAAATAAAATATTGAAACAACAGTTCTTAGATTTACTTTTGAGGATGAGCGACTATTCCAGAATGATAAAACTAACCCTTGTATTTGCATTCCACTATTTAGTGGAATTAAAGAAATTTAGTGAAAAGTATAGAATAGTATAGATTAAAGAAGGAATATTCAAAATGCTGGACGGCAATATGAGTTGGGTTTAATTAATTGCTATGAAAAATAGGAGACAAACTATAGAACCAATTCGAGTTATATTGGAAATGAAGAAAAAACATAAATTGAATTACATTTTAAGTGGTTAGTTTTGGTTAACATGTGTATATGATTGTGGTAACAAAAAAGACGGATAGCTTTGAAAAAAGTTATAAAACTATTTTAGATTTTAATTTTCAATAAATCCCCATTTCCAAGAGCCCCACTGTGTTTTAAATTAATTTATTCTCGACTTATATAAAAACGTAAGAAAGTTTTTGAACAAATTCAATCCAGTATTTATAAATTTAACAAGCATGTTGATAACATCTCCTGTATTCCAATTGTCATTTCGTACTCTCGGAAGGACCCTACGCAATAATCCAAATCGACCTATTACATTAATTGTCTTGATGTTACGAAAATGTGCTTCAAAAGCTTACTGTCGGCTTGAAGGCTCACAATTAAACCTTTAATAAACCGTATCCAAAACCGGGAATACAAGGGGTCCGAACATAAGCGGCAACCACTTCTAAACTTCCAAATTGCGACAATGTTAGTTGCTAATTATATGTGAGCGCCCGCTTGGGCACGTGTTTGTACTGTTCCAATATAGACAGTTAACGTTTCAGGTCAAAAAAGGTCGATCTGATAACGGCTGGAGACTATCGATAGCGGCGGCAATAAATGGGCTAACGAATTACAAACCCTAGAATTGTAAATGTTTCCGTCCATCGTGTTTACGTTGTATCGTCGAATATTCTATTCATTCTAATTTGAAAATTTATTGCCCTAAAATGAACATTTTAATCGACTAATCGATGGAGTTAATAAATAAATAAACCGTAACAAACGCACGAATCGCAGAAACGCAGAAGAAAAATAGACGAATTTGAGGTTTGTTATAAAAAATACCAGAGCACAACGTTGTTCAACTTCCTTGTTTTTAATTCATAGTAGAATTATAAACAATCAAAAAACATCTTATGGGAATGTATGGGAACTGAACTCCCAAGTACGTAGCCTCAACCACATAGTGATTAAAATATAAGACAGTGATTTAACCCAGTGTAAAATCGTTATCATTCTGTATTCAATATTTTTAATCGCATTCCTGGAATTCCGATCTCGAGTGTTCGGATCTAGAGTGCTCTGTTCTGATATACAGTCTCTGTAAAGGATAGTTAAGTAGTAGTAGTAATAGTTTTTTTAAGTATTACGGTAGCCTGTGGAAGTTTCTTTGAAAAATTATCTGTAACCATTTCAAATTGCTTAAATAAAGTTAGTTTATAACAAATGTCAAACTGTAGCAGTGACTATGTTTTGTTTCTTAATGGACTGTAAACCTTCGATGATTCCATTCCAGACATGCGTAAGAAGAAATTGCGGAAAACTTTAAAGGAAATGAATTTTCATTACGAAAATACTAAAAACAAAGTAGACTGAATTATCTGCAACGACGACAGAAATATCTGCTATCTGTACGAAACTCGGGTAAATGAAGGATAGATATACCGTTGGTAAAACATTGCAGGAAAAAATTTAAAAAGCGCAAGGCAAGCTTTCATGGAAGGATGATCGACTGTCCACACAAGGCAACAGATTAACAATGACTCGCATTGATAGGAAGAATGGATTTATTGGTGGTGACTTACTAGCGTTTCAATCAAAACGAACTAGAGACTATCATTAAGACTTCGAGGCAATGCTAGATTTTATACCTCCCGGACCTACTATAGTTATGGATAATACGAATCACTCCAGAACTTCCGAAAAGATTATCACGTCTTGGAAAAAAATGGCATCATGAATTGATTTACTTTAAATAAGATACAATTTCCGAAAGATGTGCTGAAAAAAATCACCATATGGGTTTGTCAGTTTATAGCAAGGTATAACACCAAAGTCTTAAAAACGGAAATACAGAATTTATTGGAAACCATCGTTGCAATTTGGGATATAGCATTTAAGTTGCCCACCCAGTTTAATAATGCCCGTCATTTGAAACTTACATTTTATTACTCTTTCGCATTAACAAACATATTCTAGCTGTGTAATTGCGCCATCGACTCCCTATTCTAGCTTTTAAAGCAAAACACATAATTTAATTGAACGTTAGTATGCATTTGATATAAATTAGTCGTTTTACAATACCAATGAGTAGCGAATATTGTCAGCTTAATTGCCCTTTTTGGTTATATGGGTAAAATTTGACATGAATGATTATATTGTCATCTCATAAATTAAAATAATATAAACATTTCGTTCACTGCGGCAGGGGCAAGTGACTGTGAAGAAGAAGCAAGTTGAATTTTTTTTCCAGTAACTTTGCTTTACAGTCATTGTTTGTTTCTCAACATTAATACGATTTTCGACCGACATATGATAGGAAAATGGTCTAGCTAGATTGCGGTTCATATTTGTATCCTGGAAACAAACTATGTTAAATCAGATTAAAAAAATGTTATGTTTCTTATGTTATGTTATAGTTGTATTTATCTGGATAAAAGCGGAAACAACGAAAAATTAAACATTAAAAACTTCGAATCCAAAGAATATATTTACCCGAAATAAATTTTTGTCCGTATCGACCGAAAAATATGTAGGCAACGAATGCATATTTCCATAACATGAAAATGCATTTTGGCAAGCGGCCTTTCCGACCATCTTAACCTTATTCCGCTTTATAATGCATAATATTCAATGCGCTCCCATGCAAATCCTTGCTATTTATAGTGACACTGCAAGCATGTCTCGTATTTAACATTTTTATATTCGAGAATATCGACGGCGAAGGTTTTTCCTATGTTGTCTTCGGACTTTTTTTTTCGATGTATAGAATTTTAAGTTGGCATTACGGCTTAAAATGGCGACCAATTTAACAGCTGTCAAGTGATTTATTCTCAGTTTGGTTTGGTAATTCATAATGAATAGACTCACACCTGAACAACGTTTGCAAATAGTGCAATGTTATTTCGAAAATAATGGTTCTGTGCGGAATACGTATCGCGCACTAAGTCCATTTTATCGTCGACAAAATCGTCCACGTTTTCGCACCACGTTTACTCTTATTGATAACTCGCATCCCCAGAGACGCCGTACGGTGCGCACAGAAGAAGCTATTGCTGCTGTAGAGCGTAGCGTTGAGGAAGACCCGAATGAATCCATCCGCCATCGAGCACAGGAATTGGATTGGTGTCCATCCACTTTATGGAAGATTTTGTGGAAGGATCTTGGTTTACTTGCTTACAAAATCCAACTCGTGCAAGAACTGAAGCCAAACGATCATTAAGTAATGCGTAGATTCGTCGAATGGGCCCAAAACGAGATTGCCGTTGTTCCCGATTTTCATAAGCGAATTTTGTTTAGCGATGAAGCGTACTTCTGGTTGAATGGCTACGTCAACAAACAAAACTGCCGCATTTGGAGCGAAGCTAATCCTCAAGTGTATGTCGAAACACCGTTACATCTAGAAAAACTGACTGTTTTGTGCGCTTTATGGGGTGGTGGAATCATTGGTCCGTACTTCTTTAAAAACGATGATGACCAGAACGTTTCTGTCAATGGTGATCGGTATAGAGCTATGATTACTAACTCTTTCATTCCTGAATTGAATAACCATGATGTCCAGGAGATGTGGTTTCAACAAGACGGCGCAACATGTCACACAACTCGTGCCACAATCGATTTATTGAAAGACACGTTTGGTGAAGGCCCAATTTCACGTTTTGGACCTGTGAATTGGCCTCCAAGATCTTGTGATTGGTCTATGCGGATAAGCCACAAACGCTTGACCATTTGGAAGACAACATTCAAGGTGTTATTGCCGATATACGACCACAAATGTTGGAAAAAGTCATCGAAAATTTTACGTCCAGATTGGACTACATCCGCGCCAGCCGTGGCGGTCATATGCCAGAAATCATATTTAAAATGTAATGCCACAAGATTATCTTTCGGATAAATAAAATTCATGTCAATCGAATAATCCATCGTTGTTTTATTGCAACTTAAAGTTCTATACATCGAAAAAAAACACCCCTTATTTGGTAGTTAATGGAGTATGACTTGGTATACAATAAATAAAAACACAAAAATTTTGTTGAACTGATTGCCTTGAAAATGCTCAAGGATACGGTAAAATGTTTAAATTACCACAGATAAAAAAATTAAAAAGAAATTAACTGGTGAGTATAATATCTTGCTTCATTTTATTATGCTAACAAAATTTGTTGCAACTTTTTGGGTACTATAAAAACTGAACATCGATATAAAATCAGAACGTGTTCCCCTAAATTTTCTTATAAGTTTCTTTACCGCATTAATACGCCAGTTCGTCCTAAATTTTTATGATAATAATATTTTGGTGGTCATGTTCATTAAACTTTACATTTGTCCAAGAAATTATATATATATATATATATATATATATATATATATATATATATATATATATATATATATATATATATATATATATATATATATATATATATATATATATATATATATATATATATATATATATATATATATATATATATAAGCCGAAAAATAATTATTTGAACTATGACTTGCTTATTAATTCATTGCAATTAGTTTATTTTATTAACTTAATTTGTTCCATTTAGGGCTTATTTTGAAAAAGAAAAAAATATTTCTATAAACACCAGCACAAAGTACAAAAGGAAACCCAAGTCTAATAATAATAAATAACATTTTTTAATCCAAGGATATTTATCGAATTTAGGTAGATAAGTTTTTGCGAGAAAATAAATTTCAAAAAATTAATATACCTCAATGTTGATCGTTTTAAAAGCCTTTTGAATTTCGAGGATAAATCAAATCCATTACTTAACATATCGAGTCTTCCAAGTATGGAGCACAAACTTCTATAAATAACGAAAGTCGAAGTTTCTCATGGTGAAGTAGGTAGATGCTTAAAATAACAGCCTCAGAATTAATTAGGGGCAAAGGCGTCGTGTTATATTAACATATTAATCAGCAATTCCCAGCGTAGGCCAATTATGTAACCAAAGAGAATGTATCATACTTGGAGTTTTAGGGTGAACCGCGTGTCTCAAGTAATTACCCTGCGGGTATTTCGGTCCTAATTTAGGATCCCGTTTTAAGGACCTTTACAGGCATTAATATTTCTGAAGGTGCTTCGTGTTGAAGAGCATATTACTTGGTTTTTCCCAAGCTACATTACCAAAATTATTCTTGAAATTATCTAATAGGAATGAAAATAATTGCAAAAAACTTAGATTGCTCCATGGCAGAAGACATTTGTGTAGTTTTGTAGTGTAAATTAGCTAAGACGATGCAACGGCTTTCATGCTTGCGATATCCTTTTCTGTCACAACGATATTCAATATTCTTTAAATACAAATTTTCGAAACAAACTCGCAACTAAGTAACACATATTCATTAAATATATCCTCGGTTGATTGAATCAATTATGACAGCTGGTTTAGCATTACCGTATTTATCAAATATGGTTATTACAATCTATACATAGATAGTTTACTTAATGACCATATTGCCAATCTAATATATTAGAAAGGGCGAATGGTGGAATTCCAAATGAATACATCAATCAGGTCGGTAATATTTTTTGTAATTATTTCACCTGTAAAGCTATAAACGAGATTAAGTAATAGACACAACATAGATCATAAACTAAAAAAAAATGTATTAATAAGAATTAATCAAAGAAATTAAATTGCATTGCATATTAGTTTCTTTCCAAAATCTATTTTTATATATTTCCCCATGGATGTTATGGATATAATAAACAATATTCTCGTACAAAAACAACCATTTTCCAGGAGTAGACCAAAATTACCTTGAATTAAACGGACATTTCTTTTAATTATAACAAAGTCACATTTGCTGTAAAGTCGATTTGCTATTTACACTGCGCTTATAGGACACAAATAAAATCGAAAGATTCGGTAACCAAAACACCAAAACTACAACTAAGCGGCTTAGCCGTGCGAGACGAGTCAATCAGTTTCCGCGACGCACTGAAAAACATGTTTTGGCTGGAAAATGCGAGAGTACATTTCCAGGTCCAGGCCGACAAATATTTTATTTTTCTTTTTATTTCAAATTATTTCAGCTCGGAAAAAGGTCCGTATCCTCCAAGAGAATTTCGGTTTTGCACTGTGCTTGTTGCCAATAATTTCCAATTAACTTTGTTGGCGCCTTTTTTGGGTTGTTGGTGAGGGAGACTATTGCAAGCTTTGATTGCATTGTAGCTAAGGGGCATTTAAATTTAGCTCAGTTAGGTTTGGTAACTGTCCCAATGGCGAATGAATATCTGGGATATGAGAGTAAGTTTCTCAAGCCTTTGGAGTATGATTGATTTTTTAGTTGAAACTAAGAGCTTCGATTTATACTGTTCATGTAAAGTCAGCCGGTGTGATTCTGATAAACTTATATAGATATAGAATATATAATATTATAATATGAAATATTATACAGTCAGTTTTAATTTAATATAGCTACACACCTTTTTAGGGAATTAAGCAACAACAGACCGCAAGACTATTGAAATAGTTTAAATAGCTTCTTAACAGTAACGAGTAACTTTGATATAATATGCAGAATTCCGGAAGGAAAATCATGCCGTTAGGAACACGATTTGCGAAATGTGTTAGTCGATAATCACACATTGACCTACATTACGTAGAATAAAAGTAATATTAAAAATATTGGGCTTTTGCCTGCCCTGATTCGTCCCTTTCGTCCCTAAAAACCTATTTAGAAAGCAGCTAGAAACTCCTTCGCATTCGAAGTGAATTCAAACCCACCTGTCCCTAACGCATTTGACCTAATTTGTTAAATTATTTTTTCTATGTTAGTTTCCACAATGGAGAATGTTAATGTACTTGGCAAAGACTCCTTAGTCAGATTTCGCGAAATATTTGGTAGGGATCTAAAACAAATTTTAAGGTATTTGAGCACACGCGGCAAGGTTTTTGGACCAGTACGATATCCCGAGAAGAAATTAAGTGGTGGAAAATTGTTTTTATTTTTCTGCTGGCTTTATTTGAAAACTCATTTCTAAAAGAAATTGCAAAAAATTGTGAATGTTTATGGCGAAATTATTATTAATTATATACAATATTATAAAAATTTCAATCGCTCATTAACATTAACAAAATTAATAAGGTAAAATAATGAATAAGAAGAATAATAAAAATTTAAAGAACGTAGCCAATAATATCAGGAGGCTGAAATAATCTTAAATTGTGTTTTAAAAAATGAAGTCATCAAAAATCATTATTTTCACTTTCGTTTGAGTTGAGTTTTGGTACAATATTCAAGCAACAAAATTCTCCCTGTAAGTGTTTAGAAAACCTAACGATGAGACATGACCATGACCAAGTTTTTGTTGGCTTTGTACGTATTCATTTAATTTCAACTGTACCGAATACACTAGGTAAACAAACGAAAAAAAAAAAAAGAAATAGAATAACGCATTATTGAAAAATCTGTAACCAGTAATTTATTCCAGGTTCCATGCCCGGTGGACCCGGGGTTCCCGAAAACATAACCGTGACATTTCTAAATCCAACTTCCGTTAGAGTTTCGTGGGCCACATCAGTGGACAACGCAGACAAGTACGACGTCACTTATAAGCCTACAGATGAAAGGTATGCGAAATGTTTTTTTTTTTGCTTTGCGAATGAAACAAAATGTAAAGGTTTATAGTCTTTACAGAAACTTTGTATCTTTCTTGTCCCGTAGTTTTCTCTGCTTTTATCGTCGATGTAAATTCACATTATTTAAAAAATAATTTACAGCATCTGTTAAGTAACAATACCAAGTATAACCCAATACCATTGAGAAAGCTTGCTCAAAATGGACATTGAACTGGATATTCAACTGGATATTTTCTTATTTGCATGTCAAATATCTAGGCGCACGTATTTGATTTATTATCGATTACGTTCTGACCCGCCAATAGCAAAATCCCTAAACTTTCCAAATATTTGCCATAATCCTCATAATCCCAACGCCCTAGCTTACCATCTCCAAGATCATCATGTTCTGTTTTTTTTTTATTCCAGTTTATGAAGGGGATCAATTGGTGTTTAAATTTATTTTAAAAAAAATACCCTCTCTCTCTTTCCTTCACAAAGTTTAATTAAATTCAAATTTTTAATCAAAAGGGGATAATAACATTAAGGATTAAGTGGAATATTAATAACTTTATACGGAAAACCGATAAAAAATCAATTTAAAATTTGATAATTAAATTGTGAGTTTCGGTACTGTTACCAAATGGAAAAATTTTTAATTCGGAACTGTAATATTTATCGACTTTCCTAGTTCAAAGCTTTCAAAATGCATTCCATCCGTTCGGTTTTTTATTTCATTCATTTAAGGACACGAAAACTCGCTAAAAGCTTTCGGAAGGGGGAAGTTTCTAACTAACGATCGGTGTAATAATCTGCGGACGTTTACTTTAACTTACTTGAAATTTTTGTTGATTTAATATATAGCGATTGCGAGCACCCAAAAGAGCCTTTTTAAAGTTTGATGGACTAGAATAGTTTCGGTAATGCATTCATATGGATTTTTTCTACTCCCGTCTGCAAAATACCAAATTACACACCCATCTAGCGTGCTGGAATGGTCGCTTTACCACGTCAGTTTCGTTTCCCACGGATCCGAGCCACTTCGGACAATTCCGGAATTTTACCGCACAGGCTTGGGAGCAATATGTTTTCGGAAATATTTCCCATGCTTTGAATTTTGACGTTTGTTTATTCTGACGGTCATGTCAGTGAATGTATTTGTGTTGTTTTGCGGAAATCCAAAAACTAACCTTAGTATAGTATGCAACACATTCGGTAAACTTTTTAACTCACTCGCTCCGCTGCGCTCCGTTAGTGTCAAATGAACTCATGAGTCAAATGCAGTTTACCGCACTTGTTGCGTAATATACTATTGTGACGCAAATTTTAATTAGAGTGAGACTGATAGTAATAGGGATTGTGGGCTTTGTCATACACGTGACTGCTAACGAGAGATTGTTTACATTATTTCTCAAATTTTCTACCTGCTTGCAATTTTTGCAAATCATCACCTATAATATTTACTAATAATGTCATGGTTACATTCTTAAAAATAGTAAATTATTGATGTGAATGTGGTTTTCAGCAAAATACATTCACCTGACAACATCACATTTATTGGGAATAAATTTTGAAAGGTGATTTAATTTTTACAAAAATTGGAGACAAAAAACGCGGAATACTAAATAATGAATTAATGAACTAAATGAATAATAAAAATTCAAACTCGGCGACAGTATTGTAAAACGGCGCTGTCTTCTTGCATTTTCAAAAAAAGAATTATTAATGCGGAATTTCAAATGAAATACGAGCTGTGTTCAAAAAGTGGGTTGAATTTTGTAATTTCTCTGGCTACTACATTCGATTTGCGATATGTTTTCTTTGTTATGTTGGTACACATGTCCATAACATAAGTTCACAGTTTCAGCCAGTTGGCAAGTATACTTTTTTTTATGAGACAAAAATGTTAGCCTTCTTTTATGTGCTTGGCGATTTTCTGCTGTCAAAAAAAAATGGATCAAAGAATTTCCATAAAATTTTAGTCAAAAATGGAATACAGTGCTGCAAAACAATTGAAATGTTGACAACTTCAGTCTTAATTGGCATATCCTGCTTGTGTATTTTAATTAAAGAATATAATTTCGGTTTTTGAAGAACCTCCAAAATTATATTCTTTAATCAAATTCAATTACAAACAGGACATGCCAATTAGGCCTGTGGCTTCTTTTGTAACAGCAACATCAGTTAAACTTTAAACAAGATTAATAAAAATTTTAGAATATCTCATTACCTGTAAACCTAGGTAGGTTATCAAAAATTCGTTCGAATCAATCAACAAAGTTAAAGACTTTAAAATTCCTCCTAAGGCAATTCTAGATTCTTTTGACGTCCAAAATCTATTTCCTTGCATTCAACCGATTGAGGGAATAAATATAACAGACAATATTCTTAATCAGAGACGAATCAACCCTAACATAAAAAAAGACTATCTAAATTTGGTATTAAGATGGCTTTTTAAAACTGAAAACCATTGGAAAATTTGAAAATGAAAGTAAACCACGAAAAACTCAAAAGTCCGGAGTCTACAAGTTGAAATGTGGATCATGTCCCGAAATTTATATCGGACAAACAGGTAGAATATTTAAGCAACGCATTAACGAACATAAAAAGCGTATAAAAATAAAAGTTCATATTCATCGGATATGGCCCCCTGCGATTTTTTCCTGCTTCGGAAACTCAAGAAGCTGTGAAAGGAACGAGGTTTGGAATGATTGAGCAGATAGAGAAAAAATCGCTGGAAGAACTCAAAACTATACCAGAAGTGCTTTGAGGATTGGAAAAAAGTTGGCACAAGCGTATCTGGGAGGATTACTTTTAAGGGGAAAACATTAATTTTGATAAATAATAAATACTTTTTGATAAAAGTTAAAAGTCACCTTACTTTTTGAACGCACCTCGTATAAATAGGACAATTCTTTTTCTGAGAGAAACATTAACGCAGGGAATTTTTATAATTTTAAAATATAGGTTTTTCTTTCTTTCTATGCCCATCAAATACATTGTATATCATATTAAAATTAGCTTGTTGTTACAACCCAAAAAGTATACAATACTCCTTGAAACTGCTTGGAATAGGGCAGTGTTTCCTTATTCAGATCTTTGCTGCAGTTTCGTTGCTACAAATACAAAACACTATAAAACACATTCGCAGGCAAGCCATTTATATAATAAACATAAAATTTGTTCAATAAATGTGGTGACAAATGTTAGTAGCTAGTAGATTCACGATATTGAACGTGAAAATTAAATTTATAAAACATTTAATGTTTAAACTGGCAAAGCTATTAAATTCATTCACAAAAGAGACGAATAACAATAACAGTTATTACAAACTGTTTATGGCACATATTGTGATATATTTTTTTACTTGTAGTTTGCGAATCCCAGCAAAATACCCTGAAAGACACATTTTTACTTTTTAGCCGAGCATAACAGTTAGGATTAAAATTTATTTTATTTAAACATACTTAACTACTAGGACAATTAAATTGTTCTAGATTTTTCATAACTATTAGATCACAGGTTTGTTGGGATTTACATAAAATTACAATTTGTACTCGTATTATTGTTGTTATTCACAAGTAAGTCCTTAAATTTTGCTAATATAAAAATGTAATTATTTTTATTTGTTTACTATTCTCCCTTATAATAAACGTTTAGCTTGCCCATCTATGGGGACAGTCACTTGATCACTTTCTGCCTCTAGAAGAAGAATAATGATATCTTCAAAAAAACAAATCCTAAAATTCTAGTTATACAGGGGTCCCTAGTCCTTTACTCGCCTAATTACTCCACATCAAATAAATAGGCCAAGACGTAACAAATATTAATTAAAAGAAAGTAAAGCATGCTGAAAGACTGTCAAGACTATACTGTACACACTATTTTCACACGAGAACCGATTCTAAGCTGAAGACACCTCGGAACGAGGATGCTGTAATTTTCTACTCGGGGAACAATTTCCTTGTGCTTTTGAGGAACTCACTTAATATTTGCTGCGAACGTAATATAACAATAGAAAAATTTTAATTGAATATGTTTACGACGAAAACTCCAAGCGTGGATTCTCGCATAGAAGCCACACAGCGTATTTGTTCCGGTATTTGTTATATTGAGCTAGCTACATTTAGGCCTGTTCAAAAGTTGATAATAAAAAAAATGTATAGTGCTAAAGTTGAAAAATAAAATTAGATTGTTGTCGATATGTTAGAAACTGTTTAACATACACAAGGATAGAAAGAGCTTTTGATCGGGTTCATCGTAAGACTATATTATCAAAACTATGCTATATTATCAAGTTTTCCTTATCTAAGGACTGGTGTCTCTTATTGGAAACTTATTTAACAATTCATTCACTAGGGCTGCCATAGTGATCAACATTATACCTACCATTGTTTCTATTATGTATAAATGACATAAAACAAGTATTAAATATTCTTACTGTACGCGGATGGCATAAAAATATCCAGACATATAGAGACTCAAAATGATGGCAACAGGATATTAATAATTTATTAAAGTGGTCTAAAAGTGTAACTCTATGTCATTTACATGTGTGAAAAGACCACTTTAAAAGTATATATATATATATATATATATATATATATATATATATATATATATATATATATATATATATATATATTTATATGAATTCAAAGGATATCGGGTAGCGGTCCGTGGTTAAGAAAAAACAAAGAAAATAGAAAGCTCCTTTTTTCTTTAACACTCAATATTTCGTCAATTTATTTGTTGACTTCTTCAGGAGTGAAAAAATTAGAGTCTATCACATAGTTCCCCAAAACAATACTTTACAGTTAAGGTAAATGAACGAAGCGACATAATGAAATAATGAAACAAGCGGATAAACACTTAGTATATATTACATACTATACATACTAAGTGTTTATCCGTTTGTTTCATCATGTCGCTTCGTTCATTTACCTTAACTGTAAAGTATTGTTTTGAGGAACTATGTGGTACACTCTAATTTTTTCACTCCTGAAGAAGTCAACAAATAAATTGACGAAATATTGAGTGTTAAAGAAAAAAGGAGCTTTCTATTTTCTTTGTTTTTTCTTAACCACGGACCGCTACCCGATATTCTTTAAATTCAAATAAGTTTAGTACGGTCGATATAAGCAGAAATTCCAAGTGTTATATATATATATATATATATATATATATATATATATATATATATATATATATATATATATATATATATATATATATATATATATATATATATATATATATATATATAATTGAATAAAGTTACTGTCAAATCAGTTACTACAAAAGATCACCTTTTAACAATTGACGTTCAATTAACATATGTTAAACTAGTAAAACAAGCAACAAAGAATGGCCGAAAAAACTTGGTCGCCATTTTATACAAATGATTCGAAAAATTCAGCTAATATTCTAAAATACTAGATAAAATACTAGATTCTAAAATATTCTAGATACTTATGTCAAAAACATAAAAATATATTATAAAATGTTAACACTGCACAACAGAATAAACATGACTCAGTTACTGTATCTTTTTGCGTTTGCGTTTGCTATACTTAAGTGTCCCAAATAAAGCACGTTTAAAAACCGCAGGACCTTTATCGCCAAAAGGCACATCTGGAACTAATTACAAATTGATATCCCCAGGCATGACAATAGTTACATCTTATAGTATTAAATGTGAATAAATATAGCTAGTACTACAAAACCTTTCTTTGCAAAATTATTAGAAAATTTATTCTGGGATGTTACCAATGTAGAATTACATTATTTAAACGATTTCCTCTGTATATCTTTTTCTGATTGAGGAACTTTCTACGCATATTCTAAGCGGCAAGAGTAAGATTTTTAAGTTTATTTTAAGGCAACTTATTCGGTCTTGGACTAGTAAATTGAGTTAGTAATAAATAATTATAAATAATAAATAAAAATCGATGTTTTTTCAGAGGAGAGAAAATAATAGTAACGTTTATTTTACATTGGACGACAGAGCAGTCCCCACTGAATATTTAAATGATTATCTTTTTCCAACTCTCTAATTTTTCTAGACCACATCTTCACGTCGCTATAAATCAGTTCTCATAGAATAAAAGTGTATATTTTCACGCAAATATAACTTATATAAATATAAGACTTAATGCTGAAAGGTTTTAAGATCAAATCCTATTATTTATGACAGAACTGACAGTGAATTAAAAGGAACGAGCAGGTAGTAAAACTAATGTAAATTTCTGGTAAATTATTACCGTTTTACAAAAAAAAAATTACATAATTTGGTGCATTATTAGTATATTGTGGAACAAGTTTTATTAACGACACTGTAGTCACGATTGCTTTTAGGCACGAGCTTAGCAAGTATTTAACAAACGAGTGTCTGTTGAAGTTTATAAAACGTGTCGCTTGTTATTATTTTTCTACGACCTGCATGAATGCAGTCAGAACGCACCTAGATCCATTATAACTGACAAACGTTAAAATGCCATCACTTTTTTCACCATCAAAATCAATCGATCGTTCCCAAACTCGTGGCCTAAGTAGGGGAAACCCCAAAAATGACTCACAATAGTGTCTAATGAAGCTGACTTTCCAAGGTGACACTTTGCGCGTGTCTGATCAGTGCATAAATGGGTATCTTAGAGTAGGAAATCTAAAAATTATATAGTAAATGCACATAATAATTGACCCCCCAATGTGACGTACAAGCACTTTGCTTTCGAGAGTAATAGTAGCAGACCGAGGCTAGTGTATCACGAGTAATATTATAAGGAATGGAACAACATTACTCTAATAAATATTCAGTACGACAAAATGTTCGTAAGCCAAAACTTTTCATCTAAAAAAATTCAAAGTAACTCAAAGTAATAAAAATGGATAGATATAACACGTTTTTTTATAAAAAAGATAACGGGAACACTTTTTCAAAGTAATTTTTAATAATTCTGCAAATATGCATTCAGAACGAAAAACCTAGTTTTTGTTTAAATTGCGGAATGCGCCTATGTTACCACCATGTGATATCCTAAACGGCAAAGACAATAAGAAAGTGGATGAAAAAAAAAAAACGAAAATCGAAGCCTGTCCGCATTATTCATAACTTCTCTCTCCCACTTGCCGAAGCCCGTTGTTCTCACAACCCTCGCATTTCGCAGTGGAAGCAAATTTAATGCCTACCTTAGTGATGAACCTGTCGAAATATGTAGGCCTGATCAAGTGAATAGTTCAAAGAAGTGACCTGTAACCTTCGTTCGCGATACTGACAGTCTGCAAAATCAGTACTTGTAGCATGTACCTTGTGTTAAATAAGTATAGAATATGTAGATAGCTATAGAAGATTTAGATACATATAGGTATAGAATATTTCGTCAATTTCGCAAATTCATACTCCGTATCATACTGAACATTAAATACTTAGTTGTCGCTGTTTGACGTGATTGCATTAAAATGAAGTTTTGAACTCACCAATACTTTAGTTTTTTAGGAGCTAGGGATATATCATAGAAATAACTGCCAAAAGTTTTATCAACGTTTTGACTATCTATTTATCTTTGTTAATAATAACTTCAACATTGTGACATTGTGTTGTTTTTGTTAGTTAACAATTGAAGATATCAGTAAAACATGGTTAAGAAAGAGTAAATGTTTGGGAATTATGTGGTTTAGTGTAGATTTTTTGCCACAAGGAACCGCTTTTTGGTGATTTGAAAAACGTATTATGGATCAAGTCAGCTAATAAAAAAGTTTTCACATGATTTGTTTATTCAACGGTTGTCTAATTGCCAGATCCTTAACTTTGTTTTATGAATTTGGTAAATATATTTTATAATAATTTTTGACATCTCACTCTCCCTAAAACTAATGTGAGCTTAGAAAAAAACTATGCTTAGAGAGAAACTAAACTTCCGTCTTTTACGTTTATACAGAATATATTTATTCTGCTATCTCGATGCGGTACATTGACAAAGTAGAAGGTTCCGGCGTATGCAAAAATTCAAGCCCCACTTAACTTTATAACTACCTCGAACTTAGATAGCGTAGATAAGTGGGTATTACGGCACGGATTTGACAATATTTGTTTTAAGGGCAATGCTAATATAATTGTATTGTGCTTCTGACTGGGCTTATGTAGAATATTTCACTTTCACCCATGAAAATGAATTTAATCCTCTCAAAATTTTGTAAACCGTAGAGAAAGCATTTGATATTCAATTATTACATATTCCTTTAAGATTTTCGATTATGCATTATGCATACCTTTGCCATTTGATCACCACAATTGCGTTTAAAATTTAATTTTTTTAATTTAAAATATGCTGAAATAAGATGCTCACTTCCAATATAAACGGAAGTGTCTCGATCTTATAAATATTTTAACTAGATGGCCCCGATCGACTATAATTTTAGATTTATAAGTTTTTGTTAGTTACAACCAAAATAGAATAAAACTAACACTAACAATTTTTGGTGGTTTGTATTTCTAAAAATTTTTCAAGCTATGTCAAATAAAAGCTGAAAAAAATTACAGTAGTACGGAATTCAAAAAATATTTAAGTCAAGATTCTTTACATTGACATCCAAAAATTAGTGAAGATATCCGCGTGTATCAACTACCTTTTCGAGATTTAATACATATCGCATGCTGTTTAGAAGTTACGTCACGTGTTGATTTTTCTGAATTACCTACACCAACTTTCAATATTCAATTTTTCTGTCTTTCTTTAATAAACGAATTACCAAGAATTACCATAACACAATCGATTTATGCGAAACGAATGTTACAGGCATTAATAAATTTACCGATTGACGGATTTCATTGCAGGAATTGTATTATAAACAAAATAGGAACGTTTGTTACAACGTCAGCTTAGAAATTCCGCATTGTGGATGTTTACGTGCATTGCGGTAGTTAGAGGTAAAATTACTACTTCGGTTTATCAGATTGACGAAGATCGATCTTAATTATCCGAGCCGTTGTCCTACAGGGTTATTACACAATGTATTATTATACACACAATGCATTGATTCCGGTGCCGGTTTCCACAAATAAAAATTCATTGCATTATTTTTGTTAATTACTTCTTGAGTAATCTGGGTACAAAAAAATAATAAAGCGATAACTATAGTAGATACAACATACAGCATTAATAAATATACTACTAACAACGGTATATATCACAGTAATTCTTGGAGAGAAAACAAAAAATTAAATAGAAACAGATAAAACTTTCAATAAGCAAGAACTGATAGTGAAATGATTTTACATATATACTATAAGTAAATTTAAATTTATAATAAATCACTTGAAAAGTTTCCGACCTCACCCTGAAGATGGCGGCACTAATTACTAAAAGCTAATGGTCGTAGTTGTGCACCTCTTGATAGTTACTTATCAAAGTTTCAGTAATTTTGGACGAGCTGTTTTTAGTTGAGAGCCGTTTGAGTGAGTCGAGGTGTGTGTTTTTGTGAAAATGGAAGAACTTGAGTACAGAGCTGTTATAAAAGATTTGTTTATGAAAGGCAATACGCCTACGCAAATTAAAGTTGAGTTGGACTCTGCACCGCCATTTACCACAGTGAAATTTTCTGTAACTGAATTTAAACGTCCGTAAGAGCTTAGGAGATGATGGACTTCCCAAAACTGTAACTACCTACCATAATATTGCTAGAGTTATCAAATGGTGTTAAACGACCGTCGAATTAAAGATATCAGAGGTTATGAAGATGTCACATTTTAAATCAAGATTTAGACATGCGAAAGCTGTCCGCGCGTTTGGGGCCGCGTTTACTCACGTTAGACCAAAAATGTATTCGAATGAACGTTTTCAACGCTCTGTTAGTACAGTTTAGGCGCCATAAATACAAGTTTTATCGCCGATTAATTACAGTAGTTGAAACTTGGATACACCATTATACGCCCGAATCAAAAATACAGTGAAAACAGTGTACTGCGAAAGGGAACCGAGTCTGAAAAAAGCAAAAACTGGTTTTTAGTCATGGAATGAATCGATTACCTTCAAAAAGCAAAAACAATTACAACAGCATACTATGAATCATCACTTGACAAGCTGAGAACAGAAATTGAGGAAAAACGGCCACATTTGCAAAAAAGATATCTGTTTCACCAAGACCCCATACCTCCATGCCCTGGCGAAAATCCACGAATTACGGTTTGACCATCCTCCTTACTCACGAGATCTAGCCCAAACTTCTTTTTGTTCCCTCGACTGAAAACTACTCTCGGACGACAAAGATTTTCATCAAATGAGGAGGCAAATGTGGACAATTATTTTGTGGAAAAAAACACTGGTTACTATTTGACACGTTAGAGAGATGGGAGTATCGTTGCGAGAAGTATATAGAATTACAAGGAGATAATGTAGAAAAAAATTACAAAAAATGTCTTGTATCATTGTTAAGTCGGAAACTTTTCAAGTGACCCTCGTATATTCCATTCTTGTCCAATACAATTTCGACTCATCATTTCAAGGTCTGTGAACTAGCTACACGATTTTTTATTAGCTATAAATAATTTATTCCCTCCCAAGGGTCTTGATTTTCCCAATATTGAATAACTATAAATAAGTTTGTCTGAAAAAAAGGGAAATTTGAATCTTGTTTTTATTCTGTCGGGTTCGTTAGGCATACGTGAGAAATAGTTTGGATTCTACGAGCACTGATAAGATCTATTAGGGCAACCAGCTTTAAAGTTAGGTTTTCATATGTAGTCGCGTATTTAAGTTGTAGTAGTTTCAAGTTAAAAATATGTTTGAAAAATCTTTTTATTGGAGATCACAACTATCATGTTTAATGCAAATAAAATATATTCCTGATTGTTGCATTTGTAAAAAATATTCTAAAATTTGAATACTGGCGACAGAAGTGAATACATACGTCAGGGTACTTTGCTCTTGCTTTCGTGATATACTACTAGATGCAGTTCCGACAAAATCCAGATAAAATCATATACAGAATAACATAAGGGTACTTTCTCTCAGAAAGTTTCTTTGATGTATAATTGAATATCTCATGAAATAAACTGATTATTACTAATTTCAACAGCAATTTATTTTACTACAAAATGTAAAATTATCATGCGACAGCGGCACAAAGTTACATGGTTTAGCAAAATGAGTTCAGTTCGCGAGAATCACATCAATATTACGTTAAAATAATAATAAATTCCTCAAAAAAAACTATTGAGAGAATGGTCGATGCGCGACACCGGGTTATATAGGGTTTATTAATTGGCAAAAGGGCTGTGATAGGACGAAGTGCTAATTCCCGAATTTATTCTCCGATGGTGGCGCTGCTGACAATATGCCAAAGTGTACAAATGTAATAGTTTACATATTGCCTTTGGACTTTTGACCAGCTCATTATAGCTTCATATGCGACAGTATTAGTGGATCTGTTCTCATTTTTTGGGATGTGTTTTGTAGGAAGTTATGTAAGAGCATCTTACAAGTAAATCTATTTTTATTGTGTTGTGTTTTCTAGATGGCGATTCATTATTAATACAAAGTTATTTTATAAATTAAAAATAGCCCCTATGAAATTAAGGGTCAACTAAAAATTGCCAAATGCCCATAAATCGCGTTCTAAAAGCATGTTCTTAAAGTATGTTAGGTGTGTTATTATTATAATAATTGAATGTTTTTTGAGTGACATTCACCAAGCGAGCAATTTGTCTTGTGTTTAGATCTGAAACCAGTAAGCTTTTCCTTTAATGTTGGACCCTCGAATGAATCCATAAAGATACTGCTTCGCGAACGATACCAAACGAACTTAACGAAAATAACTCCGCCATTCGAAATTCTACTGCCGAAATAGCTGAACATTTTTCCGATGTGTCTTGCGTTGTAAAATTTCGAATAAAGCGTGGTCAAGAGAGGCGATCTACTTTGCAATGTCTAATATAATATCGGCGTCTTAAGGGTATCTGCTTGTTTTGTCAACAAATTGATAGTGTTAAGCAAAAATAACTGCATTACTACTAAGTGGACTTCAGACAAAAATCACTTTAAAAATGTAAGATGTCAGTTTGTAAATCTTTTCACTGCCTTCTTTTAATTGGCTCTGTAGTTTAAAAAATATAAGAGTTACAAGGGTGGACAATATCTAATTAATACTCACACACAAGGAACCGAGCTTACCTGAATAATAATATTTGAAAATTATAAATAAAAACGAACACTTGAAAATTTTCATTTTTGGTTTAGGTGGGGTTAGAACGACAGAGCGTTTTGTAGATATGTGTCGCATCATGTTGTAGGCTCTTGCGGAAAAAAATGCTAAAAGAGTGTTAGTTATGTTTACAAATTCCTTCATTACATGAATAACGCTCCGAGTTACATCTAGTTAAGTTCATTGAAATAGCAGTCTTTGAAGTTTGATATTCGATTTGAGCCAGCGTCGTTTCTAACATTAATTAAATCTGAGTTCGGGTATGTTTTGCTTTACTTATATTCATTCATTATCCGCGTTAGATTCGCATTAATTAATCAAGCAATGTGATGCCTGTAGTTGAGCTGGAACGCATTTAAATGAAGTAACAGTTTCGTCATGCAATATATGAATTTATATGAAGCAATATAATAGCCCCATTGTCAGTTGTTTACTATATCGTCTGTCACTGTAATTAATCTCAAAGTCGCAGGAGGCATAAACTTGTTCTTAATGCCGGGATACATGTGGCACCTATGCACCTTCTCACACCTTACTATTCTGAAAAGTATACCAAAAATATAACACGGCCAATCGTGAACAAAATTATACACAAACATATCTTTCTCACGAAATTATATTCTTTAAAATAGCACTATAAATTTGATCAACAAACGAGCTAAGTAGCAAATCATTCCTTACTGAAACGTCCCGTCACTAACAAAACGTTCTAAATAAGTAAAGAAATCAATAGAAAAAACATACAAACATTTTAGACCTACTATCCTAAAAATAGAATAGAAAAATAGAATCCTAAAAAAACTTTAGTAATGAAATTCACAGGCCCATACATAGGTCCTTTCGAAGGGTTAAGTGGGCTAAGACCGAGAGTAAAAATTCACACATAAAATTTCTTGGTACAGCACTTGACTGTCAATTATGCTAATCCACTCAAATAGTCTGTGTCTCGAAAAAAAAATTAATTCATATATTTTTCTACATTAACATTGAAATCTTCCTTAAATACCCCTTCTCGCTTAAATGGATCATCAGTATACTCGGTAATCTCTTGCAATATCACAAATTGGGGAGGAGCAAAAAAAAATATCGATCAATATACAACTTAAAACTATCACCTACCTATCTATCTAGATCTATCATGCATCCCTATTCAACCAGAAACAAAAATAAATTTCAATTAAATAACAGTTGCTATGAAAAAAATCTTATTACGTTCAATATGCTTCCTGCAAAAATCAGAGAATTACAACAAAAGAAATTCAAAAAATATTCTGCAAAAAATGTATAAAAATAAATAAGAATTACAAGTTCAGATTTTCACGAAATTATATATTATGACATGACAATTGTTTCGATAACACCGTGTCTTTATCAAATGTACACACATTTGATAAAGACACGGTGTTGTCGAAACAATTGTCATGTCATAATATACAATTTCGTGAAACTCTGAACTTTTAGTTCTTATTTATTTTGATAAATGGATTTTCATCAAGTAAAAGCCACCTCAGTTCAATTTTTAAAAAATGAAACTAGTACCCAAGGGGATAAATGCACTCGCGGCTTCGGAAGACCACATAGACCACTAAACTTTTGGTTAGTTTGATGATTATGCATTATGTATTGTAACTACCTATTCTTCTATTCTACCTAATGCTGCATCTGCCCTTTTAAACTCTGAGAAATGGATTTGTGTTCCTAATCACTTCATACAGGTTAAGTATAATTAACGAGGTACATCACGATGCATGTCCATTGCCTTGCGGGTATCTCTATCAATCTGTTTCAGTTAGTCGATGTTCTATTTGACGACTTCAAAAGAGTATAGAACAACACAAATAGGTATTATTGATAATATAGTATTGTGGGCAATTTCTTACTGGTCTAGGCAGCGTGAAGGTGAAGGGATACTTTGAAATGAGTTTAATAGAATAATTATTCTATTAAAATTTGAGTATAAAAATTGAGTAATAGATTAGGTCACTATTTGGGTATTTATTTTAATATTTGGTCACAATAACTAAATATGTCACCCAAAATCACAATTAACGTCACTTCCAACTTCATTAAACTTCTTCTAATGGTAATGATTACTGAGTGTTTCTTGGTATTCTTTACAGCTAAAGAACTGACTCACTCCCTAACAAGAACATGCTCGTCTCAAGTATTGGGTCCTAATTAGGACGGTATTTGGTTTTATTTAGTTAAACAGTTCTCTATATTATGTTTATATAATTACATTTGCCTTGCGTCTCATTGTGTCCTACGTAGCTTCCCTTTATACATACAGTTCATGCAGCGGCTCTAGAATTTAGAATCTAGAAAAATATTTTTTTTCAAACATCAAATTGAACCAAGAGATTTTCTCTCTCTCTCTTCTGTAGTACCTCAACTCTAGGACACGTCAATCTCCAGACAACCGCTCCAGTTAGTTCAGCAGCAAACCATTATACTTTAAAACCCATTAGGCAGTCGAAATAAGGGAGTATAATTATGTTTACTTAATATTAGAAGTAATTCTTTCCGTTAATCTAATCCCCAGGTAAAGTAGACGCTTACTTACTATTTAACACAAAATCCTAACTTTATCGGAAAGTCGGTTAGGTTTGTTAGGGTTTTACAATTTCGCAATTATATTGCGGGATTGCGGTAATTGCAATTTCGGTTTGCCATTGTTAGTTTAACAGCCCCGACATGCTTAGATAAGTATTTGCGCTAAAACCGGCCACGAAACTTTTGCCGTGGCAAACACCACGGAAACATTATTAGTTAATGTCCTTTGAACTGAGTTTTAGATATTATTCATTTTATGAGTAATAAAATTTAAATGGGTTTTCAGGGCTCAACTTGGTCTATCCGGAAACTGTTCATTACAAGTTTACTAGGGTGTTAATTACGCACCAATTTGAATTCTTACATTTAATAATAGTTCCCATTAATATGTTGTTGTAAAATATTTTCAAATGACTGACAATTTGAATTTCTATCCATCTGCTTTGGGATTCCGAAGAAAAGGTTAGAACACAGTGAATGAAGTATCAAATATGCACTTAACAAACCGTTTAAAATAGCTTATGGCTTATGGCATACTCAGTCATTGAATTGAATTATGAAAGGTTGAGCACGGCTCAACAACACTCTAAAATATTGATACTGTATTACACAATTTTTAGAAACGAGTGCAGTGATGGTTTCTGGGCCAAAACTAGCTCTACATTTCTTATAAACTGTAAAAACAATAGACGTTAATGGTTAATGGTACTCTTTTTAAATCTTTATAAATCAACAAATCTCTAACCATCGATTAACTATTGCCCTCTAATTTTCTTAGAAACCTTTTCTAAATTAAAAACACAAACTATTAGCATACAAAACTTGATACTTGAGAAAATGTATATCTCTGAAATTAACTGAAACTAACAAAATAGTTTCACAGCATAGTTTTTACAGTTCATTTCTTCTGTGGTTAGATAAACTGTTACATATTGATGCATTTTTTATTAATTAGTGTTCAGTGTCTGTCAGCTAACAGCACATCTTAGAAGCATAGAACGAAAAATCTGTAATAAATCATCACTTGAATTAACTTCAAGATTAGCTTTGTTTTGGTTAAATTTTGGAAAGGTTGTGATAAATGATGACACCAAAACAAGACTCGTGTTTGTGAGCCAAGAATACAGAAAAGCCATAACAACATTCCGTATTCGTGTCCATTTCTAAGTGAGTAAACCTCATTTGAGTTAAATCGAACAAGAACACCGCGCAATAGAACATCAATAATCACACCAAGTTTATCAAAAATAATTATTATAAACTTGCCTACGCTATAATGTGGTCAATTAACTTTACAACACTCGTGATTAAAAACTTTGTAGTACTAGCAGTACGAACAATCTGACACCTTGTAATAAGCTAATTTTTTTTTTATGAAATTTATTGTTAGATATTTTAGTAAGATTGGGAGCCTGTTGAACCATCATGCTGTTAGTTACAGAGTGGTGGCCGTGGTTGCTGGTAACTCAGATGCAGTGACCTTGAGAGGGCTCAAAGCAGACACGCAGTATCAGCTGACCGTCGCCGCTGTCTGGCAAGGCAAAAAGTATCGCAGCAGGCCTATCGTCTTCCGCACCTTGGGTAAGAGCTCATGAAAGTATTACTACTGAACACACGAATTGGTTACCTCCATTTTTCAAAAAATAGTTTAAGTAACAAACTCTTGAGATATTCCTCTTGTTTTAGCATTTTTTGCAATTCTTGTCATTTCAATTGTTTGTAATTGTGGTCATGTTTCCCTTTTCTGACTAGTTTTCTTTTGTATCAGCAAAGAAAAGTAAAAGTCATCAATCACATAGAAGCCACTAATTGCACGTTATGGTCGTAAAAAGTTTCTAACCAACCACAGATGTACTTCTCGTTGCTAAGGAAAATAGTTTTTGACAGAAAGGTCGAGGAAAAACTCCTCATTTCAAATATAGCGAAAGTAGCAAAAATATGTCTGACCCCACTCTAAACGTTTGAAAAAAATCGACAATTATTATACTAAACTGAGAGAGGAATTATTCCAGAATAGTTAAGATAGCCTCATATATTCATTAAAAAGGTTAATTCGCTGCAATTTTAACTAGCATTTTTTAGAGCCCGTATTCTTATAAATCACTGGCGCTGAATGATAAGATATTGTGCATTTAAATAAATCGACAATGGTTTTGAAAACACTCAATAAAATTATTACAGACATTTCTATTCAGATTAAGATTTATACTGGCAACACCTGTGCACAAACTATGAAGACCCATTATTTTGACGCCTTCCAATATTTTTGTTTGTACTTCACAGTTCACATTTATTAAGTTGTTCTAAATAGAGATAAAAGAAACCTTTCCGCTGTTGCCAGAAGGTTGAGGTAGGGAAAACAACTTCTCAATGTTAGGTCTGATTTCCTATCGACAAGAATATCTAAAAATGGGATATTATGATTAGTTTCTAATTCAATGGTAAAACGTACGTCAAGGTGTATAGAGTTTAAATGGCTACTAGATTTTCTTTCTTAATTGTGAGTTCAGTGACTGGGGTGAGATAGTTTTACGACTTTGTACACAAGAGAGAGGATAACCAATGATTATGGGGCCGGATGGTGATGTGACAATGCATTAAGGTATCGGGGTGTTTCGATATAGTATATTATATATTATATTACAGTTATCGAAAATTATTATCTTCTCGATGGAATCCCAAAATATTCCCAAAATTTTCCGAATTAGTCACTACCGATAGCAATATAAGGCGATCCCCATGTAAACGTAGAAAAATCGGTTTAGATGAAAGTATTAATGCTTAATATTACAGTACGCTACTGCCAGGTCGCAAGGAGATTCATCAGTTACGTATAGTTGGTATGTTTCTTAGTGATTTGAATATATTTTTTAAGTTTTTGTAAATTTACAATATACACACACAATATACAATGTTATCAAAGCGTAGATACTGCTCCATAAAATGGATTTAGGATTTGGACCTAGACTTTTCGGCACGTAATAATTTAACTGTCTCCTATAATTTGGAAGTCCCAACAAGAGATTTACATTAAGCTAGGGATCTGCCGGTATTTAGTATGTATTTGGTACATACAGCTACACTTCGAAGCCGCGTCAAAAGGTTCCTGAAATATTCGGGAATCTAGGAGATTACATTTCAATTCGTAATAAATTCATGTAATATTCGTAAAGGTAGTTTTGATAAACAAATAACTATGTTTGTTGTAATTATTCTAAGTGGAAGCAAACATTGAAGCTTATTAACTGTTAGATCCAGTAACTAAAGTCTTTGCTTGATAAAAGTCTTTTAATTTAGTTATAATTTGGCCAATAAATTTACTCCTCCTGAGATTTCTCCAAAGTGTAAATCCAGAATTTCCTGCTAACTAGTCATTTCGTGCCGCAAGACACTTTCATGAAATTTTACAAAAATAACTGCGGTACTAACCCTGTTACTTTGGAGATAAGCACGTGTAGGAAAATGAATTGCTCGATTCCCTGTTTAATTAATGCAAGTGGCTGTCTCAGCCGGAAACTGTTTTCTTCCATTCAAATTTGCGAAATTAATTAACACAATACAATTGAACTATGTATTGGTTACTTTCTCAAGCTGACAGCAGTCAATCATAAACTTCCAAGAAATTCACAAATTTTTATAATTATTTATTACAATTACTTAAAATTTGTTGTGCATAACTTTACATATTTTATAATGTTATGTGAAAAAAAAAAAAGAAAATGCAGTACCCTCTTGCATTAGGTAGAAATTTAATTATATTATTGTATTATTATCATATATTTAAATTAAAATTAAATTAACATAATGTTTATTAACATAATATTAGTGCAAATTGTTCGCTTGTGTCAGTAACGTAAGAGCCCGATTAAGTGACGAGTGAAATTTATCAACGTGTTGCATACTGTACATTTTCTAGGATTACAGTTTTGCGATACATTTCTGCTAAACATCTCAAATGCTGAATCAGAAGTAACAAACACAAGTTCCTATCAAGGTAAAGAATAATAAACTTTATAGTGCAAAACATCGACACAAAAGTCGTCTTTTATCTACTTAATCCTATTTCTGAATTAATCTGTTTCTCTTTTAAAAGGTTACCTGATTGGAAGGTAATAAATGTCAATTTGCTTATTTGCTTTGTGAATTGGTTCTGTCACATAACATTTTCCGAAGACGAAACTGCATTAAATAAAAACAAAACGAAAGAGTTTTGCCCGTGGTTGACGGAAAACCAATTTATTATCATCAGCTGTGACCGCCATCGATCAAATACCGAGTTTTAGTCGAGAAAATATTAAAAATTACGAGAAACGAAACAAAGCGTTTCGGTTAAAACAGATTTATTTTTACCTACAGGTCCGGCAAACGCTTTGATAAAATTAGAAAAGGTTTAGATAAGGAATGTAATGAAAGTATCCTCTTCATGTCCACAAATGCGCATACAACCGTCTGGGGAACAAACAGATCACCTTGAGTGCATTCGTAGATATAAAAAAATCGGGGACGCTGAAAAATAAAACCATCACGACGACCAGAGCATGTCCTTAAGGCGGGGTGCTATCCCTGGCTATGGGCACTACCGACGTTCACTGACGTTCTATGGACATTAGAGAATAAAATAACTTATTCATTCTACAACACTGTCCAGTCCAAGTACCAGCACGAAATTGCGTATAATTTTCGCCTTTTCAAAGAAGTCATATTCAGGATTTGCACTAAAGTGCTTTATGGTACAATCTAAGCTGTCCAACATTCTTTTCGAATTTGTAATCCTAACTGACATCTCCAAACTCTTTTTACAAATAAAATGAAATTCAGAACAACTTTTTTCTTTACCTTGCTTTTTGGAATAATAGTTCTGGGTTCAAAATGTAATTCGGTTCAAGATACGTTTCACATTTTACTTGCCAACATTTTACAATTTCCATTCACCAAACAAAAGACATCTTCAAATAAGGAATGGTATGAATAGATAGAAGATAATTTGCATCTTATTTTATTCGCAATTAATATCAATTTAGCAAACAAATTTTGATATGTAAACACCAGATAATCGTAACCAGGTGGGGGCAACGTAAAAACAAAACTGCATTAACTTTGGAATTATGTGATGCGTTTATCGATCATTTACTGTGATATCAAAAGAGTAATGCGGGAAAATTTCTAATTTGCTAAAATAGTAACATATTTTATAAAATAATGTAACCATGAGCGAATTATTTGGTATTGATTTTGAAGAAGATATTACCGAGAGAAAAATTTAAATAAACAAATATTTATACTTTACAGCAGGTAAAGCCTCTTGGTTTAGCGATGTGCGAATTAGGCGCAGAATTTCTTTGCGTTCCAGAGCCTCCTCGGTCATTTCCACAGCAGGACTCCATGGCAGCACCCTTCTCCACTGAGACCCCCACATTCAAGGAGACTACTCCAGCGGACATACCCGTAGAATATCCTCAAACCAGTTCAACGGTAAATTGTTTCTTCCTTAAATCAATAGCTTTAATTAAAATATATTTTAGGTGTGACGGATAGTATAGCCCAGTAATTAAAATTTACTTAGAAAAATTTGCCGAAGTTTTAATGTTTCTATGTTTCTTGTTTCTGTGTACTAAGAGAAATATAAGCTTAATAGTCTAACAAACTTTGAAACACTGTAGCTCGTATATCTAAAAATCATTGGTACTGAATTTCAGTAAATATATACTTTGTTAACTTCTGAATATTCAAAATAGAATAAGTAATAAAATAGCTAATAAGAATTGAGTGTGTGTGTCAGTATATAATGACACATTTTAATATTTATGAAGCAAATGGAAGAAATAATGTGAGGACACTATATTTTCCCATTCTTATTATTCCCATTTAATCCTATTTGGCTATTTTACGGAATGATGATGAGTTCCAACTGAACCATGCGATGATCATATTAGTGTATAAGCCAAATTTCTTAACAAATATCATCTGTCATTTGGGGTGCATAATATATTTTCTACTCCCGTCTGTAAAATACCTAATTACCCACCGATCCAGCGTGCGGGAAGCGTCACTTTAACACGTCAGTTTCGTTTCCCATGAATCCGAGCCACTTCGGACTTTTCCCGGATTTTATCGCACGGATTTGAGAGCAATCGGATGTTTTCGCTGATATTCCTACGCTTTGAATTTTGAGGTTTGTCAATTCTGACGGTCATGTCAGTGAATGTATTCGTGTTGTTTTGCGAAAATGTAACCAAAAACCTACGGTCGTAGAAAAAGTATAGTATGCAACACGTTCAGTAAAATTTTTAACTCAATCGCTCCGCTCGTGTCAAATAAACTCGTGAGTCAAATGACGTTTACCGCACTTGTTGCATAATATACTATTACCAGTTGCCATTAAACCTACTCGTTTATCGTTCGGATCAGTTCTGCTATTTTCGTCTCTTTTTAACTGTGTATATTAGAAAGAGAGAGAGAGAGAGAGAGATGTATTATTGGATATGTCTTATAAACAACGGAATAAAAACAATTTTAAAACGTTATGTTATGTTGTTTATTTAAAAATAGAGCTTTTAAGAGGATGACATTTTCAACATCGTATAAACAAGAAAAAGCAGCTCCTAACCTTCAGTTTTGTTTTGTTTGTACTGATGAAACATGGATATTTGAAAATGGTATGATTGATCTTGGCAAGATATTAATATTAAAACTGTAAAAACCACTAAAGTTCATGCGCACGGTATGTAAAATCTCTGTGGGAAACTTAAATAATAAATGTTCCTTTACTTACCGACTAGTCTACTAGATGTTAATTGTAGCTTAAAGCACGTAATATTTAAATTGTCTGATATACTGCATGTGTATTAATTTTTGGGTACATTTTCGCAAAATTCCAAGCCTGGGAAATATCTCCGAAAACATCCGATTGCTCCCAAACCCGCACGGTAATAGCCCGGAAATGTCCGGAGTGACTCAGGTCCCTTAAAACAAAACTGAAGTGGTAAAATGACATTTTCCGCACGCTAAATCGGTGTATAATTGAGATTTTTTTCAAAACCTGTTTTTGGATTCAATTGACTATAAAGGACGAATGCCAGAATAACAGAGTGGTCGGTGTAAGCTTAATCCACATGAATTATATATTAATTTGTTATCTATTTTGTTTTAATTTCATTCATAAAGAGTGCATCATCTATAGATGCGTCACACAAATGTCGTTGGTTTCTGAAAAGCAGATTGTTCAAAGATCAAATTTTGGTCTAATTTTCTAATTAACTGAGAAAGCTTGTATAGTTAATAATAAAAATTGACAGTTTTAGACTTTTTAATTGAAAATTAAGAATTTGAAACTGATTTAAACGTCGCTTTTAGAGGGCGCTAGTTTCCTTTAGATAAATCGAATCATATTTTTTTTATCTGTAAATGTAAATATTGACAAGTGCGAACAAAAGTCTACTTAGAAGAAAATAGGCAAATCATAAATTTGAGTGTATGGCAAAAGGTATTGAGGTAAATGATGGACTATTCTTACATTTGATTTGATTTTTTGTTATTGCGATTAAAGTAAATTAAAGTAAATAGGTAAAAAACCGACAGGGTTAGACTATGCGAAGAAGAACACCATGAAAAATTTAATATTCTTTCAGATTTTCATCGTTTTTCATCCCCAACTCCAAAGATAAAAATAATATGATTCGACTTATCAAAAAGTTATAATAAAGCTAGCGCCCTCTAGAAATAACATAAAGTTTCACATTCGAACTGTCAATTTTTATTATCAATCTATAAAAACTTGCTCAATCGATGAGAAAATTCAGAATAAAATTTAAAATTTTAACGCACTGAATCATATTTTGGTTGAGAGCTTGTCAATCCTTTAGCCTTATGCGTAAGCCAAGATGGTGTAAACGTTTTATTCGTTTTTACTTCATATTAGTTTACGGTTTCTGCTCCGGGTGGGATGCTGGTTTTATTTTCTATATTGCAAGTAAGTTTGTTTAACATTTAGGATTCCGGTTTACCGCTTGGTTACTTACTTCCTTGACACTCCAAATACGGTATTTTAAACGCTATCTAAAGATGAGCATTTGAGTGCTCGAAACATGTACTAACGTATTGACGACTTTGTGTAAAAAAGGATATATTACATTATTATGGAGGAGTAGTAGTTTCTTTTCTCTTGACAAAATACAATTTTCGATTGTGTTATTACAATACGTAAATACAACTGAGTTTTCTGTTTCAGGTGCGAGGTGTAGAAATAGGAATAGTACTGTTAGTTCTAGTAGTGTGGGTGGCTGCGATCGCGCTCTTCTTCAACCGATGGGGCAAGATCAGAATGCTACTCCCTTACCAGCCGGATTACAAACAGGAGCAGTTGAAGGTGCCGGGCACAGCAGCGTGCGCGGCTGCAGTAGCGTCGGGAAACACATGCGTCCACCCGGGCCCAAATATTTGCCAGCAGGTAAAACACGATTATATATTAGTAATAAGGCCGTGCAGGCGTAACCGACTAGTCCTAACTAAATAAAGTTCAAATTACTACCCTCAACAGTAAGCGACTGCATTTTCTCATTCTACTTACAGTAGACGTTCACTTCACAAAAACTCATTTGAAAGGCATGCTCAACCTCAATTCCAAACGGGAGTTCAGGCCATAATATTAACATCGCGAAATCAATCGAAGCATTAACATCCGCGTTACAGAAAGCAGTCAAGAATATAAGAATATTTAAAGCTCACGAAGACTACCATGGCTTACCATTTTTTATGATACTACCTTATAACTTCGAAACCATCAAAATCGAGTATAAACAGCGACAAGTAGTATGTCAAATGACAGTTCCACTTTATCCAAGTAAGATTAAATAAGAAATATTTCCGTGGCTCAAAAACGAAAACACATTAAAATTTTTACGAATCATACCAAACTTACGCACGTTTTGGAACATTTAAAATTTTGACAGCTTTAAAAGCCGTAGTGTCATAGCTACAGGTAGAAGATAAGTTAGTTGTGAGTGAGTAAGAATCACAAAAAAAAGCAAATTCAGTCTTATTGTACAAAATGAATGTATTGTCTGTTAGAAACTGATAACATATTATCTAGGAAATTAAATAATAAACCGCCATTGGCGCAGCATGCGCAGTTACTATAACAAACCGAAGTGACAGGGAAGTGTCCCAAAAAATAGTTATTTTAATTTAAAATGTTCGTAATATAATCTACAACACCTAACTTCAAAGAAACCATTCCCGGAAGGAGGTATAAAACAAACGAAGGCGATGTTAAATTTTCGCGTAATAAAACGAATCGTTGCAATAACGCAAGTGACACGAACTGGTTGTAGGTAAGCAATATCTACGCAGGACAAATTTAATACGGTTTGGATTGTACGAAATTCTCTTTACCGAAACAATGCGTTTTATTATATTTTCCCGGCTTGTTACACCGGTCAGAGGCGATGAAATTGGATTTTTATTTATGACTAGGAATTTAATTTTCCCGAAAAACAAATTGAATTTCACGGGGTTTCCGTGCCTGATCGAAATTGTAATTACTGCTTATTATTCTTGCATGCCAGGCTATTGTTTCCAAAAAACTATTTTAATTGAAGGGAATTAAATTTGATACGTGGAAAATGTGATGGCGCCGGAACGAATATCATGTCATATCCATACAATTTGTAGTTGACTCCTTTCTTGTTTACTGCACCTTTTTTTTAAATTTCAACTTTGAATTTAAAATTACGATTTATTAAAATTTTAGTTGTTCTTTTATTATTTCAAAGAAACTTCAGCAGACTGTTGAACTTAATTTCTCTTGTGTCAGGTATTGCGTCCTTTTGCAGGTAGCACAATCATGCTTTAGATTAAAAAAATACACTTCACCAGAACCACCTACACAAAGTAATTCTATAACATCAGATATCAGCCAGACTTCGACAAATAACGACATCAGCAGTTTCTCAATATCATCCCGAGACGGCCCTCAGTTTCAAGCAGGGATCTGAAGAAGCCAGAACCATGTTTGGCGAAACGTCAGCAAGAAAGAGTCAATACCCGACGCAAGAGAAATCCAGATGGAACCAATAACAAACCACACATGTTAAAATACCCACCCATATTCATATTTCTTATTGTGTAATCGCCAAAGTCAAAACCAATTGTTCAAGTGAACTAAGCATAAATAGCACACATAGTTTCAATATAGTGAGTAAGATAAAATGGACTTGTTAAAGTGGTTTTCCGTATAAGCAAGGAACTAAAATAATTGATGTGATAATTATAATTAAAATAATAACAGACCCTACAAATGATTCACATAACCGAAAACAAAACTACTTTTCTTTATTCCTTGTCAATGAGCACACTACCTCCAACGCAAGCTGCCATAAATAGTCTTCAATTTTTACTGGAATAATTTTTTAGGTTTCCTTGTTTAATCTTATATAATCTTTAAGAGTTGGATGATACTTCTCAAAATAACAAGTAGTGGACCCAAATAAAATTTCTAAAAGCCGAATAGAATAATGATCATCATCATACTTTTGACCTTGACAGCAAACTCACATGCTGAGTGTTACATATTCAAAGCAGAATTGGATACGTTCAATATCGTTTACATACCTCCCCATTAGTTGTAGGTGATCCTTATCCATGTTCAAATTTAAAATTCTCCATGAAAATACGGAAACGGGGCGAAACTGAAGCACGCTCTTGATATATCTTTGAGTATAAATTAGAGTTAAATTCCAAGATTTCTAGTCGCATTTTATATTCTTTATATATTTATTTTATATATTATATTCTACGAAGGTTTATGTTAAGCGTTTTGCCTATTAACACTTTTGGAGAAATTTCTGCAAAGACTAAAATAATTCGGAAAAATTTTTGCTGTTTTGTTAGACAATTAGAACCAGCCGTTGTTGCATTAAATATTAAAGTAAATCTCACTAGAATTGTTTAATATACTATAAAAATATTCTATTAAACTCAAAAAACCAACCGATCTTACCGTTTTAGATTTTTTTATAATTGATATTATCGCTCGTAAAGTTATAAGTAATGATATGAAAAGCGCATTTTTCATTTTAAAATCTAGTTTTGTACGGCCAAAAATATAGTGTATTTATTGCTTTGACGTTTTAAGCATTTTACTGTACCTTAACCAACAGATGTTTATGTTTATTCTGCATTAAGTAGGTCTTGCCTGAGAAGGACCGTAACGAATATTTGTAGACACTTGAAATTTTTATTTGAAACGTAAGTGGATTTGATTAAGTATCGATGCTGCGGGGTATTTTCGAATTAGTAGAAGCGTTTATTTTAACATCAGGTTCTTAAGAGTTTAATCTTAATTTCAATATGTTCGTATGTATTACGGAGGTATTGGAATGTGATCCTTCCAGTAAGTACGGATTTATGTTCCTGATTCTCGAACTTTGACCCTGCGAGACTGTTTTCACTGGATAGTTCAAGGGGTAATGGTAAGTACTCTATTTATCTTATAAGTAAGTTTGAAAATAATCATTTTTGTCTTGTGTGCCTATCGATTAACAACATTTTTTCTTGTATTTTTGTGTCTTATAAATAGTAAGTAGCACAACAAAACGGGCATGAAACCTTGAGATGATTTGGTCTAAGTTGAAAGAGCATGCATATAAGAAGAAATAACACTGCACCAAAATTTAGTGATAGTATCATAAACGTAATTCGCCAAGAGGTAGCTAAAATATCAGTACGAAGATGGTTTAACTGTGAAAAACGAGTAATAAATGAAGAAAATATTTATCGAGAACGATTACTAGCGAAGTTGATCGATCATTGAACTAGGTGACGACAGTAGCGACAGTGACGATTTTTAAGTGACTGATACTTTATTATCATTATAATTATTTTTTTGTAATTAATAATGATACTATGTGAAACAGAACGCAATAAATTGTTACTTTGTAGTATTTTATTTATGTACATATTTCAAGAATTGCTCAGCAAAAAAGATTGAAAACACACTTCTATCCCACTTGTTAGTGTAAGCAGATAAATTTCAACGACGGTCCTGGTTACCGGTAAAGGGCTGCGGTTTTGGAGTAATAAACAGTAGGTGAAGTTAATCACGGGGTCGGTTGTAAAAATACAAACACACACAAAACACAAAACGTGTTTAAAGCTAATAGGAAATGAATAAAAGCTGTCAAAGTGATATGCATGATATTATTGGAATCTAAGATAAAAAGAAGTAAGGGTGGAAGGAGAATAATCAATTTCTTCCTATAATATGCCAATAATTCCGCGTTCCTTCGATTTTTTTGTATAAAAGAAAATTATGCTGCATAACAATATTACACCACATTTCAAAAAATTAGTTGAAGTTGTTTAGAAATAGAAGACCGACTAGAAGGCGCAAAGGTTAACGACATATGACGGCCATTATAGCCGACGCGGAAAAGCATCTCCAAATATTGATGAACAGACTGACCAAAGATAGTGTTAAAAGGGGTTTAGAGATAAACACCAAAAAAACATAAACAGTTGTTTTTGGAGGGCACCAATGATAATGTCAATACGCAGATAACTACCAATGGCGAAATTCTTCAAAATGTTAATAGCTAAATATATCTGGACAGAGAAATGGATAGCCATCTAGACCACTCAAAAGAGATCAGAAGAAGAATTGAGATCCCAATAGCCGGATTCCTGAACATGCGTAACTTGTTATGTCACCTCAAGCTGTCCACACCAGTTCGACTGAGAACCCTGAAATGCTACATATGGCTCTGTCGCATACGAAACATGGACATTAAAGCAAAAAACTTAACGCATTTGAACTGTGAGTGTACAGAAGAATGCTTAGAATCAGCTCTACCTCCAGGACAACCAATGAAAAAGTTCTAACAAAAGTGAACACTCGCGCGCTTTTGACTGGTGTTATTAAAATTAGAAAAACTTCCTTGGACACATAATGCGCCATGAACAGTATGAACAATTGCAGCTAATCCTGGAAAGCAAAATTCAGAGTAAGAGAAGTATAGGCAGAAAGAAGAAATCGTGGCTCAGAAACATCAGAGACTAGACACTACTTCATCAAGCCCACAATAGAGGAGACTTTGCCATATTGGTCGCCAACTTCGCCAGAGAAGACACATAGGAGGAGGAGGAGGAGATCTAGTAATATGATCACTTTGAGTCCATGACAACTTTAATTCATTTCCTAGTAGTTCTATGTATGTATACATGCTTTATGAACGTTGAAATGGTGGATACGCTAAAATTATTAAAATTTTTGTAATGTCGCAATAAAATAGGTACTATATTTTAGATTGCATTTCTATATCATTACATATCAGTTTATTAGCGATAATACTAACTATCAAAAAACCTAGAATTGTTAAAAGTTGAAAATTATAATTTTAATATGTCATCGCTCATGAAAGCACAAGCAATTATTATAATATTAATTAGTAATTTTGGTTCAGTTTGCTAATTTTTTAAAAATAATATTATTATATTAAAAAATGGTGCTGAGATTTGTCAATGAATATCTCGATAAGATAATGGGAAGTGGGATTTCTAACATCCTGCATGCTACCTTTTACTGAATCTGACTAAAATTAAAACAGTGCAAAAAGAAGAAACGGGAGCGTCTGCGGTTACTATCACGACCAAGACCGTTTACGGGTCCAATTTGTACCTGCGGAATTGGCTCGAAGAATATGGAATTGGGATACATCGCCGATATCGATTCCGACTGATACCGACACTTTCTTTCACGTATCTCACTGGTATTAATTTTTAAATATCCTGAATGTCTTTTATGTATGTTCGTCACCGACTGAACGCTTTGATGTCGTGTTACTGCAATGGAAGTGAGAAAAGTAGTTTTATTATGTCCAGAATTCAGTTTGAAATATTTAGCTAATAGAAAATGACTTCTTGGGTTACATTTAGTTCTCCCTTTATCATAGACGATAAATATTTTGGTCTGAAAATTAACTTTTTCTCGTTCCCGTTTCCCTTCTACTAGATACATTATATGCATCTTTCATTGTATGCTGACTTTTTAATATACTGTGTGACATAAATTTCATCTATTATACAATATTTGTATGAGTTTGATTATCACGCGCAGCAATAATTAATAACATTTTGGATCCCATCACTTATCCTTATATGCAAAAATTCAGTCTTCTTCTTTCTATCGCTGTTAAACATATGTTTAGGAATACCATATTTAGGAAAAATATGTAAGAAAATTTGATCATAAATCACAATGCAGTTTTGGTTCGTTTTATCCCACACGTAAAGACAGAAGTGTCGTAAACCTCTCCAATAAGGAAAAATTTAAATCTCCCTATACAATTCGAGCAAATGGACACGAGTTAATGGCAGTACTATGTCGCAAATGACCATTTTATCGCAAGTATAGGGATTACAATTGTGCAATTCACAGTGTATGTTGCCCTTGATTAAAAAGCGTAAGCAGGATGCATAAAAGAAAACACAACTTGGCATTACAAAACTATAATTAATGCTTGTTGAGCAAGATTAGTGCATATGTGTACTATATGTCGAATATGATAGGTACGAGACTAGTAGTGAGACATTACCAGAAGTAAAATTTGAAGGGCCCATGAGTGTCGCAACTTGCATAGCCAACGTAAAATATTTCTAGAATATTTTCTTAATATTTCTTAAGCCTAGTTAATGTTTTATTAGATTGACATTTTATATGTCACACAGTATATTTTCTAATAAAATTGATATGCTGTTAAAATTTGACGCAGTTTCACCAACCGTTGAATATATACCGATACTTTTAGAGATACTTTTTACTTAATAAAAAAGCTAATGAGTGAAATAAGTGACCATCATCTCATTCAGTTTTTGTTAGTTTTGATATGCAGTTCTTGAAGTACTCAAGAATTGAATCTGTATATTTGTATGAATCAGCAAAAAAAGTATTTTATATACCGATGAACACAAGAAAGTGGGAATTTTGAAGGATTTCAGATTAGCTAAATATTCGATTTTTTGATAATAATAATTGCGGGCATCGTTTTCCATTTACTTTCCTTATTTTTTCTTTGATTTTGATCATTTTGACGCGTCTCACTGCGATCATAGCAACGATGTCTTAAAAACGTGTTTATTATTAGCGGCCTTTTACAATTTATTCGACGTCGCTGAAGTCTAAATACAATTTTCAAAATAAAATAAAAAAGTTACTAAAATTTAAAAAATGCAATGCCCAATCCAAAGATTATATTAGGTCTTAAACATCATTCAATTCATCGTAATGTTTCATATTCAGCTCTGAAACGGTATCAAGTTTGGTAGTGGGTCAATTTTCTTAACTGAGTATTACCACTCGGATAATTCGAATAAGAAACAACAACAAAACTGACGCTTTATATAAACAAAAATTACAAACGTTCATTAAAACTATTTTTTTCAATTCCATTACCGAAATAATTTTAGCCAACAAGCCTAATGTATTGTTGCAATTCATAATTACAACATCACAATCATTTCGACGAGTTTTGTACATAAAATTTATTCATTAAAATTCCTTGATAGTAAAAAGTAGCAAATATCTAAAAAAATATTATTAGCGTAAAAAATTGTAGAAAATAAACAAAAAATTATTAAAAATTGTTCTAAATAAATGGTAAACCAAGTAGTGGAAGTAGATATCCTAATAATATATTAAATATTCCAAATATTTCATCCGTTCATGGTGCACTATAATTTATCCGAGACAGAACAATACTATAAATAATATAAATCAAAGTAACAAGATTTGTTCAGGTGACAAAGGTTAAAAATGAACAGGCTGTTTAAAATGAAACCTAATTTTTAAAACAACAATATCGAAAGCGATAGTCATTAGATAGTAATCGACGTAAGGCAAACAAATGATAACATATTTTTTTAAAGGATATAATAATATAGAAAACTATTAAATGTTAATTTTAAATATCAAACTTGTGTCATTTTTTTATAATCTCAAGTGGCCGATTACAGTTATGAAAAAAAAATTGAAAAAATATTACATGTGATAATAATAAATTACTTTATTGTAAATAGAATTGCAATTGGCGATGAAGTTTAAGTAAAGATCTCCTTACTTAACCGTAAGATTGCTACGCTTAGTGATAAAAAAATCTAAATACCAATTTTATATGCGCTATACATCAACTCGAAAAGCAACTAACCAAACCAACCAAAAAAAAAAAATCTTTTAAAGAATACATATCATCATTATTAGTGTTGGAAGCTAATTCAAGAAGAGTCTTTAAACAATGTGTTCTGAATATTTTCTAGACGTTAATAATTAATTACTATCCATAAGACAGGGATACGTGAGAGTTTATAATTAAATGTTTATAACTAAATAAATTGAAATAATTTTACCATTATATAGTTAATTTTAGCTTGGTGTATTTAAAAGAAGTAACCGATTTTTTTTATACAATGGCATATATTCTTCTCGGGCCATAGAAACTTATTATTTTCCTTTAGAAAAAAACTTTTAAAATTTTTGCCCATGACTTTTTCTAGCATATACCCTAAAACGTTCTACAATTCAACACCTGTGAATTACACTCCACATAGAATAAAATTTGTCTGAGTTTTAACATTTTTCTCTGACTCTCTCTGAATTTCTGCTACCGAGGTTATTACAATTTAAACGCCTGTTATTAAAAAAAAGCCTTAGTTTCTTTCGTTAGCAAATTATCGACAAAATCTGAAATAAAACAATATTTGATATTATCATTTGAATACCCTATATTTGAATATTGTATGTTATCCTTTTACTTAAAAGCCACAACTTGCCGCCTCTCCATTTTCGCATGCCTGAACATAATATTTGTTCCCTTATTTCCACCTAACATCATTTTTTAAAAACTAAAAGCTTGCTTTGCTTTGCTCGCTTCTCCTGCGATAAAGCAATTCGTCGAATTTCACTGGGGTCGGTTTATATTCGTTTCGCCAGGGTTCTAAACCCAATATTCAATTTCACAATAAAATACATCCACGATACATAGTCTTAAAATGCTTGCATTTATTATGTTGGCCCACCAAAAACTGCCATCTGCCATATTTATATAAATTATGTCGGGAAATACTACACATTTTTGTTTTTGTCTGGGGTAGAAAGAATGCGTATTAAATCGTCAGTCTTTGTGACAAATGAATCGGCGAACCAATGTTGGTAAGTACTAAGGAGAAAAAAATAATTAAAAACGATGTTAATAAGTGCCAAAATGGGTGATTCGTCGCACAGGCGCGACTTTTTAAAGGCAAAAGGTCTGGCAGTAATCCGCGACACCGAATTAAATTTCCAGCATGTTGATATTTGCATTTCGAGCTTCGCTTTTTGTTCCAGGCGTGTCTCGCTTAATAAGTTGTAGATTGATATTCAAGTGGTACGATTGTGTGTACCTGGAATTTATTCTACCCCACGTAATTCATGGGCCCGGAATTTTAATAGAACTAACTGATTGTCCAAATTCATACTAAACTGCCGCAAGGCAAAGCGGTATTTATATCGTATTATATCTGTTGTAAACATTATCTTCACCCTAATTTAATTTGAAAGCCGATTCTTTATATATTATATCATACCATAATGACTCAATTCCAATTATCAATATCACCATACCACGAGCAAAAGGATTTATTTAGCCGAAGGCATTACCGATCTTTCGAATCTAAAGAGCCACTTTACTCAACCACCTTGAAACCGTCGGGAATATATAAAACCACAGCAATTATGAAATACCCACAAGTTTTTTATATTTATTTAGCAATCTCAAAAAAATCAGACGTTGTGCCAGTTATTGAATTGGACCATTGAAAAGACACATGGAAGAGCTTCAAAATGAGTAATACAACTATCTGGTCGGGAAGATATAAAACTACCCCCAATAATGAAATACCCAAAAATTCGTTATATTTATTTCGCAATCTCGAGAAAAATTGACTTTGCCCCAGATATTTAATTAGACCTTCAAAAAACCACTTAGGAGAGCTTCAAAATAATGTATACTCACCCACCTCTAAACCGTCGGGAAGATATAAAACTAGCCCCAATAATGAAATATCCAAAAATTCGTTGTATTTATTTCACAATCTCAAAAGAATCTAAAGAGCCACTTTACTCAACCACCTTGAAACCGTCGGGAATATATAAAACTACAGCAATTATGAAATACCCACAAGTTTTTTATATTTATTTAGCAATCTCAAAAAAATCAGACGTTGTGCCAGTTATTGAATTGGACCATTGAAAAGACACATGGAAGAGCTTCAAAATGAGTAATACAACTATCTGGACGGGAAGATATAAAACTACCCCCAATAATGAAATACCCAAAAATTCGTTATATTTGTTTCGCAATCTCGAGAAAAATTGACTTTGCCCCAGATATTTAATTAGACCTTCAAAAAACCACTTAGGAGAGCTTCAAAATAATGTATACTCACCCACCTCTAAACCGTCGGGAAGATATAAAACTAGCCCCAATAATGAAATATCCAAAAATTCGTTGTATTTATTTCACAATCTCAAAAGAATCTAAAGAGCCACTTTACTCAACCACCTTGAAACCGTCGGGAATATATAAAACTACAGCAATTATGAAATACCCACAAGTTTTTTATATTTATTTAGCAATCTCAAAAAAATCAGACGTTGTGCCAGTTATTGAATTGGACCATTGAAAAGACACATGGAAGAGCTTCAAAATGAGTAATACAACTATCTGGACGGGAAGATATAAAACTACCCCCAATAATGAAATACCCAAAAATTCGTTATATTTGTTTCGCAATCTCGAGAAAAATTGACTTTGTCCCAGATATTTAATTAGACCTTCAAAAAACCACTTAGGAGAGCTTCAAAATAATGTATACTCACCCACCTCTAAACCGTCGGGAAGATATAAAACTAACCCCAATAACGAAATGTCCTAAAATTTATTTCGGAATCTCAAAAAAATCTGACGGAGAGGAGAGCTTCAAATTTTTGGGTATTTCATTATTGGGGGTAGATTTATATATTCCCGACGATTTCAAGGTGGTTGAGTAATACATCGTTTTGAAGCTCTCCTAAACGGTCTCCTTTAACGGTCTAATTGAATATCTGGGACACCGTCAGATTTTTTTGAGATTGCGAAATAAATATATCGAACTTTTGGGTATTTCATTATTTCATCTTACCGACCTTTTCAAGGCGCTTGAGCAATACATCATTTTGAAGCTCTCCTAAGTGGTTCTTCAATGATCTAATTCAATATCTGGGACAACGTCAGATTTTTTTTTGAGATTCCGAAATAAATAAAACAAATTTTAGGGCATTTCATTATTGGGAGTAGTTTTATATCTTTCCGATGGTTTCAAGGTGGTCGAGCAATACATCATTTTGAAGCACTTCTAAGTGGCTCTCCAATGGCAGATTTTGTTGAAATTGAGAAATAGCAATTAAATTATTTTTTGAGGTGATGCGAACGGACAAGGGGTTATTTTCTTTATAGCAACAATGGATATGGTTTTTGGGAGTTCCCTTATAATTTTTCCGTGCTTACTTACCCAGCATATCCACGGGAACATGTTTTTTTTAATTAAGATAAGTAACGAACTGATCCACTGTAATATTTGCAAATCCGAATCCAAAGCCAAATCTAACTTCAGCCGCATGCGTTGCAACGGTCTCAGTGAAACAGAACCCTCGTCATGTGTTTGCTGTTATTTCCCAACTTTTCTAATACACCGTGTACTATATAACAGTTAATATGTCTGTATGTATTCTAGGTTTAGGTTTAAATAAAATAAGATTTTAATTACATAGCAGGCCCAAAGAGCCGCAGATTTTTCTGGGAAGCTGAGTTGTTTATTTTTTTCTGCTCAGATAATAAATGTGTTACTATTTTCCAGGTACTGAAATAACCGGATATTTTACATTTATAACATAAAAATCTAAACCAAACATGTTTCAGTTGACTCACTCCTTTACTAGTTATTACTGGAGACAAAACAGTGTGCGATTACTTCAGATTTAATTTAATCTTATCAGCAAATAACAAATTCGCAAAAGAAGAAAGTGAAGCGAAATTATGAAAAGACCATGCTATCCAAAAAAACAAATGATGAAACGAATGAAAGCGAATTTGTAATAAAATAAATGCTCTAAACTCAAAAATCAGAGATTTCTTGGAAAATGAAAAATGCCTGTGTCTAACATGAAACATGAATTAACTATATCTGTAACCTGGAAAGCAAAGTTTCAAATTACCATTTAAAATAGATTGTCTGTAGTGGGAATGACTAATTCTAAGTTGCTCTAGGAATTAGAAGAAAGCAAGATTTTTATATCATTTATCAAGATAACTTAAAACGAAATGTCGTTAGTCCAAGTGATATTCGTCGATTTTATCGAATTAGGCAAGTTAGTTGACAAAAATTTGGATTTTAAATGATCTTACCTATAACCGGTGTAATGTATGTTTCTAATTCGTAAGTAAAGATCTTGGAAGATTTCATAAACTGGGGAACTCGGACCATGCCCTCCAACACAAATTCTTTCTTCATTATAAAAATAACTCTTAGTTGTTATTAACTCCTATAAGATAATTAACAATTTATTGTACATATCACAACGGAAATATAGAATACACAATGTACAGATTAATTACATTAAAGCATTTTATATTCTCATTAAAAGTTGACCAAAATTAGGTACGTGGATAACATTGTTATACACTTTTGAAAATTAAAAAGTCGTAATTTTAAACAGAAGTAAAAGCGCAACTGAAATCAACCACACCAATTAGCGGCACTTTCATCTGTATTTCCGTTTACCGAGAAAAAACGGGAAGATGGACTAAATATAACTCCGTAGGGCTTAAACTCTATTAAACATTTATTTATTCGCTGTCGGACTTTTTTTAAAATCTTCTCTTTTCACGATCGCGTGTTCGTGTTTACTAATTTTTGTAATTTTAACATGCAATTCTAATTTGTTTCGAACACTAATTAATGAATCAAGCTCTGCTATAATTCCAAAGCTGTCAGGCCAGTCAACAGTAGTAGTAATGATATGGCATTATTTAAAAATAAATGCAGTTAGTTCTGAGTTTTTCACCTTTTTGATTAGCTTTTTGTGACTTGGTGATAGTTGCCTACCATGTAACATTATTTTCAAAAATAGCGGCTTATCTACACAAGAGACCAAATAATAAGTTAATAAAATATCTACACAAACTTTAAATAAATAAGATATGGTCTCCGCGGAGGAACGACAAACTCCAACCAAATTCAGCTCTCTATGTCAAATAGATCGATGTGATTAGAATCAATCGGTTAAAATTTTCAATCAAAACTGGTGAATGCTGTCCGGCGTAGCAAGCCATGAATGTTCTACTTAATTTATTTATTTAATATTTGGACATTCCATCGGAATTTCGGATTCCGCGTATTCCAGTAATGTCAGCAAAGCAAACATAACTTTGACCAGTTGTTTTTGCAGTCAAGTTGAACATTCGAGAGCCAATTAACTCCTTTGAACCGGACCTCAAACGCATCGCTCTGTCAAGTGGGAACGCACAAAGCGAGTGTACGCGCACATTTAAACTCATAACATCCTGTTCAATAAATCAAAACAATTCATAACGACGCGGAAGGTAACATTAATATGAAATCGGCTTGTTTTGGATTAAGATAAAAAAGAGCTTGAAATTCTTCAATTCTCAAATTGTTTTCCCGGAAAACTGGTTAACCGTGGAATACAATACTGAAGATCTCAAATATATCAACAAACTTTAGACAACCTTATTTTCCGTAACCTTGATTCATTTGCAGATTTTGGTTGGCGAAGTTTCAGGGGACCTATTGCAGAGCTTTATCTAGGTGTCTCTCTCTCTCTGATTCGACTTCACAGCTTTGATAATGGTAGCTACTTGATGTACCTCATAGCCTTTGGTGTGGTTAGTTTCAGCAGATGAAAACGCACTCGCAATTGTATAACACGATAGTGTTTGTTGCCGGGAGAAATCGAATTGCCTTCTTCGACTCCTTCTATTAGAGTTACACTACCATTTTTTCCGGGGCATGATAGGTGTTCTAAGAATATGCCGGATAGATTTTTGAGGAATTGCTTGGTCCCTGTGTTTGGCATACCACGTGTATCTAATATTGCTAGAATTATTTTACTATGCATTTATTCATTCTTTTTAGCGACATTACAAAATGGTTCCTTTTCAATCATGCACCCTAACGAATCTTCACGGGCTATTTCGTCGACATTTTTGTTACCTTGGTAACTGTGTGTAACTGGTGTACTGGACAAATTTTTTCATTATTTTATCTCTGAAAATAGCTGTTAAAGGACCCTCATTTTTATATGTTCTGATATATTTTTGAATCTTTGCATTTGTTAAAAAGAGCAATTGGCTGCGAGTAGGAATAAGGTGATTCTTATTTGCCTTAATGCCTTCTGACAATGCAAAGATAACTTGAAATAGAAATTTTATTCTTCTTGTAAACATAAATATGTCAGGTTTACTGTCAGCGTTTAACGTATTAGATTCAATTTATAACGTCATTTCAAAATACGGTAAAAATTTATATGTATATAATTTCGACCAGAGATTTAAGCAGATACCCTAAAAATAATTTGGCAAAAAATACGAAACTACAACCCGATATAAATATTATATGTATAAAAAAAATAACGCAAAAATTAATTTTAAGATCACTGAACACAGTCGATCAGACTCAAATATCAAAACTCGAATAATCATAGTCAAACTTCGTGCAAATTCCATCCGACTAAAACGACGAAAATAGTTGGGATTCTTTTTGTCGAATTTAAATGCAGCTGCGAGAGTTGCAGATTCGACATCGCTCTAACATCATCAGTCATGTTCGTTCTTATTTTATTTATTATTTCTGCCACATGGTGATGGTGAAATCTTATTGAATTTTTGCGCCGGATTTTGATCTTGGGCTGAGATTAGGAGAAACAACCTGACAAGGAACTCGACTCGAAATTGCTAGATATAATTAAAGTTGCTAACTCTCCCGCAAAAAAGTGTAATTGCTATAGTAGACGGTAAAATTTTGTAATATATGATGCGAACTCATCGAGATAAGTACCAATAAAGTAAAAACATTGAGAAACCATTTCAGATTCGAAACATCTTCATCGCTTTGTAGAAGGATCACCGAAAATTAGATGCGTTTAAACCATTATTGTCTAATGTATGTGTTAATAGGCTTGCTGTACATGGGATCACTGTTTCAAGTACCCCCGAAGAACCACCAGGGACTCGCGAGATTGTGGATGCCAGTTCGCCTTACTGCATCGAGCAGAGGACACCTAGCAATTCGATTCGAGCACAGTCGAACACGATATCGATATCGTATCGAGCGACGTCGGGTCTTTAACCACTTCAACGACAATGACGACTGTGCTTCAAAGATTGCCTTCAGTAAGTCCCTGACGAAAGGGCGTCGTTCATTTATTTTGGTTTGGAAAGTTTGATGCACTTTTGACAAATACCATGCAAGCTGTAAATATGTTAGACGCTGTAGGTTTAAAATTTGCTTTTTCGAAAACCAACAAAATAATGGCTTTGGGTACTCAAAAGTCAATTTGACTTATTATATTATTCTAGCTTTATCAAGATGGTTGAAAAAGCTCTATAAATTGGACCAATTAATTTTTGATCATAATCGCCGAAGCGTGTCGTTTCAAGTGACTTTCTTTTAAAAGTTAGGTTTGTCATAGATCGGACTCGCGGATTCCCAAATCCTCACATAAACACTAATTACAAAGCAATAAAAAAAAACGATGACAAACATCTCTGAAAATTGCTTAAAAGAAGAATCGGATATAAGAAGGGTCTGTGTGTCATAAATTTAAAGATACGAGTTTGGTGAGGTAAAGAGAATATGTCGAAACATTAGAGTAATAGGCAAATGTAGGTAAAAACAAATATTTCTATATAGTAACTTTTAATTTGCGTATTGGCTGCAAAGCCTTGTTAAATTTAGCTCAAGAAATGTTAATGCAGTAAAGGATTAGTTGATCCAAAGTCTTTCAATTAGTTAGTTTTGCGACTGGCTAAAATCATCTTAGGCAATGTTTATCACCTATATCGAATTTCGTTAGTATTTTTTTTTAATTTACGTATAAGATCATATGAAAAATATCATTTTATGGTACTCCCCCGGTCTTGTTGAGAAATTATCGATAACCAAGTATTCAAAAAGTTATTAAACAATAATTTATTTTTTAACACAATGCATTTTTTTAAACGGTTTGTTATAATTTGATTGATTAAACTTTGCATATATAACATTTTCAATAATTTACTTTGTTTAAAGCTCGGGCGGATAACTTATGCAACACCCTTTCAATCAGTCTCAAAATTTAATACGCATTTACGGTGTTAAGTGTACTTGACATCTGTAGAAAGTTTCTTCCTTTCGTGAAAATCCAGAGAGGATATGAAAAGCATTGTTTTGTTGGTTAACCTTCTGGCAAGATTGCATTCTTTATACGGAACTAATGCGGCAACATTTGCTTTCGGGATGCTCTTTATTTGTTTTATTTTAGTTTCTAAATCCGCACAGCGGGAAGTTAAAAAAATGAATTTTAAAATGGAAAGTGTTAATAGTTTCGTAAATATTACTAAAAACACGAACAATTTTTTATAGATCCTGGGAAAAAAATTTAACTCACAGCATCGAATATGAAAATAATATTTTAAGAAGTATCAAGTATGCAAAAATCCTCCACCATCCTCCACAAGATAGGTGTCAAGCTGATTACCCGAAATTAAATTCAAGTGTTAATTGCAACAAGTTGTTCCCCTAAAAATCCGAAATTAAGGTCGTGTGTGTATAAATAGTATCATACAATATGCATTGTTGCCGCCCCGTTCAGTGTAAGTAAAATTAGGTTTTTTGATATCTGGCTCAACTTTCCCCATTTAGCCATGTCGAACTTTATTATTAGCATTTCTTTACATTTTTCAGCCATAATGTCATAGAATTCTGTATAAAATAGATATTTAGCATGATTCGCTATTTCCATTTCTTTAAATTAAACTGACCGATCGGAGGTAAGATAAGTTAATAGACATTTTACAATTTGCATGGTTCAATTTCACAGGTCAAGCTTTACAATTTGACAATTGGTCACGCAGAACGAGCATACAGCATTTTTCATTAATTAATAATTTTTAAAAGTCGCGTCGATCAGTAGACTAAAATGTTCTCTAAACAGCGTTATAATACAACTTTTATTTTTCTCGAACATTACTAGTTTTAAACATTCATATCGTAGTGACTGAAGCACCTAGTCCTTTAGCGCTTATAATGTGAAACTTTCATAATTATGTGATAAGAGAGGAAATTTGTCTAAAGTATTTAAAGACAAAAAAAATTCTAGTTTTTATGTGAGGTATATTTGCATTGAAAACAATGCTGTAAAATTAATTCTATTATTTAAATTTGACTACACCTTCAGTTTAGTACAACAACCGATTGAATATTGAAGCAGTTATGTAGTAAAAATGTAAAATTAAAGGTTTATTCTGTCCCAACATAATTATAACAGATAGGGGTTAGTAAATTCTAAATAAAATCATAAGATCTAGTGTTGTTTTATTAATTTATAATTTACTAAACTGGGATGGCGCCCCGTGTATCTCATATCATATATGAGTTTATATTTAACAATAAGTTTAAAGTAGGTTTGTTGTAAGGTAGTGTGTTATTTATAATTTTGTTATTAAGGGTAAGAATATTAAAATTTTTTAATATACTAAATACTTTTTTTATTTTTATTATTTTTTTAATTACTACTTAATGGTCGTTTACTCCATAATCGCTTCATTGTTCAAACAATATATTATACGTATTACTGGCAACTTTTTATTTTTATCACTGACACGTGACTTAAATATATTAGGGGGATTGTATGGTGATCAGCAGGACAAAGCTTCAAGAATCTGCGGCCTTTACTATTTTTCGGTATCAGTATTAAAGTTTTTTTTAAATTAGAATGACTTTTTCCAGTGTAATTATATTTACTATTACAATTATTTTATCAATTTACTGTTCCGCATTCGTATGTTGCCAGTTTTATAATTTATTTGTCTACTTAAAAAGTATATTTGGATAATTGGTTGCTTTTATTTGTTGTTAGTGAATATTGTCTTTGATTGTCGGTGTGTCTATTTATAACAATTGCGAATCCAGCGGTTTAGTCAAATTTGAAAAATATTCCTACTAAACTTCCGCCCGTTTTGACAAGGTTTAAAATAAAATAAAATAAAACAACATTCGGGCCTTGTTTAAATCCAGTAACTTTGGCATTGAATTGCAATTATTATTTTTTTTACAAATCGCTTTGTAAAGTGAAACCTTATAAGTCTAAGGGATCATGTGCCCAAACTGCATATCCAAAATCATTTCAGGTTTTGTCTAATTGTAACTTAATTAATTAATGGCTTCGTTTAAGAAGAAAACAATTTTAAACGAATACCGAAAAACCCTGTATGCTACGGATCGAGCACCGAAATTCGCAAAAGGCAATCAATTGTAGCACTTCATAATAAGAAAGGCCCAACAGCTGTCGAAAACGTATTTTCGGTATGTAATTAAACAGAAGCCTATATAATCCGCCGCCAGACTGTTGGGTTACTACGTTTGTATTGTTGCCGAAAATGTATATAGGCCTCAGGGGTGTAAACGTACCCTCAAAGATAAAAACAATTCTCGTGTTGGCCCTTTCTTGTTGAAATAATTTGTGGTTAAAGCACTTGAGCACCGCTTCATTGGAGATTCTGCTGTCGGTTGAAATCTGCCGGCAGTTTCGCTGAGGTCTCTCTTATAACTTTCAATGGCTAGTCTTTGACAGTCAGTTAAATCAAACCATCTTAGTAAATTTCATTTTTGAAATATCTCAAATTTCTGCATAGTTGTATTTTCGGACCCTTTCGAATCTTTAATTTTCCTTATTTTATATTAAACAACTCAAACTCAATTTCCATCCATAATAAATTATTAATTCTGACTTTTTTAAGTTTGTATGATAATGAGAAATATTTGCATGGCAATTGAGACAAAAATTTAAAAAAAAAATTATTTGCAAAAATTGAAAAGGCGAGCTTTTCTTCGCTTCTACAAATATCACATGGTTAGCTTAAATAGTAATTGATGGAAGTTTTAATCTTAAATTAATTATGTCTATTTTTTGAGAATCATAATTATTATCCTGAATTTTAACATTACAGTTTAAAGGGAGAATTAAAGAAACGTTCTTTATTATTTCAATACTTTGTTGATTTGGGCATTGGAAATATGCTTTTTCCTGTGAAGAGGGAATTACTAAAATTGAATTGTCTTTTAATTGAGTAACCGAGGTTTCTAAGTATTTTACCTGTATCATTGGGCAATGGTTAGTTAAATTAATTGTTTGTGGAACGCAGGGTTCATTTTTATTGAGTAAGTTTCGTGGGCATAACGACATTTCTTCAATTTTATAACAGTTTTCCTTTAGGTTGAAGAAATCATCCACGGATTTTAATAGATATGGGTTATTTATAACAGGTAGGTTTATTTAATATTAAAGGTACTGCCATATAGAATATAATAAGTTCATTCTTAATTATGACGTCTGTATGTATCACCTCATAATATTTAATAATATTATCAAAGGGAATTCGTGTTTTCGGGTTAAGTTTAGCGATGACGTTCTTTATACTTAAAAAGGCTGTGATGCATTACGTTTATTTCTGCGAAGTTAATAGCAGTCTGTACGTTACTACGGATTTCATTAATAACGCGGAGATTGTTCTCTAAATTATCGAGTAAGATAATAAAATATGATGTCGTCGTTAGCGTCTGTGTAATTTTTGCTAAATAGTTAATCTGACTCAGTATTTCTTGTTGATTATTTTTTATATTATTCAATTGGGAGTCTATGTCTTTTGTTAGTCGTTTAACAATCGTTCGAGGATATATCTTCATGAAGAATTTCTTGATTTTCATGTAGTGTTTTAATATATTGATCATAACGTTCACCATCGTCTGCGTCTAAAGTACCAAATAAATACTTTTGAGCTTTTCCCCAGAAATTAAAGAGTCCTCTTTTTATTCTTTTATGTAAAGTGATATAATGATTAATAAAAGTTTGAATAGATTCTGCTTGGTCTATAAGATCTAAAGTTCGGGTTATCAATAAGTGGCCTATAGGTGTATTTAAATTGTTTAAAGTCGAATTAATACTTAAAAGCGTTGACTTTGTTGCTTTTATACTATCTTGTAAGTTAGTTAAATTAAGTTCGTTATTATATAACTATCTCCTTCGTAGACTGGTAAGAGAGGGTTTTCTATTTCTTCTATTTTATATTGCGCACTCACAAGCATTGGCAGTAGGAGTACAGTAGCCTTCATTCTTATACCTGAAATTACAAACGTTTTTTTGACATCTTTAGGGTGTCTTTGATTTTTAAATTCTATCAACTTATATTTGGGTTGTAGTTTTTGAGCTAGTTTTTGAGGTGTATTTATTAATTGATTTGTACCTTCGGGTATTTCAGGGTCATTTTCACGTTTTTCGTTTAATTTAGCTAAGACGTTCGCTTTCTTGGCATTAAGTTTCATGTTTATTTTTTCATTAAGTTCGTCGAAAGTACGCGCGAGGTCATATATATAATCGGTTTGTAGTTGATTTAAGTTTTTCTCGAAATTTAGTTGGTAATTAAAATTTCCTTGTAGAATTTGGAAAGGAGTATATTCATGGGAAGAATGTATACTATTATTATAATTTAGAATTACAATATCCATTAGTTCTTGAATCGTTTTGGTACGGTGATCGTTTCTAAGGGCAACAAGACTTTCCTTAATAGTTGAATGTAATCTTTCGACTGGTGAATTCGAGTTTGGGTTATATGGTGTAGTAAAGTGTAATTTTATTTTATATGTTTTACACAAATCCTCTAGTAATTTACTTTTAAATGTCTGCGCGTTGTCAGTTGTGATTTTATTTGGCGTACCATGGTGTGAAAAGAATTTAATTAAGTTTTGGCATATTTCGAGAGATGTTTCGTTGATAGGGTATGCCGCTGCAAATTTAGAAAAGTTGTCCAATATCGTAAGATATTTTTGTCCTGAAATTGAATATATATCCATATATATGTGTTCTAAAGGTTTAGATCCAATTGGCGTTGGTTTATAAATGACCTTGTAAGGATGTCTATCATATTTAGTTTTCTGGCATACTTCGCATAAATTGACAAAGTTAATTACGTCTCTTTCAAGACTTGGCCAATAATACTTTTGTTTAATATTTTTAATATTTTCCGTCATTCCTCGGTGAGATGTTTTTGTAGTATAATATCTGTTTACTATTTCTTTTTGTTCGTCCTGGTCGGTTACGTCTTCGAGCAAGGTGTTAGAGATAACTAATTTAAATGCATTATTTTTAAATGTTTGCTGGAAGGTTCTTATAATTACTGGTTCTAATTCTTTATTCCAAAAGTATAAGCAGTAAGTATCTGGTGGTAAGTTGTCTCGTAATAACATTTGAATTCTTTCCATTATTGGGTTTTCGTTTATGTACATCATTATTCTCTTCTTAATTTCAAATAGTTATTCTATTCGAACGTGGAGTTGTTCTTTTTCAGTCAGTTTATTAACGTATGGTGCTCCTATGATTGGGTTTTCCATAGATGAATGTATAGTTTCCGTATCAGCGTTACTTTTTTCGTTTTGGTTTACTTGCTCACTTATTAATGGTTGAGGGTTGTTTTCTTCGTCCGGTTGTGATATCTGATATTTTATTTTATTCGGAGGTCTTATTTGGATATCTGAGATTATGTTAATTTTGGTGTTCTTTACGATGTCGCTTTGATTCGGTAGAATTTCTATATTTTCATTCTTAAATATATAGTCGATCATTGCTTTTACTTTTTGCCAATCTAGTTGGTCTAATCCGCAACCTATTTTAGGGATTGCTATTTTTACTATATAGTTTTCTTTAGCATGAGTTTTCATTTTATTTAGAGCTTTCCATAATGTGAAATAAGTAGGTTTTTTATTAAACTTTTCCTTAGTAATTAGTTAATAAATAAATCTATTATTTTTGTCATCAAATAGAGTAGCTATTCCTAATGGTTTTGGATTTTTGTCTAGAAGATATTTTACATTTTCAAATTTGTTTTTAAAGTCTACGGCGATGCCTTGTTCCATTCCAAGGTCAGCTGCAACACAATGTGCTAGCGAGTAGTTATTTTGTTCAAATAAATCACCTTTAACTTCCTTAATTATATTTGAATGTTCGATGGGTTTCCAATTGTCTTCGAATTTTTTAAATTGAGCAGATTGATTATCAGTCATTATTTTCTGTAGTTGTTCGAACAAGTTTTCCTGTGATTCAAAAAAGTGTTTAATTTTTTCATGCCAAATGTATTGATCATCTTTTTCTTCATTTTTTTCGCATATGGAGGACATGTGTGTTAATGGTGGTTTTATTAGATCTACGGGGTGAATTTCCTTAGGAGGACGAGAAAGGGCATCTGCATTTGGATTCTGTTTACCTTTTTTATATTGAACAATGTAGGCTTGTGATCCAACAGATATGGTCGAAAATACTTAGTAGCCAACACGATAGCGAGAAGTTCTTTTTCTGTCGTAGAATAATGGCATTCTGCAGAGTTGAGTGTTCGGCTGACGTATGCTATTGGTAGATCCGATCCGATAGGTCCTTGCGAAAGTATTGCACCAATTGCATAGTTCGAAGCATCCGTTGTTAAGACAAAAGTTTTATTAAAATCCGGGTATTGTAGTATAGGGTCATTGGTCAATATATTCTTGCAAAGATTAAAAGCTGAGACGAATGCTTTATCATGGGTTATTTTAACGTTTTTCTTTGGGCAATGTGTCAATGGTTTTGTAATTTTTGCGAAGTCTTTAATGAACTTCCTATAGTATCCAACGAGGCCCAAAAATGATTTAATTTCTTTTGGAGTACTAGAGTTTTCTACGTGTGTTAATTCCTGAAATGTAAAGTTTGGTTTACCTGTTGATTGAAAATAGTTTTGTTGTGGTCTCATTTGCAGAAACGATCTTTTAGGTTGTATGCTCACGCCTGACGTAGGTTGGGGGTATTGATTTTTTGAATTTTGGGGGTTATTTTGATTAGAAGTTTGCGGTTGTTGCATCGGTTATTTAAAAAATTGGTTTTGTGGCTTGAAAAATTGGTTTTGATAAGTATTTTTAAAATGTGTTTGACTTGTTAATATTTCATAATTATTAATAGTATCTATAGCTTCATCCAAATTCTGAGGATTGCGAACTATAAGTAACTTTCTCAATTCATTAGGAATGTTTGCTAAAAGATTTTGCGTAGCAGTTAATTCGTTTTGAGAAATTAATATCGATCTAGCTTCAGCGTTTTCGATTTCTGAACATATCTTAGTATTAATTTTAGTGACTAAGGCTTTGAGTTTTTGAATGTAGTCTTGAATAGAATGATTTTTCCTCGATGAAAATATTAATTGTTGTTGAAGGTTAGTACGAGTGATCGGATCGCTAAATTTCTGAATTAAAGCTGATTTTATCTCGGGCCAGGTTCTAAGGTCTGGTCGAGTTAAAAGAAAATCTTCGGCTGTACCTATAATTTTTGATTTTATTGCCAAGATAACATATTCCTGCTCTGATTAAAATATCTTACATAGAAAGTATCAATTTGGTTAAGGAAAAATTCTAAACGTGACGGCGTACCATCGAAGTTTTTTAATAGAGAAACAGTTGATCTCAAAGAGCGTCGGCCATCTCGTTGATTTCACTAATAGTTAAATCTAAGCTAGTTTCTAAAGTATCCGTAAGAGTAGAATTATTTTCTTCATTTACACAATGAAACAAAGAAAGACCAGAATATCATTCGTCTATTTGATTACTACGTGATTGATTATTTTTTGCACTATTTATTCTTCTAGGATAAGTAATATCGCTTAGCCTATTTTTAAATTTCCTCATGAAATATCATAAAATCTTTTACAAATTCTTAACTAACAGGAGTCACAACTATAAGGAACAGTTTAGTAAACGCACTTACAATTATATGTTCCTAGTCTCGTTCCTGTATCAAATGGTCACGTCCAGTTGAGGAGCTGCGCTTTCCCAAGAACGGTGCCGTTTGTACTGGACGCTGGCTCAGGCTAGTTCGTCCTACTGGCTATCGAAATGGCGTACCAATGATCGATGTTGCCCCAAGTGCCCCGTGTAAGGATGATGTTTTGAAATCCTTTTCTTAACTGTTAAAACAGAAGTGTGTCACGATCCCTTTTGCGATGCACTGATGATCCAAACTGGCGTTTCAGCACACTAATCGCGAATAAATTTTCGAAAACACACCGAAAAGGATCCTACCGACTGCGCCAATTTTATTTCTATCCGTAAAACTTGTATTTTTAAAAACGACTTTTATTCAATACGAGCGTTTACAGACAGTGTTACGACAAGAAGCGACTTAAGAGACTAAATAAGCACATGAACAATACTTGTTTTATAGTATATAAAAGCTGAATAAACTTATCCTTATCGAATGCGTTCTTATTATTATATGGGTCATCATAAATAGATGTATAACTGGCTCGTCGAGACTTTTTTCTGCACTTCTAATCTTGGCGACTTGAAAATTAATAATGAATAGAAGCAAAGTAATATTTTGTTTTATAAAAATGTATTTTTCTACTTCCGTCTGTAAAATACCTAATTACACACCGATCTAGCGTGCGGGAAGCGTCACGTTTATTAAATACTCGCTCCGCTGTGCTCTGCTCGTGTCAAATAAACTCGTGAGTCAAATACCGTTTACCACACTTGTTGCATAATATACTATTACTTATCTGGTTTTTTCCTTCCTGTAAGCTTATTTGTTAACGGATTTTGAAAATTTTGGTGTCAAAATGTTGCAAGAAAAGTACCGGTTCCCATTGCTATTTGAAAAAACTAGGTTATAGCAAACAATTGATAGTTTATTACATTAAATGATATTTGGCTTTAGACAAGTAAAGAAAATTTCATTTACAATTTTCCACATGATCAGGTGACCCGGTCAACAGTATTTATGATGGTCACAGCCCCCTTGACACAATTTTCAAAATAAAATAAAAATTTTAAAAAACAACAAAAAGTTTCAGAACCACCCTATTCTACGTAGAATGATCTCCTGAATCCAAAATTGCAAAAAATATAGGTTATGCCATTTAAAATTTTAAAGTTACTGTCGTTTCCGCTTAAACCGAAAGTGCAACCATTGACTACATATTGTCAAAAAATTGGACATTCAGCCTATATTAACCCTTCCAAATTTTAAATGGCTATCTCATTATCTCATTATATATTTTGCATTGCATTGTATTGTGTTGATATACTATATGTACTTATTTTACTACCATTAGTTTTTGCGTTTTTGCGTACATTTTGAGTGACGTGTGAACATCCAATCGATCCCAAACCCGTAACTCAAATTGAGTAGCAACCGTGGCTAACGAAACTGACGTCTTAAAGTGATACTTATTATTGGGTATTTTAGAGTAGGGAGCACAAAAACATAATTTGTACTCTGGCATTTTCTATTATTCCGAGAGACGCAAGATTAGACTGTACATACCCCCAATATAAGAATCCCGTAGCACAGTGCCTTGAACAATCCTTTAAAAATAATCATAACATGTTTTTTCGAAAGAAGGAAAAGGAAGAAAAATGTATAAAATTAATGTAATAAATAAATAAAATAAAGTATAGGACACTATTATCCTATTTTAAGTTTTTGTGAAGCATCACTACTAAAATACTTTCTAACATTTGTTTCTTTAATTGGTTAGTTTTGGTTACCCAAGAAACGTTTTTAATATAAAAAATTACTATTCTTCCTAAATTTTTCAATTAATTGATGCAAAAATTATTATTATACTTTCTAACATTTGTTTCGTTAATTGGTTAGTTTTGGTTACCTAAAAATCGTTTTTCATATAAAAAATTACTATTCTTCCTAAATTTTTCAATTAATTTATGCAAAAATTAAATACATGCGACCCTAGTACGGCTCCCTGTGGTGCACTCCAGTTTGATACTTCGTGTGTTATAGGTGGGTAGGGGAGGGGGGTAGAGTTCGAGTAACTACTACTGCATATTTACTTTAATAATAAATTGTATTTTTAAGCTCACTGTTTTAATAATTTGGCAGTAGAATAATTTTTTTGTAAGATCGGGAGTAGAGTACAATTTATTGAAAAACAAATTAAAATGTCCAAACAATTTTTAGGAAAACTTAAAAAACCTGCATCACCATATTTAAAGTTTGAATCTGCTCGAATGTCAAAGTGCACATCAAATCGCAGGACATTTATAAAGTTCAGGCACTTTAAATTCTTTCCAATATTCCCACAGGAACATCGTTTTATTCGCCAGCTGAACACAGGGCAACTCACTAATGACGCTTTTTTTAAATAGAATAAAAAAACGTTACGTTCTTGCGTCACGCTAGCGTTGAACATGTACGTGGCGATTAAATTTCTGCCTTTTTTCAAAGCGACGCGCAAGCAAATGCCGAATGCTCGAATGAAAAACTGCGGAACATAATGAAAAGTTGCGGTAATAAACTTCTAGCCGGTTGAAGTTAGAGCAAGTGAGACCTTCGGGATTAATTGACGGGAATTCCGCACTACACTAGAAACAGGAATATTTTCCCATTTTCCGTCCGACGCAAATTCTTTTAACACTCGTTAATGAGTTCAAATTTTTTCACCCGCAGTAATATTTCGGTCTGGTTGATTTTTCAGCAGATTGAAGCCTGCCACGTAGCGCGAGCGATGGTTATAAGATAAAACGGATGTAATGGGATACGCGGGGAAAATAGGGTACCGTTTTTTAAAAAAGATTTTAGTAACACTCTTTTAGGCTATTGATATTCCAAACATTCTTTTATACATTATGACATTGTTTGTTAAATACAACTTTCTAACCATATTCAAACCAAGGTAAATCACAATAGATTCACTTTTAGTTAATTTTTGCTAATAATGTCAGAACATACACAGTTTCATGAACGAATTTAAATCAATTTTTGTATTATACTCTTAATATTATATTTTCTATGCTTAGATGGTGTACAAATGCAAGTTTTTATTGAATAAAAGAATAAGAACAGAACATTAGCTGAAAAGGCCATAAAAATCCGAAGCAGAGATTCAACTGAAGACAAAAAGAGTTCAAGAAAGATCAAAATTAAAAAGAGAGGATAACCATTAAAAATAATAGCCTGGATATAGGATATGGAAAATCTCTTCGAAACTGTCTATTTTTCATCCAGGTACATCTATAATCTCCAAAAACATTATTTGTATTTAATCACTTTATTTTTATGTAGTTAACGGAACATACTTTTAGTTTTTATGTAGATGTACGTGTCTACTTACTAAAAGTCTCAGACCCAAAAGCATTTCAATCCATTTCCCTACTGCTTGAAAGACGTATTAATATACCATTGAAATATTAGTTCGTGGTCTCCTGTGTATTGTTAATGTTAGCGATATTTTTGTTACACATATAATATATATGATAGCATCGCTTGACCTAGAATATTATATTATAAAATTAAGCTCGTCACACAGAACGTTTTCTCTTCTTGGCATTTTTATTAAATCAGTCGATATGAAACTCGCACATTTTTTCTTGTTTTCTATTCAAAGTTCGTGAGTTTCCCATAAATCCTAATAGCTGGCATTATCCATAACCATTATTCAGTTAGTGGGTAAATATGTTACCATTTCACCACAGTAATCTTCGAAAACATCAAATTTCATCAAATTTTTCGCAATCCTTCTTCGCTTTCAACGTGTGCAACTATTCAGCCTACCCTAAGAGTTTTTTTATATATTTATTTGTAACTGATCTCAAGACAGTAACAGTACAGGCATAGAGGTCTAACAAAATTATTTCTCATTAAAGGAATATTGTCCTATCGAAACTCCATCAAATTTTTAAAATTTATAGGATGCGTATTTCCTTTTTCAAATAAAAAATAATCTTTTTTTGAAGCGTATATTTTGTGTGATCATTGATCATTTTTGATGGTCTTCCTAAACTTTTTTGGGACATTCCACTTGACATGTTGCCTTCTTTTTTTCATTAATTTCTAACAGTGACCTATCCAATTCAATTTTCAATTTCAGATTTTAGTTAATCTATACGGTCTCATGGATTAACTTGGACATACTAACACTAATTGCCGGTTTTATTGTTCCGCTAGAAAGAAAATTTGGCTAAAATTTGCAAAAAAAAAGGCCCCTGCGTGGTTTACACTTTGTAGGTTAAAAATTATACGGTTAAAAAACCTTAGCAACAAAGCATAGTGAATAAAACGACTCTTTTTGTACGAAAATCTATTTTTTAGTTTGAAGATATGGAGTTTTGAAAACAATTGATGATCCGTTTCTAGTGTCCAACTGCGAATAGCGATTTTGTGGTATTATATCAGCAATCGATGTGCCTACTCTGCATCGGCATGTAGTTTATAAAGTGGATCTAAGTTCGTTCGATACCCTGATTAGCTAAATTTTTAATTATAGCCGATCAGGCTTGAAATTTATTTTTTTACATTTGCCCTAGGACAATGAAGTTCTTCTGAGAATATAATACGGGATTATTGTTAAATAGACTTATGGAAGAGTTATACAAAGAGACAAAATGTCAACGTCAATTAATCTATTTAATATATTGATTTATTCCACAGAATTGAATGACCTGCTGAGCAAACAGAAGCTATCTGCTTAAATGAAGCTTTTGATTTAACCTTGGCGAATTATACGTAGTTATGATTTTATTATAGGGTTGACAACTCACACTTATTGGTTGTATTTTTTTTTTGAAAGGCTTGTTATAGGCAGGCGACAATAGCAATTTGGTATATTAATTATAATGAGAAGAATACTTTGTTCATTTCTGTCCAATCCTGAAAAGTTAACAATACTTCTTAAATTTTATGTTTATGGTTAAAAAATGCAATACCTGAATAACGCAGTACCAAATTGTTTATTGCTCTCTTTGATAAATAGAGAATAAACCCCAATGCATAGCATTTGCATAACCCGAAATTCCACACAACCCATACTGTAATGACAAATTTAAGTTAGCATGGATGTTCTATTCTTTCAAATCTCTCTTTGGTTTAAAATAGGATGGCAAATTTCTCTGAAATTTTGTCCAAGATTAGACATAAATAATTTTGTGCGACTATTGGTCTTAAAGATTATGTAAGACCATTGCGTGATATGTTAATGGAATATTTCTAGCTTAATTATTTTTGTCGAAAACATAAAAAGGAATAACTTTATATGTTACGCACTTGAATCTCCAAGCTTTTTAATGATCCAATCGTGAATGTTCATTCCATTAACTTTTCAAATAGTGCTATAACTATACCTAGTAATTCTGCAAACTGAACTGAAATGTATTTAATATTAGCTTTTCGGGATACAGTAGCGTACTTAAAAATGTAACATTTTCAAAAAGGTGTCTCAAAAACGGGAAGAGGGAAATTCCATTCCATTCCGTGACATTTTTTGTTCCTGTTGAAAATGGAGTACTTTTTCTATTGTGTGTGATGTTTGTTGGGATTGGTTACTGGAAATAGAGAAGCGTATTTTGTACCTTTTACAAAACTTCTGGATTCCTATTGCTTCGGTTTTTGCTGAGTCGAATTGCTGACGTTTCGACAATCATTCTTCAGGGCTTGACTGAAACTGGCTCGTATTTTACTCCGTACCCGCTTATATAATGTTTGAGGGGGCTCGGATGACTGATTCCCATATTGGTAACAGGTACAGACCTGAGTCGCGGTTAAGATTGTTAGGTTGTTTATAGATTTCTAGAGACTCTCGGATTTTTCGTTGGTAGAAGAACGGATTACATGCAAGAATTTTAGTTTTTTCGAATAAAATTTTATGTCCGGTTTCATGAGTGTGTTCGGCAACAGCTGATGAGTTTATTTGTCTTAGTCGTAAGACTCTTTCGTATTCCTTGAGTCTAGTTGATATTTTTCGTCCGGTCTCTCCAATGTATTCTTTGCAGCATATGTAAACTCCTGGTATCTCAAATGGAATTTTGTCTTTGACGGACCGAAGATGTTGAGAGATTTTTGGACAAGTGGTAAATCTGGTTTTGACGTTATACTTCTTTGGAACTTTTGATATGTGGCCAGTGATGTTTTGAATGTAAAGAAGGACCACAGTGGCAAGTTTAGGATTGCATTCGGCCTCATTGCTATTGGAAGGTTGTGGTGAAGTGTATTTTGTTATCGAAAGTTTAATATATTTAATGTGGATATTATTAGCGAGAAGAGCACAGGTAAGGTGTTTTAATTCTGGGTTCAATGGCTCGGGTATCGGTCTGTGTGCGTAGATTTTCTGTAAAGATAATGACCCAGTATTTTGTATTCTTTTCCATAGTGGAAATTAATGGGTTTAAATTCGCTGATATATTTGTTAATGATTTTCATGGTGAACATTTAGTTGCGCGGTTTATTTATTCTGCTGTATTGATTTAAAAAAGTTTTAGAACAGCAGTGTTTCTCATTTTGTAGCATGACACCATGTATATTCCATATTCTGTTCCGATATTCGTTTTTGATCATATGCCAGATTCTAGATCAACATTTATAAAAAAATGTTATTTTGAAAACTACACCATTGATTTGAGTTTCATTTGAAAAAATGACGTCCTTCGCATAAGGCGGTAATCATGATTTTTGAAATGTTCTTCTGTCCAGAGCTAGAGAAAGTCAGAAAAGATATCGATATTAATCAAAATCGTAAAAATAGAAATATAAAAGTGGTCAAGAAACTACAATCGATTTTTTCCGTAGCTGTTATACGTATTGGACACTCGTTACTTATTTGTAAATTGTTATGTCAATCTACAAGTATACCAGCCGTAGAATAATTCATTCAAAATAGCATTTATGCATAGAAACTCACTCGGAAAAATCACTATGTAAAGAGTAAATAAAAATAGGCAGAAACAAATTACTTTCTTGACAATCCGTGTAACGATCTAATAAAAAACGTGTTATAAATGAAGAGAATATGCCTTGCTTCAAAAAGGGATTCTAAAACCACATATCGTTGCTAGTGGTCAAGGAGACTAAAAATAGAGGCAATGTTTGTTTTATCGATTTTTGAAAGCAACTTTAATCTTATGCTAAATTAAAAAGTTTTGTATTCATAGCTGCTTTATATAAAATACTGGCCATTGGCTTTTCACAAGCTCGTGAATGGTTACTGTCATTAATATGTTTCCAATGAGGTAATCGCTGACTATGGGTTCTTCCGTTTTGCTTTTTGAAAATCGAAATAAATAAAACATCATCTAATGTACTTGAAAATTAAGAAGAAAAACACGAGACTATAATCTACAGTATCATGTTACATGTTAGGCATGATTTTTAAATGAATTGATTTTTATGAAATTAAAAGTGATTTGGCAACAGGCAAGCAACAGAGTCGGCGCAGAAGCGTCAATACATCGTTGTAACCTGCTTATGCGCAGTTTGGTTGTATTGACCATCGTGCTATTGTGTTCGTGACGGTGTGTTCCGGAACGTATAAATATGGAAAGAAGATATCGTGTGAACAATCCAAATAACTTTTTTTATATGTGTGGTAGTTATGTCGTAGTAAAGCCAAGGCAAACTATAACTTCTTTTGTGAAAAATATATACCACGCTTATTTTGGTGTAAAAATTGACGAATAAGACAAGTCCTGGGCACCTCATACTTGTTTCGCTTGCGTTGAAGCATTAAGAAACTGGCAAAAAGGTAGGAAGGATGATTAAGCTTTGGTGTTCCTATGGTATGGCGAGAGCCTAGGAATCACTATGATGATTGTTATTTTTGTTGTGTAATGTTCAAAACACAATGACCAATTGTCGAGAAAAACGCCTAGGTTTCATTTAAAGAAGTAATTGATAAGTTTCTTGAGAACTCTAAGAACGAAAACTACGAAAGTATTGTTCAAAGTATCTAGGTTTTAAAACGTCAAGGTTTTAAATGAGTTTGAAAGTGCATTTTCTGTTTTGACACTTGCACTATTTTCCTCAAAATCTTAAAGCAGATAGCGAAGAACAGAGAGAGAGGTTTCACCAGGATATTAAGGAAATGGAACGGCGATACCAAAGCAAGGAATGTTTAAACAAAATGTGCCCTTAAAAACACACAGTCGAATGTCCGAACAACGCAGCTATAACATGGGTAGTTTTTTATAATTGCGATATAAAATATCCTCTGGTGTTGTACTCTGCTGTAATGTTCTGTAGTCTTTGGTCAATTGACCACTTCTTAATTGACTAATCAAAAAATGTTTTCAATAACATTTTGCAACTGTAGAGTGCTATCTGTCAGTACTCAATAATATGCATTTTATAATAAATTAGACTGGCTGGTTAATTGACACAACAAAATTTGACCGGTGAATTCGACAACCCTACGCTACTGTAGATTTCTGACATAATTTACTTCTTATCTATTTCAGAAATTAAAATTAGATTTTTATTTTGACTAAACTCAAGTTATTAAAGAATATTAATTTAAAACTATTATTATTAAGAAATGAAAAAAATTGAATAACAAAAATTTCAAAGACTTATTTTGGTCGTATTCACGTTAACACTTTCGGAACAACGTGTATAGGATGACTTTGTATAGCTTGAATAATCCGGTATAAGTCGCGTGCTCTCCAGATATCTGCCAACTACAAACGCTATTTTGTGACGTACTACGAATATCAATTGAAATATATTTTAGTTACATTATTTTTTATTTTTTCGAAGAAACTTCCACTTCCACTGTTTTTACAAAACATCTGCATTCCTCCTGCGTCGGTTTTTGCTGAGTCGAACTTGCTGACGTTTCGCCAATCATCCTGTTGACTAACCAAAACTAACCAAAACTGGCTCGCATTTTACTCTGTACCTACTTATATATTGTTTGAGGGGGCGGAACTAAATTAGGGGCATAAACACCGTCTCGGATGACTGATTGCCATATTGGTGACATGTAGAGACCTGAGTCGCGGTTAAGATTGTTAGGTTGTTTATATATTTCTATGGACCCTCGGATTTTTCGTTGGTAGAAGAACTGATTACATTCAAGAATTTTAGTTTTATGGAATAAAATTTTATGTTCGGTTTCATGAGTGTGTTCGGCAACAGCTGATGAGTTTTTTTGTCTTAGTCGTAAGGCTCTTTCGTGTTCTTTGAGCCTAGTTGATATTTTTCGTCCGGTCTCTCCAATGTATTCTTTGCCGCATATGCATGAAATGTTGTATACTCCTGGCATCTCAAATGGAATTTTGTCTTTGACGGACGGAAGATGATGAGAGATTTTTGGACAAGTGGTAATTCTGGTTTTGACGTTATACTTCTTTAGAACTTTTGATATGTGGTCAGTGATGTTTTGAATGTAAGCAAGGACCACAGTGGCAAGTGTAGGATTGCTTTCGACCTCATTACTATTGGAAGGTTGTGGTGACGTTTATTTTTTGATGGAACGCTTAATATCTTTAATGTGGAAAGTATTGGAGAGAAGAGCGGAGGTAAGGTGTTTTAATGCTGAGTTTAGTGACTCGGGCTGAGATTGTTTTATGGCTCTGTAAACAAGAGAGTTGATAACCGATGATTTTTGGGCCGGATGGTGATGTGACCATGCATTAAGGTCTATGTGCGTAGGTTTTCTGTAAACAGAATGACCCAATGTTAGGTCTGATTTTGTTCCGAAATTTTTCATTTCTTAATAATAATAGTTTTAAATTAATATTTTTTAATAACTTGAGTTTAGTAAAAATAAAATCTAATTTTAATTTCTGAAATAGATAAGAAGAAAATTATGTCAGAAATCTACAGTAGGGTAGGGTTGTCGAATTCACCGGTCAAATTTTTTTGTGTCAATTAACCAGCCAGTTTAAATTATTATAAAATGCATATTATTGAGTACTGATAGATAGCACTCTACAGTTGCAAGATGTTATTGAAAACATTTTTTGATTAGTCGATTAAGAAGTGGTCAATTGACCACAGACTACAGAGCATTACAGTAGAGTACAACACCAGAGGATATTTTATATCGCAATTATAAAAAACTACCCATGTTATAGCTGCGTTGTTCGGATATTCGACTGTGTGTTTTTAAGGGCATATTTTGTTTAAACATTCCTTGCTTTGGTATCGCCGTTCCATTTCCTTAATATCCTGGTGAAACCTCTCTCTCTGTTCTTCGCTATCTGCTTTAAGATTTTGAGGAAAATAGTGCAAGTGTCAAAACAGAAAATGCACTTTCAAACTCATTTAAAACCTAGACGTTTTAAAACCTAGATACTTTGAACAATACTTTCGTAGTTTTCGTTCTTAGAGTTCTCAAGAAACTTATCAATTACTTCTTTAAATGAAACCTAGGCGTTTTTCTCGACAATTGGTCATTGTGTTTTGAACATTACACAACAAAAATAACAATCATCATAGTGATTCCTAGGCTCTCGCCATACCATAGGAACACCAAAGCTTAATCATCCTTCCTACCTTTTTGCCAGTTTCTTAATGCTTCAACGCAAACGAAGCAAGTATGAGGAGCCCAGGACTTGTCTTATTCGCCAATTTTTACACCAAAATAAGCGTGGTATATATTTTTTACAAAAGAAGTTGTAGTTTGCCTTGGCTTTACTACGACATAACTAGCACTCATATAAAAAAAGTTATTTGGATTGTTCACACGATATCTTCTTTCCATATTTATACATTCCGGAACACACAGTCACGAACACAATAGCACGACAGCCAATACAACCAAACTGCGCATAAGCAGGTTACAATGCTGTATTGACGCTTCTGCGCCGACTCTGTTGCTTGCCTGTTGCCAAATCACTTTTAATTTCATAAAATTCAATTCATTTAAAAATCATGCCTAATAGGTATATTATTAAAATAACATCTTTAAGATATAGAGCGCTATAAAAAAATAACGAAATAAAGTAAAAATATGTCGTTTTTTGGTTAGGGTCCTCAAAAATAAACAAATAAGCAAACATCTTTTAAACATCAAAATCACTGTAGACCTGTGTTACCTATCGATCGGTGTTAGGGTCCTCTATAGCTAACTCTTAGTCTTTTCAGCAAAATACACGAAATTATGGTTTTAGTATTATCTAAATAAATGTTTTATTGCATTTAAGTGCCTATAAATAATTTATTGAGATAACTACTTTGTAGTTTTCGGTATATTTCGATATAATTCAAATATTAAAGAAACCTTAAGCCTTAGGTATCATAAATATTATTGAACCATACAATTATTTTTGTCGTAGAACCCAAAAATGCTAGAATATACAGAAGGTTCCATTTAAAAACAACATAAACTTTATATTTTTAACACTTTTGGGACAACCAGTACAGAAAAATTAAATTAGAACAAAAAACGTTCAGATTTTCACAGTTTTCAATAATTTATGACAGCTATCATCAATTATAAAATACAGTAAAAATCCGATAATTTTTTTTCTAATTTAATTTGTGTTAAACTGATTTTCGTCAAATAAAAGCCACCTCAGTCCAACCAGTATAGTATGAATATAATTTTAAAAGCAACGATAGTACGACTTTACACATCCCATGAGTAAAACTTTTTGAAAATCTTGTATTTTGGTGAGAATATATTGTGCCGTATATCGTAAATAACCCTGCATAGTCAACATAAAATTGATGAATGTCTTCCACCCCTTTCATAAATTACCAAATTCCGGGAACTCTTGTTAACTGAGCGCAGTTTTCCATGTTTCATTCAAGAAATTCCTTTACCTATATGTCAGAAGTACATTTTAATGCCTGCACTGATTTATGTCGAAAAGACAATATTTTAGTAAACCATTATATAATGCGAGAACTGACATGATCATTAATATTTCGCAAAGACTTGGTTTAGTATCCTGCATAACTCTTTAATAAGAGTGCAATGCAAACATCATGGGAAAATTGAAAAATATGGGAAAATCTTCCTTTAATGTAGCGAATTTTTGTAATATAGTGTAAAGCTATTAAGCCATTTTTTGTTTTCGATGGCACATGACACTAAACACTGGTTAGAAAAGTTACATTTCCTAAATCCTTGTAGAAATGTAGCAGTTTTTTTGGAGACTTTTTGGACACCATAAAATAACATTTTCGAAAGTTGTCCTTTATTGTTATTTGTGAAGCGCAACAATCTGGAATTACTTAAAGTAAATTTAATACAGATATCTGAAGAGTATAAAGTAAACATGATTTCATGGGCGTCATATTCCTAACATTGCAATATCACCTCCACTTTAATTAATCAGGACCTTAAGAATATGTTACTATTTTATAAACAATAATTTGCAAATTGATTTGATAATAACTAATATTATACAGTTTCTAGTATCAACATAAACCACCAATAGAGCAACAAAAATAACAAAAACAAAAAAGTAAAATGTTATTAAAATGTTAATGTCAATGTAAAACACTTTTTTTATTAACTTCTCAAACCAATTATAGGAAAACTTCATTAACAAACCGTCACAAACTATCTAACTACGCACTGCATCTAAGCCTTCGATTTCAGGCAACTAAATTAACAGACTTTGTGGACTAAACCGAGAGTATCATACAGGGTATTACAAAGTAAGTCAACCCGTGAACCGTACTCATTTATGTCCTTTTCCTTGATAACGCTTTATCTCCCATCTATTTGAAGATATCTTTGGTGCCTATCACACTCTTATTTAAAAACACAGCTACTACTTAAATGTTCAAAATTCGAGAGAGCGTTTTTAAAAACATTTATTTATACAGAAAGCAAAATAAAGTGACAATCGAATAAAAAGGGCTTTCGATGCGGTGTCAGCGAGACGTTATCTTCACTTAGCTTTGGGCTTCTGTAGTTTGGGGCATATAACTTACTGTATGGTTTTTAACGAATAAGTGAAAGAATTTAAAAAAAAGAAACGTGTTTTTAAGTTCATTTAAAGTCTCTTTTAAGAAATATTTTTACCTAAGTAACCCTGCGTTACAATCTTTTATTGTTATTAAATGAAGGAAGCAACAAAAATTTTCTATCTTTTACAAAATTGTATAGTTAACGGATTATCCAACGTCTACAATATCAAGGCAAAAAGCAAAGATTTAACTATAACTTGTCACCCTAAAAGGCAAATAAAGAGTATGGCCTGTTCATAGATATAAGAGAGTTACCAATCGCTTTTGAACGGATTATCCAAGATTGGTCATTAACATACAATGCAACAAGATTATTATTATTAATTAAGCTAATAATCTTGTTGCATTGTATGTTAATGACCACCCTTGGATAATCCGTTCAAAAGCAATTGGTCACTTTCTTATATCTATGAACAGACCATACCTACATGTTTTCGTAAGCTAATAATTCATAATTCAATTATTATTTCAATTAAATTTAATTTCTCAATACAATGGGGCAAATTACCAAATTTACTTAAATTTGGCCTACCTGCGGCGTAGGTTTAGTAAATTACTTTATTTATTTTTTCTCAGATTCACGCTCAACCGCCCCGCACGCCTCGACCCCGTATGAACTCGGCCATATTTGTCTCGAACAGCGGTCCGGGCATCGATCCCAAAGAGTTCTTCCGGCGACACGGGTCCGTGTCCAAACTATGCCGGAAGGCCCGCAGCGTAGATAACATATCCCTGGAGGACAAGCACTTCGGCCTGCCGACATTGTCAATTTCGGGACCTTCGCCTCCCGAAGACGATGAAACGGAAATAGTCGAATCGCCAGAAACGCAGAGGTTTCTTTGTGAATGAGTCTCTTTACATGGTGGTTTATTTAATCGTCAAATTTTTAGTTCTTGGAAATGATAATTTCCGTTATATTTCGTTTTTTATAAAATCTACCTAATTTAATAAACCTAGACTTGATTCGTGTGCATTATGTTGTCGTTCGAACGAAAACATATATTTGGACGCGTTGGACAAATGCCTAATTACAAGTAGTTACGCGCGTTAAGCCTATTAAAGTAATAAAGAACAACTGAATGGCATAGGTGATTTTATTTATATGATCTGATTCATAAATTTTATTTGATTTGCAATATAATTTTTGCCACAAAACTTACCTACACAGCTGCCTGATAAGTTTCTATTATGGAAACATATAATTCTTTAGTGCACTTCAAAGTAAAAGATATATTTTTACTTTCATGATAAGCGTTCAAATTTTTCTTTACAAAATGATTTAATCTATTTAATATAAATTATATTATATTTTATATTCATACAAGTCGAGTTGCGGTGTGATATGACTGGAGACAGTAGCATATTCTTATTAACTTTATAAAGTTTTAATTTAAAAGATTTTTCGTATCTCATATATTTCGATATAATCGATGGAGCAATAAGCAAGCCGTTTCTCAAAAACACAAAAACTACATGACAAACATTGTTAAATCGACAAATACCGTTTGAGTTTGTCAAACGCGATTGTGAAATTAAGCAAGTCAGCGAAAATAACAAAGCCAGTAACTATTTACACACACATTACTATGTACGATACACATTATCAATAATACCGGGTGTCCAAGAAGAAACGATAGAATATCTCGAAGATTACACAATTGATCAAAAAATCCTTGAAATGTTCAATAAATAAAAAATTTCAATAACACTAATCGCGACTCCCCACTCCAACCCACTGGTGATGGAAAGGAGGCAACTTGAACATGTTAAATGGGATGGGCCATCTAGGTGACGAAAACGGCAGGTTTGTAAGTACCCAATTATGCACGAATCAGGCATGAGCCAAGTGATACTGTGTTCGTTTTCGGTATTTTAGTTAATTGTTGAACGCTATCGGATATTTTCGGTAAATTAAAAAAAAAACTAATGGTCTTTTGACGTCTCTCACTTTGCAAAAATGTACCCATGCATAAAAATAGTATAGTATGCAACACGTTAATAAATTTCTGCAGTCACTCATTTATAAATGATTAGTGCATAATTTGGTATTATATAATAGGGAGTAGAAAAAATATGTTAAAACGATGGCGTCATAACACTAAATTCTAGACAAATACAATAAACCGTCTTTTTTTTCATTTACAGAGCCATCAAACGAGAATCCAAAAGACAAAAATTTTGTTTCCATTTAAAATTTCAAAGTGCCTCCTCCCCGTCACAAGTGGGTTGTGGTGGGGGGTAATGTTTGTGTTATTGAACAGTTTTTGTATTTAATATTTTTCAGCATTTCTTGTTTTTTGATCACTTTTGTAATTCTCGAGTTATTCCTGCCTTTTCATACTTTTTGGACACCCGGACAGTTGATCATTTACATTCGGGCTCATAGGTTTCACTTTTCTAACTGAATCCCTCTAAGAGAGGTGCTCTCGCCTTTATAGGACGCAAACGCTTTCTCGCAATGAAGGTCGAATATTCCATCTTCTTCTCGACAGGCAGCATCTATAATCACGCACTGATTTCCATGCAGCACCTGGGTTGCAATTAAACGAATAAGTGTAAAGCACACCATATTAGGTCAAACTCATTAAAAAATATCTTAGTAATTTCGTCAGGAAATCTTAAAATTGTACAATTAACTAAACCACCGAGTGTCTTGTCTTTTTACGTATTACAACTTCAGTATCATCAATTTGTGCGAGCATTCACCAATTTGACAAGATTTTTTAGGCTTACTCAATAAAGTAAATCATTTGTTTATTTATTTATTATTAATTATGCTTTTGTAGCCCTTGTAAAGAAATATTTATTTAGTTTAGAGGATCCTTAATTGTTACCTAAAAAACATTGATTAAAAATTGTTTTTTCTCGTTCAAAAATTGTAATTAATTCAACAATTCATCGCCTTGAGCCAAATCAATGTGCGGAAAACCTTTTATAACTTGGAAGATCTGTTATTAAGAAGTTGAAATACGTTTTCTTACATATCACCGGTTGTGACACATGTATCCAACAATGAAAGTGAATAGGTTGCAATTGCCAAAACGGTTTCTTTCGACTACGAATTTTTGTCATACATATTTGGTGTAAATGTGATAAAATAAATGCTCAACAAGGATTGGCGTAATAATACACAAACTGCTAGAAATAGCTTTTATGTACTTGGTAAAAATTGCTTTTGGGATTCATGTTAGTTAAATACTACTAAACAAATATAGTTCGCATAAAGCAGCGGCCTATGGAAATATAATCGCCAACACTCACAAGTAATAGATTAGTAGCATACGAATAATTATTACTATTTTGGAATGGCCTTTAGCAAATTTAATCTAAATTAGTTTTCTCTGCTCTCTAAATTGAACAATTAATTAATCAAAAGAACGAGCTGATTTTAATACAATACTATATACTGTGTCGTAATTTCATTGGAAGGGGCCCTGTAAAATAGTAATTTTTCAATAGGACGCGAAAGAGATTAATTTATATTAAATAGAAAACGATCTACAATCATTTTCGATCATTTTAATTTAAGAGAGGGAAAAGTTTGCGTCCTCCATTTTCCATATAAACAAAACCACCCAAAATGTAAATCATAAACTGGACAAAATTTTAAGCTGTTTAAAATTACTGCAAGTACTAATAAAATAATAATAAATTGCATAAAACTTTAAACAAGCAATTTTTTTTCATTTCTAATTTGCAAAATAATTTCAAAGAAATTTTTATATTTTAATTCTAATATCTGGTGACGTAGACATCAGTCACTTATAAACTTGTAATATAATATTTTATAGTTATTAAATTGTGCATTTTGCTGGATAGTTCCATTTCCAATATGGTCAAATATGATGCAGAATGAAATATTCATTTTCAATTTAGATGTTTTGAATTGATAGGAATATTTTTATTATAAAATCGACTAACCTATTTTTTTCATCAATAAAATATCCTTTCAGTAGATATACTTATGATTGGTAGTAATTTTTTCTCAACCAAAGTTTTTTCAAGTTTCCTATTGGGTTTGTGTTTATTTCTCTTCGAATGGCTTCCTGACTGGCGCTGCATTAGAAATTTCGAGAACGAGGGGCTCAGCCGAGGTCATATTTCGAAATGAGAGCTTAATGTTTGATTTGGCTTTGTCTTTGCTAGTTAAACTAGCACTTTTCTATATTTGGATAACAAAAGAATTTTATTTCAAACCGGACTCCGGAAAATAGGCACAAGGCTAAATATGAATAAACTCCACATTGTTGGCAATTTTTGTGTAAATATAGGTAGACAAAAAACGCATTGAATTTCTTATTATTTACTTATTAGAAATATATCAGGCAGGGGATGGTCACAGCACATTTGAATTAATTAGGTCTGTGAATATTTCATACAACTCATACGCTCCATTCTGTTCATAAATTTTTAGGAATTCGAAACGATACATTTTTAAGATACAGCACAAAAAGGGTCCACTAATAATATATCACCAATATAAATAGATATACGAAGAAATATTTCTTCTTCCTATAGTAACGTGAGTAAATTATTAATTGATATTATTATGTAATTGGGACTGATATGGTGCCAATTTAGTTAGAAGCACGCTGCCAGCGAAAATTTTAGGGTGTTGCACACAGTGAGAATTCAGATATATAACATGACAATTTTTATTTGTATAGCGTTATGAATGTTGTAGTATACTTGTATATCTATTAAAAAAATATTATTAAAGTGTAATTTAAAATATATATAAACATTGCATTAGTGACCCAACTTTTACCCCAAATTTACTGTTAATTACTTAGATTTTACTCCTTTTAAAAATATGTGCAAATATTTTTAAGAAACAGACAAGGAAAAGTGAAAGCAACAATATAGGTAAATATTAAAACGTCAATTCCGTCAAATCGCTTGTCAAAATATCTGTTTGTGAAGTGGTTTTATATTCTCCATGGGACCAAACACAACATGAAATAAGGAACAAACGATAAAAATATTTGTACATTTTGTGAGCTACTTCTGCATATAGCTTTAACTAGAGCCTACTTTAAAAAAACAAGTTGGTGAGATGCTGGAATGAGAATTCATATAGTTTTTATATACCCGCCTTTAATAATATCGTTTCTCTTAAATGTATTTTGAAGAAACTGTACAATGTACCTATGTGTAAGGAAGAAATAATTTTTCGACTTTACCAATAAACAATTTTATACTATACTACCTGTATAACACCTAGTTCTTATTGTAAGTTACAAACGGATTATAAGATTGCAGCGAAGTCAATTGAAAATTTTAGCGTTAAGAAGTTCCCTAAATAAAAAATAATATTAGAAATGTATATAACTCAGGTCCACATATCCTATTTATATCCTTATATCCTTTGATGGAGAACCAATATTTGAAACAGTCTGTTTGGCTAATCCTACAGTACTCAAAATTATTAAATGTAATAACAGGATTTCCTTCTGAAGGAAACCTCCTATAGACCAATGTTACTTAACATTTGATTTCCTTTTTCCTTGCTGAAAAATGCCTCACGTAAGAGCTAATATCACGGATACCTATAAAAGCACAAATTATAGTACGAGTGAAGGCAGTGATGTTTTTAACGAATTAAAATATTTTTCATTTCTGTGATTCGAAAGTATTAATGCCTTTCTATGTAAATAAAGTGTAATTCTCTATTGTAGAAATTGTAGGTTAGACATTTACTTGTAGAAAGTCATCTCTTCTGTATAGCACCAATTACTACCAAACTTCACGGTGAATTAGAAATTTTCGGCAAGAAATACTGAATAATGCCAAATGAAACATCATCGGCAATTGCCAGAACTTTTTAATTTACTGTCTTATTATTTTTATTATTATTATTTAACTGTATGCAATAACGAAGTGTAAAATCTTGTTCTAAATATAGCAAATATATTCCATTCTACAAATTTATTTTTTTTAAACACTTAATGTCAAACACTAGACTTTATATTCCCACTGCGATTAACTAATAATACTCACTAAAAATAGATATAATTCTTCAAGCAGCTCGCAATTTTAATAACTATAGTTTTTTTTTAATGTTACATTTAAACAAAATAATACTTGTTAAGTATTTAAAACATAATTATATTTAGATACTGAAAAAACCTTAAGAATGATGTATCAGAAGCCTTAATAAAACAAACAGGATAATGGAAAAGTGCTACAATATTGACTTTAAAAAGACGACATACTTTGGTTTTCAAAAAGTTTTTTCCACGTTCGACTCTTAAAATACCCCCTATCTAAAGATTAGGCGTGCGCAAGGTGTTAATTTGAAACATCATTTGCATGAAATACCGTCGCGAACTACTTTAAGCCGTTAAGCCTGATATTTTGACGTTCTGATGTGTGTATATATTCCTATTTTTCAAAATTTTAACCAAAACCTAAAGCTATTAGAAAAATGATAGTACGCAACATCTTTATAAACTTTTTCTTCAGACACTCAAAAATTAAACCCTGGCTCCGCTCGCGCCTAAACAAACTCGTGACTGAAGTGTCATTTACAAAACTTGTGGCATAATATACTATTAGCTTAAAGCGTGAATAACACTCTATAATAAAACTAAAAACTCAGAAACATAATTTATTACCAGAAATATTATATCCAATAAATAATTCATCTAAAATTTTGATGTATCAAAATACTACCGAACGAAAAATTTTAAAAATTATACCATACCCCAGTCCAAAACAGTGAAGAAAATAATCACTGTGCGAAAAAATCTGGATCGAAACTCCTCCAAACAGGTTCCAATATTATTTGGAATGAATTCTAAAAAATTTCGATTGACTGTTGCATATATGAGGGCGGTTTACATATTATTATTCCTAATAATTAAGGTCACGAAAAAGCGTATTTTTTATTTTTCAGAACAGTGACCTAAGACGTTGACATACTTGCTATAACGATAGTAATGAGCTATAAAACCGTCAGAAAAAAGTGGTCTATTTTGAGTTGCAAAGTGCTCTTCACCTCTATCATTATTCAGTTTGAAGTCATCAGTGCCCCAGAAACTAGGCTATTTGCTCATGAATTTTTCAGTCTCCATTATAAATTTCGGCTTACGAAACGCAGCTTCTGTGGTTAGGAGAGGTACCCCGATTTCATTCCTAATATTGGTAATGGTATTGGTATTAAAGGGGGACGCCCTCGCGGCGTTCAAGTACTTAGGTTACCAGATGGGCCCATTGAGCCCCCAGACCGCTCTAGAGGGCGTCCAGAATACCGCCCCTCCTATAGAAGGTCAGCAACTCCTTTAGCACAATACCGTGCACTGAGTCAAAATAAGGTCAAAATGCTGTAGATCTCGCTCTCATTCAATCAATGGTAACCAAATTGGGCTCTAAAGTGCTCTCCAATGCGCTTTCGTTTTAGCATCAACGCTTGCGGTACTCCTCGTGCAGCCACAATAAATTTGTTTTCTTTACAAGCAACAGTTTTCGGCCATCCAGCATCAACAACTTGTTAAAGTCTCGTGCCTAGTTTTTTACAACTTGATATGAAGGTGCAAATTCACCCCTCCCTTGTGGTGATAAATCTTTCTTATAAAGATATTTAATAACCTCTCTCCTCAAATTTCTCAAAAGAGAATTCATTTAAGTTAATATCAGTATTCCCAGACAATCTTCATGCCCCTCTTTTAGCTCCGCCCCCCTAACACAATCTATACGCAGGTACAGAGTAGAATGCGAGCCAGTTTCAGTTAAGCTCAGAAGAAGTCAACAAGATGATTAGAGAAACGTCGGCTTATTTATAAATAACCGACGCATGAGGAATCCAAAAGGTTTGTGAATGTTATTAGTAGCCTGTGGAAGTTTCTTTGAAAAAATAATTTACGTTACGACTAATAAAACCAATAAAATCAACGCCCACTCTCAGGATCAATAATATCTAAACGGCCCTAGTATACCTCCATTATGGACCCGCTAATAAAGAAACCGCATTATTTAAAGCAGCTTCTTGTTTTCTGTGTCGTTCATGCGTTACTTATACTTATATTTTGAAATAACCAGAGTTTAAAATGTTACTTGATGGATAATCGTCATCTTTTATAGGTACAGTTTTTTAAAACTGTCCCCTAATGATAACACACACAGTGAATCTGAAGATTATAACAGTTATCAGTTACAACAAAATAAAAGTTGCCAAGATGCAACCAAAAAAAAAAACGAAGAGGAAACACTAGTCAAAACTAATCAGTGAATCTTTAAAACCGTCCCGAAAGTGACATTTTCCGACCAAATATTAGGCCAGAAAATTATAGTTTTCATGAGGCTTAGGTCAGATAAAAGCTTTTTCTACACTTCATTCTAAAATATCTCATCATCGCGAGTGACTTTGGCGCGGGTTTAGGAGACTTTAAACACCGATAATATTTTGACATTTGTCAGGTATGATTATCATCACGTCACACGTGACCGACTGAGAATGTATTCGCGATGTTTGGCAAAAATGTATTCAAAAACCAATGGTCGTAGCTTGTGTGAAAATAAACTCGTGACTAAGGTGTCGTTTATCAAATTCGTGCAAATTAACCTGCTTTTTGTTTTTTTTTGTAAATAGACTGAAATATTTCTATATTGACGGCGTTTCTCCTAAAAATTTAATATTACTTTTGTTTACATGTATTATTTCGTTGATGGTTCAAAAAAAAAAATGTACTTAACACGTTCTGAAAGGCTTCTAAAGGCCGTAGACCGACCTCTAGGAAACCTACCCTGTAAAATGTCAGTTTCGAGACTTGTTACATAAACTAATTTGCTGGGGATAAGATCAATTTCTGAAACGCACACTTCACTAGAGATTACAAAACAATACCGAATGACTTAAACAATATAAAAACAAAAATTTCTACTTTCACCGGATCCAATTTGAAAACATATTAAACTGAAATATAGAGCAACAAATAAAAGCTAGGTGGTGGTCCAGCCAATATACATACAAATAAATTTTGTATCTTTTTAAAAACTGAAATTTGGATTATAGGCGCCACGCGCTGCAAGTTTACTGCCTTCTTCAGGACTAATACGAATGACTTTTCGTGATGTCCATTGTCTTCTAAGTACTGTGTGAACTAATAGTTCACGATTCTATTATATACATTAATACAGAAAATCATCCTTTAGTCCTGAAGAAGCCAATAAAAGTGCCAAAACATTGACTTCTTATTATTCCAATAATTTTTATGCACCTAAAGCAATGTACTCTGTATTTGTAATCAATACTGTCAGCCACAGCAGTAATTTTTTAGCAAAAAGTGCAAATGCTCCGAGATAAAGACATTATATCCAAAGAAGGATGACAATTCATTCATATAATGAGTATAAACCGACAGAAAACATAAACAAACATTTATGAATGGTTTGGTTCCCATGCCTGTGGCGATAGAATATAATTTCTTGGAAATATCAAAGCTCTCTGTAGCTTACCTATCAAAACTAAAATTAGTATTATACCTATTGCACACACAAAACAACCCAAAACCATTTTATATAACTATTTAATTAATACTTAGAAACAAAGCACCAACAACAAATAACCAAATTTGTATGTCTGAATTGAAAATATCAAAATCCCAGGTGTCCTCAAATGGCCCAAAATTTTTTGATCATAGGCATTTAGAATGTGATTGGTACGCCAACAAGGACATATTAAGGTCTTGTCAGGTTTCTGGGATACAATGTCTTTGCTCCCAAATATCTACTGTGAATCAAATATTATTTATTTTGGTTTCAATAAAAACTTATTTACTTGACTAGAAGGCATAGGTGGGACCTTGATCATCATAGAATATCTTATCATTTTTACCTTTCCACAATAATAACTGCAAAAGTTTAGAACAAAAAGGGGAAATGTCTACAAGTTTTCTGGTGTATTTTTGCCTGTCTATAACAATTATTTTGTGTGTCAACCAGAAAAGAATAATTAAAATAAATATATGCCCCGTGGAAATTATTGATAAAATATCAAACTTAATTAATGATAACCTTGATAACAACTGTAAAGCATGTCATTTTTAATATTTGCCTGCCCTAAAGTGACAGAAAATAAATTAACTAAAAAGTTACCAAAATGTGCCACCTAACACAATTTAGTTCTTAGTATTTTTACTAATTTTTGTTTTTTACTGCTTATTGGAAAAAATAGGTGCCCATTATTGAGCATAAAAACATTTGTTAGGTATTCCCTCTTATGTTAATTTATGTTAAAATTATATCAAACATAACAAACTTGGAGATCGACACAATTGGCAGTGGTTTTCAAAATTGCATCAAAGCAGACACATCGACGCTTATAATGATTCCTAAGATTCTGGATCTTTATCTTCTGATGATATTGAAGGAGATGACTCCTCCTCCGAACTTTCTTCAGAAGAACTGTCTTCGGAGTCAGGATTTGCAATTTGACTGCTAGATGTATTTTCTTCTGATTTTAATTTCTCTTCTAATTCCACCCAAGGGTCAATCACACAGGATGGATCATAATAAGTGGATGTATTCTGTTTCTGGTTATCACCAAACTCATTAAATGAATTCTAAAAAAAATTAGGCCATCAAAACATATTAGAATATGAATATATAGAATATATAGACTATGAATATATAGAATACCTTATGACTTTGAAATCCAAAGCTGTTATTCTTCTTCCAGGATTTGTTGCGATGGTAGCCATAATTATGCCTGGAATGGCTGTTTGAATCATATATGGAATTGTTTTGGTAATAACTATTATTTTGATAATTTCGATTTCTGAGCGACTGATAGTGGAAATTATTTCCTTTGGGGCTACTATATATTGATGGTGAAAACCGCTTTAGAGGTGGCGAAGCGCATGAATTTGCCGAAAATGATAAAAAATCCGTGGTATCTGATGAGCTGTCACTTTGAAAGGATTTGCTTGTTTTAAAATATACAAACCCCGGTGAAGTATTTTTCAACTTGTTGTTCCATGAATTGCTCATTTTATTGTTAATTTTTAAACGCCTAATGCTAAAGCTTACAATAAAATTATTATTAAAAAGGATATTGACAAATTAACAAACTAGGTTAACAGCACATAATCAAAGAACAACCTTACTCTCCAGTATCATGGAATAAATGAATAAATAAAATAGATTTTTCCCGTCAGCCTTGCGCAAGTTACGTCACTAAAATCACATTGCCGATTCGGGAATAGGTTACGTTAATTGTGGTTGTTTCTATGGGAGAATGAAAATTTTTCGCCTATTGATGGTGTTATTTTTGCTTATAATGTATTTAATTCAGACAAATTTGACATCAACCTATTATAGCAACATTCATAAGGATGGTCAAAAACAAATGGTTAACCCGCATTATACAGAAAAAGGATGCAACATTTAATAAGAATCAATGAAGATTGAAAACTATTTAGTTAGAAATAGAAACCAAAATTTTAATTGGTAATTAGTTCGTTAGTTACTTTTTATTGTGCACGAGCAACACAGAAACCTTAAAAACTCCATTCTAATCTTTGAATCCCGAAAGTCGCAGTACATCATCGTTTCCTATCGGCAGATTTGAGAACGATAATCAAAAGCGGATAGTTATTTGACATGCAATAGCCAGTTCCTTACGACCGCAAAAGGGGATGTGTAACCTAATATATCCCATATATCATATATTTCACAATATTTTCATTTTTTTATAATAATCATTTACATCGATTGGGATCAGTGACGTCACTGTTAGTTCTAAACTGTCGAAAGAAAATTACATAATTGATTTACCGTGGAACTTGTGAATGGAGCATGTTACTTAACATTTATTCTATGCCTCGAGTACTAACTGTTCTCTGATTCCCGTAAAGTATAATTACCTACACAATTAAATATAAATGTTACCCCTAGCTTCTAAGATGGCGACACATGCTTAAAATTGAATTTTAAGATTTCTGGTCATGCGCAATGCTTGATCGCTATAGCGGGTCTGATTTCATGCATGTTCGTTTCTCGTTCGTAAACAGTTAGTTCGATTAAACTTAGCGTCGGAGATGAGTGTCGTATCTTTCCAAAGAATACCAAACCTGTTGCTCCTATGTGAAAATTTAAATATTCGGCAATGCTAATAACCAAAAACTGTTCTTCGCGATAAGGCGGTAATATTTTAACTCCGGTTAGTGATTGGTTTGCCGAGTTTCAAACATGGGATTAGCATTAACCAAGGATTCGTCAACCATGGAGCAGGAGACCGATAGGGCCGAAAGTGTGATTTCCTCTAAATTACATGGCAGGCAAGCCAGTATTAGACAGAGTACAATACGTACAAAATCTAAACAGGCTATGCCAGAACCAAACGAATTAGAGAGACGGTTCACTAAAGTCCTGGTAAGATTTTTGTTTCCGCCAAGTTTTGCTCGATCTTTATGCATAAAGATTCGTTTATACGCAGATGTTTTCGTTTATTGAACCTAAATCGCACAAAAAGGATTTCGCTAACATTCAGACGTTTATGGTCGCTAATTACAAAAAAAGTTTTTATGTTTATAAACTACCTTTCATTATTTTACTTTTAGTTCCAAAATGTAAATTATTTATCTCACCGCGTATTAAATTTAGTTTAGGTTAGGGTCGTTTACATGTAACTAAATCTCAAACTATTAGGTACCGCTACCTAACATGTCAGATACTAACAACCAAAACTTATTGAGAGTTTTGTTTGATTTTCAACATTGTTTTGGCTCTTTCACAGGAGAGCTTTTCAAGAAGGGAGGATAAACTTACCTGTACTCAACATTTCAAATTTTAGATTCATTATAGGTATCCGAATTCTGCCAGATCTTAGATTACAATAATTATTCTCGTAATTACTCTAAAGGACAAATTGTGTCAATTCGTTTTTCAGTACTGTTTTTCTTCTGAACATCTGAGCATGGTAGTATTTTTTATTTTTTAATTATTTTCTATCCGATGAAATAGTTAATTTTTTATTACTTATTAGTTTATTACCTATTGTTTACGTAAATCACAAAAAACAAATTATCACGATAACAAAGATTGATAAGTCATAATACTTGACCCTTCATTTGTTAAATTTGGCACCACCTAGTGTAAAGGAAAATATCTGTATTTAGTTATAGTATATGTTCATAGCAATTATTGTACCGACGTTGTAATCAACAAACAAGCATCGAGAATAATGAATAATAATTGAATGCTGTATTAGTTTAAAGCTCTATTGCATTTAGCTAAATTGTTTGAGCTAAATCTCAAGAACATTATATATACATGACCTTTTGACCTGAAATTCTTTCATTAGGAAATTGAGGTTGAAGATAAATTTAACATAATTGAAGTTTATCCTAAATATTCAGCTCAATATTCAGAATAGGTAGATACTTACCTGGCAAATAATAAAAATGTAAAAAGTTTTTTTTATAACAAAACATTTCATGTAACTAATAAATGCAAGAATAAATGTTTTTCTTGATGTTTTCAACATTTTCATGCACTGAATATGTGCATTTTCGTATGCATCTTTTATAATGCAGGAACTTCATTTCTGTAATTCCAAATCCAAATTAGTGTTAAAAGTTTTTTTCTTATTAAAACCCGGGTTAAAAGCTACTTATTTATAATTCGACACCCCATTTAGAGAATTTAGTGTGAGAATTGTAAATTCATAAGTTGTAGAGTTTGTTCTGGATTACCAGGCCTTTCTGTCACATTGTGACCGTAAATATAAAACTGATCCTCAAACACACATACTTTTTGCTTCCATTCAAGTTACCAAAGTTTTGAGTTGTCGCTCCTTATTTTGTAACTAATTTAAAGCGCAGCTAACTCTTTGCAGCGAGCTTTCCAGTTTTCTGATTGGAATTATTGTTGGTAATATGGACGATGGAGAAATTTATAAAGGGCACCAGTTTATGTTGACATGAAGTCTTCAAGAACTGGAAAATACATAGCACCTAGTGCACTCGCGATTATTATTACTGCGTCATTGGTGCACACAAACGACATATATAAACAACCACCACAAGCAAAAATTTCGCAATATTCGTTTTTCGGAAACGAAGTTTAATATTATGCAGCCAAAAGTGCAACCATTGAATGTCAACTAAACATTTGGTGGTTGGCAAGGAAAAGTCTCCGAGGGCCCAGAGGAGTCTCTGCTGACCCGCACTTGTCAGCTCATTTAAAAAGGGAATTCCGCTTGGAATAAGGTTATTTGAGTCTATAGGTCCTTCTTGGGTAACTTGGTAGATATAACGTTTGATAATTGAACTTAAATGTTGAAAACATTGTTTTGATTGATACTTAGACGTGAACGTAAAAGCTACTTTGGAGCAATGGCGTTTTAAATAGGTACTTAAAAGTAGGCATATTTTTAGCTTATATACGTCAAGACATCGAACCGGTGCTCGTTGTCCCGCGCGGTCGATAACCAACCCACAACATCGACTCGACTAGTTCCAGAGATGTTGCGGATAAATTATAAAACAGGCTTGCGGAATTAAAAAAAGGGAAAAAAGTGCGAACAGAAATGCGATTACATGTATGGTGACGTCGGAATGCGAATAAATACCGTGATGAGTACAAAAGGATTTTAGGCGACTTCGATAGAATCTATTGGTATATACCCGATTCATTATTCACCAGTGTAAGCATACCACTCATACTACGGCGTCGGCCAACAACATTGTATATAAAAATTAGAAAATTTCACAGCGCTTACTCACGATCACCATCAGTTGAAAAGTTTATTTCAAGCAGAAATGTCGAAATTGTCCGAGAACGAAGAAAATTTCTTAGGGCTACATATATCTTCACTACCCACTCACTTTATTGACGATTCTACGATGTTCCTTTGTCTCTTTTTCTACGGTCATATACTATTTTTAACGTACTGGGTACTTTTATTTTGAATTTAAACAATTACAGCACACATTCCCTGCTTTTGTGCCAAACGATCATTATACTTTGCAGACTTAATCTTCCTCGTCGCCATCCATAGACTCGACAACTTTTTGTTTACGAAAAATACAATAAAGGCAGGCAGTTAGAAAATGTAGGTAGCGCCCACTACAAATAAATGCTAACTTAAAAACAAATTCAAATTTCTCATGTCAAATAGTAAATAATGTGAACTTTTTAACAATATGCTGCAGCTATTTTCGTAAAGCAAAATAAAAATTCAATATTTTTATAAATGATTTATTTTATTTAATATAGTGGTAATCCTGGCTGTTCTGACAAACAAAATTATGTAATTATAAGTTGTGAATCAATATCATCATTTTATATTCATTTCAACCAAACCAAACTTAACACTTCATTACAGTTTTGAACTCGTTTTTAAAGTAACTTCCATTACCAAGTTAATTGCTGTACAAACGGAGCTTTGGTTCAAAAAATAAATAAAATTATCTCCAGTCCAAATATTTTCTAAGAGTGCTATATTATCCAAAGATTGTCTGAAAGAACGTCCGAAGAAGCGAAAAGTGAACAAAGTGGTTTCTTTGAAATGGGGCCTCTTTTTAACCACAATATTAGGCGTGATAATTCTGGTAATAATTCGTTTGAAGTTGACTTTATTTTGAATTATTACGGTGGGCGGAAACTGCAGTCCAGGCTAGACGGGGCGCGGCAGCTTAGAAAGGTAGTTGACACGAAAGGTATGGGGAAAACAATGGAAACAGGCGAGCGTCTCACTTGTTGCTCGTGGGGCTGCTTTATACGGAGTAATTTTATTACGACGCAACTTTTAGAAACAATTTATTTTGTGCCATTAATTGGTCATTTACTAATAGTTACTAAATCGTAATGGCAGCAACCGTTTTAGTAATAATGTGTTAGATCGAGCGTCTCCCTCAATCAAAACTAACTAATCAAAACTAACTAACCAAAACTAATTTGAAAAGTTAAAAATTAATACATATTTTTTATAAGAATAAGTTAAGCGACCTTTTTTTTTCGAAGTTTAGACGGAGGTTGTACCTACCCGTCATGCAGTGCTATCTGAGTGAGCGAAGAGCTTATGTTGTGTTATTTCTTCCCTGTGATTGCTGATAGGATGATCCCAACAGTTTATTCGTCAAACTAAAGAGCATAAAACCATTGTCGTGTTTCTGATAACTCTGCATTTAATAATTTAAAACACAAATTACCCTTCCATGAATAAATATTTTACATTATTGTTGTTTTAAAAACTACTAAAATTCGTTTTGCTCATCACATTATATGAAAAGCATTTTGCCTTTCCAAATCAATCTAAAATGACGATTATCATTGCAGCAAGTGAAGTGTTCTGCAAGGCCTGTTTATTATTGGATATTGGATCAAAGAACTTAGGGACAAAAGGATTGCTGATATTTTTAAACATTTTATTGTTATATATTCTGGATGTTTGTATTTTCTTGGACAACAACCTAATTTTGACTAGAACGCATTGTATGTTAAGGCATTTTTTAGTACGTCGCAACTTTCTAGATCGTAACCCATAAAGTCTTAATGTTTCTGCATTATTTTTAATGTTATCCTAAAAAGTGGCGTTTGCGGGTCTACACATATCAATCGATTTGTCCGGCTTTCTCCGAATGAAAGCCTATAACAAAGGTTTTTTGTAATTGATTATTATTATTATTAATTAATAAATACAAGGTGGTCAAAAATTCACAACCCTATAGCCTCACAACTTGAGTATGTATATTAAATCGAGTATTAATATACATCCAGGTGTGGAGACTGTTAATCGACAGCACACTTTGGAAACGTCGAATCAAACTCAAGTTAATTATACTTAGGTTGTACATTAACAAATAAATCCTTTGTTAGCGTTTAGGTGGGTTGTAATCCATATTAACTGTTTGATTTAGCAAATATTTAACGGTATCAGCAGACGGTCGAACGAAATGCAAACCGTACACATTATGCGCAAATATAACAATTCCCCCAATCGATAAGTATAGCGGAGGGTCAGCCACCATTCAGCGTTGTGAAATGCATTAGCGCGATGCATCGACATGAGCCTCGTTGACCCAACAGCTTTTAAAAGAGTGGATAAAATTTTGGACTATGGTAACGATTAATTATTATGAATGCAATTTTTACAACTCACCAGCTCTAATATAATAAAACAAATCACTCATACTCGAAGAGCGCTGGTGTCACAAAACTAAAGATTCTATGAACATTTATTACGTATCCATTACAATCTTACAAATACACACACATTGATCATTTAATCAATAAACCCAAAGGTATCGAACAAAAACATAATATATTGCAACATCAAATAGAATGAGAGAAATTTAATACAATGACACTTAAATGGGATTTGCATTGTCCGAAGAATTACCTATAGCCCAGGGACAGGTCACTCCTTAATTTGCACTGCAATTAGAGGATTTTACAATAACTACAATTAAATTATATTTATTATATTTGAATATTTTTTTACCAAAAATTAGAAGGAATTCCGAGAAATGGATCATATTTTATTGGAGGTGTCCGTCCGTTGGTTGGTGTGTTTATAGTACTTTTTGGGAATGTTTAAATGATACCAATTATTTGTTCAGATAAAACAATAAATGTAGCCCATTTAATAACATAATAGTGACTCGGCATCTTCACTACCTGATATATAACAAATTCAAATACTACCTTTGTTTTAAGTCGACAAAATCTTCGGCCAATATCGTTGTTGGAAAATGGCCTGAAGAAAATTAAGTAGCACTACACCAGTGTTTCTAAGGACAATATGTATCAATGTTCTGGGATGATTTTAGTATAAAATATCATCAGTTGATTCACATTGTAAACTGAACATCTTTACAAAATATAGAATAAAACAAACAAATCTTAAAGATATTTAAATATACTTGAGAACAATATTTTGGTAACGTCTACCGTACCCATTCATCGAGATCGATCTAGATATACCTGTCTTCTATTTTTGTTTTAATAGTAATATTTTTTTAGAATTCGAGAAATAATTACTTTTAAAAAAAGTTTGATATTTGCATCAGTAAATATCGTAGAACATACGTTTTATTTTATTTAGACCTTGAGTTACATCAAATATATATATATATATATATATATATATATATATATATATATATATATATATATATATATATATATATATATACACTGAAGGAAAAATGATTATATATATATATATATATATATATATATATATATATATATATATATATATATATATATATATATATATATATATATATATATATATATATATATATATATATATATATATATATATATATATATATATATATACACTGAAGGAAAAATGATTATATATATATATATATATATATATATATATATATATATATATATATATATATATATATATATATATATATATATATATATATATATAATCATTTTTCCTTCAGTGTATATATATATATATATATATATATATATATATATATATATATATATATATATATATATAAATAAATACAAATGAAAAAAGATTTTAATAATAAAGATAAGGTATAAAGGTTAAGCTATAAAATAAAGGCCGTAAGAATGATGGTAGGACATCTAGGCCTAATTAAATGGCGTAACCGAGCTACATCAAGGAGCCACTATCGAAGCTGTAGAGTCTAATCAGGGAGACCAACCAATATAAAGCTATATAGTATGGAGAGAGTTACAATAGATCGTTTGGGTCGCGGTCTGGCCTATTGATAACTCTCTCAAATCTCGAATAATTGGGTAACAACGATTCAAGTTTTAGAATGATCATCAGCATTGCATGTTTTAATATTATCTAGTTGTTCCATAAAATGTCCAGATTTTTTAACAGGTGAATTCTGACCTTGATATTAAGAAGATTTCAGAAGATTTTTCGTGGAGGTTACATACAATGCAAAATACAGTATTTATGGGTCTCGGGTTGGGTTTATATGAAAGTCTAAGTTAAACTAAAACTAGGGATGTACATTTTAAGGTTTGCTTAGAGGGCTGACGATTTTATTAAACATTGCGATTTATTTCCTTCTTTTTGAACTTCTTTTTTTTTCTTTTTTGAACTTTTTGAAGTTCCGTAGAAGTATGGTAAAATCGGTGCAACGCCTTTGGTTATACAATGAGGTTTCGGTTCCTCGAGCCGGATGTGCGGTACGAGATCGCAGGAAGCGTATACAATGAATGGCGACGGTTTGTTTTCATATCGCGTAGTTAATTACGAACCATTGCTCGGCTATTTATAGTCATTCTTTTATTTTGTTGTTTTTCGTTTGGATTTACGTGATTCATGTCTAAAGTGTGATTAACGCTGACCGGCGAGCCGAAAGAAATATGTTCACAAAGTGACGAGATTTGGCCGAAAATTGTAGGCGTCGACTACGGATTGTGACAAAGGTTTATTTTAAGCCGAAGTTGGAAACTGGAATGAGTAAAGTTTCACTGAATTTAGAAAGAGATTTGGAACCACGTTAATCTGTTTTTTAATCTAGTGCGTGAGGCTGGGTTGGTTCGCATGCTTGTGACAATAGAATAGATTTGATTCAGATATTTTATATATTCTATTTTTTTATTATAGACTCATTAATACAGTTGTTCAACACAATTCAATTAATAATGATGCAATGAAACGGCAGTTTACTTGGTAACTTAATCTCACTAATTGTCGAAATGTATAAGTAACCTATAGCCAAGATCTAGAACAACCTCCATAAAAAAAAGGCCAGGTACTGCAGTTTAACAAGTCCAGAAAGTTATACCTTGACAATATTTTGAAATCTACTTTTGAGTATGACTGCAATTTTTATAATTCTTATGGACAAAAATGTAAATGTGTTTTCTCCTCGGTTGTCTCATTACAATTAACCCACCTTCCTATGTATCTTTTGCTGTTTCTAACATCCAATATTCGCCGTTTTTGTTGCTGTGTCGGAAACATCCTTTTTAATCTTATTACTGTGCTTGGCCCTAAAATCTGTTGCTTTTCTCCTTTCCTAATTCTTTGATACAGTGATACTTCCTCGGATACTTCAAAAAGCAAATTTGTGTGTCTAGCTTAAAATTGATGTTGATCAATAAGAGCAAATAAAAGAAATGTGATAGTCCTAGCTATTTTCGAATTCGAATGTGTGTGCCATCCTCCTTGTCCGTGATCGTGAAAAGCGAATACATCTTAACAATATTAAACGCACTAAAATAGCCGATATTATGCGAAGTTAGAGACACAGAAATTGGTTATTTTTAAGATAGCCTATATTTAGGTTTTTCCCCTTGTCGTTCTAGCACAAGGGGAGAAGTGATTTAGGGTTTTTATATGTATTTTTTCGGCGATGTGTACTTTTCATTTACATTTTTTCAAATACATAAATCTACCATCTACCTACTATTACCCGCGAAAACAATACTTCGCTTTCACCTTATAAAACTATTATAAAAACAATGGTTTTATTTAGGTTGAGACGATGGTTTGTATAATAAAATAGTAAATAAATTATTATTTCAAAATACGAAGTAATTTATAGAGGTACTTAGCAGCATATGCGCAAACTCTGATATACATTTTACCAGCTAAGGCCTGGTGTATCATTGCACGGTTAGTTATGGCTAGCAAATGATTAAATGATAGCCTCTAGTCACTAGCTTACCCATTAACCATCAGCTAATTGAACTAACCACACACTGATAAACCGAGTCTAAATGCGACGCTAAACTTGATTTCGGGATAAACTAGCAGTTTTTCCAGGTGATATTTAAACCACAATTCCTTTAATTACTTATGATTCCTTGGAATTCTTTGCGGAATTCCTTCGCAATGGACATAATTCCGCTCTCATTTAACTCCAGCAATAAGAGATTTTCAGAAACTCCGGGAAAAGTACATTTTCCACATTTCGAAAAAGACGAAGTTTTACACCTACTGCGCCCAATTATTCTTGATTGATAAAATCAAAAAAACCTACTCGAGTGTTCTAATAATATAAGCTCCAAACGTTGTAATGTCATTTTGCAATCGTTGCGTTTAATTGCAATTAAAATACCGGTTTATCGTTGACTCACTTGATTCTCTCGTTTTTAATAACTATTTTGGTCTTGGGAAATTGTGAATCACACTGTTTGACATGTACATTTGTTACTTTTACAATTTCTTTTATTCTATAACTGTTTTCATTTTCAGGCTTCTATGGACCTGCCGCCGGACAAGGCTAAACTTCTGAAAAGTTATGATTCCGAGAAAAAATGGGACATTATCTGTGATCAGGTACGTGCCGACAAAGTTTACAAAATTTATTTTGTTCTGCCAGCTTTAGTATTTTTTTATATCCTTTAAGGTTATAAATTTCTTTATACTCGTGTCACTATTTTTGCTGTGTTAGTATTTTTATGTCATCGAAAGCAAAATAGACCTGGAATTTATATGAACTGTCGAAATATATTATGAAAAAATATATTAACTTAGAGCGAAAGAAAATGCGATTCACGTCAAATCACCATGAAATCACCCCGTTACTCAGTGGTAAGGATAGCTTTCAAAAATGTGTCTGATTATCTGAACTCCAATATATAACATATTAATAAGAATGTGGAATTGCCTTGCCCTGCATACATACAAGAGGTTGTCTTTCGTAATTATTCAGAAAGAATTAAACAGAATTTATCGTTCAAAAAAACATAGTGCATCCTAATGATGAGATCCCCTCTACCTGCCGTGCAGTGTTAATAACTGGGTCGTTCCACACTGTGCCATTATTATTTAGCAACGATTGTTGCTTAATATTACGGTACGCTATGTGGGCGTTTTAAATGCTGTTCTGTGTTTAAACGACGCTATTAATGGGATTTGTATCAATTAACTAGGATTTTCATAATTAACCGTGGTTGATGTGTATTTCTCAAAGTATGAACAAACAGGGATCATTATATTATACATACCAAGTGGTTTTAGAGAATTATATATTATCTATTATTAAATTGATTTTAAATTATAGGGTTGAAATATTACAAGGAAATTTGATTTATTGCTAATATAGTGATGCACTATTGAAGCGTGACAAACTGTCGCTTAGTTTAAGTGACAACATCAAATTTTCCTAAGAATAAGATTTTGTGGAAAATCCTAAACATGCTATTGAATTTTTTGAACCTGGCCCATAGCATTGATGTACCAATAAGGTTTAGGTACTAGAAATCTTATCAAAGGTACGATCTAGCTAAACTCCAAAAATAGATTCAATGGATAAAATTGACTATATTTTTCGAAGGCAATTTAAATTACTTAAGGTTTCTAGGACTGTTTTCTGCTAAAGAAAAAAAGCCATAGCATGGATGTCACTTGAGTTTTTATCAACTCTCTCCTATAAGTTATGGTGATATTATTTATTATCGATGTTATTTCTTACGAAGTCTTTGTGCAATATACATAATGCTATAATATCATGGTATTGAAGAATTGTGAAAGTTTTTATCTTGTCGTGGCACATCTCACATTTGAAAAACTGACTTATGCAAAATTCACAAGTTTCATTAAAATTGTCACATAAATACCAAAATTAAACGAAAAAAAAATCGAAATTTTTAATTTTTTCTTATAACTTGACATTTTACTTTTGGTATAGGTGAATTTTTTACTCGACCTTTTGCTTTTGGGATGCTTCCATAAAAATTGTAAAAAATATCTGTTTAATAGTTTGCAAGGAAAAAGAAAAATGCAATATTTCAACAACCATACAGTGTCAATGAATAAATCTTGCTGAAAAGTAGAAAATATCAGGCTTACTTATAGCTTCGATAGATTGTTATCATTGCACATATAAATAAGGCAATTAAAAAACAACCCGTAGGTAACTAAAATATACCTGTATCTTGAAAATTTATTTAAGTATAAAAAAATGAAAGTGTGGTAACGAAAACTTACTATAGTTAGCTCGATAGTTATGAATATATTTTTTTAAATGCTTTTTTGTAGAGTTGATAACCTGAAACTGACATTGTAAGTAGGTAACAGCGATGCCAGTAATTATTATGTTAAACTCGATAACTAACATATTCATTTGCCTTGAAATTCGAACCGATGCATGCAATGCGTTTACCATAGATAAAGTTACTCGACGAGAGTGAATATTTATATCTCAAGAATTTCGTCCCCAAAACTATTTTACAGGTTATTTAAAATTTCTCTTTCCCGACGAGGTAACATTTAATAAAAGTGGGTGTGGTTATCAACAATTTGCATTATTATTCAACAGAAAACCCGCGATTACTCAAAAATATATATATTCATCAAAACCATTGGTCACCGATTGTCGGAAATCATTCAACGATAATCGACGAAGATATTTTTTTTGTAATGTAAGCTCTTTTAACTTTTTTAAAATTTAATTATTTATTATTTATTTAATTATGCGGTGCATATTTAATTAGATGCTCGCTGACTCACCTAATGTCAACATTAGTTTGGGTTAGTGTAAGTTATATTTTGAAATTGTTATTTTTAAAAGGATTATGTTTCTTTACGCTTCAGTTTTTGATGGAGCTAACCGTTTAATATTTTTTTAAGAAATCATTCATAATCGTCCAGGGCACGTCATGCTTCAATCGCTTGACGGTTGTGTGAGTAAACTGGTTGAAACATGTGGTACACATTTGCTGTATTTCTCACATCCATGTGGACAAACTTCAATTCCTTTACTTTAAATTTCGCAGTACCAGCGTCAAAAATATTTGACATCAGATTGCGCATGAATCGCATGCAAATGATGCAAATCAAATCACTATGGGTAAATTATTGTCGGTAAGATGCATGATAACGAAAAACGCTTAAAATATGAGGCTACTATTCGATGCAAAGTAATAAAACCATATTTTTCTGGTTTGTGAAAAACCTTATTATTTTACGTGCTTTCGGTCATGTAGTATTACCAAAAATGTGGAATAATCCCGTGAAATTTGTTACAGAAATTTCTTACTGCTTTATAGTGTGCTGTGGATATAATATAATTATAATATAATAATAACGTAGCGGTGACAATGTAGGCCAAAAAATACTGCGGTTTTTTGTAGTTATATAGTTTTATAAAAAAAAAGCAAAATTTATTGAATTTTAAGAAAATAGTACAATGGGCTTACAATTTTGTTTTCGCTCATTTTTGAGCTTTTATTTATATTATAAAAAAAAGATAATAATCCACCAAAGCTTTCAATTTAATATTACTGTTAGGCTTTCTAATATAAGCTAATGTTTTTCTCTTTCTTCAATAGAAGTCACCGACCGCTGCTTATAGTATTGAAATTCGAAATTGAAAATTAACATTTATATTTTAGTCATTTAAGAGCAGAAAAGACGTCAAAGATCTGTAAAGTAATCTACTGGTATCATTGTTGCTATTGATAATGAGTAATAAGAAGCTTCGGTTTCGTTGAAAATTTGCTAATTTGAATTTGAATGAATATTAGGCAATTGCTTTTTTCAATATACCACGAAAGGCAGAATTTATTTCTTTGCAGCAAATACATTTCGATAAAACCTCGTAAAAGATTTTCAGTGGACGGAAAGTATATTTTTCTACTCCCGTCTGTAAAACGCCTAATTACACACCGATCTAGCGTGCGGGAAGCGTCACTTTACGACGTCAGTTTCGTTTCCCATGGATCCGAGCTACTTCGGACATTGCGGGGATTTTACCTCACGGGTTTGGGAGCAATCGGATGTTTTCGGAGATATTTCCAACGCTTTGAATTTTGACGTTTGTCAATTCTGACGGCCATGTCAGTGAATGTATTCGTGTTGTTTTGCGAAAATGTACCCAAAAACTAACGGTCGTAGAAAAAGTATAGTATGCAACACGTTCGGTAAACTTTTTAAGTCACTCGTTTGACTCGTGAGTCAAATGCCGTTTACCGCACTTGTTGCGTAATGTACTATGGCAGATCAATATGAAGTTTTGCCTATATGTCAAACTGTATATTATATACATATACTTTAATAATACAAAATAGATACTTTACTATGCCGCCTGATATTAATAGAACGTAAAGATAAAAGTTAACGACTTGAATTTCGATAAAGGGGTCATATCGACACTGTAATTTATAACCGATTTACTTCAGAATTGTGTAAATCTGTTTGTCTCCCTTCTCTTGCCTGCAATTTTCTATAGAACTGTTTGTTTAGTATTTCAGTCGGTATTCACTTGTGTTTCATGAAGACTTTAACATCGGGTACTAATCATTGTTTTTGTTGTAAAAATTATGTTCACGTAATAACAAAACGTTTTACCCGTATTTAGGTCAAGCTGCAAAACAATTATATTCGTAATATTAATTTCAGTCGTTTTCTGTTTAATTTCACGCATTGAATAATTAACAATAAACAAAAACAGTTTAGTTTCGCACATTAGCGCGTTTTCCGGTACCATTTTTGTCTCCCAAGGTCTTAGCAGACATAGCATAGAAGAGTTCTCTCTATCTCGCTAAAGATAAAAAATGCATCATCAAACAGTTAAGCGTAATTAAAAGGTCAAGGATGACCTCATGCATGGCGATAATAATCGTTAAAAACGTGTTCCTCTGTGTATGACTAATTGAAAAGGCAGCCAGCCGTGATTTGTTAATGACACCCACGCAAAATATTGTTACCTTTAGCTAACATTTTTCTCTGTATTTGAATATTTTTCGCGCTATAGTTAATTAATAATCGCTACTGGCAACTACGAAATGGGAGAGACCTTTAAAAATACATTACATTGACATTTTGTTCAAATTGTAGGAAATTGATATTGATATTTCATTCATTTTAAATTTTGAGGACTGAGCATCTCATAAAAATATAAATAAATTAGTTTAAAACTCTTAATACGATCTATACTATTTAATTAAACATTTTCAGGTAGTCTTAACAGATGTATTCAATGACAAGACAATTAATACGCTAAGTGTAGTTACCAGGTCATATTAAAATTCCAAATACCGAAAACGTACCAATAAACAACATATTAGAAACCAACCCAACCAAAAGCAGCCATATAAAGAACTTTGGAGACATTAATTAGTTTTAATTTTATATTGCTTAGAAAATAATCAAGATCGAGATATTTCGCAGTTATCACTCCTACTGGCAGTAACGGAAATCTCTTAATAAATACCTAATTATACAGCGATCTAGCGTGCGGGAAGCGTCACTTTACCAGGTGAGTTTCTTGTCCCACGGATCCGGTCCCCTTCGGACATTTTCGGGATATTGCCGCAATTTTGACGTTTGTCAATTCTGGCGGTCATGTCAGTGAATGTATTCGTGTTGTTTTGCAAAATTGTACCCAAAAACTAACGGTCGTAGAAAAAGTATAGTATGCAACACGTTTGGTAAACTTTGTAAGTCACTCAAATGTGTGTGTGACTCAAATGCCATTTAGCGCTCTTGTTGCATAATATACTATTAACTACGTTTTATTTTGTTTTATTGCTGTTTGGTATTAATGTTGACGTATTAAGTATATGTATCATATGTATGGGAAGTATCTATGTAGTTGATCTGATGTTTTACGCTCATCCCCTTAGTGGAAAATGTGTCGGTGACCGCAAATAACAAAACCCTAGTTATAAAAAATAAACAAAATATTTATACCCCCTGCCTAGTTTAGTAAAGTATATTACACACAAAATAATACTATGTAATTTATTAAGTTAAAATTATAAGAATTAATTTGAATGCCATATTTACTCAGGGGAACGATATTTTGTTTTGAAAGACAATAATACAAAAAATAATCATAGAGATTTCACACAACCATAAGATTTCACAGATTTTACGAATTTGAGGTATTTTGAAAAATCGTTTTTAATTTATTTGGATTTTTTTTTATATTTCCCGTAATTAAAAAAAAATAAATAAATCAATAAGTTTGCAAAACGGGCATAAAATAAATTTTTCTTTTCAGAATTATATTCTCTTAATTTTTTTCTTTCTCTTTAGATTTAGAAAACTTATTTACTTTACAAGTTATCAAAAATGTGAATAAAAATAATACTTTCATGAATCAACGCATCACATACCTGGTGTCTCACCGGAAACGTCAATCAGATATAGTAACTATAACTACCATAAATTTGAAAATTTGAGGTTCTACTGGTGGGTCCATCCACCCCTATGACTTTAGTTACATAATGTTCTTGAAGATGTTTAGTAAAGAATTTTCATGACTATTAATAAGGGTTGCTGAAAATATTATAATTGAACCGAAAATAATTTTGAATCATTAGTGGAGAGAATACTCCAAAAAATTGAAATTTAAAATCCTACCAATGAAGTCATTTTGGTTCGGGTGCAACCAAACATTTAGACATTAGACCTTAGACTCAATCTACAAACAACTTTCTTAATAAAAATACATTTTTTCCTTCTTTTTACAACCTATATTTTCTAGGTCAAATGTTTTATGGTTAATGAAGGAAACAAACATTTTATTAAATTACTAACTGTTGAAGTGTGACTGTTAAATTAATTTCAAAGTCATATTTCCTTAAAATAAAATGTACATTTAGGAAGACCGAGTAGAAAGTCAAGCTTAATTGATCGAAAAAAGATTTGAACGGGATGTTAAAAAATCAACCTATGTTTACGTTTCAAAAGCGCAACGGTACACAAGGGGGTGAACGGTAACTCTCTCCAACACCATCGTAATGTGGACACTATTTTATCGATACATTTTTTATTTAGTAGATTTCTATCGTTGCTGATCACATTCTGTTATTTCGCAACTCTAAAAAAAATATTATTTCCACGTTGCAGATATTTAGAACGGTCATAAAAAAAACAAGGCCAAGTTTAAACAAAAGCTGTTTAATTTATAGCCACCATTGCCAAAATTAACTTCTCAATTCTCTCTCGCTCGCTGTGGGCAGCAAGTCACGGTCAGTCTTATCTAAACAGAGATGTATGATTTAGCGCAGGAATTTGCATGAATACCACGGTAGAAGTGTCGAACTGCCGGACACTAGAACGAATACATATAGATAAACAAAAATATAGACTATTTTTAATCATCCACACTGCAACTTTTTCTCAAATTTGAGCCACATGACCCCTTTTTAAATTTTCTATTGTACTATTTAAAAAAAATTGGGACGATTTTTGATATTTGTACCCATTTTTGTGTTAATTTGATTTTTTTTTAACTTTTCATACATTTTCAAACCTAGCGTCATTTTAATTGTAAACAGGTTTAAGCCCGAAAATGTTAAAATTAGTGAAAATTGAAGGGGCCAATTATTAGTCACTAAAATGTACACAATTTTGAAACAAAACCTAAATTTTTTAAAAACTGGTTAAAATATCAAAAACGGCCCTAAAATATTTAATACGGAGACCTTAGCAATGATGGCAAAAGTAACAAAAAAATCTTTAATGTCATTTGACTTAGTAGATTTTACTGAATATCTACTACTTTATTTACTAAAGTTGTTTAAGGTTAAAACGAAAACTATCCAATCGACTGTCCCTCGACTAAACTACCATCCCTTTATTTACACTCCTACTACTTTTGGGAAATACCGTTGACATATCACCCTGCTCGCAGCAGTGGTGAAATCCCACTGGCGCCGCTTTCTGTTTGGTGTGACGTTTTTTGTTCTAAATTACCAGTTTCGGTCTAAACTTTTTCTTCAACAACAACCAACATATTAATAGCAAACAGCCTCTACTTTTCAGGTCATATCAACTTCTTGTTGGATCTTAACATTTACGTTTTTATATTATTATATTCCGTTTGCATTTTTTTTTCTCAATAATTTCTTCTATATTACTTTTTGCTTTTTCTTACGTATCCTATTGTTAATTTAAAAAAGATCCAACGTCATTTATGGGTTGAATCTGTCATTAAGGCTTCTTCTCTATCAGAATACGCGAATAAGTCTCTTACCCCTTATGAATCTAAAATTCATCGTCTCTACGGATTCAGCACCATTGGTTCTTCAACATATTTTCTAGCAACATATCCAGCTTCTATATTAAAACTGTTTACTTGAATAACTGATAGTTTCGTACTTAATTCCTTTAATTTCATTAAACAATTAAAAACCATTACATTAGATCCAAACGATATTCTGGTTAGTTTCGACGTAGAATCCCTTGCTACTAAAGTCCCCACTCCTGAAACTCTCAACATTATTTCAGATATATTAAAATCCGAGAATGTGGATCATCTTAATTGAAAAATGCTTACCTGGAACATCGTAAATATGAAAAAGCCATTCAAAGAAAGACACCTTAGATCTAAAGCCAAAAGTATAGACATGCTACGTTGATGATACCTTTATATAATTTTTTTTTTATAAAAAACCAACACATGAGAAATTCAGAAGATTAGTAAATAAAATACATATTATGACCGCACTGAGATTCTTATTCGCAAAATATGTTGCATCTACCCACCGTCTTCTTTTTTTACGCAGCGGCAAATTAAGCGCTGTTTTTTGGTGTTTTCGCCGCCCCGAGAGTCCATTTTACACTGACGTTTAGCCAATAGTGTGAAGCATATGTAACCTTTATCAACATACCGCTTTGGCAATCCATATGGAATGTTTTGTCGGGGTTAATATGGGTATTAAACTAAATCCTTCAATATTTGGTTGGTATTCGGGTTTTTGCTATTACCAACTATTACACACAACGATTACATACCAGTTTCAGCCAAGCTCTGAAGAAGCCAACAGGATGATTGGCGAAACGTCAGCAATTTCGATTAAGCAAAAACCGACGCAGGAGGAATCCGGAATTTTTGTAAAAAGGATTACACAACTGTCAGTAGACTGTGTTTTGTGCCGAAACTGCATTACCTAAACATTTAAACTTAACATTAAACATAAAAAGTCGACAATACCCAACATTTTTTTTGTATTCAATAATGGCATAACCTAGAATTTAAAACGAACAGTAAATTTCTAGTTTCATTTGCGTGTTTCCTTTTGCTCGCCACAGTGACCACCACGATGACCCATTTCGATAATTCCACTCAAATTGAACGATGTTAACGCAACAAAGGCGGAAAACGGAATAATCCAAACGTATATTGAATCGCATACCTCCATTTTATGTTTCCGTTTTAGGCAGACCTAGATAATTACCTGTAATAATCGGATCATGAACAGCATGTGCTGGTGCTTACATATTTTAGCCTCAAAATATGAGTTATTTGCTTAAAGCTTAAAGTTAAAAATTTTGGATTATTTGACAATGTCACGGCGAACTTGCTAACTATAAGATGAAGATTTTTGTATTTTTTTGGTCCATTATTTTTAGAATTTCGTGCCCAACAAGTTTTGTTGTTATTATGTTTGAGAGTTCCATTTCTGTCCCAACCTCCTAATTGTGTATCCAAAAAATAGTACAAATGAGTATTAATGTTGACTGATAAACCACGTCTGTCGACCCACAATCATTAATTAACGCATTGCCATACACAACTTAATGGGGTGTAACTTCAGTTTAATATGGAAACGTAAAATTTACGTGCACCGTGTGCCAAATAAAACGATCCACTATACGATCTGGTGCCCCAAAGGTGTCCCCCCGACATCAACTTTGTTATTTTAAATGGGGACCCAACATGATTTTTGGAATCTTTGGTTAAAATAATGATCACTGTCTTTAAGAAATTCCTACTCGAATTTGCGTAGTTTAAACAGAAATTGACATTGTGCTTTTTTTTTCATATTTTGATTGTCCCATATAAAATTGTGTTGTGACGCTACTGGTACAGGTATTACAACGAAAATTTAACCACAGACTAAGATGATACACTTCTCAATCAGTTTGACAGATGGTCAGCTTATACAGGGTGTCCTAAATAGGTGGTATCGTTTTGGCGAATTCAATTTACAAAATATCGAGATTTTCAAATGGAACACACTATATTTTTATTCAGATATCAATTCCAGGACAAAAAACAAGGTAACTTTGTAATTTGTCTTGTATTTAAATTTTACTTATTTTTTAAGATATCTGAGATTTAAGACAACACTCATATAAATTCTTGTTGAAATTAAAGCTGACCACATTAGACACGATACTACTTCTTTTAAAGATTTAATATTCCAGTTATACGAATAAAAGCTATTGCTAACAATATTTTTGAGAAAATCTTCAAAATTCATATGCAATAATCATATCGTTTATTATCTGGCTTGATTGAAAATATCTAATAATAAAAATAAATAATTAAAGTTTATAGGAACATTTTTAACTAAACTTTATAGACGAAATTAACCAATACTTTTTAGTTAACTGTTTAACTAACAAGTGACCTAATGTTTGCAGCTTTAAATTTAACAAGATTTTATATCTTGAACTTCGAATATTTCAAAAAGTACGAAAAATTTAAATATAACCTTACGTTACCTTATAGAATTGATATCTGAATAAAAATATAGGTTGGTCCCTTTGAAAACCTTGAGATTTTGTTGATTGAATTCGCAAAATGGCACCACCTATTTGGAACAAGAGCGTCACAACACAATTTTATACTATAGTGGATCGTTTGATTTGGCATACGGTGTACATGTTTATGCAGTATGCGAAAAGAATACAGGTGCGTACATCTCTCGTATTTATGTAACATAAGTACATAATATTTATGCTCAGGTGGCACAGACACAATTGTCTCGAATTTAGTGCCGCTATCAGTATAAATTATGGGGTCATCCCAAAGAAATGTCTTCTACATTTTGTTTTTAATGGAAGTCTCTGTATATTATTATTTACTTTAATTGTGAATAATGTAGGCTTTTCGAAAACGTATTTTTAAATTTCGTAGTCTAGTTGGTCGTTAAAGTTAAGCAAATGCAAACAGTTGCCAGAATTCTCTATTTTTGATTAATCTGAAAATTTCGTACTCAATTTACGTGGACCAGATCTTAATAGAGAGGGTATTCCTGGAATTCATATTATTCAATAATCAATGCTGATGATATATTTACCCATTTGTATCTTTGTCACCTGGAATTGCCTTTAAACTCCTCAAAAGTGCTCCATATTGTTGTCAAAGCCTACAAGTGCAACATGGAAGTGAAAATTGTGAATACCGAACTATAAAAATGAAATACTGGTTGGCAATAACTCAGCGGAATCATTATTTTAGCCAAATTTGCTGTATAATTTGTACTACCGACGTGAAGCGCTAGCTTAAAAAAAACGAAATAAAAATAATGGTTTTTGGTTTAAAAAATATGTGTACGATGTTATTATTTATTCTCCGCAGTGAGCACGTTATGACTCATTCGAGCATTTTAAACCTTAACTGTCACTTTTATGTCTGCCATTTATTTATCTAAAGTAGTGATAGTTATTGCTGTGTGCCACATGTGCGGATTGTTTAACATTGAATCGACGTTGTAATGTTGCCAAATTTAATTTTTGGTGGACTGTTTTCTTATTTAGATTCACATAGGGTTTTTGTTTTTTTTTTGCTGTTGTAATTGCAAAAAGACAGAAGGCTCTATTTTTCATCTGGATTTTGAAATCGATTTGACATTGTAGAGTAAAAATTTGACACAAAATCCAATATATTAACTTAGAAAAGTAACCAAAACTGCCAGATTTCAACTTAAGGAAAAAGGAAAGTTTGATTAAATTGATTTAAATTATTTTATTATGGATCGCAAACGACGAGGCTTTAACTGTCTTGTCAAGAATGTATTTCTTAAAAGACCTGCTGGAAGAAAAATCCTCGTCTTATACAAATCTGACAACATCGCTAAACATAGCTGTATTATTGACTCGAGGGATCATCCGCTTGGATTTAATTTTATTTTTGTTTGCCTTACAAGTTTGCAGTACATGTGCATCCAACCACAGGCAACAAGAAACAATATCACGTCGATATCCTCGGAGCTAATAATTTGCATTTCGAATGTTGCGTTTGTTCTCTATTGTACTGTACTTTATTCGTTATCCGACAGTCAATGTTTATCTCCGTTTAAAATAAATGTTGATTTAACTCAACCAAAATCCTTGCTAAAGCCAATTCTCATCAGACTGCATCTAAATAAGTGTTGTCATATTGTTATTTTAGAAATTCCCCTCTGTTCAATTTGTGGGAACCAATTGAGATTTCCTTTTTTTCTTGTTTGCAGTTTGTTTATTCCTTTTGCTAAATAGGACGGGACCAAACGCTCTAATGTAAAAAAAAGAAGGATTTTTTTTGAAGACGAAAAATTAATTCTTTTTTTACATTAGAGCTTTATTCGCACTATTGTTGTTATGTGCATTTATAAATCGGCCTCTCAGATAAGAAAATCGGTCCGGTTTTCGTATGCTGACGTTTGAATATTGAATAATATAATAAAAATTAGACTAGAAAATATCGCATTATTATTATAAAAAAGTAGTAGTAGGTAGATGTGTTTGATGTAACTAATTGAAAATGAGAGTCTAGAATAAAAGTAAAGTATTTATTTGGTTCGGCTTCTTCATTAAGATACTAACAAACGTAGAAGAGTAAATAAAATAATAAGTTGCATTGCAAATTATTTTTTGTTCTTTTTTTTTTCAGGAGATGGTCCACGCAAAGGACCCTCCGTCTTATTATTTAAATAAACTCCGTACATATTTGGACCCCAAAGCATCCAGAAGTCATAGGGTAAGTTTTTCCCAATTTATGTGAACTTATACTAAAAAATGTATTAAACCTGTACCCATGAGTGCAAACAATTCTCATAAACTGTTTCCTGTCTGTTTTGTTGCATATACCTTAAGCGGCCTATACGCATGCAGGCAAGTGTTAAGACTTGCCTGTACAGGGCGACACACGCGAGTAAGTGCGAATGTGTATGGCTCAAAACTCAAGGCGCGTTCAATTCCAAGCGCGGCTCGAAACGAATCAGATAGTGTCTGATTTTTAGAGCAAATGCAAAGGCCAACTTCATTTTTCGCACAGCAGCAGGCCCCACCAACTGGTGAACCTCGAGGTTTACCTGAATAGTGTGTGGCCGCAATTGGTTTCGCACTTGCGCGCGGACTTGCCTGCATTATTAGAGTTAGAGTTTTGTTCAAAAATAAAAAGTTGTCGGTTTGGTCCGCCTGTCTTTTGTGAAGAGAGAGGATTAATAAAAAAAAAACTTTCCACTGGTATACCTTCCCTGGGTTTAAAGATTTCCTACAAAAACGTTTAAAATACACGTCTGACCCACTTCAGGGTTTTGAACTATAAAAACCCTATCTATCATAATCTTGTCGCCTATCCCATTAATTTTACCATTTTACATTTTACCTCGCTTTGACCGGAGGTGTCTAACCCATTTCCTAAAAGGCTTCGGAAATTAAAACCGAATTTTTTATCGCCCAACCTTATCACCAATCGTAAAGTAAATAAATTTCGTGGCAAATTTTCGTTTTGAATTTGTTTTTTTTTTATTTGAAAGGTGCAAACACAAAGTTAGATTAGTGTTATTTACGTCGAGATTGACATATTTTCTCATTAAACTCAATTCTTGTGGATGGGCTATAAACAAAACTTGGGTTTAAATTCTCAAAATAATAATGGCATTGATAATTTTTTTATTAAGTTATTGTTATTATTTATTTGCAAAAGTAGATATTTCAAAACAATATTTTTAGTATTTAAGTGATGCTTGTCCATGACTTTCCGCAAATAAACAATCACCCTAGTTCCACTAAGACCGTAGGCGCGCGTGGGTGGGCTCTCGCATAAATTTGCACAAAATGTAGAACCTCTAAACTAAAATAAACATCAATAAACAGAAAATAACCCTCAACATTAGTAAATACTATCCACTCTAAAACTCGGTAACATAATTATTATTTTATACCCAGCTAAAATACACTAATCGATGCCAATAGAAGAAACCCTCTCCTGTATATACACAATATAAGACACAGATATATACATAACAAAGTCTTTAATTGAAAGAATGGAAGAGACAAATCAATTGTCGTATTTTGTTTGTGTTCACTTGTGCAACGATTTTTTTTATTTTTATTTTAAACATGTGTATCCGATCAGTGGTAATTAGAAGTTGCTTTTGGGCTGACGGCAAATAGTTGAATAATTTTTGCGATAGGAAACTAAAGTTTTTTTGTGTTTTACGTTTGTTAGTTTTTTCGACAGCTATGATCAAATTTTGTTGCCACCGTGTTCCGTAATTGTGGTTTATAAATTTTAAACTATGTTTGTTTTTGAAAGTGTATAACATTATTTGTAAAAAATATAAGAAGCTGACATCAAAAATGTTTGCCTCGCTATACAGCAAACGACTTGGGTACATTCTATCTTTCTTAAGCAGTATTTTTAAAAAGTACTTCTGCAAAATTTCAACCCTCGTGAGATGCCATACTGGAGTCTAGACTGTACAAGAGCATAATAGATTGTCCTTAAGTGTTTTTCGCTTAAGAAGTTTGCTAAATATTTAAATATTTTTACATTACTGGCATGGTGGTCCCACCTCAGATGCCCACCCCCAAGTATTTGATTTTGTCTGTCGATTTGATCTCTGCCTTTTCCGTGTTACTAGCGATAAGTGTATCAAAATCTGGGTCTGTTTTGCTGGTACAACTAAATGTGCCAAATTTTGTTTTTGATAATTAATTTGATAAGTTGTCTTGTTTTATTTCCAAGATCGAAAATTGCCGTCGTTTTGCGTGGTCTATTGATGACAACGCAGCAAAAACCGCAAAACAATGATGCCAACAATAAAAAACAAAATTGGCAGGCCTTTCAAACCCGGTGTTCTTTTTTAGTCACATTTTCTCATACCCTATAAGATTTTTTAGGTCCATTATGTAAAACTTCATAAACAGTGCCGACCTCCATTAGTCGTAATAGGCCAGAGTGAACTGACCAGAACTATAACTTGTTTTCTAAACAAAGTATCGGAAAGTGAACAATTTTTTTTGTAAATGTCTTTTATGTTCATTACAGAAAAGGAAATTGGTTTTGGAATCGACGTCTACTCAAGTTCTTAGAGATTTGGAAATTTCGTTGCGCACAAACCATATAGAGTAAGTACCATAGAGTGTTTAGCATATGTTAAAGTGATATGTGATATTTATTTTTGTAGATGGGTTCGGGAATTCCTCAATGAAGAAAACAATGGCTTAGATGTTTTAATAGATTATCTCAGTTTTCGCCTTGGAATGATGCGACACGAACAGAGGATAGCCGAATCTCGATCGACATCAGAGGAACGGCTTAACCCCCAAGCTCAAAGCACTTTAAATTCTACAAATTTCGAAAAAACCCTTGATAAAACCTTTGATAGCAGAGGTAACGGTTACATGAGGATGCCTTTAGAACTCAGTGATAGTCCCAGTTTGAAGAGGCGCTCAAAACATGTGGCCAAACTGAACATGGGTGAATCGAAAGATGATATACACGTTTGTATAATGTGCATGAGGGCTATAATGAACAACAAAGTAAGATATTTAAAGTGCCCCAAACTGCCTATATTACCTTAGTAATTTTAAGTTTTGATTTTTCCTTTCTTCTTTTTTTTTAACTCATTATTCATTATGACCGTTGATTCGACATCACATTAAAGGTAGTAATACAATGTAGAGACCATGTTATAAATGCTTAATATTTAATGATAAAGACAATGTTGAAAATATTTTCATTTACCAAAATATACCTGGTAATTAACTAAAAGATTTAAATATTGGTTAATATATAATATATTGTCCAATAATAAAAATACACCATCAACAACAGTCAATAAAAGCGTCGTAAAAAAGAAGTAAGCGGATCGAATTGTTGTTTGCTCAATACAAAGGAGGAAGAAGCAGGAATTTTTCAATATTCAATTTTGTTTTAGTATGGTTTTAATATGGTCATACAACACAGAGAAGCAATAAATTGTATATCACTTAGTTTAATACACAAAAGCCTACGCACAAAAGCACTGGTATTGGAACTCTTAGCTGCGATATGTTTGGTAAAAGGCGGACACGAAATTATATTGTCCGCTTTTGATAATTTTAAAGAAGTCTGTCACGAGAGGTACAGATTTCAAACACTCATGGATTACTTTTTAAATTATGAAGTATTTCATATAGAATTTATGGTAAGTAATATATATTATTTTGTTGCAGCCAATAATTATATTTTTTTTGTTCAGGTAGCGTGTATGCAGTTCGTAAACATTATAGTACATTCGGTGGAAGATATGAATTTCAGGGTACATTTGCAATATGAGTTCACCGCCTTAGGACTGGATAGCTATTTAGAAAAATTGAGATTCACTGAAAGTGAAGAGCTTCAAGTGCAGATATCAGCTTATTTGGATAACGTTTTCGATGTGGCAGCTCTCATGGAAGATAGCGAAACTAAAACGGCCGCTCTAGAGAAAGTTACGGAATTGGAGGATGAATTAGCCCAGGCAATAACTTTAATTCCATTTTTAAAGAATTATTTTAAATGTAATTGCCCGCTTATTTTTATTTTCACTTTCATTGTCTTCAACTTTATAATTTTGTAATCAATGTTTTAGATGCACGAAAGGCTACAAGATATTGAACACACAGCTTTAGAAAAAATAGCCATGCTCGAAACAGATTTGATTCAGACAAGGCAGGAAAGGGATGAACTATTGGAGTGTAAAAAGAGAACAGATGAAGAAATGTCGACATTGCGCAGGGTTGTGCAACATCACGAACAGGAATCCCGAAATAGGCAGTCAATGTTTGAATCAAAAATTGCCGATTTGGAAAATGTTGGCAATACTTCTGTGGTAACCTCTAGTAAGTGTTTCACCAGATTCTATATATCTGTTTCTAAGCTAGTTATCTTGTTAGTGTCCTTGTTAACTTGATAAATAAATCTATTTCAGCATCTGAACATTCGGGTTTGCATCAACTGCCTTCAGATGTAAAATCGGCCGCGTCGACTCCTTCCGTTCCCGTGCCTCCACCTTGTCCACCACCAGTAGTAATTGCACCACCGCCACCGCCTTGTCCTCCTCCACCACCTTTAAAATTGCCTGGTGCTCCTATACCTCCACCCCCCGCTGGCTTCATGCAAGCTCCGGAAGGAGCCATGACGATCAAACGCAAAGTGCAAACCAAATACAAATTGCCAACCATCAATTGGATTGCTCTCAAACCAAATCAAGTGAGGGGTACGATATTCAACGAATTAGATGATGACAAGTTGCACGGGTACATCGACTTCTGCGAGTTTGAGGAGAAATTTAAAATTGGCAACACCGGACCATTAGCGAACGGCGGTTGCGAAGCCGATGGTTTAACTTCTTTTCCCAGCAAGAGGTTTAAAAAACCCGAAAATGTTACTCTGTTAGAGCATACCCGGCTAAGGAATATAGGTAATTATTTAATTCTCAATATCTTTAAACCACATCTTTACTTCATACGAAAATAGTTTACCATATTCTAATATATATAAACATGAAATAATTAAATTAAAAATGGAAATATCTGCGAATTTCAGTATTTTGGTTTATAATGCAAACATTTTAATTATTTTCTGTTACATACAATAAATCACCCGTTAGACTTGCCTAGGCAGAAAAGATGATAAGGTCGTGTGTTTTAAATTTCTGCAAGTTCTCAATCTAGTTGTTTTAATTGCTTCAAGTTTGACAAATCTTATATGAAATAGACAAATCCGACAAGTTTCACTAAACGAGGATATATTTAACTAAATTTCGTTAATATTTAAATATTTAAAAAATATAAAACTGCTTACTAAGCAAAACTATGAAAAAGCACGAAGGTGTGCCAATTTTTTCAAAGTACACGTAAGAAAAGTTAATATAAATGTTAAAATTATGTTGTATTTTATATAAATTAAAGCAGGGCTGTCAGGGACTATTTTTGATTAAAAAAAAAGGCAAAAACAGTTGTATAACTTATATAGAACACACAATTAATTTATTTTAAAGATTTTTAAATTTACCCTATTAGAAACGCATTTGCAGGACGGACGATTTTCTTACCCATTTTATCTACATTGCGATTTGTCCCCGTCTTAGTCCTCCTCGTTAGTGCATAAAAAACTGAAATAACAAACATTTTTTCATTTGAACCATTATTTGCTTGTGTTTCTGTACATGGTTCTAAAAATTTCAAAGTGTTAATCAAATTATAAAATGTGTTTGGTTTGGCATTTTACCCGTATTTTCGAAAGTTCTTGAAAAAATAATTAAACAGCAAATTTAAGATCATTTAAATATTAACCAGTTACTTCCCTCCTCGCAGTTAGGATTTCGAAAAGGGTACAGCTATACGTCAGTACTATTAAATATAACAGACGACATTCTTCGGAAGAGTGATATGAGCAAAACACACTTATTTTGTTGGATTACTCAAAAAAGCTTTCGACAAAATCAATCACGAAGTTCTGTTGTCAACACTGCATTATTTAGTTTTTCCAAGTGCTGCAGTCTCTTTATGCGGAGCTACTGTACTGACCACTTTCAGTTTGTTGCAACATATAAGAGTCAGGTAATGTTGATCTACGGTATCAGGCGACGTGATCGCATATTGTATAAACGTCGACCGTTTCATGCAGTCGTTTTTTACAATAATATAATTTTAAATGACATATCTCTTTGAAAAAATAAAATTCTGAATTGATGTCCACACTTTGTATCTTTGATATAGGGGTCTTATTTCTCCTCCCCCGCATTGTGAAACATCGTTTTCCTACTGTGTCTACAAATGGTATAATGCTGTTCCCAATAACTGATGCCCACTTTTAGAAAAACTTATAAAACTTTTCTTTATAATCAATCTATTAGCCAAAGATAATTAGCCGAAGTTGATTTCTATTAATAAAATACTGTACAGTTTTGATTTTTATGTATTCATGTTAATGAATTGATATATTCAGTATGTATCATAATATGTTTAGATATAAGTTGCCATGAAATTAGGGACTGGGCTTTGAGCTTTGATCTTTTGCGCTGTGCGTTTCGTTTATTGCTTATAGATAAAGGTAAATGCAAAGTGCAAAAAATGAATATATTATTATTATTATTATTAAATTACTGCACCATATCTTTTTTCCAGCAATATCTCGAAGAAAACTGGAGATGCCTCCTGAAAAAGTAATAAATGCAATAAATATGTTAGACCTCAAGCAACTTTCTTTAGAAAATGTAGAGTTGCTTCAAAGAATGGTGCCAACGGAACAGGAAACTAAAGCGTACCGAGAATACATACTGGAGAAGAAAAATATCAACTTACTTACAGAGGAAGATAGGTTCCTGTTGCAATTAACCAAAGTTGAAAGAATCTCGGCAAAATTATCCATCATGAGTTACATCGGGAACTTCTTTGACAACTTACATCTTATACAACCAGTAAGTTGCACTGTTTTTTTAGCCACCTGTTAAAATAAGTCAAATAGCATATTTTGCAACAAGTTTTATAAAGAAACTTAAGTCATAGACTTGGCAGGAGCGGAGCGGAAAAAATCTTTTTTGAATTTTTATTAGTCGGAGGTGTTTATAACTGGGATTTGGAAGTCAGTTTGATCCCATTATGTGTAGGTATAGCGATATTTCGATATCGCTTGAATACAAATATAGTCTGGACCAAATAAACTTTTAATCATGACCGATAAAGCTGATCATTTTCTACTGATCCTCTTTCAAGAAAGGTTAACAGATAACACATAATAACAGGACAGTTCAAACATTCATTGCAGAAATCTCTTAAAATCGTAAAAGTTTCCAAAAACTAAAATTGATCATCAGTGCTCAAAACGGAAAATGGAGGAGGTATAGCAATGTGCATACCTTGGACAAAGAGGCAAATATGATTACACTCCTAGTTAGTTGAAGTTTCAGTGCTGATTTTTACAATACTTTTAACATTAAACTTTAATGTAATTTAATTTTGACGGACATTTTGAGAAAGCTAGATCTCTCTCCACAAATATTATAGGAGGTTTATAAACGCCATTGAAGCTTTTAAGAAAATTTAATACCCAACTTTTAACAACTTATGAAACTCTACATGCACATGTGTCTTGTGAATATCAGTTGTTAACACTTAACTGTTAAAGTACTTTAACCAGCCAAGCAAATATAATACTTTTGGTGCTTTCAATAAACTAATCGAAGTTCTGAATACCTGAAAGTGCAACAATTATGGTTCAGAAACGTTTTTGAAACGATACGCTAGAACTAGTTTCCATCCACAAAATGATTCATAATTTCCTCTTTTCAGCAAATACATGCCATCATCTCAGGATCGAATTCCGTCAAAAACTCAAGAAAGCTTCGTTCTGTCTTGGAAGTTATTTTAGCTTTTGGCAATTATTTAAATAGTAGCAAAAGAGGACCAGCATATGGCTTTAAACTTCAATCTTTAGATTCTTTACTGGATACTAAATCGACTGATAAACGATTGTGCCTTCTACACTATATTGTAGCTACCATAAGACAAAAGTTTCCCGATTTGCTTAACTTCGATTCCGAACTTCATTATATTGATAAAGCTGCCGTTGGTAAGTATTAAGGGAAATATTTGGAAAAAGGATTGTTTCAAACAAAAATTGAAAACGCATTGAAATCTTCAATCCAAGCGACAAAGTTTTAGAGAGCAAACCTAGAAATTTTATTTTAAGTTGTGCTTGTGCGAATTTTCAGACATTACTATAAGTTTTAATGCGAAAACTGGACCTTCGGACGAAAGATAGGTGATTTTATAATTGCATGACAACTAATATAATTCCGAACGCGCGTTTTGCTAACCTATGTTAATGTTATCGGCAAAAAATGTGAACAGTTTATATTCAAGTAATCAATTATTTTATTATTTCTTTAGTTTATTTTTTAACATCATCACCTGAATTGTAATAAAATTAAACTTTATTCCGTTTTAAAATATTAAAACAATGTTAATTTTGCATCAACTTTGATGATTTCTATAGGTGCATTTGAAGATTTTCTTTGAAATCGATTATTTAAGATAAATTTAAAGAAAAATACTTTATAATGTATTCAGTCTAGTCGGGTTTGATTCTTATTTCTAAAACTGGATTAGAAAACGTGAAAAAAAAATAGTTTTTCCGATTTTCCGAAAATTCAAACTGAAACCGAAATATTTTTTCAATATTTTGTAAAATAACCTAATTTTTAACTATTTTTAACTATTTTTATTATATTATTTATCATATTTAATCTATTATCGGTTGTTTTGACTGTATAGCATGGGATATAATTCACCTTACTTTTGTTTAGTCTCTTTGGAGAATATCTCGACAGACGTCCACGAATTGGACAAAGGAATGGAAGCTGTCAGAAAAGAAGCAGAAATAAGGGGTAGAGGCAGCCATAGTTTAGTAGTTCGAGATTTTCTCGCCAATGCAGAGGATAAGCTGAGGAGGTTGAAAAGTGATTCAAAGATGGCACAAGAAGCATTTAGGGAGTGTGTTGAGTATTTTGCTGAATCTCCAAGAACTACTGATGCCAATAACTTCTTTTCGCTGTTGGTTAGATTTGTAAAATCATTTAAGGTAAACTATTGCGTGAATTAACACTTACCATTATCTCAATGAGTATTATGTTTCTAGACTGCAGACCAAGAGAATGAGCAGAGAAGAAGGTTAGAGCAGGCCGCCCAGAATGCCAACAATAAAGCCAACGAAGATGTAATCAAGAAGAACAAAATAAATCAGAAAAAACAACAGGTATGTAACATAAGTACGTTAGTGATAAACGAACTATGTAGTATGCTTAGCAAGGGTAAGCCGGGTCTTAGAAAAACTGGTTCTGTAAAATGGTAGTACTTATTGCAAGATGTACGCTAATTAATGCTTTTGCTTGTTATTTTTTTTTAATATAGGCTAGTGTTGTAAAAATTTATTGTTTGCTTGTGTTTCTTTATTATGTCAAATATTTTGGTTTTTGTTGAGAGTTATCTTTAATAAATTGCCTTTGCTGTTGAATTTCTACCATTATCGTTGAACTTCATTAGGGTGTGGCACATTACAACAGATGAACTGAGACAGTGCAAATATAGCTAATTAAGGTGAGCAACTTTTCAAGCAATAAGCATTGCAATACCACCTATGTGAGGATGCTTCCCCCTAAATTTTTTCAAATGGCAATAAGGCACACTTGTTGAGAAAGGGTTTTTAATTCCCTATGAAAATTCAAAAATCAATTTAATTTATTTTATTTACACTGGAATCAGCCTTGCCTAAATATATAGGTTACTCAGGCAGTACGCCCGTGTTATGTTTATTGTGTGATTTTTGAAAACGGGGAAATATTCTATATTCTTATATTTATTCCTATTGAAAAAATGGTGATCTTATCCCAGCATTATAAAATTTTACTAAAAATGCATATTTTTTGGGAACGCCGTGTTTATTATATGATTATTAGCCATCTAAATGTATGTGACAAAAAAAGTGACATTTAGCTCCCACAAAATTTGTTAACACTTCGGATCCCTATATAATTGTGGTCAATTTATTTATGCTAAATTTCTATAAATTAATTGAAACTAGAATCCCACGTTTGAATATACTTATATTGTTTTCGGATAATGTGCTACCCCCTTGCATGTGTCTTAATATCTTTAATTCATAATCCACCCTTCCAAAAAGGTCATGAAATGTTTACTAACAGCATTTTGCCTAACTTTATCATACACCCTTTTCTGGACGATCTACAGAAAACAAAGTGTGACTAAATGATTGTTACAAGCATGAAGATCCATTGATATTTCCGGTTTAAAATATTTCTTGTGAGGGTGGAGACTTACTAAGTGGTTCATATATACAAAAAATCAGACACATAGAGATTTTAGAAAGATGAGGTCAACCAATTTAAAAAGTCTGAATTGGAAAAAATATGAATTCCATTTTGTGACTTTCAAAAAATTTGGCTTTTAAGGCACAGAAATATTTGCTTTCCAGGACGACGCCGACAATAGTAGCTCTAAGAAATCATGTAACATTGTTAAAAATTATTTTACTTTGTGGAATATAATTTAATTTTTTCAGCACGGATTAATCCCAATATAAACTTATTTAGGTAGTTCCAATCAAAGAGTTCAAAAAGTTGAGAAGTAAATTGTAAAGCAGGGTTGAAACATGCAAAAAGATTTATAAAATACCACAAGGAGGATTTATGTTAGATATATGTGGCCTGAAAATCGTTTAATATTAATAGAACACAAATTAGACTACTTCTTTAAAATTTCGGTAAATTCGAATTTAGCAGTCGGATTTTTCTTGTGTTAATGTTAAATGATTTTCGGGACACACATACCTGTCTACTACCTCACATTTCTTAAATCCCTCTATGTAATCTACATGCCAGAATAAATATTTAGTGAATATAGGCCTCTGCCCTCAGGTTCAAGGTTTACAAGAATAATACAAATCTGAGTAATTCAAACTTACTATTTCGTGTATTTCATATTTTCAGCCACCAAAATTGCCCAATTTTTTGGTTAAAATACTAGAAGAGTAATTATTAGGATAAGTAAGTCAGCCTTTATTTTCTCTCTATATGGGTTGAAAAAAGATCCAGTCACCTTCATTGTAAAAATAGAAGGAAAGAGTTAAGGAACCATATCATTTCACCGCTTGTATAATCACGCTTACTCATTTTACAACACTCTCTGTTCTCACTGCACTGTCGCACGAAAGCACAACAAAAAAAACTAAAAACATTGACAAATGTGTTATTAAACAAAACGTATCAACAGGATGCCGTGATAAACGAGCTTAAAACTAAAACGAGACTGGTTCAGGAAAAGAAACTGCTTCAACAAGATGAAGTGTATAATGGTGCCCTGGAGGACATACTCCTAGGGCTCAAAAGTGAGCCCTACAGGAGAGCAGATGCCGTACGCAGAAGTCAACGGAGGAAAATTGATAACAATAGGTTGTCAAAGACTTTAGAGGAATTGGAGGTCTAAAACTAAGTCTTGTATTATAATTGAAATGTATATAGTCATTCAGATCAGAAGGAGTTGAAAGGTTGGGTTGAAAAATAATAGTTTTCCAGAACCACCCAGTGACTAGGTCATTACACAGCAGAAAGGCAATACTTTATATGGATATCTCACAAAACTAAACTGATTAAGTGGCCATTATTATTTGTTTGTTTGATTCATTATAGAGAGCCACTTAATTAAGTGGTAATTTTCTGATGTATCCAGACCTTCGAGTGTAAGCCGAATTTGCCAAAAACCAGTTTTGCTTTATTGTGTGCACATGATATTTCTACACAACCAGAACAGTTTTATAGACACTTGGCTCGCGTTCCCATTTTTGTTTCTGGGTTGGCTAAACTAGTTTGTGAAAATTGTTTTGGTTGGTGCTCCAACTCATAAACCACAGTGTCATTGTTCCAGTTTTTCTTTTGTAAAATTATTACTGTATGAATATACTTCGGAACTACATCAATAAAAGTGTGCCTTAAAATTTTGATTCTGGGCAAATAATATACACTGCGTACCCGAGCTATATGTAATGAAACAACGGCGAGATACTGGATACTTCTGTGCCAGTAATATCATTCCTATTAAGACTGTTTGAAAACAGTGAAGCTTTTATTTTTTATATGCTTATTGGAAAAAAACTTTTAAAATAATTCATTGATATATTTACTGATGTGTGCAAACTCTGTCTGTCTATTAATAATAATGACAAAAGTCTGATTTATATGAAGTGACAATTTTAAAAGATGGAGAATTGCAATAATTGACTGAATTTTTTATAATGCTTTTTACAAAAAATACCTTTAAACCAAAAAATGCTTTACCTGCCTTGTTTGCATCTAGCTTTAAGTTCTTTGAAATGTAATATTTGTTTTTGTTGCTTTTGAAAATAATATTTTTTTAACATACCATCCAAGGGTATTTGAATAGACATTTTTTATTTTCTTAATCATAATACTCGTTTTCTGATTTGTATAACTTAGAATTGTGATGTAAAAGATTTTTAAATACATTTTATGTAAATATATATCAAACCATACTGTAAATATTTTGTGCATAAAGTAAAAATTGTATAATACCAAAATATAGTTTTTTATATTTGTTTACATTTGCCATTTACCATTACCATTTATTTTGGATTGAATATTATCCATAAGCTAAACAAAATGCTTACTCAAAAAAATGTTTTAAAAATTATTTGTTTGTTGTTATTAAAATCCATAATTAATACAAATGTTAATTTTTTTCGGTTTCTCTTCATTTTCTATCAATCTCAGTGTGTGTCTACCTGACCATGATCTAAAGAAAAATTTTTGTCATATTGACCAAACATACAGTATGTTTTAGTTAAGAGTTAACATATGTTATCCAGTACATAAACCAAAACCACTTAGTTTTTGAAATATTTAACAAATTTCACATTTTGTGACATTTAGTATGTATATTGCACATTAGTTATATTTTGGACAGGACAGTTTCCCGCAGCCAACATAAACAAACTTTTTTGCACACCTACAAAACAAACTTGTGAAATGAAAGTAATTGCAGAATTCGCATATCAAAATGAATTCCTTTACTTTCAGGTAGCCAAACTCTTAAAAACTTTGACGATAAAACATATAGTGTTGATGTACAGAGAAAATGCAGTGTTAAGAATACAGCGGTAAAGTGAAACAACAAAAAAAGTAAGTACAGAGTGTTTATTTCGTGGTAGTTTCTTCCAAAGTGGAAATTCAAGGTAAGCATATTATTTTGCTTTACAAAATCTATGGTTGGTTACTGAAATTATTGGACATATTATATACAGTATGACCCATTTTAATTAGAAACACATTGGAATCAACATCAATAAAAAAATGTAGTCCATTTGGAATTATTCACTGTATACAGATAACAAAAAAAAAAATATGACACCCTAGGTTAAACCTCCAATGTAATAAAGATATGATAGTGACGACGAATGATATGCTGTTGACATGTTTGTCAAAGATTTTTGCTGAAGCACCGGACATATGTCAGTTTAATAGATATGTAATTACATCTTTCATGATCACTTTTTGCTAAGACGAAAAATAAATCAAAATTACATTGACACATTACTTTACATCCAATTAAGCCAACATACTTATTAATATATACCAAAATGCATTTCGCTCCATGTATGAAAAAGGGTCACTAGATACGCATTGACAGAAAGAAGTGTTTTTTTTGTAGATTGTTCCAAAGTGCAGAGGAGTCAGTACGTGAATTAATGGTCTTTGAATTAACATTATTTTTTGATTTACTAATTTTCGTTACAAATGGTAATATAGGTAAGTGGTTGGTTATTTTATTTTATTTTGTAATTAGACTAGGTATTTACAAAATAATTGTAGCGCAGTTGTTGCATTTGCTAGTATAGAAAATCTGTAATCTCTAAAACTATAAAAAGGGCATTATTACCAAGTGGCGTCGGGCAAATTAAGATATAAAGAAGTCGATCAAAAATGGGTATACTATATTCAGAAAAAAGTCGTGGTCCAAAGGTTCATATCTAAAAACGAAGGTTATTAAACAAATTTTGGTTCGGAATACAGTAAGAATAGTAAAAAGCACCGGAACGCATAAATTTCTCCAAAACTACCAAAGCTGCAACTTTAAAATTCATGCACGGTTTTGAGCAGGCATGTTGTCAGATTTTCAATTTTTTCGTCGAACGTCATAATTTTGTTATTTTAAATTTAATGCCCTATTTATTTTTGTTGCAATGAATTGTGCATTTTGTAAGGTCAAAAGTTCAAAATGTTGTTTCCATTAATTACTGAGCTTCGTCAACACTGCTTTTTCAATAAAAAGTACCGAAAGGCTTAAATGTATTTGCTGGAACGATAAAATCCAATACCCCCATGTGCCAAATTCAAAAATCCAATGTTGTCAGATTTCGCAATGATATTATTAATTCTGGTAACCTTTTACTGAAACAATTCTAAATTCATTGCAACAAAAATAAATAGGGCATACCATTTAAAATAATCTGATGACGTGTAACATGAAAGTGGTAAATCGGACAACACTGCTGTTAGCATTTTTGAATTCAGGATGTTCAAAATCCCACACGTATTGAATTTTATCGCTCCCGCATTGACAGTTTTGTAAATATTTAAGCGTTCCGATACTTTTACTAACTCTGTATATACCAAAACAAGTATTTACGTCTCGACATAAAAAACTATCAACCTAAAAGAAAGGTTAGTAAGTTATAAAATGATGTAAACGCGATGGACCTGGAGAAATAAGAGCAGAAAAAAGTAAACTGTTGGAAATAAAAAAAAGATGGAATCTACTAAGAAAGTAATAGCAGAAACATAATACCTGCAAGCCTTAGTACACCATATCAAAGACAGACCAAGATGTATACATCACCTACTGGCTCTGCTCTGCATGGTGACCACCCTATCCTGATGTTACCGCCTATTACCAGCTCCATTGCCGCTGTACCTGCTTCTATATTGTTTGAGGGGGGCGGAGCATATTGGTGAAAGGTAAAGGCCTGAGTCGCGGTTAAGATTGTTAGAGGTTGCTTATAGATTTCTAGGTTTCGAAGCTACGCTGCGATAGAAAATCTGATTTCTAGTAAGACGCCTTAACCGACAGGCCAAGACTAAATCTGGATGTCGAATTATTATTATAAACAACTTTGACAAATAGAGAAGACAGCAATAAATACAAATAAATATCATGCTATTAAAAATTACAGCACATATTTTTCTTTAATTTCTTATTGCGTTTATAAGTAACAATTCTTTTCAATAAAGGCCTTATGAAATAATTCATGTATTTATTCATTTATATTTTTACATTGTGTTCGCTCTTTAATGTGCAACTATATCTTCTGTGAACTTCAAAACGAGTTAGTAAAACACTATATAAAATGCTATTATAATTGAAGGTAAGTCTTAGCTATGGCATAAACAACAATGTCTACAAAACCAGTGTGGAATGTGGATCTGGAAAAAATATTTCTTAATTGACCATCTTCCTTTTAGTATATTGCATGTGAGCTTACATTTTTAAAACATCCAATATAAGTAAATTATTGTTTGAATTGATACTAATATCTAAATTTTTTGTGGTAGCCACCATGCAATTTTTGCGAGCAAAATGTATTTTAAATTTTGAGTCAATAAACTACACTTTTTAGCGTTTGTTAGTGTTAAATGGATAAACTTGCAAAAATGTTTTTACCGCGTATGTATGTATAACTTGTGGGTGTATAGGAAGATCCATTATGCCAATACTAGAAACGAGAGAAATGAAAATGTTTGTTTGAAGTGCTTAATAAAATGCAATATATACTAATTATATTAATTCTCTAAAACTAATTTCTGTGCAATTCTCTTACATTTAGAAATAATTGTTTATTGACTTGTTTTATGATTAATTTTCTTAGTTTCATTTGACAATACACTTGCGATGAAAGAACGAGCGTTCTGTCTATAGGAGGAGGTGCTCCTTGAATATTTTTTCTACTTAGATGTTTCATGTGCCATATCTAGTACCTAAAAGCTATATTTACACTTTTAAGAGTTACATTTCGTGAATTCGAATTTATTTATTGAACTGAGGTGGCTTTTACTTGATGAAAATCCATTTATCAAAATAAATAAGAACTAAAAGTTCAGATTTTCACGAAATTATTTATTATGACATGACAATTGTTTCGACAACACCGTGTCTTTATCAAATGCACATTTTTTTTTTAAAAAGGAAAATATCGAGTGACTCTCTTGAAAGTTACGCGGTTATGGTGGCGTCACAGTGGCTGACTTGCATCCGCTAATTTAAAACTGAATTCGGAAAAAAAGCTAGGATCAAATTTCTTTGATACAATGATGAAAGGACTTGTTGAAGGTTCTCGAGTTTATTCTATGACCCATTTCATACTTTAATTTGAAGGCGCATGTGTAAACTATTTGACAGCGTTGTCAACTTTCGCAAAAAATCGTAGGTACGTTTTAGCAGACAAGAATAAAATTTAAAACATTAAATATTTGGTTTACATATTATACCTAAAAATTGTGAGTGCTAAAGCAATAAGTACATTCTACTACTGATTTTGAGTGTGTAAAAGAAGATTGCACACCTGCGTACACAATTGGAGATGAAAAGTTTATGTGAGTAGTTCAACTAACCAAAACAGCCTAGAATTTGTACAATAAAACACTATAAATTGAAAAACTGATAAACCACATAATTTAGAAATACCTTGTATTGTTAAAAAAACTGACAACGTCGCCAACCTGCACAATCGTAATAAACATGGCGACGTGTTGTTAGGATCATTAAAACACGAAAAATAAATCTGAAATTATTTAATGACCCATGCACAATCAATTAAAATGATTATAAAATTACTGCTCTGTAAAGAACTGTAAATGCAGGATATTAAATATTTCCCTTAAATATCAAGAAATAAAAGTTAAAAGCAAAGGAAAATCAGTCAAAGAACGTAAAAGTTTAAAGTGAGATGTGTAGTGTGGTAGTGATAAAACATCTTCATATCTTTTGACAAGGTAAGAAGTTTAACAAATGTTACCTAGAATTTTCGTTCATTTTGATGCACGTATTTTAACTCGGAAACTTATTTCGCTGACCCACCCATTAACACCATATCTGAAGCAGCCATTTTTCCCCAAGGTCGTAAATGTCATCTTAATATTGAAAATTCAAATTCCAGTGTTTGGTGAATAATTTTTAGCTTTAGAATCAAATGATTCTTATATATTCCTACTTTCAACCCAACAAACTAACGTGGAACTGCTGGTGTGGCCTCTTTTTTTGCATGTCAATGTCCATAAACATAACCAAAAACTATTTAACTTTTTGAGTATGTGGCTTTTCCCTAGGAAATCGCTGCCTTCAGGCAACCAAACGGCATATACTATGTGCTGGATTTTTATAAGTGCATCGTAAAATGGAAAAAAAACCGTCATGGGAAGAAAGATAAATCAAAAAAGTCCAAAAAACGTAAAAGCAGAGATGATAGCGAGTTCCAAACTAACCCCATAGCGGTCAAGCCTCTCGTTGAGTACTCTGATGTAAGTTCAGAAGATTTATCGGAACCCGAGGCTGGTGAAATACAGAGTGGCGAGGAAGGAAGTTTACGTAGTGGTGTCAGTGAAGACGGTGAAGTTGGTGATTATTGTGATTATCCAGAACTAGATCTTGATCCTGAATATAACATGCATCGAAGCAGTCACCATAGTCGGTATCATTTAGAGCAGGAGATCTACATGTCTAGATCATCCATGATAATAGCATCTCCAGGTTAGTACCCAGATATTACTCACATGTTTTGTATTTTTGAAATTTACAAATTTGGTTTGGGTTAGTAACTCTTGGCAAACACGTTGGTTGCAAAATTTTGTATTTAGTAAAGCAAAAAATGGGAACATTGTTATCATTTTTGCCTATTTTGGTATCATACACCTAAATTTCACTGGAAACTTTTGTGTTGCCAGACATAAAATATAATTATTTTTCCAACATAACAGTCTTATCTATAATTATAATTACTCAAATTCGCATATTCTACACATGGCTATTTTATATGTTGATCATTATTATATTGTAATTTGTATTTTACTAATCTAGCTTAATATTGGAAAATCAAAAAATTTAACAGAGCTCCTGTAATAACAAAACTATATGTGTATTAATAGTAGTTTATTTTTTTTATTGCTTAGGTTTTGACTGTTTTTTATAGGTCTAATATGTTTTAAATAAAATTACAATTTTAGCGATATTTACTTGTTTGTATTTTTCATTTTCTTTAATGACCAAACTTTTGTTTCTCCTCAATTTCTTGTTAGTATCATAAAATGCTATCAGAAAACTTTAATTGATATACCCATTATTTATCAGTACCTATTGATTTTGACTAATTAATCAAAAGAAGTAGTTTCTGCATTCCCTTAGCTGATAACCGAGCTTATGACATAATCCTTCCATAGGCAATTGTGACCGCTGGGAACTCCTTATATTAATTCCATCTCCAGGAACAATTGGGGATAGGATCATTTTTGAAATAACACTCTTTGTTGAGGTACCTAATTGTAATTAAAATCGCCGAAGCAATGAGTTAAAAAACCGTCAAGGGCAATGGTTTTTGAGAAAATTATATTTTACATTCATGCTTTTGGGAATTGAGTGGCTGTTCTCTTCTTCAGCTTATCCTAACATTTTCTGTCCTCAAGTTGGGTTCGAAATAATAATAGAATAAAAGCAGTTTAGATTAATATTTTCATTTTACCATCGTAATAATTTTGACATTTTATACCACATATAAAATTTTAGAAGCAAAACTTATTTTTAGGAAACTGCTGTATATCAAAAATTCTTACTTATTGAGAAAATAAGTATTTTTCAAACTTCTGGAAAATTCCGATATTTGTATCGCCTGTTCAAGATTTTTAAAAACCTATTGCATATAGAGTAAGGAATGTTGAACTGCATTGCATAAAAAATATCTTGTGTAAAAAAATTGACCAATCAAATGAGGTGATATTCGTTTTTTGGTATTTCAAAATTCCGGTAGTTTAATTTTCAAAAAAGTAAAAGTTGAAATATCTAAAACTATCCAAATATCTGAAATTTTAGTTACTTATAGGTAGAGTTAGAAAATTTGATACCCTGATTCAGTTGTGGTTTTGAAAATTATTTAAAGTTACAGTCAAAGTTGTTGTGTTTCTTATATTGAAATAATTACACACCTAAATCCAAATAAATATTACCGAAATGGAACAACAATTATATACTGAACTCTTGATGCAAAAACAGTATGCATTACACTTTTAGCAAACAGATAGCCTTGTCCAGAAATTGGTTTTAGTAATAATAATAAAAATAAAAGTCTTTATTTCCAATAATCAACAAGTCAATAACAAACAAAAACAAATCAATTTAGAAAAAGGCGAGGTTCAGTGCAGTGATGTATCACTGACTGAGTTTTTAATGTTCTATACCCAAATCAAATTTTATGTTTCATGTGAGGTGTTAATTAATGTAACAATAGTAGTGGTTTTTAAGTTTTTTCTCAAGTAGAGAAAAAACTTAAAAACAAGTTGTTTTATAGGTTTTCCCCCGCGGCCGACATATCGACTCTTTTATCACTCTCCTTTAAGTTCAGCTCTCTCATATAAAGTATATTATTTTGTGGGGAGATATATCTTTCCTGCTTTCACATTCTAAGATCCTAATTTTGATTAGATGCAGTGCTCTACTGTTTCTTCATCATCCAGGCCGTCGTCGAGAAAGTCCATCTTGTGCTTGTTGTTTCAGGGTTTGTTATATGAAATTTGTAAATTAAGTAATGAGACTGGCAATGTAGCGTTCTATCTGGCAACGTTGAGGGCGCTGGGCCTTGAGGGGTGAAAAGTGAACATGTGATCTGGTTTTAGTTTGTAGTATTGGATGATGGGTTTGCGATTTGTTTTGTGAAAAAGTGTTCAGAAGAATTTGCGCAAAAATGGTTTTAAAATACCTCTTATAAGACTAAAAAGAAATCACGACTTGAGATCTTGACTTCTTGGATTGGAATGAAAATGATTCTCATTTTGTGGAACATGGTAATGAGTCCTAGGCGTTTGGGTACCTACGGTCCTGAAACCAAGCGCCAAAACATACAGCCTTTCCAAGCTTCAAAAAAGTAATGATAAGGAAGATATCCAAAGAAATGTTTACAAAAAGTTTCTACCTTAAAGGCCTAATGGCCATTCTACCCAGAGGTTCTTGAAAAACTGCAAAAAAAGGTCATTTGTGTGAGATAAAACATCAAGAACAAGGCGTTGACTTTTTGGTCAGAAAAAACATTATTATCCCTAACTTGGAGTCCGTGTGGCATTTTTTTGGTCACCAAATTGCAAAAGCATTGAAGTGGTTGTAACGAACCAGCTGAAAGCTACTCCAGTATTGGAGTTCCATTACTGTTATGGGGAGTGAAAGGAACCGTCTCCAACGCTGTGGGGCTTCAGAAGAAAGTTATTGGGGGGGTGGGGGGTGACAATATAAATTTTATTGGAATAACAAAATTGAATAAATCAATCTCATTACTTAATTTACACACCTCGTATATCTGTCTCTACCATGGTTTGCAGGTTTAACCTGCTCATGCTCATGTCTAACAGGCTGTTGGTTATGCCTTTTTCCGTTTTCTTCTTGGCACATGGGTTAGCCTAGGTAATAGTAGCCAGCATAAGAAGCTTTCTGTGCTCTTCAGTTATCAATTGCGTTTTGTCGCGGATTGGCGAGAAGTTGCCAATAACTGCTCTGATCCTATTGATGACGAAATAGATGTTAGACTAACAATGCATATGGAGCTGCTACTTGTTCACTGGGCCATTTACAAATAAATCAAATGGCAAAGATTCGTAAAACACCTTGCTTCTGTGGGTGGTCAAGGTATTTGTTTATTGCCACATATTCAGACCATTTTTCCATTGCATTATATAGGTAGGGTAAAATTCGGATTTCGGACCGTTCCGGACAGCATTCAGAGTCTGTTAATAACTTTTCGCGTAATATAATAATATAAACAGCCAGAAACAGCCACAATTTTGCTGCCTGGTTCTGCATACACAAAAGAAATCTGAATCCAAAATCCAGAAGCAGTAAATTTTTAACATTGAAAAAGAAGATTGTCTTTCTTGTTATTTGTATTCTATTGATTTATTTTTCTCCCCATTCTATATATTATTTTCATATTTTCCCTTCTTTTAAATTGAAGTGAATATAAAAAAAAAATTCTAACCCAATAGGTATCTCTACCGTAAGTATTTTTGGTTGCATGTTATAAGTATGTTTTTTAAATCCCAAGGAGTTATGCCACAACCAATTGTATATATCACTACCTAAAATAGTCATTTTTGTAGGATGTGCTCTAAAACATACTTATACATATTTGTGAATTCAAAATCTATTCATTTATATTGATATTTTTTCATTTCCAAAATTATTACAAATGCAGAGTGAATATTTTTTCGTTTCAGTTAATTCTAAAACATTTCGTATCCTGTTTCTATATAAACATTTATTTTTTAAGGTAGAAGACGTCCCTTAGGGCAAGTAGTGATTACATCACCCACTTCACCTGTTCTTCTAAGAGAGAGGCATCATTCGGTTTCTTCACGTTCATCAAAATCGAGTGAGGCTAGGAGACGAATTGTAGAAGGCTCCCCAACTGAATTTCATCAGCCTGCAATTTCTCCGTATCCAGAAGAAATTCCCCTACTTGAAAAAAAGAAACGAAAGAGAAAGGACAAAAAACACAGAAAGGATAAAAAATCAAAAAAGAAAAGGAAGAAAAGTAAGCACAGATCTCAAACCACTAGTCCTGAAAGTGAAGAGAGTGATTCGGCCGAATCAAAGGCTAGTTCTATAAAAACTCCTCCTAGGAATCATGGAGAACGAGTTTCAAAGTCCCTTTCTGAATGGGAGCTCCAAGAAAGAAATCCTTCCAAAATAACCGACCATAAAATCGATACAAGCGCATGTTCGCCTGTTTCTAATGACAGTATCGCGTCTCCTGACCCGATATCGCCGACAGTTCCCTCGGCCACACCCCCGCTTAAAACTCTTAAGGATTATCAATACGATTACCCTAGAGAATCACCGCATACACCTCCTGTACACCATTACCACACCAGCAGGTCGAACCATCACATTGAACCGGTTAGGATAAGGGAAATCGGTTCGCCCATAGTAATCGACGATTATAGCAGACCATCTCCAATTAAGTCTCCTTACAGAAACCCGAGTCCTGAAAATATGCACCATCACAAACATAGTAGGTCAATATCACCAAGTAAACGTCGACGGGGTGAAGGACACAGGAAACACCGAAGAGAACGTGAAAAAGCTAAAGAAAAAAAAAGACTAGCACAGAGCAAGAGTCGTAGCCCCTTGACTAGGAGATCACCCAGCTATAGTAGAAGTAGACATTATAGTCCTTCACCATCAAGGAGAAGCAAGAGGCATAAAACAAGGAGTCCCAGGAGAGAAAGAGATAAAAGTCCAAGGTACGGACATTTTTAATAATTTTATTTTATGATTATAGTAAGATTAATTTAAAACAATTAACTAACCAAATTAAGCTAGTATCAGCAAAGCAACATAATGTGGCGTTAAGCTTTAGATGTCTACCTCGCTTTAAATAACAGAAATATTATTTCAAAATTAACCTCTAATCCACTGAAACAAAATCCAAAGTTTTTTTTTCTTCAGATGCATTATTGGCGCCAGATATGTATTAAGAACTAAGTATGGCTAACAACCTGAAGAACACCACACTTAACATCCCTAGAATAGCTATATATACTGGATAACGTAATAAGTTTGTTTAATTTAAGATGGTACTTTTTTTATTTTTGTTTTTCTACAATTTACAGTTAGCTGTAATTTAATACAAAAACTAATATTCAGGAAATACCACCGAAAAAAAAAGATTATTCGTAATATGTAAATATCAAAGTCATATAAATATCATCAATTTTTAAATCTTTTTTCTTTATAATAACCGATGTTTATCAATGCGTTAGAAGCAATATTAGGTTTCAGACTACATTATAAAGTCTGCCCAGCCTTCAGGTGCAGTAAAGTCATTCACGGTGTTTCTGTTCACATACTTAACAAATATACTTGTGTTTTATCTCTGATGATTCGATAACAATTAAGAATGCTACAGAGGTAAACAAGCAACCAGAAGCAATGAATCAACCATGCCCTATATCAATATCCTATATATTTTTTATCGTCTTTTCATGGAAACAATGGCTATTTTGTTTTTTATTTCTTACGGTCAGTTTGTGCCAAGTCTGCGAAATATCTACCTTAAATTCCACAGGAGTATTAATACACGTACACGTATGGTATATTTGATATAACAGAAGTATTATACAGGTAGTCAAAATTTTATTTTCTCGAATAAGAATTTTTTGGTTTTTATAACAACTTTTTCATCTCCTTTTTTTTGTACTGGAATAATATTTGCAGGCTGGGCCTATTATTATTACGAATACACAAAATAAAATGGACCCTGAATGGGGAAAATTGAACCTTATCAACAACCTTAACCTAAAAATTTAAACCTAAAATAAAGGAAATATTTACTAAACTACCTTATAGCAAAGGATAAAAGTAATTAAGTGATGGAAACATTATTGCTTTAGGCTTTTGAGTATTCTTGGTTTTTACAAACCTAAGAAGATGGTGTCATCTTCTAGATCTTAAAGAGTGGCAACGAAAAGACTACTTTTGCTTTCTCTTAACTTGTCAAATAATTTTAAAATATATTAAAATGAAATGATAATTTTGTGGTTTTTCCCCTATATTTGATCTATGTTTTCTTTGTCACACTGAATACATATTATTACTAATATAATATCATGTAACTGTTAAGGATCTCTTGTAATAAAAGTATTTATATTTGTTCTAGGCACAGACACAGGAGTCCCTTGCCCCATTCAATTAGGTCTTCGCAATTAGCTAATAAAATTACCGACACTAGTTTATTTGCCGAATTAGTCAAAGATAAGCATAAACGGGAGATGGAACTGCGAAAACTCGAACAAAACTTAAAGTCTGAAGCAACAATAGATCAGGACAAAATTGTCATATCTGACGAGCCTGATAGCGCAGACAGTAAACGAAGTGCGGAATGTAACTCCGACGTTGTTGTGGTGCCTATGGATATTGATGATATACCCATTCCTGACATGGAACCTATAAAACTCAATGTGAATGAAGCTCCAAAAAACAATGTCTACGCCAGTACAGATAACTCAAGCACGCTTCCATTGCAACCGCCATTGCCAACTAGCGAACCGAAATCGTTAGGTAACAATATTGAAATTACCCTGGTCAAAATGAATAGTGTGGAAAAACCGAAACCAAAGAGCATTACAAAGTTGCCTATGCCACCTGGAATGGATCAGTCTGAGTTGGAGGAGATAGAATCTCCCCCTAGTCGTTCACCAACACCACCTCCGAAACTTAAAGCAAAAACTCCTCCTCCAAATATGAGGAAGAATGTAAAGGATTTGCCCATGCCACCAGGTAAACTTTTTTTTTAACTTTTGCAGACTCTTAATTCTGGTTTTAACAAAACAATTAATAGTAATTTCAATTAAATAGTTCAATTCTATTTGGAACTTCGCTAAGAAGTAAAAGGTGTTTTGCAGCTTTTAAAGACAAGGAATAGAAAAGTAAGCTATGTATAAATCAAAATTTTGAGTATTGTTTGAATAAGTTTCTTGACTGACCTAACCTTTGTACAAATAGAGTTTGTGGAAGCTGGCGAAAATAACTATATAATAAGTACGAAATTTCAAATATGTTTAAAAACTTGCAAAACTCATTTAAAAATTGATTTATCACATTTTGCCTCAAATTGCACTTTCGCGCGTTTCATGTTAATAATAATTAATAATAATTATAGTTTTTTACAAAGTTAACTCGATTCTTTCCTTTGTGAAAAATTTTTTTATAAATAATTGTTGATTAATTTGTAAACAATGTTGTTGTATACATTATTTTATTAATATATTTCATTATTTTTATGGTCGCATTTAATGCTATTTTTCTATTGAACACATTTTATTTGTTACATCATATTTATTGCAAAATCAATCCAATCAATAGTAATACCTGGTACGGAAGAATTAAGTGGTGATGAAGAAGATTTGGCCAGCACCCCACCCAGGAATAATCTGAAAATAGTCGAAAGACCCAAACCTGTGATCAAACCAAAGTTGAAACGACCAAGAATCCTGAAACGAAGGGGCTCCCGAAGTTTTCAGACTTGTGGCAAGGATTGGGGGGAGCGGTGCGTTGATATGTTTGAAGTTATTGCCCAAACTGGGGAAGGTAGGTTAATTTCCAATCAGATTTGTGGTTATTTAGACTGTTCTTAATAGGTACTTATGGGCAAGTATACAAAGCAAAGGATATCCAAGCTAATGAACTTGTCGCCTTGAAAAAGGTTAGATTAGAAAACGAAAAGGAGGGTTTTCCAATAACCGCGGTTAGGGAAATAAAGATTTTGAGGCAACTTAACCACAAAAACATTGTGAATCTTAGAGAGATTGTTACCGATAAGCAGGATGCGGTTGATTTCAGAAAGGTGCATTCTAAAATTTTTGGTTGTGCATTCATTTTCATTTACCTGACGCTAATTTTAGGAGAAAGGTTCATTTTATTTGGTTTTTGAGTATATGGACCACGATCTAATGGGCCTGTTGGAATCTGGTATGGTGGACTTCAATGAACTAAACAATGCATGTATCATGAAACAGTTGTTGGATGGACTCAACTACTGCCACAAGAAAAATTTCCTACACAGAGATATAAAGTGCAGCAATATCTTGATGAACAATAAGTAAGAAAAGTTTTTTATTTTGTTGGTCACTCAGTGTTTCAGTAAGTGTCGGTATCTGCCTCTGTAATTGTGCCTGTTGGCCAGAATTTGCAAAGTGCATCTTAGGATCCAACTATAAATGTTTTGATGTATATTTAGTTCTAAAACTAACTAAACTGTTGTGCATCCTTAGTGTTTGAATTTATTGTTCGTTTTGCTAATTATTAACTGATGGTTAAAACAGGGGTGAGGTAAAGCTGGCCGATTTTGGACTAGCTCGCTTGTACAATGCTGAAGATCGCCAAAGGCCTTACACAAACAAAGTAATCACATTGTGGTACCGACCACCGGAGCTGCTTTTAGGCGAGGAACGTTATGGCCCAGCAATTGATATATGGAGTTGCGGCTGCATACTCGGCGAATTATTCCTCAAAAAACCCCTCTTTCAGGTAGGGTGTAATTAGAAAACGTTTGTTGTTGAAATATATTAACATTGATTTTTTATATCAGGCGAATGCTGAAATGATGCAACTAGATCGGATATCTAGAGTATGCGGCACTCCTACTCCAGCAGTATGGCCGTCTGTGATAAAACTTCCCCTGTTTCATACTTTGAAACCCAACAAGCTCCACAGGCGAAGGCTCAGGGAAGATTTCGCTTTTATGCCCACATCAGCATTGGATCTGTTAGATAGAATGCTAGAACTAGATCCCGACAAAAGAATAACGGCTGAGGATGCTTTAAAGTCACCATGGCTTAAGAATATTAATCCTGAACAGTAAGTTGATTTTACAAATCATTATACAATAGTCTTAATATTGGTTTGAATTATAGTACCGGAGTCAAATCTTTTGTAGTCAAGTTTTGTTTATAGCATTGGAAACAAATGGTACCCGATAAAATCATTTGTTGTAGTGTCGACTCTCATTTCACATCATATAGATAGCTATTTGATGATGTAGTAGACACCTGGACGATCAAAATTGAGGCGCCTCTGGCAGTTATGATCTTGTTTTGTGGAGAACAAGCTGTTCCTTTCTAATAGGCGAACTCCACACACTTAATAGTTTTTCCTGAACTTTTAATGAACTGTCTGTTGTTGAAAGCTTTTATATTTCATTGAAAACGAGATTTAAAATGCGCTTGAGCGTATTGAATGGCCTTTCTCGACATTTTTTGATTCTCAAAAATCTTTGAACATGCTATGTGCAAAAGATTAACAAATTAATTTTTTAAAAAATTGCTCATTTGCATAGCCATTATTTTCACTCTATATAATGGAGTGAAAATGTATTACCAATATTGTTAATGGAAATGCGAATCTTTTCAGCTGCTTTGCATTTTTTTGCTGTTTGTTTTACTTTAGACATATTTCTGAATATCCTACGTTCTGCTATTTACAAATCTTCTTCATTTCTCATGCTTCAATTGTTTATAAATCAAACTTGCTGATGATTGGGGAAGGGTCAACAAGTTTGATTTATAAACAATGGATACAGGAGAAATCCAGAAGATTTGTAAATAATATTACAGTAGTCTGTGGAAATTTCTTTAAAAAATTATCCTATGTTCTGGTCTGACACATAAAATTGCCACATAACTCAATCTCTCGGGCAAATAAAAAATTATGTTTTTTAATTTGCGTGTTCAAAACACATAATATTTATTTTAGAATAAGGGTAATCATATTTTCATAAAATTGCTAGAGAATTTAGTTTTTGTATATAAGTTATTATATTTTTGTTGTGTAGACTAACAGCACCAGAACTTCCAACCTGGCAAGACTGCCACGAACTGTGGAGCAAAAAACGCAAACGTCAAATAAGGGAACAGCAAGAGGCAATGCAGAATCTGCCGCCGGGTAAGCCAGCGACAATGCCTCGCGAGAAAGGGAAACCTGAGGATGAGGTTGGCGGGTGAGTGACCTACTGGGCGTTAAATGTTATAAGGTTTATTCAAATTTTTGGCTCTTGTGAGTTGAGTTCTATTTTTCTGGTCCGTACAATAAAGGATAATTATTGTTCAAATTGTATAATCTTTTTTAAGGTTGAGTATATTGTGTAAATACTGGCATCCTTAAAACCATATACAATTTCTATATTTTTCTGGGCTCATAAACATTTTTATTAGCTTTGGTATAAAGTTAAATTCTCATTGAATAAAAACTAGATGTTCGTTTTGTACATTAAGCTTTTACAATATTTTGTTTAATTAATTTGTTAAACAGTTCAAATATTAAAAAACTCATTTAAGGTATAATTTGATGGCTAATTTATTATATTTTATTTTTGCAGTTTTATCACCCTGTAATTGATAAAGTTGGTTTCTGGATTTTATTTACTTTTTCTTTTCTTTATGTTTTTTACAATAATGGTGCTAAAATTTCATGTGTAACTACTTTTAGGTATTTAATGGTGTAGCTCCTATCTTCTTTTTTTTTGTGAATTTGAATCAATGAATATTTGATGGTGTGCTATTTTAGCTGCTTCTGATAAACGGGAGTCCTATATTTTTTCTAATTGTTTAAAGAAATTATTTTGTCTTATAAGTTTATTTTAAGTGACAATTTTTTTGAAGTTCTACATATATTTCGTTGTGCAGTTAAAATGGTTACCCTGTTATGAACATTGTCACCCATATTGCAAAAATTGTAAACAGTTTTTCTCTTTACCCAGTTGTGTTTAAGTCAATTCAGGACAGCTGGTATAACATAACATTCTTAAAAGGTGTGGTTAGCATTTATATCTGTTTTGTTGTGACAAGAAAGTGGTCCATATTATCACAAAGCGAAAAATTGTCAATAATACCAATATTTTCTTAAAAACTAAAAGATAAATTTCGCCTTTTTTGCCTTTGCAAATTAAGTTCCTTAATTTTCAACATTTTTTCCGATGATTTTTCTATCTTTCGTTTTGTTTTTCTTCGTTAGTTTAATTTTCAGGCCTATAAGGTAATGCAATTATAACTGTATGCTGTAGAATTTATTTTCCTATTACTTTGTCATTTGATTTGGAATCGGTTCTGCTCTTCAATAGTTCATGTAAAATAAAACTACCATGTCGGAGTTTTTGTTTTATGGTATTCCAATACATTTGAAGATTTTGCCAGTTTTCAGCCTCATTTATTGTTGGTGATCTGTAATAATAACTTAGTTCTGGCCACACGGAACAGTTTGAATGAAATATACCCATTATTAATCTTCAGCTATTGCAAAACTTGCTTTTTTGCAGGTGGCTTTACAGTTCACCATGACAGGAGCTGAAGAAGATTATTATCAATTATATTTTAAGAACTAAAATATCGATATTCACCTATTATTGAGTCACGTTTTTTTTATTATTATATTAACTATTAGGTCCCATTAATTTTTTAATTGTCATGGATCTATATATTGTCTTTTTTAGTCCTCATCATGAAAACCGAGCCCTACATGCCGGTGTTTCTTAGTCTATATAAGGAGGACTCCCGTTGAATGCAGAACTGTTAAGGTTGCGCCCTATGATAATCAAGCCTTTACACTTTTTTAAGAAAAAGGAAAAAATATATGTATATGTTGTATCAAAATGAATGCTATTGTGGATCTAGTTAAATCGATTTATCTGTAAATATTTGTAAGTTATTTAGAATTAGTTAATAAAATTGTTTTATTTAACCCTGTATTGTCTTTTTTTCTTTTAAGAAATAAAAGGTATTTATTTATTTTTGTTTTTTCTTTTTATTTCTTATTGCTAATAGTATGCTCAAGTAATGCATGAATGGTAGTTGAGTGGATTGTCTGATGTAGATATGGCAGTGCAACTGCGTGACTTTGTTGAAAATAAGTCATTTTGAAGCATGCTTTTAAACATTGAAAGAATGATCAAGTAGATAGCATGTTCTAGGTAAATGTAGTTTGTCTAGATAATGACAAATATTTACAGGTAAATTTCTCGTTGTTTAACCACATTGTAAAATACTCATTTTTTGACACAAAAATCACCGATTTTTGTCTGCTGATACTTGATATATTGTATTTTGAATTAAAGGTTCTGCCCTCAGGAGAAACAAATTAGTCTCTTGTTTTTTTTCGCCATTGATTTAAAATTTACCTGTTTATTTTACTTATGGTACTCTCAGATACCTTAACATCTATAGGAGACAAGTCATTGATACAGCTAGCATAAAAAAAAAATTTTGAAAGATGACCAGTTGCTTCTTCACTCTTTTCAGATAGCTGGGTGTGAAATAATTTTAAACTTAAATGATTTTTCGAATTTGCTAGATATGCGTACATTTAAATTAGAAAGTTGGATTCCAATAATTAATAAGTAAAGGCCTATGTGCACATGTGTTTAAATCTATTTTTGGCTTCATGAAAATTAAAAAGTTGGCTGGTCTCCTTAGGATGTGTTATTTGCCATATGTAATGTCTGTAACAGTATATCCTACAAAGATCTAACTTTAAACTTTTCAAGAACTGTTTTCCTCCCATTCGTAGCTTGCCAGATTTCACAAAACTTCGAGTTTCCCCCAATTAGGTTAAATACCTCAGTATCTACATGACACTGATAAACTTATTAAAAAACTGAGATTCCCTCTCCCAATATTCAAGAATGCCATGGACTTTTCTGATATAAAACATTTAAAAATGTCGTATAGTACATTGGTTGAACCACATCTTACATAGAGTCTCTTGAGGTGGGGTGGTTTGACTAATATAACTACTACAGAAAAATTGAAATTACCCAAAAGTGGTTTCTTAAAGTTATATAGACCGTTGATTTATCCTACAGAAGACAATTATTTTTTGTTATTGCTAAATTACAAACGCAAGAACAGCTTACCTCTATTTGAGCAAGATTATTCGACACGATTTCAAAGGCAAAAACTGAGTAATAAGGCGAGAGAAGACTATAGGTCAGAGATGCTTTTGTTACTTAGTAACAAAAATTATTGCTGTGATAACTGGAGAGATTCTTAACTATAGACCCTACAGTGAATATAAAAATAAAATAAAAGAATGGGTTATTCATCGGCCGAGACTTTATATCCACCAACAAGTAGATTTAAAAAATAGTTATTTTATTATTACAGCTCATTAAATTTTTAACTAAGATTCATATAGTTTGTTCTGATTTTTGCAAGTCTGTTATACACCAAACACTTAAAACCAAAAATTTTTTATGTTTTTATTTTTTGATTTATGTATGTTGTTCAGCACACAAACAAATATTGTTTTGCAAATATTCTTGAGCTTTTTCGCTGCTTATTTACTATTGATGTATCTCTACTTATTTAATGTTCTTTTGAATGTGGTACTTGTGAATAAACTAAAATTCAAGTTCATTATTCGGAAATTTATATGAAATTTTTATTTAATGGTGAACCGGTATCACCATGTACGCGGATTCAAAGACATAATTTTTTACTTCATGAAAATTGATTGTGACCAAAACAAATTTTATTTAACTGCTTTACCTATCTAAATAAAGTCGCTTTTTATTTTCGATTTGCGCTTTTGTGGAATTTTTTAAAATGCCGGATTTAAAAAGTAATTCCAAAAACATGTCAAAAATCCCAAGCTGACAAAACTATTGTGTTCAACGCCGCCTATACTGAAAACAAAAAAGGTACACTGTTGTCATATAGTAAAAAAAATCCGCGTGTGTCTTAATTTGTTGCAGTTCAAATTTCGTCCCATCTTATAGCCCTGTTCTTTGTCACAACGTTGAACCGAGCAGGCTATAGTAGGAGGAGCGTTAAGATTGAGACAATTGCAGAGATATTTGGCAGTAGCGGAACATCTATTCCTTTAAAGTTTTGTTGTATTTTTGTCGCACTTAAGGTACCCCTCTATGAGTCAAAAGTTTTCGGTTAAAATATTAACCAACAAACTGAACGCAAAGAAAAAAAATTGAATATTATATTATGCAACAAGTTTGATAAACGATATTTTAGTCAAAGAGTTTCATTTGCACGAGAGAAGCGCAGCAGACAGAGTGCTTAATTAACGACCACAAGTTTTTCAGTACATTGTTGCAAAAAAGCTGACATACATTCACAGAATGACGTGTGACGTGACCATCAGAACTGACGAGCGTCAAAATATCATTGCCAAAATCTACTGAAAACAACCGGTCGCTCTCATAACTGTGACTAAGTTACTGGAAACGTCCGAAGAGGCTACCGACCGTGGAAAACGAAGTTGACTTTTAAAATGACACTTTACGTCGCTTGTTCCGTTCATAATTAGGTATTTCAGATAGACGATTGCTTTCATCGTCATTGCAACAAATAAGTGTTTGTGAATTCATCTAAGTTTACTTAAGATTAGAATCAATGCATTAGTCTATTAAAATGGAATTCGCTCGTAACATCATTAACTAGAGGTTCACATCAACATCAACTTTTCTTCATTTGTAACATTATTTACGATTTACCCAATTATGCAAAATATTGCTCATACCTTAATACGTTTTTATAGCATACACTGAAAGTTATAATGTATGATATGGTGGCTACAAAAATGTTGAGGAGTGTCAACTCTGCGTCATTAAGCAGTTTGGGATATTAAAGAGAAGAGTGTAACGAAACATCGCTTACAGTTTTGTTGCGAGAATCAAGTTCTAAAACAATTTCAGGCGTATTTCTGAAGCTGAACGAGGTTCGCTAATATTGTTTTCATGTATTGGCAGTTTGTTATGAGAAAGTAATAGTATTGCACTTACGAAATTCCTATATTGCACTATATGAAAATAATAACATTAATGGTGGTGTGAAAAAAGAAAACGATTTTTCGACTTTAGCTCAAAAATTTTTATTATCAAATTTTCTGGATAAAATAAAAAATAAAATGATGTACAGTCTGTTTCTTTTCCCTTGATATTTTAGGGTATCGGAGAAAGAAAAAAATTAAGATATCTGTCTTGTTTTCTTTTTTAGTGTTTGGCGGAATCAAATCTGCGCTAACTAGATTGATATCAAAAACATTTACATTGCATTAACAACCATAAAAACAAACCAAAACCTATAATAACAACCCAATAATGATATCATACCTTGTGTTATAACAATTAGTCATGTGAATGTGCTCCAATTATTTTCGACTCTGTAACTGAACGAGTAACGTTATAGATCTGACTATTCTTGTTATGCAATTAATAAAGTTTATTCTAAATTCTACATTGCTCCGTGTTTTATATATTTCAGTTTTAGTAAATAACTGAAAATAAATGTCGAGGAGCGTCAGGTCGGTGGTCCATATATACCAAGCCAGTTTTCAGTCAAAATTGGGACTTAGTAAGCCGTTAAAAAAACATTATTTATTTTATCCTCTGTCATCACACATTCTTCCAAAATTTGCACGTAATCTTTTAGCATTTAGTATAATATCAACGAAAAGAAATCAAGCTGTACATGGGGATGTTGAAAACCTTTGAAGATACAAGGTACATTAAATGAAGTAAAAACTACTCTCTTCTCTACCTAAATATAATCAAACTCTGTATTATATCTTAAATAGCTACTGTTTCATAATTATAGTTTGAAAGACAACAGTTCGCAATTTTTTAAAAAACCACAATATTTTCTTTGTTCTAAGTTCTGTAGTTTGTAGCTAAGTTCTTCAAATTTTCAAGATATGGATAATATGATACGAACCCAATATACGTTTTACATACTTAAGAAGACTTGATTTATTACCAATAATTCACGGTTACAGTTCGGTTATTATTCGTAGTTAGTCACTTGAATTCAATATCAAATTTACCTGTGACACATGACATAGAAATTAATAAAACCTTTAATGGTTTCTATCCACAGCCCGAAAACCTTCAAGACCTTGATGCCACAGTTTTTCTTATAGAATTTCGAAAGTGTGTGTGAGACTGCTTAAATTAAAGAGTTTTTTTTTTACAGCTGCATAGTTCTACCACAATTCTTTCTTGTAACTTTCGATTATTAGATCTGAACTTCAGTTGGTTGCCCCAACGCATCATTTGTTCACTACTATCCCTTGGCCGTTTACGTAATTTATTTCAAATAGTTAAATGCGATGCGGCGGCTCTAGTCCGCAACATACATTTCATTAGGGTAAGGGAGTTTTGTCTCATTAACTTGCATCATAAACTGCAGTTACTTGCAAACACCAACAATGATCTTTGAATAAATTCACTAAATCTAAGAAAGTTCATTTCCGGCAATATGCTCGGCACGTCGATGTAAGGGGGTTTTATTCAGTACGAGATACTACGTCATCGGATATTCTTTTCAATGAAACCCTAATTTTCAAGAGGTAAATGAAGATACTATACACCTGCCTAGCAAATTTCAAATTTTAATTCCTTGTCATTTAAAAACCACAACATTATTTGTTGTGTTATATGGCATACACTGTAAGTCAGCCTAATAGTTATAATATTTTTAATGTTTTCTAATAATTTTGCAAAAAATATATGAATTCTATCGGACTGATAAAAATTGTGCGAAATTGACTTTTTGTTGGAGAATTGTGACTGTGGGCAGATATATTACAGAAACTCCGACTGGCGGTTGACATTAACACACTCTATATGTGAGAGGAATGAAGAACTCTTTCAAATCATCATAACTTATTTTTTTATATTATTTGATTAATTAAAATGAAATATTGAATATGAAAACCGTAACCTTTTCATACGAACACGAAAATTACTATTATATTACTATATATAGGTTAAATATTTTTTTATCGAAAGCCGTTTCCAAAATATCAACCGCCGGCATATTATTGGGAAATCCTTTGTGTTTGATAACTTTGGCCGTACAATTTCGAGATGAAACACTGAATTTTAAGGTAAATTTTCGATGTACAACACGAAATTAGCCGATGTATAACATTTTATTTTTTCAAAAAGCGCAATTTAAGATGCTAATCAACAAGTTCATCTGCAGCATATGAAATACGAATTTCATTTCATTTATGCTAATAAAAAATGTCAACCACAAATATTGTTTTATTAAATAAAATTGAAATTACGCGCGAATTTTATCACCCAGTTTTGGTGAGTTTTATTTTGTAAATATTTCACCGGAACTTCCCTAAATTGCCTGATTATCGACGGTGACTATTTAGATACCTACAGACTTGCAACAAATCTGCGCACGTCGTTGCGATATACGTGACCAACAAGTTGCGTGCTTTTCCCAAACATAAACGCAATGCTGCAAGTCTGTACGGACTTTCAGATGCTCGTGTTGGAGTCATTGAAAACTATCGAAAAACCATTTTTTCAGTTCTTCAAAAGTACTAAAAATGGAAGCGTACGACGCAGCTGTGCTGTCTTATGCTCTAGCAACGGCAACTTGCAAACCCAAACCCAATTTGCTAGGCTTGACTTCATCCAGCGCGCCGGGACTAGTTTCTTCTCCCAAAGAGGGTGACGATATAGATTCCAGGAGCTACTTGTATCAGCTACTTTACAATATGGAACAGATGATGCTAAGCAAAACGAATATACCATTGTCGCATCTTATGGAAGTATGTTCTATGAAGCAATCGCAGGTGGGACCCTTTATATGTTTACTGAGCCTGATACTTTAGAGCATTGTTACATGACGTCATACAATTCCGTAGTGACTTCTAGCCGGCGTTTTTGTGCGCTCATTGGAGCTGTTGCCCGTCTATTGGTTAATACGCATGGTCAGGGCTCATATGTTGAAACGAAAGTTTTTTCCTCGAGCGCCACCCTTTTAGGTGCTGTTTTAACACCATTAGATATGACATTTTTGAATTCGTGTTTTAACAGGCAGAGGGAAGAAGACTGTTTTCTAAAACACAAGAAAATATTCAAAAAATACGTACATTAATTATAACCACTTTTATCCCACGCACGTTGTATAAAACATTCTAACTCGCTCTGAAGGTGAATGAGTTTTTCTACATAATATTTCTGGCACAAGTGTGGTAAACGGCATTTGAGTCACGAATTTATTTGACACGAGCGGAGAAGTGTTGACTGACTTAAAGTTTACCAAACGTGTTACATATTAATTAACCGAAACTATACCTTTTCTACGACCATTAGTTTTTGGGTCATTTTTGGAAAACAACCCCGGTACATTCACTAACAACCGTCAGAATTGACAATAGTCAAAATTCAATGCGGTGGGAAATAATTCCAAGTGGCCCGGATCCGTGAGAAACAAAACCAACTTAGTAAAATGACACTTTCCGCACGCTAGATCGGTGTATAATCGGACATTTTAGAAAAGGGAGTCGAAAATAGTATATTATGCAACAAGTGCGGTACACGGCAAACGTGTTGCATACTATACTTTTTCTACAACCGAAAGAAAAAGACTGGAATTGAAAGAAAAATCAAACAAGGATAGAGCTTTTAAGAGGATAAAATTTTTAAAAATGGTATGTAAAGTTTCCATGGGAAACTTAAATTCTAAATGTCGCTTTACTTGCCGAATAGTCCACTAGATTTTAATTGTAGTTTATAGCACGTAGTATTTAAATTGTCCCAAATCTGTGTGGTAAAATCTCGGACATGCCCGAAGTGACTCGGATCCGTGGGAATTCAAACTGATGTGGTAAAGTGACACTTGCCGCACGCTAGATCGGTGTGTAATTAAGTATTTTACAGACGGGAGTAGAAAAAATTTCTACCACTTCCGGTTAAGGGATGTCATGTGAAAATGCTCTTATTGGTCCCGCTACAATTATTAATGTAACCTTTTTTGGCATTTCCGTTGTGTTTACTATTAGTTTGTTCAAAATATCCCTTTTCTGCATATTCAGTGCTTTTGTGTTTCTCAATATGTGCATTCATTTGTTTTGCAGATTTTTTAGTTTTCATATTTTATTCGCCATCTTTAAATTAAAACAGGTAATATTACGAACAGACTTGAGAACTAGTTATAACCTATCTACAAAAATCTTTACTTACACAATTGCATAGGAACTGGCAAGTAACTTAAATCCATTAAAATAAAGATTCAAAGCATTGAACAATTTAAAAATTAACAAACAGATGTTGCCATCCTTCTTAAAACTCAATTTTTTCTGTAAACTACATTGTCTATTCCAAATTCTGCATGTTATACTCGATCGTGGCGTGATCGTAAACACCCATTTTTTGTGACGTGCTTTAACAACCGGAACTGTTTAAACAAAATTTCAATTTAAACAGTACAACACAAAATTTACCGTTTATTTTTGGTCTGAGTATTTTTTGTTTCAAAAGTATCTGTGTTTTTGTGATTTTTTAAAGACTTGTTTATGTACATTTTAGGTAGAAAATCAAATTATTGCGACTTTAGAAAACTTGCTTGGAGAGTTGCGACAAATATGCAAGTCCAATCCTGGAGCGATACATCTTTTGCATTTAAATTTTGAAGGTAAGTAGTTGCTTGATTTCTACAATAAATTGTTGGTTTTTCACTCTAATACCAATTTTAGGAGAGGATAAAAAAGCAGGAGCGTTGAACACAGATTCTATTTGTAAAACCTTAGGAGATCTGTTAAGGTTATTTGGACTAAACGTAGGAGCAAATCTACTTAAAAATAATCATTCTAATGTATAGTTGTAAACAGTTATACAATTTTTTTGTAAAATCAGCGTAATTATTTTATGCACTTGTGCTAAAAAAAAATTAATTATATTATTTAAGAAGCTGATTGTTTATGTGATTTTTCAAATAAAACATGATATATTTTCAAAATGTATTAATTTCAACCCTAGTACAACATTAAAATGAACATTAAAAAGTATCATCCTACAAATCATGTATTTGGTTTATACAGCTAAGAATTGCCTTACGAAATGTCTAGGTATAGTTAGAATGCTGGAGAAAATCAAATAAGTCGCCTTTATCGCAGGACTTATGGAAATCAACTGTTTCTTATTTGTCATCCTTGTGAGTAATCCACAATAAAAACCGTTCTAACCAATGTTAAAGATGTTTGTTAGTCCAGCTCTGGTTATTAAATTCAGGGTATTATGTGACTAAATTTACATATTTTAATCCCATTTAACCGATTCTATATCTTTAATTAACGTTACCCTGTATAGGTACTAGAGGTAGAGGAACATATGAAAGAACTACGAAAACATTTTTAAGAAGGTCCGTTCAACATGCGCCAGCACGAGATTTAAAATGTCGCTTTTAACCAATAACCTTGCGGCACTTAACAACCAACATGGCCGCTGATAGGTCGCCAATAAGTTTTGATGCGGCCTTTTTACGGCAGTATTTTCTCAAAAGTGCACATATTTTAACTGGTAAGTTGTTGCTGGTAGACAAGGTGCAATTTTTTCGAGCAAAATGGCTTCATTATTTTGGTGAATTTTTTTTTAAGGTTTTGATACAATAAATTATACTTTTTAGTGTATAAGGAAAATCCATAATCTCTCTTCTGTGCAATTCTTAAAAATTTGGGGATAATTTAGGTTACATATTGAAATTTTTTTATTGGTTTGTTCTATAGTAGTTCCTAATTTTCTAAATAAAATTGATTAAATTTAGCAGTACCCACCGTTTTTTTTAAACTTCTCCATTAACATTTTTTGTTTTTATAAGCCTTAGGAGATTCTATAGGTGTTTGTTGATGATTTGTTCCACGTAGATTTTTTCTATTCGATAATTAGTATCCCTTATAGTTTTCTTGACACTTGTTAAGAGTAATTTTGTGCGATTTTGACTTTTTTTGTAGTAGAAACGTTGCAATATTTACATGAAAAAATACATTCAGAAATACATATATTGCAATGTATCTACCGGCTAAGACCGAATCTCGACAATGGGCGAATGATCCTAGTAAATTGACCAACTTTTGTGAAGAAATTAAATCATAAATGATGAAAAGAAGAGGAAAAAATTCCGTGGCATTCGAAAATGACAGGGAAAACGTGATTATGAGTAAATAAGAAATTAAGTAAACTCATTTACTTAAAAATATTTCTAATAATTGTGTTCCAAGGTAAAAATCATGACAGACGGATTTATTCACTCAATAAAAGTTCCTCGGCTTTATAAAGAAGCTGCAAAAATAATTCAGGAAGTCGCTGAGAGTGGTGGCAGTATTAAGCAATTAGTTTTTGAAAAAAAGTACTTCGTAAGTAATAATGGTTTGCACGATCTCTTAAATTGATTTTTATTTGGTTTTTCCAGAATGTAAATGCTTTGTATGCCTTGGTATTATTGCCAATTAAAAAAGCAACTGAAATTGCCTTTTTGTTGAAAAGGATAAATCTGTTAGAAAAAGAGCCCAGGTTAAATCCGTGGCTAGCAAAAGTTTTAATATCCGAATTATTGTGGGGCAAAAAGTGTCTGCCCCAAATTGAATGCAAACCTATTCAGACAATTCTGGCTTATGAACAATCCTTTAAAGCACACCTCAGCGATACTTCCATAAATAATGAGACAATTTCAGGTAACATGTTTTTTTTTTCAGTTTTTGCATTATGGACAAAAATAGTTTAGAAGAAAAAACAAGTTTTTTGAAGGATGATGTTATTAGGGAGAGTACTCCATTATTGCCACCACATACACGACAAGCAGCAAAAGCTCTGGCTTTGTTGCTGTTTTTTAGTTTTTTAATGTTTTCATTACCCTTTGGGGCGTACTTTGGAACCAACTTCATACTGAAGGATTATTTTCATGTTCATGGTTTTGCAAATACCGTTTGGTCAGTAATCGCTGCAGTGTTTACTGTAAATTTAATTATAGCAGGTTATGCATACCTTGCTTATCATGATGCAGAATATGATAATGAAGGAAATTTGATTGTGGACAAATCCGAATTGGATCAGAAGAATGACTGAATGCTGAATTTTTTTCACCATCATCCATTCCATTTATAGTAGTTTACTTTAGATTGTAAATAACTTGTAAAATAGACCATAGATTACATATAAGTGTTTCAAAGAGTTGGCATTAAATGATTTTTAAGTAATAAAATATAAGTTTCTTCAGTTAGTATTACATTATTTGCATCGGTTTGTTGGCCTATTAATCTTCACTTTGGTGATTTGCAAAAAAAAGAATTCTTTTGTTGTGCAAATTTTGCTGTGAAAGGCAACTGAAATAGGTAATTGCTAGTGCTATTAAAAAAATCAAAATAATTATTAAGTCATATAAAATTTGGTATTTTTTTTAAATACAAAAGGTGCTTAGGTAGGGTTTTAGAAAACGTTCCATCTAAAACAAAGGAGATACTTAAAACACCCAAAAAACTAAAAGCTTATATTTTTAGGTGCTTGATTAAAAAAAAAAGAAAACAATTGGACATATTTTTTTGTCAAAACATTTTTTAAAAACTTTTGCACCTTGTATCTTGCGTAAGGCATTTCGGATCTACGTTTGCCTTTTTGCTGTAGAGTTACTCAAAGAATCACTTCAAGTTTGGTCTAATACTTGTTAAATTCCGTAATATACTCTATAATTATTATTCAGTTACTCAACAAGAAAGGAGAAAAGATCATAATTGATTTCAAGTTGGCGCCTTCTAGCAACTATTGATCTACAACAATAAGAGTGATTTGTTATTTATATTATGAACTGTGAAGCGTCACAAACCAGTTATAAGTTGATGTACTCATTTCTTCTAGTTAATATACCAAAAAAGAAGCCGCGGTATGTTCGTATCAACACGTTGTTAATAACGTTTGAAGAAGCATTAGATCATTTTCAAAGGGAGGATTGGATTTTAATTAATCCTCATTGCGATTATCGTCAATTCCTGGAGCAGGTGGAAAACTTGTCGGGTAATTATTTTCTTAAAGACCTCCACGTACCGAATTTGGTAATATTTCCATCGGGCACGAAATTCTTCGGACATGTGGGTTATAGAGACGGGTGGATCATACTGCAAGACAAGGTAGATGTAATTAATTTAGTTCTGAAAAAATGTTTAAATTTATTTTTAGGCCAGTTGTTTGCCGGCGCATATTTTAAACCCTGTTCCTGGAAGTGTAGTATTGGATATGTGTGCGGCACCGGGCATGAAGACCACTCAGTTAGCGGCAATGTTAAGCAACGATGGTACAATCTATGCCGTGGAAAGAGACGCGAGGAGGTATAAAACTCTCGAGAAAATTGTAGGAACTAGTGGCGCCACTTGTGTTAGAACAATTAATAATGATATATTGGCGTGCACTAATACAGAGTTTCCTGAAGTCAAATACATTTTGGTCGACCCAAGTTGTTCAGGTTCAGGTAAGCAAACAATGAGTGGATATGTCGCATAGTATACATATTTATTACAGTCATTTCTTAAATAATTTTGTCACGGATCTCTTGAAATATGTTTTGACATAGAAATTTGGATTCCTTTAAGTATATACTGCAGGGCGTTATTGAAATAACATGATATAATTCGATGAGTGATTCTCGGCGATCCACACTTTTCTTCTTCTGTCTTGGGTGAGATCCTCTCTCTGTTTTTTCTTTCTTTTCTATAGGGGTTCTCTTGCTGCCCAAGCTTTTTTTTTTCCGAACCCGTCGCTATTAGGATAGACGAGGGCTAGGGTTTATCTCTTTTCTGAGCTTTTTTCTTTTCTCTCAAAAACCAACCCTACGTTTTGGCATAACAGCGAAGCGGCGTGAGAAAGCAACGTCGCTAAAAGCACATGGAATGGCAAATAGAAAATGTGGAAGTATATCCAATACACCTAATAAGTTTATGTGCCGGTCGGAGATGGAAGAGTTTATAAAAACAAAACTTGAAAGCTAAAATGCTCAAGATGATTGAAGGATTAAGTTAGCCGGTAAAAGCCCTATCCAAGGCTGCAGCAAGTAATGAAACTGTTATTGTACAACATAAAAGAGTGTTTAAGGAACATGATGAGAAGGCAGAGGCACTAGCACAGCACTAACATAGACTAGACACTCTGCTTCAAGAAGAATGGGAACAAAATGCTTTTCTGTCAACTAAATTAATAAATGAAAATTTATAAATGACTTTTGCCGAAAATAACCTAGAAAAGGAAAGGTCAGACGAGGTAAGTCTGAATGTATCCAACTAAAAAAAGCACAGGAGCCGGATCTAATACCATAATGCCTAATGCCTACGGCGAATGAACCAACGAATACTCGATGATTTCCATTTGAATGGAAAAAGTGCCGATTAGTCTTAATCGAGAAATCAGGTACAAACTGAGGCTACGTATAGACTGTTAGGTCTAATTGATCAGATGGGCAAGCTGCTAGAACAAGCAAAGCAGTTTGGCTTCGTTAAAGTGAGACAGATGCCATAAAAAGAGTTATGATGGAAGTACAAAAGGCTAAGAATGTTGCACCCAATAATAGAAAATTATATTTTTTCATCACGCTTGGTGTCAAAAATGTTTTTAATCCTGCCCCGTGGTTGAGTATTATTAACACGCTAAAATCCACCCGCGGTGTTTCTGCTGATATATATGCGAAACAGATTGGTTACAAACGCACGCGTTGTGTTTTCTTTACGTTTCAGAAAACAGAAAGAGCTTTTATAGATTATTTCTCTTTTTCTTTGGGTTAAATTTTTTGGGTATTATTTATAAAATTCGTGGTGTATAGAAGTGAGGTTTTTGCGGATAAGTGACTTGGAGTGACTTAAGTGCCTCGAGCGCAGATGCTTTGAGAGGAACGTCACTGTATTTAATATACAGTGCATTTTCGAAAATTCGAATCGAACGGTCACCGTTCTTAATGGTTAAGTAAGTTCGCTTTAACGATGCTGTCTCTAATGATATTGGATGGCCATCCAGGAAGATCCCAACTGATGTAAGTCGCTTTTTTTCTGATAATCTCTCATTGCTGCCGTAGGTTAATTTTGGGTCATACAAACAGGTCTGCCTTCCTAGTGGACTTGCGTTTTTTCACTACGCTCAGCTTTCGAAGCAAAATCATTACCACTTTTTATTTGTTTGAAGTTATTTAATATGTTTCTTGCTCATATTTCTGAGGTTGTTTATTTAGCGCAATTTTGTTGAATATTTAATTGTGTACGTTCCTTATCACCGGATCAAACACGTCGTTAATTGGGCAAGGATACTTACTTCCATTACCAAACTTACATCGGGTGGTTGTAAAAGTTGAAGTTGTCATTTGGAACCAGCTTTTGTGTCGTCAAACTATTAACCATCTTAGATTTTTTCTAGTTGTAAGTTAATTATGTCGGTTGATATGGGTGCAGTTTGCCAAAGTCATGTACTAGATAAATAGACTGAATGCGTTTCTGAACTTATTTTGCAGCATGAAATATGTGGCACACATATGTTCCAGCCATTTGGTAATTGGGTTCTGGTAGCGTGGTTGTCATTCTAATAGCCAGATGTTCAGTGCTGGATGTGAGTGCCAGGGTGGGGTCCAGATTCCATTATTATACTATAAGATGTCATTTTGATAACGACCTGACTAATACTTTTTATAAAACTTCTGATTTCCTCCTGCGTCGGTTTTTGTTGAGTCGAACTAGCTAACGTTTCGCCAAGCATCCTGTTGGCTTCTTCAGAGCTTGACTGAAACTGGCTCGCATTTTACTCTTTACATGCCTTTATTTTGTTTGACGTGATGGGGTTGGGTTTGGTGTTGTGGGGTGGGTAGGATGGGGGGCTCTCGACACCTTCCATCAAAAACCGAAATTAAGGAAACGCGCTACGTCGATGATACTTTTGTTATTTGGCGTCATGGTCAGGAATCCCTAGTAGATTTTCTTAGACATTTAACATACACCCTAACATACGTTTTACCATTGAAATAGAAGCTAATAACAACCTCCCATTCTTTCATTGTGTTTACTGGAAAAACTATGCACGCAGACCGATACCTTAGTGCATTGTCACATCACCATCAGGCCCAAAAATCGTCGGTTATCAACTCTGTTGTTTACAGAGGCGTAAAACCATCTCAGCCCGTGTGATTGAACCCAGAATTAAAACACCTTACCTAGGCTCTTGTCTCTAATAATTTCCACATTAAAGCTATTAAGCGTTCCATCACAAAATACACTTCACCACAACCTTCCAATAGCAATGAAACCGAAAGCAATGCAACACTTGCCACTATTGTCCTTGCTTATATTCAAAACATCACTGACCACATATCAAAAATTCTAAAGAAATAAAAACCAGATTTACCACTTGTCCAACATCTTCAATCCGTCAAAGACAAAATTCCATTTGAGATGCCAGGAATTGACAGCATTCTATGCATATGCGACAAAGAATACATTGGAGAGACCGGATGAAAAATATCAACTAGGCTTAAAGAACATGAAAGAGACTTAAGGCTAAGACAAAAAACTCATCAGCAGTTGCCGAACACAATCACGGAAAATTTATAAGCATCCTAACAATCTTAATCGCCACTCAAGTCTCTATCTGTCACCAATATCGGAATCAGTCAGCTGAGAGGGTGTTTATGCCCTTCATTTAGCTCCGCCCCCATGAAACAATATAAATGCAGGTAGAGAGTAAAATGCGTTTCAGTTTCAGTCAAGCTCTGAAGAAGCCAACGGGATGATTGGCGAAACGTTACCCAGTTGGACTCAACAAAAACAGTAGCTTGTGGAAGTTTCTTTGAAAAGGCCTTACTAATGTTACTCAATTTTTTAAAAGAAATTTGCTCAGTTCTAAATTCGTTACTAATTTAAACTAGATCCATGGTAAAAACTAATTAAAAATAATTAAAAATATCCTGTATCTTTCATTTCGTATTTTGTTTGGAAAGAGATCATTAATATTTAATTTGTTTTAGGAATGACCGATCGGTTAGAGTTTCATGAAGAACAAAGCAAAGCGCGCCTAGAAAAATTGGCAGGTTTTCAAATAAAAATTTTGAGGACTGCTCTGACAAGATACCCTAACGTAGAGAGAGTCGTATATTCTACATGTTCCACTTATCCTGAAGAAAATGAGGATGTGGTCAGACAAGTTTTAGAGACAAACTATGTTTTTAAGTTGATGGACGCGAAAAAATTGGTTGACGAAAACTGGTTAAGTTACGGTTCATCAGACTACGGAGATATTGGAAAATTTTGTTTGTATGCGAAACCAGATAAGGATTTTACAAACGGTTTCTTTGTAGCTGTTTTTGAGAGAGTAAAAGAAGGGGAACGCAATGAATTTTTTAATAGTAAACTTTTCAATTATAAGAAGCACATTGAACAGAAAAGAATCAATAGGGAAAATCGGAAAATCATTACAATCGAAAAAGAAAAGGACGACATCGAAGAAATTAATGACGTTATTAGTTTAGAGCGGCATAAATGGAAACATACTGAAGAATGTAAAGAGAGTGAAGGTTTAGCTATGCAGCAAAATGATAAGCTGGATCAAAATAATAGTGATGCCACTTACGAATTACACACGGAAAAGGAGAAATCAGGAACTCACTTGGATGAAAGTGAGGCAAACAGCGATAAGAAAAAAAAAGATAAAAAATCATATTCAATAAAAAATGCTGACTTAGCTGTTACTAGGGATGAAGAGTGTAATTTACATTTAAAGGAAGAAGCTGATGAAGATTGTATCATGTCTGATTCTAAATTGAAGTTTTCAGTAGGAAAGATAAAAAAAACGAAATTGCTAAAAAGTATAGGTTATAAGAAGCAAGCAAGCAATAATTGTGAATTAGGTCTTGATGTTTGTACCGCTTGCGATTTTAAACTAAATTGTTTAGTAGAAAAAATGGAAAAAACGAAAGTGAAGTACACAACAGATGCTAATACACAAGTTTGTAATAGAGATGAGGATTGTACCAAGTCTGATTTTAAATTAAATTGTTCGGAAGACACGATAAAGAAAAGTAAATTGCAAAGAAGTGTTGCCTGTGATAAACAAGTTAGTAACAGTAAGCTAGGTCATGAAATTTGTACCACTTCCGATTTTAATTTCAATGGTTCAGTAGAAAAGAAAAAGAAAATTCAAAAAATGATAGAAGTTAATGATTCTATAATTAATTGTTCAGTAGAAGAGATAAAGACAGGGAAAAATAAAAAAATGACGGATGTTAATCAAGTTAACAATAACGAGGTAAGCGACAAAGATTGTGTCACATTCAATTCTAAATTGAATGATTCAGTAGAAAAGCGAAAAAACAGGAAAATTCGAAAAACGATAGATGTTAATGAGATTGATAATAGCGAGGTGCATGATAAAGATTGTACCGAGTCCAACACTAAAGGGAATTGTCCAGTAAAACAGATAAAAAAAAAGAAAAATGGAAAAACGATAGATGTGAATCATGTGCATCATAGTGAGATTGGCGATGAAGATTGTGCTAAGATCAATTCTAAATTGAACGATTCAAAAATGTGGAAAGCAATAGAAGATAACAAGGAAGATAAACAAGTTAGTCACAAGAAAGACCAATTAAAATTAGCCGTAATTAAGAATGAAGCTGAAAAAAAAGAAAGTGATTTAGAATTAATATTTAAAATTAATAAAAAGAAGCATCGAAAAAACTCGCATGATAATTCGGATGCGTTTATTATCCCTGTAATTGGAGCAAAATCGATGTGCAAATTAGAAAGAAAAAAAAGGAAAAAATCCAACAGTGCGGACGTTGATATACAATTGGAGACAAGTGATGAATATTATAAAAAGAAAAATCGAAAAGAAACACTTGATAATCTTGACGTGTTTAGCTCCATTGGAGCAGAATCAACTGATGAAACAGAAAGGAAAAAAAGGAAAAAACCTAAAAAGAATCGAAGAACGTCGCTTAATAGTTTCGATGCGTTTAGCCCTATTAGATCAGAATCAATTTCTGAAGTAAAAAGAAATAAAAAGAAAAAACCCACAAGTGTGGACAACGATATACAATGGATGACAAATGATGAGGGATTAAAAATTAATTCAATGCTAAATAAAGATAACACGAAATCAAAACGTGAAGTATCTAAGCATGTAAAAGATTTTGGTCTCATCGATATTACTGGCAATTTAGTTACCGAATAAGAAGGTAATTTCCGCAAAGAATAAGAAAACAATTGAGGAAAGAACCGTGACTACTAGCGTGTTGATCAGATCCGTTTTAATTTTGTTATTACTGTACTTTTTACTGATATTACTTAATTTCCGACCAATAAAAAGACTGTAATCAGAAAAGTTTTTTCAAAATATAAAACTTTATTGCCAACCGTGTTTTCTTTGTTTTTAGTTTTGTGTGTATTTATATTAGCAGAGTGCAAGAGGCGAATTATATATTATATAAGAAAAAACATAGGATGCATTAAAAGTGAAAAATATTCAATAGCAAAAGTCGAGTAAGCGCTGCAACCGAAAATGACAAAAAATTCAGAACGCCCTCCTACAAAACGAGTTTTGAAATGACTAGCGCATGCGCATATCCAATCTCTCTTCCATTTTTTTATGTTGCTTCAAAAGCATAGGCAAGGGTCTATATATCTAGTAGCTATATTGTTTGAGCTAATAAATCAAGTATGACGATTATAAAATATGTTAAAATAAAAAAAAGAGTGGAGCCATCTGTTGTTGGCCAACTTACACTATTATCAAGTTATTTAACAAAACTTTATAGTGACACGTATTATTAGTTATATCTATAGAAAAAGACTACTAATTAATTTCCAAATTGCCAAGAACTGCCACTATTTCTATATAAGTAAATTTATAGTGTGACAAAATATACTGGGTGTTGCAATGTAATGTTTTGCTACACAGTATAATTACTAGAAATAGACAGGAACAGATCACAAAGTCACTTGTTATTCCAGAAACTTGCATTTCAAATACGTACAGCATGTAGTTCACCCTCAATTTTCAGAAAAAATTATTCTTTAAAGAGGCTCGCGTGATTTACGCGAAATATTCGAACCTAAGTACCATATTTAGAGCCGCCTGCCACGCTCATATGGAAAAAATTCGATCGTAGACGACACGACGCTCGGCGTCGCGTCGTGTTGACCTCAATTTAGTACCGCATTCGGTGTAACAGTTTTCCTCCTCAGCACGAGTCATTCGTTATATTTGCGGCATTTTACATCAGATGAATTATTAATTTTGATAAATTTTAACCACTGTTAATGAAGTAGAAATTGAAACAAATGCCTCGTTTGCGTTTCAAGTTTCGGAAATGGTCTATTTAGATAAGCTGGAAAAAGTAGCAATAACCCAACATAGGAGTGGGGACTAATTCAAAATTCCGATTACAAATTAGCACTTGGATACATTTAGCGAAAATAACTTATGGATATTTAATTATTGATTTTAATAATGCACTGAACAGTTGCGCATTTAAATGCCTCACGACGAGCCATTTAGAATGTTCTCAGCCAAATTGCAAGACACTTCCTACTTTTATTATCGGAGCAAATAGAATCTCTGATTCGCTCCTAATCGCAGCTTTAGCCATAGAATGCTGTATAGATACTAATTACAAGATCGAAATTCGTCTTGTAATTGACTTATCACTTTACATATGTTAGTTGACGTAAGTGAATACTAACTAAATCACACTCTATGATCGTAAATCTAAACGACTCGCAAGACTATATCATTTTCCATGAATTATTAATTAATTGTGGTTCCTTTATAGATTATACCAAATATGTTACTTTTCCTATTTACCTACTATAATTTTTTTATTTTTTTACTTACGTTAGGTGGTTTGAGATGACTAGGACTGATTTTTCCTACTAGTTTCTTGGCTTTTTTATAGTCGAGACAGTCCTACACCCGGGAAAAAGCAAATTCAAATCATTATTTTATGCAACAAGTTTGATAAACGCCATTTTAGTCACGAATGACTGAAAAAATTTATGAACGTGTTAACATGTTATAGTTTTTCTACGATTAGCACCAACACATTCACTGACAAACGTCGAATACCATCAGCAGCTAACATCCGCCAGTGGAACTCAACAGGGGTTAATGAAGGTGACACTGAGCACGCTTACTCAGTACATGATTGGGTATTTTCGAGTAGGAAGTAGAAAAATAATATTTCAACAATCATTATTTGATTAGCTACCAATAAAGTACCTTCATTAAAACTTTTGAAAGGCTTGTAAATGATTATATAAATTTGAGCTAAGCTAAATCTGTTAGCACTACACCAGAGAAATGAAACTAAATATGTAACTCAACTCAACTAAAATCGTTTCACTACCTCTCCCTATGGAGCAGCGTTCGTTTCCTTTCTCGAAATAAGTTCCAAATATTCCAGTTGTCTCTTGACAGGTAGAATCTATAACCACACCCCCATTCTGCTTTTTAGAGTTTCTTTGAACCATATAGTTACTAGAGGTATAGAGGCCCTGCCTATGCTGATAATACAGGTATGGTACGTCTTAATCTTCAGCGTACTGGCTTTTGCCCGCAATTATGGAAGTTACCTGTCGACGGCAATAAAACTCTGGTCCGGTAAGCATTAAAGGGAGGTGTTTATTTAGGTCGGTATAATCTTATTAAGTTACGCTACAAAAAAACAATGACATTAAATATATACAATAAACTCATATGTAGGACTATCTTTACATTATTACATTTTTATTCTAAATGTGTATTATACAGTGAGTTTGAAAATCACTTAGATTTATTCCAGTATTAATAATATCCCTTATCGACAATATTGGCGTTTAATAAGTCCCATTTTTCGAAACGCACAGGAAAAACAATTATTCAACACTGCCACAAATGATCAACACTCAAGAAATATATCAGGAAGAAAGTAATATAGCCGTCCCACTCCTGTCTTTTCAAGTAAGAATAAATTTTTTGTTAATGGCTTTACCCAATAACAATTATTAGGTCCGTCCAAAGCTAATAACGATAAAGATTCAGGCAGACTATACCTATTTATTTATTTATAAACAAGTCTTTCCGACAGTCAGACGCAGCTGTCCAATAAAAGGAAAGTACAAGATGTCACAAAAAAATATACTTTGTCAGTGGACTAGTTTAAATTATTTTCTACAAGCTAAATCTAATTAAGAACTAATTACATTGCCGTCTTAAGTTTCGTTTAAAAACTTCAAAGCTTAGAGCAAATAGGTCAAGATCTGGAAACGTGTTTTCTGCCCTGTTATAAGTACATCTGATAAATGGAGAGAGAGAAGAGTAGTTTGAATGATATAGAGATGCAGCGAACGTTTGTCTATTTTGAAAAATGTAGGAATTACAGTTAAAATATATTTTTTCCAAAACGGAAGGAGATTCAGTCAAATCGTTTCCATCTTGATAAAGAAATAATAAGTCAAATTTTTTCTACGATTTTCCAAAGAATGCATACAATAGAAACCCTCTAACCTTATAATATATATATAATAATAAATAAAATGGATTCCAGACTGGCGTAGCATATTCCAACACGTGCCTGACAAGACTGTAAAAAAGTATTAATTTTTTTTATTATTAAACCCATTAGTCGCCCGTAAAAGAATCCAAGACTCTTTAGAGCCTTTTGAAAAATGTTTTCTAGGTGCATCTGAAAAAGAAGCCCCGAGTCCATTGTAATACCTAGGTGGAGATCACATTTAATTTGCAGTTATGGTAATTTTTTTGTAAACAAATTACAGTGACATTTCTCAGGATTAACAAACTGTTCAGAGAACAATATTCTTTCCAATTTGACAAATTTCTCTGCAACAAGACCTAGTCTGCCGCCGAGTGAACCAATTTTTAAATTTTTCGATCGTCTGCGGACGAGGAGTAAGTACTATGTAAAAAGCACTGGCCAACTTCATACAGGAAAATGGCAAACAATGAGGGACCCAAATGCGGTCCCTGAGTGCCCCCGAAGTTATATTGGTACTCTTTGATTTTATCCCAGGAGGCCAAGCAAAACACCGTGTACACCGAAATTCTCCTGTTTCACGGCAAGAGTTGGGTGGTGTATTTTATCAAAAACTTTGGAGAAATCGGTGTAAACGCCAGAAGTCTGGAACCCCTGCTCCATATTGACACTCACTGGCTGAACAAACAAATTAGTTAAATTTCATCTTTTCGGGCCAATGCTCCCCTTGACAACAAAGAATAAATGCTCCAAAACAAGTGACTCAGAGAGAGACCGGTCTGTCTGAGCTACATTAGTTTTATCACCGGATTTCAAAATGGGCACGACTTGGGCGATTTTCCAAACTCCAGGATATCTACAAGTTTAGATGGATTGATTGTATAGCAAAAAGAGGAGCTCACAAAGATCGAGTCATGATTTTAAAAATATCGCATAAAGCATAAAGATTTCTTTACATTTTCTCTCGATATATGATCAACATTAAAACATTTTTGCGATGGAATTGGTTTTATTAGTAAACTGGTGTCAGATGATTCAAAGACACTACTAAAGAAGCTTGAGAAAAGTTCACAGACACCAAGATTATTCGGAGCATGTGAGGTGTAGTACTACCACTATATTATCTAACACCTTTTTTTATTAGGTCACTGCTTCACAAACCGATTTGGCCAGCTTACAACCAGGTTTTAAACTTTTTTAAGCAAATTTATAACGATCACAACACCCAAGGCTCCCTGTGGGAATCAAACTCACAATCTCCGGCTTTGAACACTGACAGAGCCGGCCCAACCCATTTGGGTTGCTCGTCACAGTGCAGTACTGAGTTTATAGCCAGAACTATACACCAACACTTGAACTTGAATTAAACCCCTTACATACTTCTTCTTTTAAGCAATTTGTTTTACTCGTTGCTAATAGCTAAGCTTAGAATTCCGTTTGGGTTCCCACCAAGCATTGGGCGCATACCCAAACCAACCCTTTTATGTGGTTCAAGCAATGATAAAAGTACCCAAGGGTTTGGCCCATTTTTGCGTCGCTGGAAAACCTGCGTTTGACACAATTTCACCGTTACCCCATATCTGGTCAGGCTAGAACAAACCGAATTTTTACGTGTACCGACCTTAATGAAATATTCATATAAATAAACTTCGACCGTCCATACCCAACCCGGCGGCCAAATTAAATTTCCTCCCGTCAAAAAGTAAAAGAATTATCGGCGGTAACCCGTCCGCCGTTGCATGGCGATTCGATATCTCGGAAATCGGCCTGCGGACAAGCATGAAAAACCTCTCGAACGTTAAATACCCTCAAGTCGCGACCGCTTTATCGTATAAGTTATGACGCGGTGGGTGCAGGTCAAGCCAAGTGTGTTTGTTCCGATTAAATCTGTTGTAGTGCCTTTCGATTTCGCGGTCGACACGAAATAGAAGGGTTAGGTCGTCGCCGAGCCGAAAAAAAAACATTATGTTAACTCCGGTAATATATCGCCAGGTAATTCGCACTCAATAATTAAAACAATTTTCGCAGTCCACATACGGATGTTTATCGCCTTTACTTTTTCGATATTGTGAATTTGCATAAATTATACAGCAAATTCTAAATGAAATTACCCAACAAGTTAATAAACACGAGTTTGGTTTTGGTTCGCAGCGGAGCTTATTAGGGGTGCGTGTCAGCTTCCTTAAACACTGTCGCGATCCCCTTCGAGCGTTTCCGGTACTTTAGTCACGGTTTGGTAGCGAACGGCTTTCGGCTTTTAAAATACTGATGGTATTTTGACGTTTGTCAGTACTAATGATCACGTCACACAAAAAAGTACAATATGCAACATGTTTATAAACTTCTTAAACGCTCGCTGAGCTGCACTTCACTCGTGCCTAAGCGCACTCGTGAGTAATTAAAATATTCATCACGTCACTCAGTGAATGTACTATCAGTTACTGATTTGTTAGATATTCGCTGTGAGTTGTGCTCAGCTCGTGCCTAAAAAAACTACTGACTAAAATGTCGTTTATTCAACTGGTTGCATAATATTCCATGATATGTTATTTACAAAGTCGTAATTTTGAAAGCTGTCGTTTGTAAATTAAATTTTCAATTTTGTTTGAAAAATAGTTTATTCAGTATTTTTATTAGCAACAATTTTTAGGTATAAGTATAAGTATATCTCCAAACTTCCCTTCACAAAAATTAATTTTAAATGAAATTACTGTTTAATCTCATTTTTAAAATTACTTTCGCTCATTTAATAAAATTTTACTTGTATCTAACCATTAATTTATGTACGAAAGTACAGGTTACGCTAATTAATTTCGGCTAGATGTTTCTAAATATGCCACTAGACCGTAGTGGGAGTTTGAAATTTTCTATCTCTATTTTATTTAGCGAAAGCTGATTAACTTAATCGCGCTTTTGTTACGTAGCAAACGGCCTCTAACTACAGCAAAATAAATATGCCAACATGAAATAAATTATGCCGAATATTCGAAATTAATTCTTTGGATAGCGTGCACCCGGTGGTAGCTATTTTAGCAATAACGTATCGAATCACTTTTTTTCAGAGCAAACAATGTCATTAACATTATTCTGCACATAACCAGCTATTATCGACAGGGAGGGTGGTAAAAAATAGCTCTTTTATATCTGCTTTGCATGTGGAAATATATTAGGCAGGCTTCTTAAGTGGGTCGTGAAAAACAACAAAATATTTTATGGTAATATAAACGACCTAAAATATGCATATGGGTTTTAATGCCAATAGTTGTTGTGTGTTTTATTTTTTATTATTTAAGTCGCTGAATTCTTAAACGTTGGTGGTAAAACGATCTTAGTCGTTTTACCGTGCGAACGTAGTTATTTGATGTTACTGCTTTATACATAATTCTCTAGGACACTAATATACAAGTAAATAGATACTTATATAATTAAACTCCTTTTTCAGAAAGTCTAATTATAAAAAAAAGCTTTATAAAGAATTAACAACATGAAAATGAATACATGTGTATCGTTGGATATTGGATATTTCTACAAAAGGAACAAGTTCATTTTTTGCGGTTTCGCTTAATGTCGATAAATTACTTGTTTTTCAACTTACACAATTAATACTTATACATTATTTTTGTGAATAAATTAATAGCTTTGACAGATTTTGACTATCTTTGTTTGTTTTTTGGTTATAACATATGGCAAAATTATATTTAGTTACATTTAGTAAACTTCCTCACTGACTAAACTGACATTACTTTGACTAGTAGCTTTGAATATCATACAAAATAGTATGCAGTGACACCTGCCAAAACAGTTAATTAATATTTTTCAGTTCCAAAGTTAAATACTGTCATCAGTTCGACAACTTTAATTAAAAATAACCTTATTGCTTTTTACTAATATAAATTTTATTGTTATTTGTTGTACTCTGTACCCTGTGCATTATTTGATTTTATTTCGAAAACTATTTTCTTTTTCAGTTCCTGCACTGAATTTATAAGATCTGAGAGATTACAATTGCGTGTTTCAAATAAAATTCACTCGACCAAAATTATTTTTATTTTTTTATCCTGTCCAAGCTCATTATCTCTCTATGTAGGCTACTGACCTCAGCCTTTTCCAGAAAGTATTTCTTCAGGTTTTTGCACCTCTTTGTAGTGTATGGAGTAGACACATGGGATTCCTCTCCCCCCCGAACTTCCTCTCCCCTCACCCGCTCTGTCATGAAGTTCGGCATTTGTTCTGAGTTCTCGAGTAAATCGGAGTAGCATTTAACTAGTTGGTTATGGCACGCCTCAAATTTCTTGTACCAGAAATTGTGAATATGGTCTGGACCCGATGCCTTCCAATTAGGGGTTCTCTTTAGTGATTGCTGGAGTTCCTCGGTGCTTATCTTCCAGTCCAGCATTGTTCTTATCTGCGATGTTCTTTTTCTTTCTTCAAAAAACCACTTAGATGGCTTGTGGTTAGCCAGTTCTCCCCATACCCGCCCCCAGAACGCCCGCAAGTCATCTGTCTTTGGCAAGTCCTCGACTACATGGCTAGTGGTTTCCTGCCTTTCCAGGTCTCTATAGAAATGGGCTTGGTTTGTTGCAAATTGGTGGTTTTGTCTCTTCCGCATGTTACTTTTTCTAAATCGTTTGAGTCTTTTTGCGAAGGAATTAAGCTTTGGCTTGTCGAGCACTTCTATAATTGTGGGGTTTTCTTCCGATTTGTACAGGTCTATTATTTTGGCTGCCGCTTCGTTGACTCTCTTGCTGGGATTCTCCCTCCGGGATTGAGTTAAGAGACCTATTTCTTTTCTGAGTTTGTTGACTTTTATCTGCAGCCTCTTTTCCCACGGTTGTTCATACGTTTTTCTGCCAGCTCTTTTTGTGCGTTGTCGTTTATAGGCTGTCCATTCAGGGTGAGCACATTGGCCGCCCCAGTATATACAAGGCTGTGCAGCTCCCTGATATTGGTGTTGCTTGTTAGTCTAGACCCTATAACCGTATTCACATCCCTGATGATTTTTATGGTGTCTGGTTTTAAAGTTAACTTTTTTAATTGTGGTTTCGCTGATGGGTTGAGTCCGTCAAGTTTGAGGTAGTTTGCCGCAAATTTTTCCTCAGCCTCTTTATGTTGCTGCTCGTCGTTCACATCCGGCTCTACAGCTAGGTCTCCTTGCCCGGCTTGTGTTTCAATCCCTAATTCAATTGCAACTTCATATTTGATTCTGTTGATTATATCGTTTGATTATATTGATATATTCGTAAAGATTGATCTCATTTGTCTAGCATATTTTGTAGTGACTTATTGCGGAGCTGAGGGTATCTGTTCCGTAGGGCTCTTTTGAAGTTTCCACTTTTGTAATGCTATAGTAGTATCGAACCATATGCATGTTCATTTCTGTTGTCCATGAGGTTCTTTGCTTTACTCTCAGAAATGGGGGAGTGGGCCGGCGCCAATTCGCGTCAGCAACATCTTTCTCAGCAGTGGCCATGCGTGGTTGTTGATTGGGGCTTTCTTGTGGTTCAGCTGTAGTAGTTTCGGATAACCCGGTACGTGCCCGCTTGGTCAGCACTCTACCACCGGCGGCCCGCATTCTGTCACGTCCAGCACCGGCTGCAGACGTTTCCTGGCGATCCGCAGGCAGCGCCCTTTTTCCGAGGCTTTTTCCACTTCTAGTCTCCATTTTCATGGGTATTTCCCTTTTCTCGCTTAGTGATTGGTGGTGGACAAATAAAGATAAAGCGATCCCCGGATAAGGAGGTAGGTAGTGCAGGTGAAGTTGGGGGAAATTAGAGTAGAGCTGTGAAATGAGGGACCCCTAGCCCTAGGCCAACCTAATAGCGTCGGAGTCGAAAAAAGAGCAAGAGTTGGCCAAGAGAGGTCCGATAGCGCACTGCATAGAAGTAGTGGTCCTCACCCAAAGCTAGATTATGCAAAGTGAGAAACCAGCTAGGGTGCCCAGGGAGCGCCAGTCCCGTACTCACAAGTTGTGAGCCCCTGTTATTGTGTTATCACTGCTACCATTATAATCATTATTATTATTATTATAGTTATTATTGTTAGTATTATTTTTATTAATTGAAGAAAGAACCCCGCAGCTGACACCAAACTAAGATAATCTAATATATAATATAATAAAACATATATTAGATGCTTGGGAGATAGGGATTGGAACAGGAAATATTGAATATTTGTCTGGCGCATTTAATACAGATCTGTTAAGCTTATTAAATTATAAGAGATTTATTCTCAAGTACGGTCGTATAATCATGACTATGTACTCGGTATGCAATAACTCGTCGATGAAGGGTGTGAAATATGGATTCTTGTTGTTGCTGGAAAATGGAAATGGAAAAACTCATCTGGCTGAACCAAACAAACTAAGACACTCGTTTCTGGATTTAATCGAAAATATGACAATAGTTTAAGAAACAAGAGCTAAAACAATAAAAATTAAGAACCAAAACATAAAATATAATAATAGATATATAGAGATTAATCTTTAAATGGTATTGTGTACGATTTTCAACTTGCAATTGTTTAATATCTATAAATAAAAATTTGTTTAGGTATAATAACAATAATAATTATTATTGTTCACTTGTCTAACATTATCGTGAAATAACATTAAGAACTAACAAAATATTATTAGTATACTTTTAATTTAGAAAGAAGTATACTTTGTCCTATCCAAATTTCTATTACCTGTTAAGCAATCAACCTATTTTTGCTAATCTTTATTGATAATGTACCACTGTTATTTGTTGTTATTTAATTGGCATGGTGACAAACAACAAGAAGATTTTCGAAAATTTTCATAAAAACATAGAGTTAAATCTCTATACGGATAAAATTATACTTATGCAACATGCAAAACAGCAATTGACAACATGATCACTTGATGAACTGAATAAATCTCTCGACAGGGTGCTAAATTTGGATGTTTCTAAAATAGATCTTCGCAACTGCTGAATTTAATGGGTAATTCAACTAACCAAGATTGATTTGGCCTAAACTTTTAAATGAGATTATAGATTACACGCAGTTTTTAGCATAAAAATAATTACAATCGAGTTGAATAGATTGCCCTAGAGAAACATATTAATACGGTTTACTAAACTAAATATAAAAGTTGCGACTGTTGCTTTATGGAAATATACTTGTATCGAATCTACTACTTGACCTTAATGCGACAATTACATAAATGGCGTTTGAGTGATTCGCTAATATTGGAGCAGTAAAATAAAATTTATTGAGTATTGTTTGTAATTAATTTTCTGATTGTACAACAAAGTGTTGTATTTTTACAAACAAATTGACAACAATTTTTACATCCACAACCGATTGACTAAATCCGACCAAACTAAGACACTTTATCGAAAATGGCAAAGGAATTCGTAGATCATCGACTATTTAAAAAAATTTCAATAAAACATAAATGAAATAATGATCAATATAATAATAATAAATAAAATAAATAATATGATATATATAATTAAATATTATGTATTCCATGTTCGAGATATTGATTAATCGTTAAACGTTATTAGATGTGCTTTTAAAATTGCAATATTTGTTAACGTATTGATTCTCATGTGTCCTTGTTGACTTGTTTAATATCAACGCAAAATGATAGTAATAGCCAATAAAGTGTTACTATTTTTTTTATTTGTAAAGAAGTATACTTAGCCCTAATCACATTTTCATTACTTGCCCTTTATTGACAACAATATTGTTTGTAATATTCAGGAATCAACCTATTTTTGATAATCTTTACTTGTTCGTATTTAACTGGCGTACTGAATACTGATTAAACTGTTGTCATTTCGTTTAAGAAACTATCTACCCTCTATTTACTTTTGATTAGTCTATTTCGGACAAAATTCGACTTAATTTGGTCATGGTTAGTGGTTTGCAGATGTTTATTTCAGAAAAAAAAACTTCATTTTGAATTAATAATTTTGTGCCAAATTTTGGTAAATATTACGTTTTTTTTAGTTCACGATGATCAGCGCGCGTTAAAAGTGCAAGAGTCGAAAAGCACCCCACACCTGCCATCAAAATAAGGCACAGGGGTGCTGCAGAAGTTGCCTGCTCGCCGACCGTTTTAAAAAGTTCCTTAATAAAGTCGCAAACAGGAGTTATACGCATTTCGAGGTGGCGGAGTTACCCTTTAAAATTCGCCAGTTACGATACAAAGAAGAGGCAATTCTTCAACGCTTACACGCGACAAAAGATCTTTATTCCGTCGTAATTATTTGGAATCGCCGCAGGCGCGATAACGATCGAAAATACATTGCGGCCCTGTATACGGCCGGAAACACCAATGGGGTTCGGGGGACCCGGAGGCGGCCGGTGGGTGAACTGTAAAGAGGCCAACGTCGCCGGTCGCATGTACGGAAACCCTTATTGGTTGGGAACACTTTCCTTTCGGCCAATGCGAAGCCTACAGTCACCCGGAGTCAATAATCTGGCGAACGCAACAAGTCCGTTTCAGTTCACTATTGTGGTCGCACTGATTTCGAGGTTTTTGTTTATCATTCTGAATCTGGGCGGAAGTCGACGCAGATTTTGGCGGTTTATGTTCCGCGATCCGAACTCTTAAAGATAACGCAAATTAAAAATATAATTAAAGTCTAGACTGGAAATATTGGCGTACGTGCCGGCGGTTAGTGACCTATTTTTATGTTAATCAGCGGCATTTTAATTAGAATCCCGGTCCCCTTGTGGAGAAACTTTATGATTGTTAGTGAAATCGCGACGAAGCGTTATGGTAAGGAACTTCTTGTTTGTTTAGTTTTTTTTAACGACTCGCTTATTAAGGTTACGTTTGGTTCAGAAATGGAAAATGATCTTTTTAAAAACGTTCCCAGAAAAATTCGGTTGCGTCTTTCCAAATGGGCATGTATTATCTGTTGTACGAATGCTCTTCAAACTACGGTAAAATGTAGATTAGTTTCGAGTGACAATAATTCATTCATTCATTCGTGTAAATAATGTTGACTTTACCTATTTATCGTAAATAGATTTTTTAAGTGTACAGAACAATTACAAATTCAATATAATTTCTTATTTTTAAAAGCACCATCCAAAAGAGTGAAGTGCAGAAGGATACATTAGTGAAGCAACAGTTGAATTGGCTTCAAATAGATCAAGATGTATTTTTTTTACTTGTCGTGACTAGAAAATTGATAATGGACGATATCGTATATCCCACTATTTTGAAAAAATGTTCTAATTTTAGATTTTTTTAAATATACAGCGCGTATCCAAAAAGCGCCCTATATATTTTTGAAAAAAAAACATCTTTGAACCTGTATTTATAATATAAATATAAGTATTATTAAAATAAAATTAATTTAGTCATAAGTAAGGGGTAACATTTTCTGTTTTATATAAAACATGCATTTTTTTCAATATTCCAGAATTTATTTCATTTGTTGCCAAAGGTTGCAGGGTCTCTGCCTGGCCTTTTTCGACACGGCACTTGTTAAATAGTTTATTACATTAAGTTCGAGCTGACTCATTTACTTTACTGCCGTCTTATATGAATAGATCTTTTTTGCCCAACAGTGTTCCCACAGAAAAATTCATACTCATTTCGGAAGCTGCACCCTACATGGTTAGGGCAGCACAAAATTTAAAAATATTTTATTCTATCCTATTTCACGTTACTTGTTTGGCTCATGATGTAAATCAGATGGTAGCATGAAGACACCATAAATAAAAAACCGGTGTCTTATATATTTATATTTATTTTATGCCGAGAACTTTAAATTATTTAAAAAAGTTATTTAAGATCTAAACGACTCATATTCTGCCGGTCTAATAAATGCAAAAAGTATTTTTTTTAACCCAACAATGAAAGAAAATTTAATATTTATAAAAAAAATGTATTATTTTGTACCTATAGCATCCACGAAATTGGAGGCTACCGCTGTTTCTTTGACAGATTCTGTTGGGGATGCGGCTATAAAAAAAATATGTCAACACTTGAAAATAACACAGACTTCGAAAGGGAACTGGATTTGTATAAATTAGAAACACTTAATTCCACAACTAAAATAAATACTATAACTTCTGTAGATGTTAAACGAACTTTATAAATAATGGACAATTTAAAAAAAATAGAAAAACATTTAGTTATCGTTTTTATAACTGCAAAGAATGATCTGTAAATTTATTTATCTTATCAATAGTATTGCTGCAGTATTAATTGTATGACCTTTTCTTATAATCGCAAATAATATTTTGTCACTGTTACATTTTTATGTTTTACAATTTGGTATGTAAGTATCAATGTGTGTATCTATGAATAAAAAACCTTTATCATAACTTTTTTTGTTTCATTTATATATTGGTATAGGTAAAAATCATAGAATTTCTGAAGAACGGATTTAATTATAAAGAAATAGTTCTGGCTTTATTTAAAATTGCATTAATCTTCATAATTTTTCATATAATAAAGATTTGCAAGTGTTCCTTCATTTCTATGCATATATTGTGAAAATTGTATGCATTTAAATGGGCATATATTGGGGTTTTTCGCTAGTATCTTTTCCTCTCTTTAGCCATCAGTATAGTAAGATCCAAATTTTTTCTATTTCTACATTTAGTAGAGCATTAAATTGATCGAGTAAATTAAAAATATAACAAAAAAATAATTTTCCAGTTTTCACATTTCTGCTCACTATATAGCTACAATTTTGGGAAAACTTAGTTCGATAGGTATAAGGAAATCTTAACAAAAGGGGTAGAGGGGTAATGAACATGACGATGACTTAGAGCGTATTGTATTAAAAAATATATAAAAAAAATAGTGTAAAATATTCAAAATAAACAACTCTATATGTAATTAACAATTCGTAAAGATGCATTTTATTATCATAATGTCCAATAAAGGCAACAGGTTGAAAGATACATGATTTCATGGGAAAGTTTCCAACATTAAAGAAAATATATTTTTGTATGGTCACGCTTTTATAAAACAAAATATTTTTTAAATGCTTGTTGCAATAACGCAAAGTAATGATGACTAATGAGATATTTTGCCATATTATTGCGCCACCCTGGAATTCAGTGCGTTTTATTATTGCACATTTTAGTTCCCGTAAAATTAATGGATGTTAATTTTGTGTGGAGCTTAAAACTAACATTAGGTATTGTACTTTATTGTCGTGGTCTTGCATTTAATATTATTCTATTGTTTCATTAAAGGTAATTTTTTTATTATTCCTTGAAATATGTTTGAAAAACAATATTAGAAACGCATGCTGATTTAAACTTTTATTTTTATTTTATTTTGCACCTAATAAAATATTTAGTTTTCATGAAGAAGAAGAAGTTTATTATTCCTTATTGCCTTTTTTTTGTAAATGTACTTCATATTCAACTGTGTCAATCCTTATATATCCGTCCGTGATACCCTAGACTTATCCCTGTATAGGGTGGCTCAGGGTGGATCTTAAGCTTTTTCTTAGTGATCTTTGATATTTTAAATATATTTTTTCACTTTCCCATGGTTTGCTGACTATTTTTGTGTAATTATTTTCCTATTTCATATTTACTACATTACTTGTTATTTTTAACTTGGAATGACGGGGGTGGGGTGGAAAATGGGATTATAATGACGCTACTGAAACGCCATATTTATTTAAATTATTTACTATTGCTTCCTCTATTTGATATAAAACATTTTTTTTAAACTCGCGTGCTATTTATAAATTTATTTCCTTTTAAATTAATTAAGTAATGTAACTACCCGATATCTCGGGAAAGTTGCAGGCATTTTTTTCGACATGCCTTGCCTTAATTAGCTCAAATTTGTCATAAAATGCATGAAAATTTTGTAAGGAGATATTAATATAACTTTATAAAACTAAATGTTTTTCCACGACAAAACGAATAAGTATTAAAAAATAAAAACCAAACATTGTCCCTATAACATTTTTTTTTAATTTAATTTAGTAATTAACTAGGTTTAAACTTTATCATAATATTTGTAAAATCGAATATCACTAGAAGAACACAAGAAAAACGCAAATTTCGTCTATATCCTCCTAATTTATTCTGACATAAAAGTAACGAAGATAGAATAAACACTGTAATCTAAATTCAGTTCCTCAGATTTAAGAATTATGGAACAATACGATTTAACTTAACATTTTACTGCTTACCAACGCATTTGTTTCCCCAGCATCTTGTGTGTATTGTGACGAACTACTTGAACAGGCTAGGCCAGGCTCTGTCTGCTACCAAAAAAACTCGTGAACAAGCGCCTGATTACAGAGCACATCGTCTCGTAATCAGTTCCATACTCATTCTATACGCCCTAGAAGCAGTCAGTCATTAGAGAGAGAGAGAGAGAGAACCGTAGCAGTAATTGTTTTTAAAACGTAACAGCATCCTACGATTTTCAAATTGTTGTAAGCTACAATCGAAGATTTCTTTTTGGTTAGTTCCTCAATGCCTTGAGCGCATGCCCAATTCGGTGTGCCTGAATTGCAAGCCAGTTACTTTTGTAATAGTAGATTGAGGATTCCTATGAAATTTCGTAGCGACCTAAATGTCGCAGTTTCGTGTACCACCTTTGCAGTCATTATGTTCCTCTTACAATATCGACCAATATTTAATTTCACTTTCTACTTGACCGCCCTGTATCTTCTATATTAACTTTTTTAATAAACTACATTTTCTACACTGTACTAACTGAATTGAATTATTTTGGCCCAAGATAAACAGATACGGCCCATTCTTTACCAAAATTACAGATTTTTCTCCGCTTCATTCTGTAAAAGATGTGTGTTACTGGTAATGGATACATATGGATAATATCACAAAAAGGGAAGCCCCATCCCGCGAGCTGTTACCTGATGGAGCTTAATTTAGAATAGATATGCTTATCATACAGTACACTTGTCATTGGCGTAACTTTTAGAAATTTTTGAATTAAACTAACCAAGACTATGCTTTAATGAAAACTTTTTAATTAATTATTTGCTATTGTATATGTAATTTTTTTATGAATTACGAGTCTCTGTTGAACTATTTTTGCGAAATGGCAACTATTGCATTTTTAAATCCAAGAGTCCCATAACCGTTACTTCTAAAAGCAAATTATCGTAATTTTAAAGCTATGGAACTTAGAGGTTCCAGAGTGGAAGCAACACTTTTATTGTAATGTAATTAAAGGGTACGCATTTAACTTACCCGGTTAAAAAGAAGTGGAGCAATCTTATTTGGTAACCTACAACTGTTCTATATATCCATATTCTAATGCAATTTTTTGCAAAAAATACTCATGCCTTTCTTGTTCCCCGTTAATTAAAGTAGTCAATAAAGTATAAATTTGTTAAACAGTCGCTATTTGAAGACAGTAATACTACAATTACAAGTGTGACAATCAACAGGCTCCTAACGTTCATTGAGCTTTTCTTTCAAAGCTTGAAAACAGACAACCCATCCGACTATCTGACCTCTCACTCCATTAAGCTTCTGATTGTTGATGTTGTGTGATAATATAAAAATATAAATATCTAATATAAAACTTTTTTATGCAAATAAGTTTCGGCAGGTCGTTGCTAATTTAAATTATTTAATTAAAGACAAAATCTCTATTTCCGATGATAATTTTATTGCCCATATATTAGCTTCGTGTTCCGACAAATGCAATTTCCCGTCTCATAAAGCTGCAAAACAATAAACCGCATTTAAGTGCCGCTTACGACCGTTATAATAGAATTTAAAACTAAATTCTTTAAATTAAATCTACTCGAATCGTAAAGTTCAGTTGAATATGAAATGTTTCGCCATCAAAAATATTTTTGTCGGTTAACACATTGTCGTGGGCTTACTTTAAGTCGATAATAAATAAATTTCTTGGTGAATAAATTGGCAGGGCGTGGTATTAACCGAAACTCTCGTGCAGTTGCAGGCAATAAAACATCGTCCTTGAAAGTATGATTTCATATTCCTGGAACATAGCTTGAATTTAATTTCCCATGGTGTATAAAATTCGGCGAAATAAACCACTTATGCATGCATTTAGATTCACGAGACGTATGTTAAGTTTCTGCAACAGTTTTCGTTGAATGATATTTTCTCCCGTAAAACTGTCTCGTCAATTAGCTATTTGCTGATAATCCCTTACTGTTTAGCTTATACAAAAAAGTGAAAATTTTTTTTTGTACCCTGAAAGGCAGGGTAGTTTTCCGAGCATGCCCATAAATTTCACACTTTAACCTGCCGTCCGTGCTTCTTTTTTCCAAATCGCGATCCTCGCACACTTAACTCGTTGTTATCCAGAAAATTTAAAGGGATCCATCAGCTGTCATGTTGATTGTGGAACGTCCCAAAATCTTATTATTTGGTTTGAAATTTCAGGTCTTGTTTAAAAATGAGATTTGAAATGACCGCGCCTTCGCATTTTTTTTCGTGTATATCTAGGAGTTATATGGGTTTCAAAAAAAAATCTTGTCCACCCGGTATATAGATATGTGACAGATTTTTCATCGCAGAACTTCAATACTTTAAAATTTTCGTAAATATTCTTTGGCGTCCAAAGTATTTTTTATATGAATTCTTCTAGATGCACTATTAACAAGACATTTTAACAGTTTTTCCTAAAGTTTTAGTTCGGATTTTAATGCAGTTTAAACTCAAATTCCGAAACATTCAGGAAATATCCGAAATTGTCCTATTGGTTTTTGTTAGTTTTTTTTATAGTAAATATTTCATTAAAAATGAGCTTTATCTTAGAATCACGAGTTGATTTTAAGTGTGTGTGTCTTATTTTTTTAGTACCTTTTTTGTAAATAAAAAAAATACAATTTAAATTATTTAATTAAAAACATAATCAGTATTTCCGACTACAGCTTTATGGACCATATGTGCTGATAAAAACAATTTCTTTTTTCTTGGCTATTGTGCAGCTAATTTTATAAACGAACATTTTAGTCATTATTAGTTATTTTCTTTCTTCTCCTATGGTTTAACTTATTGTTATTATCAATAATTTTATTAAAGTCGAGGGATTAACAAAAATTTCTGAGACAGACGATTTGTAATTTCTGCACTGGAAACATTTCTCATTTAAAACGAGTGACATGATAAGAATCGAAACAAAAAATTAATGAACTACCAAAATTTGTATTTACTATATTTAATAACCCAGTACGAGGATCAGATTTCAAATCACTTGAAAACATCCAAGTAGAAAAACAGTTAGTGCGATGATGGGTAAAATATCACTTAATTCGCTGGATTCTGCTTATAAATAAAAATCAAATTCTAATAATATTCATACAAATATAACCCCAAAACAAATCTTATTTTATGAAAATTTCGCCAAAAATATTTAACTTTACAAAATCGAATCGAATCGACAATAACCTATATTACTTACTGAACAAATACTAGAAATTAATATTTCCTCATTATCGGAAAAAGTAAATTAAAAGAATATAGAAGTTTATCAGATGCAAAACTTATAATATCGATAGTAGATTGGTTAATTAGAGAATAAAATTAAAATTCATGTTTACTTTATGCCAGATAATAACGAGTGTTAAATATAAAAAATGCATTATTTTAATGACGAGCCAGAGCAAATTTAAGATAAGAACAATGTTAGTTTATTTTAGATTAATGTAATTAAGTTAATTTTATATTGCAATAAAACAATAATTATTATTATTAGTATAATATCCAGTCAATATTTAAGCCGATTTTTTGAAGAAACAAAATTTCTTTCGAATCAGTAGCTATAGACATATAAAATCGTTCTCAACTGACTTAATTAACACCGTTAAATTTTTGCAAGTCGGTGGCACCATCTCGCGCTGGTAGCCGCATGCAACAATACGAAGACTCCACGGGTCAAGAAGAAGCCGGTAGTCATCCGTCAGATGGCACTGCGAAAAACGGCGACGGGGATCGTGAGGATGAAGCGACGCCGACGCCTGACGTTCCGACGCCCGCAACGCCGCGTGCCGAAAAATCCGGGAACAATCTCAGTTCGGGGTTGAACGCCGGGAATAACGGCGTACACCGCGGCAACCATAACAAAGTGGGTAAGTAGAAAACGCGAAAGTGCGGACGAGATTTTTTTGAAATTCCTGGAGGTTTTGTTATGTACGTTGTCGCTGAACGTATATTTGTTGATCCTGTATTAGATATCTTTATTTGTTGTTTAAATGTTACCGTTAATTTAAATTATTTAAGGAAATTAAAGTAATAAATATTTTCATCAAAAAAAAATTTTGTAATTTAGAAAACGTGTTTTTATAGTTTATTCGATATATTTTTAACTTGTTCAAACATTTTAATAAGGTTTAGTTGTATTTACAAAAATATTAGAAATATTCTTACGGGAATATAGCATTCATAACATAAAATTTGTCATATTAAAATTGAAGATCCTCTATGCCTTTCTCAGATTTGATTAAACCGTTGGACTCCGACAATTCTTATAAATAGAAACATCCAAAATTTAGAACAAAAGTTAGAAAAACATGGTTGAAAAATGAATGTTAAAATAACCTTTGGTACCAGATCCAGGGATGTGTTTTATTTGCCGTTTATAAGTGCAAACTATGGCTTGCGTGGCCCACTTGTGCGTATGAATCAAAAATTTTTACGAATTGATCTTGAAGTTAATGGTAATTTAAAATGCAGTTTCAAGTTTGTGCAACATTCACTTTTATATGTTGTTTTATCTCTAGTATATATAGTATATAAGAACTTTGGTAAAATGGTGTAATTGTTGAAAATAAATAAATAAGTAATCATCAATTCCACAAAGTCACAAAGTAAACTTGTTTCGCTTTATTTAAATTACTAATGAATTCAGCAGCACTCCGTCGTATCTGGTATTTTATTTATTAACCAATGAAATACAGTTCAGTAGGAACAACGTGTACAGATAGATAAGGTGATATAGATGCATTAATTTTTTAGTTGTTAAAAGCATTTTGTATCTAGTTGAAATTGTTACTCCCGTTTAACTCACTCATCATTTAAAATAGAAGTAGACGTAAATTTGATATTTCGTTATTATTTTCTGTGCGGATTTACTGCTTATTATTAGTTTTTTTATATCTCTGATTGACATAAAACTAAAACTCTTAAAAAAACAATTTTAGAAATATTGCGTCTTAAGCATATTGTAACATGTTTCTTTCTCAAGGAGTCCAAAACTACCAGCTCAACTAAAATGAGCACACATATGAAAAGAGAAATTCTCAGATATCTCATACAGTTCCCATCACATCAATTGCCAAGAGACGTTTAATTTTATACTGATTTGTGGTTTTTCAACACTAATAACTGCGAGATATTATATATGTTCTGTATAGATACAGGGTGATTCATACACCGCTCCAATTTAAGGGTCCGTTTTGATATGTAATTAGCGTAAAGAAAGCTTTCTTAATTCTTATAAAAATTTTAAAAGATGCATTGAAAAAAAAGCTTTGATAGCGTGTATTAATGATTCACCCGATACATGTAAGTCTATAAATACTAATGAATTCTTGTGAATTTCGGGACATCAAATTGAATAGTAAAAATCATTTAGTAAAATACGACCTAAAAAAGTATTCATAAAAAAATGCAATTTTGGAAAATTTTGTAAATAAAGGCATAACCATCATAATATTCGTCATCCTCGAATTTGAGAGTATGTTCTTTATAGACGACGACAGCGACGAAGAAGAAGAACACGACGTGCCAAACGGAGGCGGCGGAGTTGGCGGGGGAAGTTTTTGGAGGCAAACTGGGGCAGCTTCGAGACCGGTCACACCGCCCTCTATGGCCGATAATGCCAGCGACGCTTCTTCTATGGTACCGGCGCCTTCCAGACCCAAAAGTCGCAACGAAATGGCGACGAGCAGGTATGTCGACTTTATTTTACATTTCTTGACGACCTAGTTCAAATTTATTTGATAAATGACATTGCCTAGCTTCTGACTGAAGTATATACAATGCCAAATTAATTATATAATATCCTAATTTATTTTTTTTAGCCTTCCGTTACTTTAGTCACGGGTTGGCTGTGGTCGGATGTTTTCGTTAGATTTTGGCGGTTATTTTACCGTTTGTTATTGGTGACTGTCACGTAACACCTATTTTGTTTTTTTGTTTGAATATTTTCTGTGATTATAATAAATATATAAAATTAAATTAATATAATTATTATTAATATATTTATTAAAATCGATTATAGGACGATACAAGGACATGACGCTATGTCCTATAGCCGTTTAATAAATAATAAATAATTAATAACTCTCACAAAAAAGTGGTTAACTATATAGTTCGTCTTAAAGGTATAATAAAATAGAAATATGTTTCCCAAACAAGAGTTAATACTTGCTTGAAAAAGCTTCAGTCAATAGAGGAAAGTATGGGCTCTCGTGAAGTAAATTATAGCAACATATTATTTTTTAAATACAATAGTTTTACCTAATTATGAAAATTAACATAAGTCTATTATTTATGTACATTTCATTCTAGTTAAATAATGGACAATAAATCTTTGAAAGTTAGTATTGTTCCTCTTTTAAAGGTATTCAAATTTGTCATACTGGAAAGCGCGACGTATACTGTTCTACAAAAATGGCGACCCATTCTTTCCTGGGGTCGAGTTTCGTTTCAAGCCGGGACGCGACATTGTCAATCTTGAGTCCCTATTGGACAAGCTCTCCCTCAGGATGGATCTACCGAGGGGTGCCAGATACGTATTTTCCATGGACGGCGACCGAAAATATAGACTGGATGAGTTAGAGGACGGGGCTTCATATGTAGTGTCTTCATACAAAACTTTTAAGGTAAACGATTCTCATGCTATTTAGTATCATTAACACATCACTTTCGCTAAATCAGTTTGTAATGAAATAAGCGAAAGACTATTATTTTGCCTTCCCTCAGAATAAAATAGGTATAGGAATTTTACAAAAATAGTTCCTATTTACTCTCAAAGTTAAATAATATTTCGAACCAAATTATAAATAATTCAATAAAACTAATTGCTTTGATATTTTCAAAAATTTACTTTTTGATGTGATGAAATCTAAAAGCAAATTATAAATTACGCTACTGTCTAAACGATTGAAATCATGACTGAATCTTATAAAAATGTATTTTTTTGAAACAGAAATCATATAGAAATAGTACCTGAAAATGCGACGTTAAATGGGAATGTATTTTACAAGTCTATCAATCACCCTCTGGATCCATGTCATTTAAAACATAAAGAAACGTAAAAAACGTGCGATAAAATACTTATGACAAACATTACACTTGTCAAATGTCGAAGTTTCAAAAATGTTTTCATATGGAATTCACTACTTTTTATTTAACATCAACTTATTATTTATGAAACTTCTGGAAACAGGACTATTGAACTGAAACAGCATGATTGAACTAAAACAGTTTACGTAAATACTATTGCAATAGCCTGTGGAAGTTTCTTTGAAAAAATTTATATCAACTTGATAACATAAACTACTAATTTTTCAATATATCAACATGATCATCGCTCAAGTTTGTGGGCTCTGACGATTTCTTAAAAATTGTTTTTGCTTTGAAAACAAAATTAATTATTGTATTCTTTTTCATAAAATTTTGAAGTGCAAATTTAACCAACCACTTAATCGTGTAGATATTAGAAAATTGCAATATACCTATCGCCGTATGTGCGCGTGAAGTACAATCAATATTTCCGGTCATAAAAATATGAGTGTCGTCCTAATGAATAAACGAACCAAGCCACTCCCCCTTGGGTAAACAAAACAACCCTTGGCAACCAATGACATTATTTAGTTGTAATCTGTCTATGAGCCTATGAAATCGTCGGATCACGAAACGAAACGTCGCCATAGCAATCGATGCTTTATATAAAACTAAACACAGAATTTTCCCAATTATTAGTTAAACAAATATATAAAATCAAATATTATATAATTTTTTTCTAAACTAGATTTGTTGTATCGTAAATGCCGTGGAAATATATCTGGAACAGGGAAATAGCGATTACGTTGCTAATACAAGTTAATTAATCCTCAAGAAGGTTTTTTTTGTTTTTCAAACAACCTTTTCTTATTATTTTAATTTTTGAAATGCTTTTGAAGTTTATTTTAATACATAATTTCTGTTTGGTGTAGGTGCGGGTTTCCTTATCTCATGTTTTTACTTTAGTTGTTATCAAATTGAAATATTAAATTCACACAATCGTGCAGTGCCTAATGGGGGGGGGTCCCTTTGACAGCCGTGTCAATTTTAAAAATCAAGTGGAGCAAAAACATTTGTTGCATTATTCCTAAATATAAAAATACAAGTAAACCGCTTTTGTTTAAAATGAAATTGCCAATTCTAAAGTTATTTTTACTTCTTCTTGTTCTGATCTGAGACCTTATTCTTTCCAAATATTGGCAACTTGGTTTATGGTACAACTTCATGATTATTTTAAATAATCAGCAGTTTTTGATAATAATAACGACAATTTTCACGCAATGATACTTTCCTTGCTATTGGCTTATTAAATACGTTTATTTAAAAAACGCTTTAGCAGCCGGTCTGAAGTCGAAGTTGTCTTCTAATTTGTAATGTGCTTAATAAACGAATGACTGAAGTAGTTTATCAACACTTGTTTTAGGACCTTTAGTTTTTGTGATATGTGACGTAATTAACAGAGTAGACAAACGCCAAAATGCCATCCGTTGCTAAAATTCACGGAAACCATCGGATCGCACCTAGATTTGCTCCCGAAGTGGCATGTCACTGTAGGTAACGAAGCTAATGTGTTAAAGTGATACTTTACACATGCTCGATTCATTCATTCATTCACCTCTCCGAATATGGGAGTGTAGTGAAGGAACAAGGAACAATCGACGGAAAGCGAAGCATCTACAGAAAATACTGGTCTAGAAATATCTGCACAAAGGAGAAACAAAGAGTGCTCGAAGGAAGTCAGCATTTTTCGAACTAGAATCAGCTACAGCTAGGAACAGCTCAAAGAAGTATGGCGGCTTTTTGTCCTTAATGTGAACCACTGAACAAATGAGATCTTAGACTTTCAGGATCCAAATCTGCCATTTTAAAATTACGTCCATTTCATGTAAGCCGAAGAGCTTTTAAAAAACTTGGTTTCCTTATGCTTCAAGGAGGTAATAGGAAATAGAGAAAAATTCATTTGATGCTCAGTGTAACATCCCGACAAGATAAATTTGATCAGATTTTTTTGATAAATAACCAAATAATATTAAACTGACAGGAAGCTTAAACATTTTTAGAAAAGTACGAAAAAAACCTCATAGACATAGAATCCTACAAAGCGCAGGAGTTGATTGACCCCAAATTTTAGAACTTTGGACCGATCATATGCACAGGCGTAGACAGAACATACTTTATTTACCGAATCCAAAACCATTAAGACTTTGCCATTTTGACCACCAACCTCATCAGAAACGGCACCTAGGAGCAGGAGGAGGTTTGGGGTTATCAGACATTTCCCTAAAATCTCCAGTACTTCATCTTTCGACTTCCTGAAGACATTTGATAATTTCTCGGGATTGTTTTGGAGATTAATCGCTGGGAGAAACGAGTCGGAGTTTTGAATGGTATAGACAAAGTGGACATTTGTTTTTTCCGTAACGTGTTGGTATCATTCAATTAGCAATAACTGGAAGTAAGCGTTTACTGCTTTATAACTACCCTACTAAAATACGAAGTTGTAAATACATAAAGCACTAAAGTGCTTTAAACGGCCATAGCGGGTAAGGCAAACAAATAGCCCGTTGAAAGTAATTTACTGTCCGGGATCGTTTTCGCATTACCTCTGGCAATTATGCAAATAGGTCGTTGTTTTTAAAATATCATAAGCTCGGGATTTAGTGGGGTGCGTGAGCGACTTTATCCCGGTTAGGTCTGTCACGTGCTTTATGCTACTATACGTATACATTTGTTTTACTTTTTATTTATCACCCGGTTAAATCTGTTACGCGAGAGGGTCAAATATAGGTTAGTTAGTCAGATACGGAGTTAACGCCAAAAGCTCATTCATAATGTTGGCCAGTTTGTTCTAAATTTAAAACCGTCTAGATTCAGTTCTTATGCTATTTAGGGCGTCACATCGTTAGGTAATTTACTGACAATTTGCTAGACACAATAATTAGGATTTTGGTATTTGACAATTCGATAAGACCGCTGGCGGAAAAATTGGTAAACTATTTCAGCAGCAAATGTTGCATAGCATCGTTCGCGATTCAATGCCTTTATGGATTCAGCAGAGAGTTCAACATTAAAGGAAACATTACTAAGTGCCTCTGATGTAATAATTTTATCTTATATATATATATATATATATATATATATATATATATATATATATATATATATATATATATATATATTTACCTAGCACACTTTAGAACTGCAGCAATAAATTTACAATTTCCCGACAAACCAGTTTTAGACCTTCAACACGATGTACGTATACTTGACCCTCTATAATATTTAATTGACCCTTAATTTTGCTAATTTGGAGGTAAAATGCAAAAACGTCCCTTGAGTTATCGGCCTCGGCAGTAGACTTACTTGAAATTACATGTTTTGTATTTAATAATGCTTTTCCTTCTACAAAATACCGACTTTTCACTTTACAATTTAAATACTATGAAATGGATTTTATTGTTGGAGTTTGTTCTTGCTATTTTCCATAAACAACAGACCATACCAGAAAAATTATTAACAGAGCAGATAAAATCGGCCAATTGTAACAGGTATGGTTTATTCATAAATATAAGAAAGTGACCAATTGCTTTTGAATGGCATTATCCAAGGGTGGTCATTAACATACAATGCGACAAGATTATTACCTAAAGTATCGGAATTTAAATTCAGGTAAAATTGTGGTCCGTAATAGAAAATAATTTTATACCTACCTGTGTTTAACATTCTTTGGTTTGGTATACTACTTAATTTAAGTTTATTAGTAATCATTCTTATTTCTTGTGTAATACGGCGTGTGTTGAATCGTGTGCGAATTATGCAAAATATGTGCGAGTCTAGTGTATCTCAGGAGATGCTCCCGCCCAAATGTAGAAAACACTATTCTATTGAGACTAAGGAAGTTATAAACAATGTTTATTTGACTCTCATTGAACGTGGTGCCAGCAAGCAAGCAGCAAACTAGTTCCAAACATTCCTCCTAATAGCGTCATTGTAATGGACAATGCAAGTTATCACAGTAGACAGTTGACTAAAACTCCTTCCTCATGTGACACAAAAGCAACAATCCAAAACCACATGTAAAATAACGACATTTATTTTCACAAAGTTGGGCAAATTCTGTTAAACATATAGAAAAGGCAGAACAATCGTATATTCATATTGCAAATAATATAGAACAAATAATAATTAGAACAGGCGATGATAGCGATAGTGACACTGATATATTATGTGAATAATAATAATAAGTAATTTAAGTAGGTAAGAAAAATAATTTGTAATTTTATTTTAGATTTAAACATAAATACATACATAAATAAATAAATATTGTTTAGTATCTTTCCTAACAAAACCCTAAATAATTAAATTCTAAGCAAAGTACGGACCTGTTCGGCCATATTTCATTCTTACAGCTTAATTCGTATCAGTTAGTCACTTTCTTATATCTATGAACAGACTGTAAACATTAGGAGATACCTCCAAACGGCCACATTTGTTTATGGACAGCATCGGAGAATAATTTCGCTAGTTTGCAGGGTGGTAAATTGTAAACAAGAGGACATATTCATCAGATATTCTACAAATTAGTGTGTAACATGTTTTTTTCAAACAATTTTAACGTAGATTAAGTATATCACAATAATTGAAGACAGTTCCTTATATGCTAAGGTTAAGTTTAAAAAAAATTCAAAAAACCAAAATGGTATATGTTTGACAAAAATATCAAAAAAACCTGCATATATATATATATATATATATATATATATATATATATATATATATATATATATATATATATATATATATATATATATATGTGATGATGATGATGACACTATATTCCGGGATATCATCCGTTCGTTTGTTGAACTCCGACTGGAATCCTGCAGACGTTTCGCCAAAATCTCACTTGGCTCCGAAATCACTTCGAACAGTGTTGGAAGTGTTTTCGGAGATGCATTAAACTGTTATATTAACTCATACTAGTGTGCGTTTATAGGTTGATCTCCTATATTAAAAACACATTAGAAAGCTTAAAATGATTTCCAATTTAAGGGTTTAACATAATGATTCTAAAATATTTTCCTAGAAAAGCGACACAAAATTTTATTTAAATCATTGATTTTTAATGGATGTTTCCTGAATTTGCTATTGGTTGATTGGCTGAACACCGTATGCCACAGTACGTGAGGTAGTTGTGAATGGCGTCAAAAAAAAAAACGCAGAAAGATCGAGCGGTCCCAAAAAGTCTACTTGCACCATGCCGGAATAGTGAGACGGTTGATATATGATGCGTATCAAAAGAATATTGTTTTAACAATTAAAACTTTACATGAAGAGTTGCGTAGTATTTTAAACATTGACTGTTGCCAAGAGACGTTCCCTGCGTTCATATGAAGAATTGGTTTTGATTACAAAACCATCAATAAGATACAAGTTTTATTGGAATCAAGAAGAATTTCGGAGTGGAGGACAAGATATTTAAGAGAAATCCAAAAAAATCGTGCTAAAAACGTCCCCATCATATATTTAGATGAGACCTGGTTTGATAGCCACGATACAGTTAAGAAAGGATAGACTGATGGTAACTGCAGGAAATATTCGTTGGATGTATGTTCGCGGGGCAAACGAATCATCATACTATATGCGGGCTCTAAAACCGGTTGCTTTCTGCAAATTATCTTAAAGAAGCAAAGGTTGACTATCACCAAAACATGACAGCAGTCATTAGTTATACGAATATCTCTGTGGTGAACTCATTAATATTCCAATGAGTTTATAGAAGGAAAACATTGAAAAAACACAAACAAAAAAGCCTCGAAATAATGAATAATGTGATAGAAGGTGTTCGATGGAAGAAGTGACTGCATGAAGATTGTATAAAGAATGTGTAAGGAAAAAAGAATAGAGTTCAATATGTTACCTCCTTGTCTATCACCATCTTACTCGGCGTATGTCGGAGAGATGGTGTGCAAAAATTATTATTTTTTTATTTGATTCATATTTTATAATATTAGGTTCCGCGTATCTGAGAATGTAAGAAGAATTTAATTTTGGTTTAATAAAACGCACACAAAAACTATAGGACTTGGGGTCTTAAAATTCCTTCTTACACGATCTTAAAACTAGAAATGTCAAAAGTGAAAATTTTGTTAATCATCATTTTGCTGAAGGAACAAGAATGTTTGACACTTTTTCAACAACAAAATGTGTCACCTGCTATGGTATAACACTCTATATACAGTGCATTGACGATAGCGATTATGTTGATGTAGAATAACTTTTTTTTATAAATATTCTAACATTGTTTTAGAGTTAAATTTACTTTTTCATTTATATTTGTAATAGACATTTTAAAGTAAGAATGGATTTTCACTCCATGGACTAACTCCAATCGAGGAATCTCACCGATGCAACTCTACACAAATCCGTCAGCTTTCAGCATTTGTATGCACGAAGTGCCGAAGTACGTTTCTGGAACATAATTGTGGAATTGCGAATCTGTTTATTGAGGGTTACAGAGAGAAATCCAAGCGAGGTAGGCCTGGTTAGATCTTCATAAATAACGGTAAATCGTTTGGAGAACTTTAACAATTTCACTTTTTTAACGAAATAATATCGGCTTCATAGATAAGCAACATTTCTCCAATATGAGCTACCCTGGTTCTGTTACCATTGCTTATGGAATCAAAATGGTGAGAGACGAATTTGAAACACCCGATATAAATATTGTAATTTGATTGCATTATATAAAAAGAATCAAAGATGCATTTAAAGGGTCGAAATTCCTAGTCTGTGTATCAGAACATCCGAAAATTTCGTTAATACTCTTAGAAGCTCGGTCTGAGAAAAGTCAATCCTTAATCGCGTCGCATCACTTTCGGTATCTAAACTTTCAATTTCGAAATAACAAAGTGAATTCGACGTATAAAATTAGGTAAACGAAAGTGACCCTTGCTAGACTTTACCCGTTATCATGTCTCTCCGCACTCCGTGTACACCCTATCGATCCTTTTCACTTGCGAATTTAACGGCCATAGCACAGCGTTCATTCTTAAGGAAAGGACGGGAGAATTCCACTTACTAATGAATATTTATCGCTTTCGTTTGACATCGCGTCGGTACTTTTTTCTGTTTATGGATTTTCCAACCAGTTCAGCGCACCATTAGTGGCATCGGAGTTTTTCCGAACAAAGGTTTTCGTTTGAGTATTTACACATGGATTCACATAGTTTGGCTGCTATTATTTTGTAGGCGTTACTAAAGTCGCTTGCCAATACGTACAGCGATAATTATATATACTTATTTCTTCTTGGGAATGCTCGGGTCGATATGTTAACACATCTTCCTTCAAAATCCTTTCTTCTTTTTCTTAATTCATAAGCCAAATGGTTAAAAGTATTTACATGTTTGGGGCTTGGGATTTGCATTGCACTTTTGGTTTCGAGTTTACGAGAAAGCCAGGTCAAGCTCATTCAAAAAGAAACCCACATCTATCAAGACTCAAGACCTATCAGAAAATAGAGGATGTTTTGAAGAAGGGAAACTTTCTAAAGATCTAAAATATATGGGACACTTAAGAAATATGAACAGAACAACTAAGAATATTCGGTTTATAGCAACCAAAAATTCATAAAGAAGGTATGCTGTTAAGACCCATAACAAGTCGCTCCACAAAGAATTTGCAGCATGGAATAGTTTGTAACCAAAACCCAAAAACGAAGCCCAAGCTATAGCTAAGATAAATTGGAATATAATGTCATAATATATAATTGCAAGATTTTCTGTTTCACGACTCTCCGTTAAAACTACCACGGAGAAAAAAAAAGTAGTGGGATCTCCAGCAGGACGACTGAAAACGCCAGAAAAATATAGCCAACTTGCGCTCAATATCCTCTACATCAAAGGTCTCACCGAAATTATAAAAAGGATGGGCAAATAATACTACATTAACACCAACTTCAGTTCGGACAATTCTGTAATACGAAGACGTGACGGAGAGGAACCCGAAGAACTAATAACGTGAGCAACCTTGCGACTGTGATACCTCTTAAGTAGGCGAGGCAAAGTAAGGATCAAGGAACACGGCATTGATTTTATGTGAATAATTTTTAAAGAAAACTTGTTGATTTAGAATAATGTTACTTCTTATATTTGCGAAACGATTTAAATCATGCACAGAAAATCTGATACCGTGAAATTTTCTTCGAAATTAATAAATAATATGCAAGGTATAAGATATGAAGTGAAATAGTAAAGTTTTTAACAACTTCGAACGAAAAGTATCCTGAAAATATTCTCAAAATAGAGAAGATTCTGAATAAGTCCGAAAGTTCAGAAATTTGGCTTTTTCGATTCAAGAAAAATTCTAACGAACAGCTACCGTAAGAACCATTTCGATGTATAGAATGTATAGATGTATAGAATTTTATTTATCCGAAAGATAATCTTGTGGCGTTAAATTTTAAATATGATTTCTGGCATATGACCGCCACGACTGGCGCGGATGTAGTCCAATTTGGAAGTCCAATTTTCGATGCCTTTTTCCAACATTTGTGGCCGTATATCGGCAATAGCACGGCGAATGTTGTCTTCCAAATGGTCAAGCGTTTGTGGCTGATCCGCATAGACCAATGACTTTACATAGCCCCACAGAAAGTAGTCTAGCGGTGTTAAATCACAAGATCCTGGAGGCCAATTCACAGGTGCAAAACGTGAAATTAGGCGGTCACCAAACGTGTCTTTCAATAAATCGATTGTGGCACGAGCTGTGTGACATGTTGCGCCGTTTTGTTGAAACCACATCTCCTGGACATCGTGGTTATTCAATTCAGGAATGAAAGAGTTAGTAATCATAGCTCTATACCGATCATCATTGACTATAACGTTCTAGCCAACATCGTTTTTGAAGAAGTACGGACCAATGATTCCACCAGCCCATAAAGCGCACCAAACAGTCAGTTTTTCTGGATGTAACGGTGTTTCGACATACACTTGAAGATAAGCTTCGCTCCAAATGCGGCAGTTTTGTTTGTTGACGTAGCCATTCAACCAGAAGTGCGCTTCATCGCTAAACAAAATTCGCTTATGAAAATCGGGAACAACGGCAATCTCGTTTTGGGCCCATTCGACGAATCTACGCCTTACTTGATGAATTCATGATGAATTGCCAAACCAAACTGAGAATAAATCACTTGACAGTTTTAAATCGGTCGCCATCTTGAACAGTAATGCCAACTTCAAGTTCTATACATCGAAAAAAACACCCATTACATATACATATCTTAAATAGCCGATTGGTTTTAGAATTTGTTCTTCAAATCCACTTGCATGAATACTCAACGTTCAATCCAAATTTATAAAGCGTGGTACTATTATTAATCTTAATATTATCTCTAAAATTAAACTTTAGACCATTTAATTCCGAGGTGAAACAATTTGGTAAAAATTTTATGTTCTATGAAAACATACACAATTCCTTCCAGTGAAAGCCTTGATTAAAAACTGTTGAAGAAAACCTTTCTGCTACTAATGTGTTGAAAATATATATAAAAAAAACACTTTTATTCAATTTAATTTAATTTTTCTAAGCATGCATAACATTCGCTTGCATCACGTTCCTTTACTTACGTATTCGATTTTGCCGGCAAAGTAGCTGGGTGCGGCGCTAATGGTATTAGACTTGCTGTAGCGCCTTAATATTGACTCCTGCAGTTTTTTTCGGAAACTTTTAATGGCGGTTTGAGTGAAACGCGTCGATATATAGATTGATCTCCTTTAATCTTGGGCACCGTATCCCGACCTTAGTATTAGTAATTTTGCGTTTGTCTTGTTGTTTAGACGCTGAACATGTGGTACGGAGCTCAACGGGTGAGTAGTCCTAATCTAACATCCCAAAAACAATGCTCATCTTGACATTTTTGAGAATACTTACTTATTGATAGCGGGTAGCGTATTCTCGTGTAATTCGGTGTGAAGACTAAAATAATATTTGAACATACATTTCGATATGTATTATATTTGATTTGTTTTCTAAATGGTGGTCTACAATATCTTGAAAATTCTAAGTGTTTTATAGTTTTTAAAGGTTGGCATGATACTTTATCTCTATTTTCTTCTCTATGGAAATATTTTCCAAATGAATATTATATTTTACATTTATTACACCATTATTTTCGCACCATGCTTTGATGCAATCTCTTTAATTGAAGATTGTATTTTCGTATATTTTAAATGCTGAAATGATAAATATAAGTATCCATCTAGCACATTTCATTAATATTTAACTAGCTAAAGTCCCAAGAATGGCGAAAACCGATTGAACCCCTATCTGTCGGAACTTCTTATAATGTTAATAATAATAGTGATAATAACTGAACAAATGACGTGAAACGTGCCGATTTTCTTTATTTGTAACTAAAGATGCGACCATTTCTTTTTTACAAATAGAAAAATACAAGCTCATTCACTATTGTCTATTTTATTAGGTAGGGAATTATTTTAATCAGTGAAACCAGTTTGAATACTGTCCTATATATCTTTTTTAAAATAAATATGTTAAATTAATTGAAAGCGACCTTCAAAATGTCTCAAGACGAATTGTAATGGTTGAAAGTTGAAAAAAATAAATATACAATAAGGCATCCAAGAGAAACATCGGCGATCTTTTATCGTTACTGTTACAAATTTTAGAATTTGCGATTGTAATAAAGTCGCATTTACTTAAAAATTGCAATTGCAATTGCAAAAATGCAATATTTTAAGCTTTTCTTGAAGAAAACTGCATGCTTTAAAACTTCATCTATCAGAGCTTATGTGTAATTTAAACATTGATTTATATCGAAAGCTAGTTTTCCAAGGCAAATGGATAAAAAGTTCATATTTTTTCACTAATCTAGTGTGCGGCTTAAAAAAAGTTTCCCATTTAGTGCAGATTTAATTTGACACACTGTATATCAAATCATTCATAAAATGTATTGTCTTTCATTGGTCCATCTTTATTTGTCTACTAGTTGATGTTGAGAATAAAGATAATTAAAAAATATATGGATAACAACAACAATAACCGTTCTAATGCGTTATTAGGTTTCTTTAATAATAACGAAAATTTAAATAATTTTTTTTTATCCAAAATTACGAATTAATGCAACCGGCTCACCGGGTGGCATTTTCGTCATATCATTATTATTTGCCTACCGCATAAAGGTGCTAAGGGTCACCTAATTTATGTGCATAATTTGCTAGAACAGTTTCTCTTTGAAATTTACTCCGCAAAATCAATGCGGCAGTCAGGATTTTGGACAACACGAAATGGCTATTAAATCTAAGTAATTGGTTTCGCCGCAAAAATAAACTTTTAAATGATTTACTTTGAATGATTTTAGACGCAAGAAATGTGCATCTAGGAAAAACTTAAGGATCTGCCTAGAAAAACAAATTTCAAATGTTCCATACCATGAGACCATATATAAATAATACAATATAAGAAATAATAAAAACTAAAATTCTTACATTCAGATCGTTATTATTTATTAACACTTTACTTTTTCTATATATAGTTATAGACTGCTCTAAAAGTATTAAAATTCTAACTGCTCTAAAAGTATTAAAATTCTAACTACTCAACATGAGGGGTGTATGTGACATGATGAAATGTGTCTAGAAAGTAGCTTTCGAGTTGTTCACATTCTTCATATTAATATATTATTAAACGAGCACTTTATGATAGCCATGACCCAACTGAATAATGGCCATAACTTATTTTCCTTTTCTAGCAGAATAAGGTTTTTAAAGATTAAATTTAATTAAGAAATTACAGATTAGTATCTTACATTTTGGTAAATTGTGTTCTTCGGTTGATTTTTTTATGCAGTTTTGAGATTTGCATTTTCATTGCTTGATGATAATTTTGAGAGGCTCCAGGAATCGAATCGAACCTTGTTATAATATTTGTATCCTATGTAATTATATAAAAGCAATAAACAGTGACCAAATATACTTAGTTGAAAATATAAAATCCATTTGTATGACTTGGCCACAGTAAACTCGATTTCAGCTAAAACTGTTTCTTTAATACAGTGCAGATTTACAGCCAATATTGATTTTGTTGGGCAAATTTTATTTAGAAGGAGGCGGGTAGTAGCAGGAATTATTTTCTTTGTTATACATGTCACTGCTAATGGCAAATAAGAATAATAAGGGATTGTTTTATATTTTTTCTCAACTCTTCTACCTATTTTTTAAGGGTAAATCGTTCGCTGGAGTGTACTTTGTGAACTCAGTTTAATCGTTTATCTTTCTTTAAACTAAGTGGCTGCGAAATAATTTGAGTGTTTTTGAAGGTGACCGTGTATGAGTTTAATAACAATAAAATAATAATGGCATTTTTAAAATGTCACACTCTTGTGTTAAAGTAAAGCATTTACACCTATTGCATAGAATATATATTTATTGTTTTATAAATAAATAATAACTCATCGCGTTATAATAATAATAGTCAGTTAATGATTTCCGTTCGAATTTTAACTTATCCTCATTTATACAAATGACCAAGAGTAAGACAGCATTGCTCCATCACTTTCTCTAATGGAAAATTTGCCTTACTTTTCTATCAGGCTTATGCCATTCCACTTTAGATAGAGTTCACTGCCTGGGGAGCATAGGACAACTTTCCCTTTTAAGACGTTAGGTGCGCTGAAGCTTGAAGCCCCGCTAACCCTACAAATCAATCGTGTCCACGTATACTGACCGCTTAACGAGAGGGGTCCGTCAAGTGACCAAGGTTGCAAATTATGCTCCGGTTTCCGGAGTTAGGAGGTCAATGGCGTCTCACTGCTTTTAATCACGCCATCTACGGCGGGCCATTAGGATTTGTCGTGTGTCCTAGACGGGTTTTTATGTTTGAGGTGCCTTATTGAAACTTTTTGACCTCGGCGAAAGCACGCTAAAATATGCCGGTGATTAAAGTCGATGATAAATGATTTAATTTAAAATCCACATTTTTATTGCGTTAAAAAAATGTGGAGGTATTACTTTTACGCAAATAGCGTATTTCTATTATTATATTTATTTCAGAAAACCGGTTGGTTTTGCGTCTGGTACTTGAAATTTAAATAAATTAAAGCAAAAGTTTGGTTATTATACTATATTAAGGCTATGCGCGTTACTAGTTTAGGTATGGTCTATTCATAGATACAAGAAAGTGAACAATTGCTTTTGAATGACATTATCCAAGGGTGGTCATTAACATACAATGAAATGTGGGAGACGCCCCACATTAATAATTACTTCTGGCACTAGTCGACTTCTGTAAACATTCTCTTCTTCGATGACATGTTCTACACATTTTTTCTAATTAGATGCACATATTTTTGCTACTTTACTTTTAATTAATTCTATTGCCCCAGAACTAAATTTCGGCTAGGTGTTGTTTCTTCTTAAACTGGGTTTTATCTGACCCCATATCAGTTCTATCCGATTAAAATTGCAGTGCTATGGTGGAAGGCGGATAACTTCTTATCAAACGTTTTTGTGTTGGAATTTTCAATTATCAAGCAAAAAATGTTGAATGACTTCTTTAGTCGATGATGAATTCGGTATTTTTGTCGCTTGTGCAAAATGGTAGCTCGCGTTGTCCATCACGACAACACTGTTTGTTAGACTATTGGGAATCAATTTTTCAGAAAACTATTTTTCAAAGATGTCTGCTGTCATGTTTTCGTAGTAGTCAACCTTTACTTCTTTGACATATTTTGCAGAAAGCAACAAAGCGTTATCTACCCCACTAGCTTCAGAGCCCGCATGTGCGCCCTTAAACTTAGCCTGATCTTTTGAAGAATTATTTACTTGTTTAATATAACGTATGATTGATTGATTGCATTTGTAGTGTGCGCCTTTAAAAATTTAATAACGAACTGGTGGTCAGAAATAATTTTGAGGAAATTGTTCTTATTCCTGTTGCCATAAAGCTTAATAAAATTTAACTCTATATCCCACAATAACACTAGTGGATTAAAAAAAAAAACAAAATTCGACCCAATTTGGGACACCGGGTCATGGCCGCGCGTAGTAGACCAACGACAACAAACACATCTACATAACCGGAGGAAATGGGTCATTTCGTAATGTCCCAACTTGCAAATTAATCTTGCGTCCCCGCGACGTGTCAAAAATTAACAACCTCGAAAACTCACGGGTCAATCATACGCCCTAAATGTTTATTTAAAAGGGCCAATTTTTATGGCCATTTTATATGCAAATGCCGATTCGTATATGCGTTGTTGTTTTCTTCGATAAGAAATTCTAAAACCGGTCACGGCATGCCGTGTTGCCGGCAATCCTTCATATATGACCTTGGCCATCCCCACCGCCGCTCATTAGCGAAATCATTTTTACATTCCTTATCGAGGGGAGGTGATTGTTGGTGTTGTGTGTTAGGGTTCGTTTCAATCGTTTCCCGTGGTTTAGCGAAAACGCGCGCTCCGAAACGGTCTTAGTTGGATTTTGGCTGGTTGCGGCGCGAAAGTTCGGTGACAGAAAGACGTCGCAGATGCTGAATTTTGACTTTGATGCGGATACCGCTTTCGCTGTCGTTACCGTACCGAATATGGTAAGGACACTACTTAAGATCGTTTAGAATAACGGATTAAAAGATCGAACTTGAACTCTGGACGACTCGGCTTTTGACAAAACAATTTTCTGGTTCTGCAAGATCTTTTAGAAATATAACTTAAGCTGCAAAATTGTAACAAGTTTTTTTTAAAACAACACACTAAATAGCTAAAGTTGTTAGGACATTTCGAAATAGCAAAATTAGGAAATATCATAAATTCCATTTCTTTAACTAAACTTAGCAACGCCCGCTTCGGCGAAATAACCTGCTTATTGTTAAAAAGTTACCTACCTTGTTGCTGTTGTGTGCTACGGTCAGTCCAATTTATTTTCGTCCTTTGCTTTCACTTAAGTGTTGTGCACACATGAGAGATAAAGAGAGAGAGAAATGAAAGTCTGTCTCGGTAGAAAGGTCAGATGTTCGAAAAATCCCTCTAGTGTGTACCCAAATAATACGGTAGGATTAAAAAAGCCACTGCGTATTTTATAAAAAAAAACTATTTCTTGTTTCGCTGCAATATTATCTAAGCAGTAAATCTATAATAAATTTTGGAGTTTTAGAGAGGCATTAACCAACAAGTCCTTGCTTATACGGTCAATCTCACTCTGTGGATGCTGATTGTTGGTTTTAAAAGAGGGTGGTTAAAAGTTTATTTTTTTCGTATTTATTAACATTTTCCCAAGATATTCGGTTTGGGCTGTATTTTGTATTTTGTTATTCCTCTTTAGTTTTTTCTGGGAGAACAATCCGATTTGATAATGTATTCTGCCTAACGCAAGTAATCGGGAAATATCTCGGCACCAATATACCAATACCGTACCAATTAACAAGCTATGGGCGAAATTAGAACACACAAATGTAAATCACACGCTTATTAAAGGAATAAAAAATCTGTACGACTAATCAACATCACCAATTAAAATCGGAAAATAGTATCGAGAGAATTTGAAGTCATAAAGGGGTTATGCATCTCACCCACATTGTTTAAAATATATGTAGCAGAAGCTTTATGCTCTTGGAAATGGAAATGTAAGTTTAGGTACAGTGATTGATGGAATTATAATATACAGAGTGTTCCATTTGATATTTTCACGAAAATTTTTCACTTCGACTCACCCTCTATAGAAATTCGAACTAACACAAGTATAGGTACCACTTTATAAAATTGCTGGCGTAATAAAATTATAGCTGTCGGAAACGGCATCAAAAATGTAAGATGTCAAACACAGGGCGGGGCATTTTTGATGAAAAAATGGTTCTAAATCCAAAAACCCTCAGATCATAAATGATTGGATATAAATGGCCGTATCTATTAATGCCATAATATACAGGGGTTTTCATTTAAAAAGATATAAGTTTGATTTCCCACATATTTGTACTTCACCCTGTATATGAAAATAATTTTAACACACACCATTGCACACCGTATATAATATATTTTATTGATTTCTAGTCGGTTTCTTTATTAGCAAAAAAGTCCATATTTTAGTTTTCAAAGAGAATCGTTTATATTACAGGCTGCGAGTTACGGAAAGAAAAATGGGATTTGGTATGCTGCACCAGGAGGTCAAGGCTGGAGTAAAGCGACCAGCCGGAAAGCCTCCATAGTGGAAACCGACGCTCCTCCACCAGGAGGTGGCGCTACCATTAAGCCAAGTTCCGGGCGTGTTATTAGGATAATTAATAATATGGACCATACTGTACAGGTAAGAAAGTCTTACTCGGGGAAACTGGAACCTGTGGTGGAAGATCAAGAAACTTACGTTTATAACCACTTGAAGAAAGTCTTAAAGTGTAAATTACAAACACAAATGAGGATGTGATCTGGACAAGAGAGAACCTTGCAAACTTGTTCCGTTCGGAGAGACCAGTTTTTTTCAGTTTGGATACAAAGGCAGTAGTACCATATTACAAACGCTTCAACAATTTCTTGATCATTTTGAGTTAAATTTTTATTTTATTAACAGGATTGACTTGAAAACTCTTATTGGCGCTCTGTTCATGTGCCACAATGTTATTATTTGTCTCTTACCTATAAAAATTTAGCTGTTTTGACCTAGTTTCAATGTATGTTAAACTTGCAAATTGCATTTGATATTTAATATGCATTTAGATCGACTCACCGATCCTTGACGAAGTTCGCGTGGCGTAAATGTGGATTTATAGCTCCTTTTTAAAGCAACAATCTTAGATTTGATGCCGTATACAACAATATGTTATTAGGGCAATCCAAATTGTATAGAATTGCACACTTAGTAGTTGGCCTACTCTAGTTTCGAGGAGGCGTATGTGCAACAGAATGTAAGCAAACTGTTGTTGAATAAAAACCAAGTTCCAAGTTTTAATCTTCAATTTCGATCAATTTTTTCTGTCAATTTGCTAGTCAATTAAAAATCAACAATGTTCATATTTTAAACATTTCTTTATGGGACAGTCTACTTCTGCATTGCTTTTTAAATTGAATTTAGTTCAAGGTTTAGGGTTGAGGCATTAGTTAAGGTTGTAAATATCCTACAAAGATCTTTGAAACAACCCAACCGTATACCGGCTGGCGCAATAGTGAGACAAGCACGATATCTTCCATATTTATGGCAACAGAAAAGTTTAAATATGAAAAAAAAATCTTTTGTTTGAACGGAAGTTCAGTCAGAACTTTACCCCATAAGAATACAAAATAGTTCTCTGTAAAATCAAAATAAATATATGGTATAATGACTATTCAATAAAGATTATAATTTTTCTAATAATATGTATTACTTATAAAATGTACATTTTGAAACAGAAACAATATCGAACAAAAGAAATAGTTTTGAAAATATTAACCTTCAAAACGATCAGTCAGAGACCCGTACTATGTTATATAATTGAAATTGCTCTTTGAAGTGGCTATTCGAAAATTCAATAATATACTGGGTGTCTCATCTAAGAAAATGGAGAAAAGTATCATTTTACGAAACGTGGCAACACCGACTATTTTAAGAAAATATTTTAAATTTTCGATAGATAGAAAAAAGTTTAAAAAGCTAATAAGCTACCCAGCAAAGATGGTTTAAACATATCCCGAATTCTGAAAATGATGGCTAATAAGATCGAAGCGGTGCATCACAGACCCATACTCAGATATATAGTTTAATTTGTCTTTGAAAGGACTATCCAACAATACAATAAAATATAGGCTGTTCTGTTTAAAAAAAATGTAACTTTGTTTTAGCACACTGTGTATAAAAAAGTGACTATTAGGAAAATAAAAAAATAAAGGTCATTTTAATAGAAACAACTTTTGTATCTACTTTTTTTTGTAACCCCCGTAAGTTTCAAGATGAGGTATAGGCCCCTCTTAAACAGCCCACCCTGTGCAGTTATTTGTTGCTCACTTTTTTATAATTAAGTAATGACAAACTTTGAAATAATGAACGAACTTAAAATGCTTAATTAAAAATAAACTCAACTCAGCTGTTCAACGTGTCAATATTTCCTAAAATTTGTTGTGTAATTTTTTTGTTTGTGTAATTGTTGTGTAATTAACTGGGCATATAGTAATAGGTTAACGCATCTTTGTATACATTAACCGAAGTAAAACATTGTTTAAGGTAACACCTTATATACATTCGATTTTCTTAATGCCCATTTTTGTATTATAACGTAGATTATAAAAAGCATCTTATGAACATTTCAATCTACAGGGTGTTTCAAAAGAGTGATTGTTTAAAGTAAAAGGTAATTGATTATATAAACGTTGAATCAACAGTCAACCATTACGAGGATGTCGCGCTATAAAGTTAACGTTTTAGTTTCTTCTTAATTTGATTGGTATTAGTATTATAAAAATACACTTAATACATATTTTTTCACTTTTTTGAATGATCAGGGAAGACTGAATTAGACTACACTTATCATGTTTCCTTACTGAATTCAAAGTAGAACTTAAGCATTAACATGAAAAAATTAAAATTTCGTCTTTTGCGTTTTCTTCATAAACTTAATCTTTAAATAAAGAAAATAAAACATAAAACACTGCATGTCGATTTTTCTTTTCATTAAATTTATTTAGAAAGAATGAAGAAATTGCTTCTTATATTGTTTATACTTCCATAGAATTTTTTTTAAGAAAAAAAAAATAAAAACTTTATTTTTCAGGCTTGTTGACTTTTAACCGAATTTAATCAAGCCTTTAAGTTTTATGTATTTGTTTTCAAACACCCTCTATATTTTTTGTTTTATATCACTTTTAAATTGCGTTCAGAAAGTTTCCAATTTATCGCAATGTATGAAAATTATTTCTAATTAATGACTAATGTATAATTTATTCAAAGTGCTAATTCGTATTTTTATTTTTTACAGTGCCGAGTGTTACTAAATTTACGCACCTCGCAACCTTTTGAAGAGGTTCTGGAAGACTTGGGTCAAGTACTAAAAATGAACGGAGCTAAACGAATGTATACGGTGTCCGGTCAAGAAGTGCGAAGCTTTTCCCAACTTAGGAACGAGTTCGCCGACGTGGATACTTTTTACCTCGGTAAATAAACTATTGGGTTGTTCGGAAAGTCATTTCGTTTTTTTTTTTTGGGGAACATGAAAGACAGTTTTCGTATAATGAATAAATATTTTATTAAATTATATATTGGCCATTCTGGTCCAACACCTTTTGCCATCTTTCTGGCAGTAACATAATTCCCCTCCCATAAAAGTTTTGGTCCTTGCTGGCAAAAAACTGGTTCAGGTGGTTTTTGACATCTTCATTTGAGGTAAAGGTTTTGCCATCCAAAAAATTTTGCAGGGACCGGAACAAATAGTAGTCGGAAGGCGCCAGATCGGGAGAATATGGTGGATGTTGCAGTACGTCCCATTCAAGCTGTAAAAGTTTTTGGCGAGTGACCAAACTTGTGTGAGGTCTCGCATTATCCTGGTGGAACACTACACCCTTCCTGTTGATTAATTCGGGCCTCTTCTCTTTAAGTGAATCATTCAATTTGTCCAGTTGATGACAATAGACTTCTGAATTAATCGTTGTATTGTCCGGCAAAAGCTCAAAAAAAAAAACGATTCCTTTGACATCCCACCAAACGGAGAGCATCACCTTTTTTTGGTGAATGTTGGCTTTTGACACGCTTTGAGTCGGTTCATCTTTTCTGCTCCATGACCTCTTGCGTTTAACATTGTTGTATACAACCCATTTTTCGTCCCCAGTAATAATCCGCTTCAAAAATGGATCATTTTCTTGACGTTTGAGGAGCGAATCACACACGTCAACGCGACGACACAAATTTCGCTCCGTAAGGACATGGGGTACCCACACATCGAGCTTCGAGAATAAGCCCATGCCTTTCAAATGGCCATAAACAGTCGACAAATTTAATCTCTCACCGATCTCTCGTGTGGTTATTCGCCGATTTGCATCAACTAATGCCTTTATCGCATCTTTGTCAGCTTCGACCGGCCTTCCAGACCGTGGTGCATCTTCGACACCAAAATTGCCGGATCGAAATTTTGCAAACCAGTTCTGGCACTGGCGTACTGTTAACACGCCTTCTCCATACACATCCGTCAATTTTTTTCTCGCTTGGACAGCATTTTTACCATTTCTGAAGTAAAAAAGTAAAATATGACGAAAATGCTGCTTATTGCTCTCCATATTTAAAAGGGCACCAACCAAAAACTACTGAGTAGAATTAATAGAACTTTTTCACACACAAGCCTTGCAATATCAGCTCTCAAGACATATAATGGTTATGCGACTTAAGTGTGAAGTTGGTTTCGAAAAAACGTAATTAAGTCCTCTGACGGGAAAAAACGAAATGACTTTCCGAACAACCTTATACAAATAATTGCCCTCATTCTGCGTCACCACATCGATTTAAAATTTAAAGATGTTCATTTCGTAAAAGGGGTATCTTTCGGCACTGTAAGTCTTTCTTTGGTTTGAATACTACCTCTGACATTGACCACTAGGGTAGCCAGTCAAATTTTTCAAATCATAATGATGTTTTCGGTTTCAGATACTTCTCCAGGGGTCGGCACAGTGGTGAACGCACCGCCGGTAGGTGTAATGCTTTCCCCGGTGAGGAGGGGACGATCGAGAGGTCCCCAAACTGCCATCGTAGAAGATATAAGCAAGCAACGCCGGGCGAGAAGTAAAAGCAGACCTCGGGCGCTTTACGCACCTGAAAATGAAATTATCAGGACCAACGGTAAGACCATCTGATTACTTATTAATTAATTTTCTTGGTCAGGGCTCTGATACCTAAGTCAAAACAAACTTCAGTACACTGTTACTGTTAAATAACTTTTGATTAACAAATCACATTTTATCCACACTATTAATTCTAAATGATCGCTCCCAGTAAGCTCTCGGTAAATACAGGATAACAGACGGAATGAAGAAAAGGAGAAAAAATCACCGGAATTGATGGTTCTCAAAGAGTCCGTGATAGTTCGGTAGATTTTCGTCGTACTGACTTATAAAGCGACGCATGCTCTCTTGCGACAACTTCACTCCCTGCGTTGTTTTCATTTTATTATATTGTCCCTCTTTTCCATTATCGAAATATGAAAATTAAAAAAAAATCTGGTTGCTCTGATAAACTCATCATTTCATAGACTGGCGATCATTTTAAATTATCTCCAATATAAAGGTCTCCGGTAAATAGGCATTTTGAACCGATTTCGAAATAGTTAAAAAAATTAAACCAGTACAATAAAAAAGACGATTACAATAATTAATAAAATTAATAAAATCGCAAATCAATCCCAACATGTGAATTGGCTTTTTATGTGAGTTAGGATAGTTGATTCTGAAACTCGTAAATCCAGTGGTGCAATATGATTTAAAAAATATCCATTATGTTTTTTTTCTTTCTTAAATACTTACTAGAAAAAAATTGAAGTTTAAAAATTTGTGCATATAAAAAACTATTACGACGAGATTTGTATTAACAATCAATAATTAATAATTCCTTAAATATCTACCAGACTTTCATTAATACCTGGTATGTTCCGTACCCGGCATCAATTTTCTGGTTGGAGTTTTTCTAATTTTTCTATATTTGAATGACTTATTTACAAGTCACGCGCTCATTTCCGCGAAGAGATTTAGTAGAGCTCGTTTTAAAACTTTCTTCGTTTCGTAAAATGCAAATTCTTTCGTGGCATTTAATCATTTTCACGCAAAATCTCAATCGAAACTTTCACGGCATGTATTTTTAAAAATTTCACGCAAGTTAAAATTGAACAAATTGCGACAAATAAATGAAACACCGCTAGATTAAAATAAGATTGGGTTAATTTCTAATCTAGAGATTATTGCAGACGATAACCTTTATCAACAAAATTCTTCTTGGATATTTCTAATTTACACCCTGCATTAAAACTATTCCACCAACTCTCGGAAAAAAATTAATGTTAGAAAATTGACAAAACGTATTTTTATGAACCCTTATTATTTTGGACTCTTCGATATACAATAAACTAAGTCCTAAAAAATTAACACTAAAATAATAAATGACCACCATCAGCTACGACAAAAGCTACGAATTAGAATAAGAAACATTTATCAATATGCTTCTTCTTCTTCTTCTACTTCTTGGAGATCTGTCGATCTGTTAATTCTGAAGCTGCCTCTGCATCTTTTCCTGCGATGTGGATTGCCAACTATCTTTCCACCTTTTAGGTGGTCTCCCGGGAGGTCTTGGGCCGGGCGGTTTGTTTTCCAGGACTATTCTTGGAAGTCTGTTCTCGTCCATAGGTCTTACATTGTTGTACCACTGCCTCTTACGTTGTCTTCCCCATCTCACAATATCTTGTATCCCGCACTGCTCTCTGACATCTGTGTTTCTTACTCTGTCTCTTCTTGTTTTCATCTCTGCTACCCTTAGCATTTGTTTCGTCTTATTGGTGTCTTCGCAGACTTCCTTGCCATATGTCACGATGAGTCTGATACAAGTCTTGTAGATTCTAATTTTTCTGATAGTGCGGATGCTTTGTTAATCTGGCTCCTTATGTCTTTAACTGTCTGATTCCTCCCGGTGTTGGGTTATTTCCAGTGAATTGATCTCCTACCTTGACCTTTGTTATTTAGGTTGTGGATTATTTCGTTATGTTTGCTGGTGCCTTATTTTCCATTAATATCTGTAAAACGTCTCCCAATCGGACCCTATCAAATCCCTTTATTAGGTCAATGAAGCAGATATACACTGGCATGTGTACTCTCTAGGTATGTAGGTTGATGATGTCAGAAGATGCCCGATGATGCATAGTGCCTAAAGGACAAGATTGAAAGTTATTTCGAGATGATGGAGTTTATTTAAGCCCTAAGGAGCCTAACTATAATGGGAGGGGACTGTGCACAATTTTTCTAACATAATAAAAAAAGTAAAGTTGGCAACGTCGCCTCCAAAAGAAATAAATATTACAATGTCAACCAACGATTTTGTAAAATAAGTAAATTCAATTGATTTAGTTATTCTTTACAGATTACACATTATTGGAAGTATTGAAAGAGGAGCCCGTACGGGTGACTGTAAAGGGACTACGACGCACTTTTTATCCCCCCATTCATCATGCGCCAATGGATAACACGCCACCAGAGAAAAAAATGATGCTGGAATGGGTGTATCCTTTAAGAACATTGTAGATAACAAACTTCTTGTTGCGAAGCAACTACTCCGTAAAATGCCTATAATATTTCAAATATTATACTGTTCCGCTGTTTTAAATAATATAACACATCAACCAAAATCATGCATTTCTTATAATTTACAGTATAAAATGCGGCACGTGCATTTCGTGTATGTAATTCATATTTCATTTGATAAAACATCCACAAGAAACGTGGTAGTGAAATTTTACATGCTGGCCCATTGACACGCAATAGCTGACGTCAGAGTGTAAGTTACTTGAGACTCGAAGCAAACTATTTGGACGAAATCTCCATAAATGTATCCCAAATGCATCCGCTAATTAAACACTTATCTACATTGCCATAAAACACGAATTTAGGAAATAATGCAAACTTATTTTTAAAATTTGACCTTCTAGTTTGAAGTTAGTAATGTTTCATATACGTGGAAATTTTGTCCTCGAAACCAATGTACGCCTCAAATAAGGGTACGTGTGGATATATTAAAAACATGCCGTTATACACGCAGGTGGAGAATTTCGAAGAAAAAATTTAAATACCCCCACTGAACAAAGGTATGGAAGGATGGATGGATGATATTTTTATATCATGAAATATTGGATTTTAAATGTTCTTGATTTTACGTTCATTATAATCAACCGATATAAGCTGATCAGTGATCCTTAAAATAATATTAGATACGGGTATAGGGGGACAGATTCCAGGAAAAATTTATGGGTGCTTCCAACTGGTGAATTGCTTTATTTCGTGGCCGCTGTTGCAGTAATGTTCGATAGGGATGAAGAGACACAAAGACATTATATAGGACATACTGAAGACATCCAGTGGTAAGTAGCTTAATATATTACGAAAGAAAATAGCGCCCCTTCCCTATAGCGAAAACATAACATGATTGATATTCATCATATCATATTATTATTCATTACCATCCACAACATTGACTTACCATCAAACGGTGTTTCCTGTGATCCTCTACCCTCGTTCCATCTTGTGGTGTTACTGGCAAGTCTTTTATCTCTATCCACACGAAATGAAGATGCATATCTTCATTTCGTGTTGTGTGCTGCTGACGAAAAACAGAAGACTTCACAAATACTGAGCTTTTTTAGAGAATTATCTGCTTCTGAACTCTCAACAGCATCAATGAACGTGCCCGGTGTCTGGTTATAATCTCAAAGACCCTCTACAGGCTTCATCCTTAATTTTTTGAGAAAACTGTAAATACAAAAGTTTTGGATTTTATTTTAAACATGACAGAATGGTTTTTTCGCCGTTATTGATATGACAGTTTTGAATATTTTTCAGAATTTTGTTATTTGCATTTTTACTCTAATTAATATGATAATTCTTTTTTAATGACATTATAAAAAATTAACACTTATTTAATCTCACTATCTATAATTATGATTCAAAAATAGAGTGTTCTATTGAAAACAAAAATAACGTGGTATTATCCGATGTTCATTTGCTTAATGGTACAGGAACTCATGGCCGGTGAGGGCAAATGTTGTTATTTAAATTCTGTATTGTTAAATACCTTTATTTTTGAATTTGCAACAATCAACAGAAAGCAAAGAAAAGGATTTGAACTATGCTATGTAAACTCAACACGTGAAAAAGCTATAATTGAAAACTACTTTAGGATTATTTTTTACTTCTTTCTTGCGGGAATTTACTTTGAAGCGAAAAAACAATTCATTAAAATGATAAATAAGCTATTCTATAGACCAAGAAGTTGATTTTTATTTTATAAAAAAAATAGAAAACATTAATACAATGTCTTTGTTGAAACATCATTGTTCATTAATACCCTATTTCATTCACCATAGACGTTTATCAAAATGGAATTTAACATCACCTCATATTCATTGTCACAGCAATTAATTGCAATCTAGTATTATGCAAACGGAAAAGAATACTTGTATTATTTCATTAAAATACTATAAGGTTGTTCGGAAAGTAATTTCGTTTTTTCCCGTCAGAGGAATTAATTACGTTTTTTCGAAACCAACTTCACACTTAAGCCGCATAACCATTATATGTCTTGAGAGCTGATATTGCAAGGCTTGTGTGTGAAAAAGTTCTATTAATTCTACGCAGTAGTTTTTGGTTGGTGCCCTTTTAAATATGGAGAGCAATAAGAAGCATTTTCGTCATATTTTACTTTTTTACTTCAGAAAAGGTAAAAATGCTGTCCAAGGGAGAAAAAAATTGATGGATGTGTATGGAGAAGGTGTGTTAACAGTACGCCAGTGCCAGAACTGGTTTGCAAAATTTCGATCCGGCAATTTTAATATCGAAGATGCACCACGGTCTGGAAGGCCGGTCGAAGCTGACAAAGATGCGATAAAGGCATTAGTTGATGCAAATCGGCGAATAACCACACGAGAGATCGGTGAGAGGTTAGATTAGTCGAATTCGACTGTTTATGGCCATTTGAAAGGCATGGGCTTAACCTCGAAGCTCGATGTGTGGGTGCCCCATGTCCTTACGGAGCGAAATTTGTGTCGTCGCGTTGACGTGTGTGATTCGCTCCTCAAACGTCAAGAAAATGATCCATTTTTGAAGCGGATTATTATTGGGGACGAAAAATGGGTTGTATACAACAATGTTAAACGCAAGAGGTCATGGAGCAGAAAAGATGAACCGGCTCAAAGCGTGTCACCAAAAAAAGGTGATGCTCTCCGTTTGGTGGGATGTCAAAGGAATCGTTTTTTTTTGAGCTTTTGCCGGACAATACAACGATTAATTCAGAAATCTATTGTCATCAACTGGACAAATTGAATGATTCACTTAAAGAGAAGAGGCCCAAAATAAACAACAGGAAGGGTGTAGTGTTCCACCAGGATAATGCGAGACCTCACACAAGTTTGGTCACTCGCCAAAAACTTTTACAGCTTGAATGGGACGTACTGCAACATCCACCATATTCTCCAGATCTGGCGCCTTCCGACTACTATTTGTTCCGGTCCCTGCAAAATTTTTTGGATAGCAAAACCTTTACCTCAAATGAAGATGTCAAAAACCACCTGAACCAGTTTTTTGCCAGCAAGGACCAAAACTTTTATGGGAGGGGAATTATGTTACTGCCAGAAAGATGGCAAAAGGTGTTGGACCAGAATGGCCAATATATAATTTAATAAAATATTTATTCATTATACGAAAACTGTCTTTCATGTTCCCCAAAAAAAACGAAATGACTTTCCGAACAACCCAATAGAAATTATTAGTTGAAACCATTGTAGCAATTATTTTAAAGAGCTGATGATATGATATGATGATATGATGATGATGATAATATAATAATATGTTTTTGATGTTTATGTACGACATTTACATAAGAAATCGCAAAAATTTCTTTACCAAGATAAAGGGATCTTTATCTAGAAAGACCAGCACCCTTCATTAGAGGTTTGGAAAGTTCTTTACCAGTACACTTTACCTTTGATATTGCGAATCGATTAAATTCGGTAATGTGGGAAACATTTTCTAGCATTATACTTTGAAAGAATGCGTTATTGATTTCAATTGCGTAGCGAACAATATATCACCAATTGTTTATGAAACATGAACAATGGAATGCGCAGGGCATTTTGACTTTAACCAAAAAAATATGATAGTAGCCATAACATTTTTTATTTCATTGTGATGACGGATTGAAATTTATTTTGTTTTGCTCAATTCTCTTCCAAATGTGAATGATAAATTATGTATACAACGAATAACAATTATTTCAATATGAAACAGTATGGATTTGCATCCATCAAGAGAGATGGTGGCGTCAGGTCAGAGGGCTGGAAGGAATAGAAAAACTCAAGCGCACATAAGAATATGGAGCACGGAGACGTTACAGACGTTGTACGTTTTCGGAATGGGCGAATTTGACGTTGGAGTGGCCGCTGTCGCTTTTTCGCAATTGGTACGTTTGATGCTATCAATAATTAACCTAATACATCATTATTGTTTTCTGGATTACAGAGAAAATTCTATATTTTTCAAAGAGTCGATACTTGTTATTAAATTAACTACTATGGGCAGTTTTTTTTCGAGACATTCGAAAAGCATTTTTTAAATTAGAGAAAATTAATATAATAACAATAATAATCGCTGATGTTGTGGAATTTAAGTTTTAAATGAATTATCATAATTTATCCAAAAAAAACTGTTAACCTAAAAACAAAATATTTATTGATCCATCTGAATTCTGAATTGATATCTGTACGGGGTTGATGTCCATTCCATTACTTGGTAATATAACGCAGCAATGATTTTGTTTTTGTTAGAATGGAGGAAGTTACGTCCTAGGAGTTGATGCGGGAAGAGAGAGCATTCTTTCGGTTTGGCAATGGCAGTGGGGCCATTTGCTCGGAAAAGTTGCGGTAAGTTTATTGTTAACTTAAATTAGCTACTGCCTCAACTTATTCACGTGTCCCATTTAAAACATATATAAATATATATGTAAACATATAAAACAACTTAAAACTTTGTAGTTTAGTATAGTACAAATATTAAGGGGATTGCCGATTCGGGAAGCGTTTTAAATACATACCAAACATTTAATGGTAATCCAAAGTGGGTCATTAAAAATCTTTTTTTATTACAGAATGATCTTCAGTTGCTACAAAAAACTTTAAATCTTTCAAAACTATCAACTTGCATTCCAAATTTTATACCGTAACAGTTCCCAGATGTTTTATAACATCCCGACTGTTCAATATAATCTCACCAAACATGAAACAATTTTCTTAGTATTAGAAAAAAACAGTGGATGGGTTTTTAGCAGTTTATTCTCGTAAGGAAATTAATGCTCAATTAATGAAATTACTGAGCAAAAGCACAGTGTTGCGTTGAATCACTTCGGAGCATTCCCCTAGCAATGAAAGTAATTATTGTTTTGGTCCTATTGTATATCTGATATTCAAATTTTTATATTTCTTGCAACGTATCGTGTCAAAATAATAAACGATCCGGACACGCGAATCGAGGGGTTCGCAATAAAATGAAAAATCATTATGCAAATTTTGAACTATCGACCCAAACTTGCATCTCATGTTTATAATAATCGAAAATGAATAATTTGCAAATAGATGCAAAAAAGTTTATTCCAAAAAATTTGTAACTAATTTACCTTTTAATGTTGTGTATTAGTTTAATTCGTGGTCAAGTCATATAAAAATTAAAAAAGTTTTCAAGCTATAAATCCTTAGGCTTAAAGATTTTTTTTATGTTTTTCGTTTTTTTAAAGTATCTTTTAAATGCTAAAATTGAAAATCGATGGGCTGAAAGCAATTTTCCTTAAAATCGCCAATTTAAGAAACGGGCAATGAATTATTTACACATAATATGTATGCAAGTTCGTATCAAATTGATTTTATTGATTGATTGATTGATTCATGTAGATAATGTCAAAATTTTTATCACAAGTCTGATGTGAAATTTTAAACGGGATTTCAATCAAGTATGTAAATGTGATTCTAGATGGCGTTTAAGTTTTATTGGAAAATCGGAAATTTTTCTAGAGACGCACAAGTATTAATTTGAAGAAAATAAGACCAAAAATACCCCGGCCGTTACAATCAACCGCGGGCGCAATATTTTTTTTAGAAAAATTCTATGAAAATGCTTTTACGGTGTAGAGAATATTTGCATAAATGAATACTAACAATTTTAAGTGTTGTCTCTTGTTCGTATTGAAAATATGTAGGAAAAGCAAAAATAGGTTGTTACTTTTTAACGAAATTTTCTAGATAAAAGCTTTATAGGAAAAATATTTAAGTAATATAATTACAAATAAGAATAAAAAAAATAAGATTACAAGGTTTTTTTTTTGGTTCCCATTTGCATATCCTGAACGATACTGTGAGAAAAAGTAGAATTATTGTTGGTTATTGAATATAATAATTTTTCATAAAATTTAAATATTTTTTTTTTAGTTTACTAGGGGCAAATTAAATTTAAATCTTAATTTTTAATATGTTTAACAGGATGGTAAAGATGCAATATTTTTTGGTAACTTAAATTCATCATCAAAAACCAAAAATTTTATCGTAAAAGTAGAATTGTTTACAAAAAAATTAAAGAAACAGCAACTATACAAAGTGCATAAAAATAAATTCCAAATAAATGAAGCATAATTTTTGCCTTAATCTTTTAGAAAATCTTTTGAAAAATATTGATATATAGAAAAACAATTTTTGAATTATGAAATAATAAAATTTTAATACACTAAAGTGGAACTTTATACACTTCCTATTAAGGATTTTTCTGTCCTGGGATTAGATAATATTATTTCTCTTAACTTCTTGTAGTTTTTTCAGTGTATATTTATGCATCTAATTACTATGGTTGCTTGAATTTTGTATGCTGCAAACGAGTATAAAAATTCATTTTTTCCAGACTTTACAAGAAGAATTGACTGGCGCTGTCTTCCATCCATTGGACGATAACCTCATGATAACTCACGGAAAGGGCCACCTTACGTTTTGGAATAGGCGAAAAGATGGCTTTTTTGAACGAACTGATATAATCAAACCGGTGAGCGTTTTAGCATTGATTTTTTTCTCTTGTACAACGTCAACGTGCTATTCTTGTTTATGTAGAATCTAGCAAAACAGAAAACAAAATCTGATCTGAAAAAGCAGTGATTTATATATATGATATAGGAATATGAATATCACCACCGGATTCATTAACCACCGATTTTAATTTATTTTAATTAAGATTTTCGGTCTCTTTTCGGTGTAAAGTCAGTAAATAAATTTAAGAGCGTTTGGGCAAAGTGTTCTCGACTCTACTAATACATAATTTGTGTGCATTTTACTGTCTCCGATAATTAGATCTCTAAAAAAATATTAAAACACAGTTTAGCTATTCTTCCAAAACGTATATTTTTAAAGTTTTTCACCTTTTCCAGCCGTCTAGGACACTTATAACCTCTCTACAGTTCGAACAAGACGGCGACGTCATCACGGCAGACAGTGACGGTTTCATAACGGTTTACAGCGTCGACGCCGATGGGGCTTATTTCGTGAGAATGGAATATGAGGCCCACAACAAAGGTGTAGGGGCCCTGGTGATGCTCTCAGAGGGCACTTTGCTCTCGGGAGGTGAAAAAGATAGGAGGATAGCGGCATGGGATTCATTGCAGAACTACAAGAAGATCACGGATACAAAGGTGTGAACCTACAGTCTTTTAAAAAACGGCATTATATTGCAAATCGAATTTTTGAAGCTTCCGGAACTATTCGGGGGCATTAGGTCAATATATCCGCAACGACCTGGACGAAACGATGGGAACATATATGTGGGTACAACTAAAAATAACATCCTCGAAGGTTCTCTCCAAAGGCGATTTAATCAGGTGAGTGTGATGAAAGAATATCTCGATCCGCTAGAAATAAATATCTGTTAAATAAATAGTGTTATCTTTAATAGAATCTTGAAACTCTCGCCCATGCAGAAGTGTTGAGGGGGGGGTTGGCACGAGATAGTAGCAAATACGTCTCTCGGGTAAAATCCTCCGCACATCCTCATTTTAGAAAGGTTAGAAAGCCACAGTTGTGTCCTCAAATTCGGAAAACTCAATATAAAGTTAGTTGTATACTTTGTCTCGAAGTATATCGTCTTGGCTTTTGACGGTAATTATCGCAATAGCGGACCGACGGCAATAAAAAATCAGACCATCTGACCAGATGTTTTGAATTATAAAGAATAAATATTATATTATATTTATTTAGATATAATAAAAATGATATTAGTACTACTAACTGAACATACGATGACACTAGATATATAGAAGTTACCAAAAATTACCTAAATTTTATTCAAAATATATTTCTGTTTCCCTCTCAGAGTCGCCATTAAAATTAATTACAATGTTATTTTGTATGCAAATGTAAGAATCTTCAATTTTTAGAATGTGTTGCATTTTTTCAGCTCTCAACAGTTATATTATTACTTAAAGTGGGAGTAGTTATAAAAGAAGATCCCATCTGTTCAGCTAAATGTATGTGGTACATATTGTTTTTAATTGAATATGAATTTCATACTTCTAAAAGTTGCCCTTTCCTCTAACCGAATTTAAAATAAAGATCATTTTGTAAAAAATAAATTGAATTTCAGTTTTTGTACTTGATTAATTTGGTGTGTTTTGTGGCTGTGATAGCAATTTTCAAAAGTTCCACGCTAACATTCTTCGCAAGCAGTAGCAAACAGTTTGGTCCTTCTTCTGATCCAGCATGTGCATAGTGATGCGTTTTCCTTTATTTGAAGGTGCTTTTGACTGACACTTTTTACTAGAATCAATCCATGGTTTGGATACTTTGTCGTGAGCATCAAATCTCATCTAGGTCAATTGTACATCTATTCTAGGTTGTTTTAATTTTCCAGAAGATAATTAAATCCCCAAGTGCACAATCTGTGCTAAATCATTTCCATTTGTTGGCAAGGCCAATAATTATATTGGTTTTATCTTCTTCTAACTTTCTTTTCAGTATCTCCAAAGTAGGAAAAACCTGTTTTCAAGGAAATATATTTTCCTTCTTGTTTACTATCCTTTATCGGTTGAAAATCATTACATTTTTTGGTTACTACATTATTGGTTGTTGGGAGAGAGTCCGTTGAAAGCCACGACGATATACTTCGAGACACACTGTACCTACACTTTAAAGTTCTTTATGTTGAGTTCAGCGCTGCCTGCTCAAAGAACGCGACACGAGCCGTCACTGATGTCACCCTTCATTCACCGCTTCTAATGGATGTGCGCAAATTAAAGACACAACGTATATACGGCTCATAACAACACTCATGTATACATGCTGCTCATGCGAATACGAGGGTAAAAAAAAAATTAAAAAAAAAGATTTTTACTTGCAACTCTAATAAGTAGTTCCTCAGATTTATTCTTGCCTGTCAATTGTCGACTACGACAATAAATTCCAAAACAACAAATGGTCGCTGTTTCGTTTATTTATTTAACTGGCCACAAACCTCATCATGGCCATCAGGTGCACATTTTACACCATACGTATAATACTTTTTTTTAAGGTAAAACCCAACTAACGTTATTATTAAAACAGTTATAGAAATTATTTTGATAGTCACTAGATGCAACTAGTAAGGAAAAATAAATGAAGCAAATTATTATAAAAAATGCTTACCAATATTTGATCAATTTAGTTTCGCTATTTTGTTATCTCTTTCTGCAAAGAGTTTCGACTGAAGAAGCAGAGGAATTAATTGATGTGATGTATCAACTATATATTTAGAGCTATTGCGGAATAATTCACTTTGTAGTTCACAATTTTTTAATCATATAAAAACAAAAGCGTGTATTTTAATTCTTTAGTGTACAATTTTCCAAAAGTATTGCGGATCTTTGTATTTAGGTACTCAACTTAACATTACTTACTTAAAATTAAATTATTTGAAAACTTTTTACAAGTAAATCGTATTCCGTATCCAGTACGGTTTAAATCCGACTATCCAACGACTAAGTAAAAGAAACTAAAATAGGTGAAATATTTATCATTACAGAAAAAAGGTTGGTGACAGCCATCACAAAATGTGTAAAAGTACGTACCTGTTATCCTCGTATAGCATCGCTAGTATTTGACGTCTTTATGTTGATGATTCGAGTCATCAGCTGAGGTTTAAATTGCGGTAATTTCCAGATTGTTTTCGGACACGGCAGACAACTTTGGGGTCTTTCAGTTCATCCGGACGACGAAGTATTCGCGACGGCAGGTCATGACAAAAATATTGCACTATGGCGAAAAAATAAACTTATATGGACAACTCAGGTGAGCAAATTTATGTTCCCTATAGTAGCGGCGGTTGTTAAAAGTAAAGTTCTAGTACTTGCTTTTCATTTCCATTCTTATGGTGAGTATCTTGCATTTACATTTATGTTTTATATAATTTTATATCAACCTAGGCTTAAATTAAATGGACGAATGCAATAGAAAGGTCCAAATAACTGATCGATAAAATTATACTTTGCTATACTTCTGCTAGCTGCACTGGTGTAAACCCCCAAATATATTTCAACAATAAACCGCTTTCGGTATATAAAAGAAATAGGGTTAGTTGAATGAACGAAATTCAAAAAATTCTAACTTTTTCACAGACAAGTTAGACATTGTCTATTTGATTTACAAAGTTATTCACGCAATTGCTTATTGAAAGTGTACTAGAAGACTAAATATAAAATAGTTTTTCAGATACCTTGTATAATTTGCATGTATTCTTATTTTCTGACAATTTTCAAACAATTTGTCGATACCTACCTACTTCCTGTGTTTTTTTTTATAATATTTGAATTTTATAAAAAAGTATAGGAATTTCTGAATTAATAAAATAAAGCCATTTATTAATAATACATCTTAATAAATTAAGTTTCAATTAACATAAAATTTACCATTCTTGTATTCTTTGTATTCTTCCGCAATGCATGTACATCAATCTTGTCAAAGATACCTCAAAAAATGTCCTTCTAATAAAAAACGTTTTTTTGTAATCGAACGTCCTGTAACCCTGACGTCATTTCCTGTGTCTAGCTAACCAACTATCCTGGTAAATTTCTAATACGCAATATGTCTCGTTAACCCTGTATAAAAACTGCTTATATATTAGATTAATCCTGGCAAATATAAATTAAATTGAAATTAGCAAAACTTGTAGGTATCTTTCGAATGCATATCTTTAAGTTTTCATCCATTTGGTGTCGCCCTGGCAACCGGTAGCACAGAAGGGCACTTGATAATAATCAACTCCGAATCGGGTACCATCGTAAATACAATAAGAGTATGTGGATCGCCGTTGAATTGCGTCGGTTTTAATCCAAGTAAGTAGGAAAAAAAATAAAAAAACTGCTGCTATTTTTACGCTGCTCACAAAACAGAACAGGACATTACAATACAATAGAATTATTTTTGTTTGCAAAAAGGTGAAACCTAAACATTTTTTTAATTGAGTAATCAAAAACCCTAATTGAACTAAACATTTTGTTAAATATTTGCAAGAATGTTTTTAATACCTAAATATTTGTTTTTAGATAGTTACATTATTAGTACTGCAGGTACTTAACGTCAACACGACAAACGGACTAGACAAATGCCCCAACGCACCGGATAACATATATAGTAGTTGCAGCGAATATCTAATGTATCTACATTACACTATATCGTACCACAGAAATTATTGTTTGGTTATTTATGAAGGTTATAAAATGCATTTCTTCAAAATAGAATGTAATACATTTACGGAGTCTTCGAAAATTAAATTTCCAATCCCGTGGCATATTGATAAATTTTATTATAAAATAATTATTTGTGAGCAACACTGACCTTGTACTAATATTACTTTTAATATTAAGGAAACCGGTAAGTATGCAAATACATGTATGAGTCAAAATCTATAAATTTTTGCTCACAACAGTCCTTCAAGCTCGTCATTCATTACTCTAAGGCAACTCTTCTGCGGTGCAAAGATTTAATATGTATAATTGGAGCGTCCCCAAAATGGTATGGCATAAGTTAAACAAGCATTATTTCAATATCAATTGAAAAGTTGATTTTTAAGCTCAAGTTTAAATAGCAAATAGTTTTCGACATACAATAATACTTTGCACGCTTTTTTGACCATTCTGTGCAAACAACTGCACACTGGAGCAGTGGTAAAGAATAACATATTTAATTATTTTTTTGGCTAATTGGATATTTGTTCTCATAAAATGCAAGTTATAACTAAAAGAAATGAAGTATCTAAACCATAAATGTCCTGTTATTATTTAGGCAGAAAATTCGTTTATACTGTACAAAACTAACCAATAATTCATCTGCGGTTTACTCCTCCTGGTCACCGAATATCTACGGGTGCGGCAAAATGATAGGTACTATTTGGGATGTTAATAAAAACGGAATCATATAAAGCAAACATTTTTTTAAATTATTTTTGAAATGTAAATTTTATGTCATTTAGGAACGTTATTTTTAAAAAATGATGTCTTTTAAGTGACGGCCATTATTGTCGATGCACTCTTGTAGGTTCTCGCGGAAGCGCATCATTACCCGATGGATCATTTCTTGGGGAATTGAGGCAATTTCTTGTCTTATGGCTGCCTTTAATTCTTCCAAAGTCCGCGGACCATGTGTGAAAACTCTCGCTTTCAGGTAACCCCAAAGAAAAAAGTCGCAAGGCGACAAATCAGCCGAACGTGGCGGCCAGCCAAGATCACCCCGTAAAGGCACCACTTTGTTTAGGAACATTTCTTGAAGAAGATTTAGTGAACGACACGTTGTGTGCTATGTAGCACCATCCTGCTGGAACCAAAGATGTTCTCTTTGATCGTTGTTCATCTCGTTCACTTTTCGACGCAGGAAATTGTTAAGCATATCAAAATATCGATCTCCGTTGACTGTTACCGTCATTTCATCTTCTTCGAAAAAGTAAGGACCCCACACGCTGAACTCCGAGCTTGCACACTTTTAGACTGTGAAGAAGTCGCTCATGAAGTTCCTGTGGACTATTTGCTGACCAATAACGGAAATTTTGCTTATTTACGGTACCCGAGAGGTGAAAATGAGCTTCGCCGCTAGATATGAATACAGGACCTCTGGGAATGTTTTGAAGAATATCCCGGCATAAATTTGTACGGGTTTCAAAATCTTTTGCGCTTAATTGCTGCACTACCATCATTTTGTACGGATGCATTTGGAGTTGTGTAAAATTCTTCGAACACTTCTATCGGAAATTCCCAAGGCAGCTGCATGCTTACGAGCTGAATGCCTTGGAGACTGTTGTACGGAAACTCTTACTGCATTCACATTTTCCGGCGTTCTTACTGTCCTTGGTAGCCCAGTTGATTTTCGGTTAAGCGTAGAATCTGTTTCCCTGAAGTCTAAAACCCACCGACGAATTGTTCTTCCATCCGGAACGGCGCCATGCCGACCAACATCAAACTGATTACGAAAGGCGCGCTGCATCGCTATTACAGATTCCCCATTTCTAATAAACTCCTCGACAACGAAAGCACGATGCACTCCGCTCCAAGCCATGTCGATAACTGAAAATTGCATACTTTTCTCTGCCTAACGGGAGTGCGTACACAGTGTTGCCGGTTTTACAAACCGAACAACCACTATTTGAAACCCTGCCTACATTTTTGCCGCACCCTGTATAGACCAATTAGGAAGATATACGATTTACAATTTTTAAAATCAGACATTTCTTTATAGGATAAAATTGTACTATGTTAAAAAGTTAATATAACTTTATTAATATTTATAACATATCGTTATTACACACTAAAATTATAATTAAAAATTTCATCATCAGAATAAAAAGCATCTATTTTTTTTAATAGCGAACAGTTCTAGGCGTTAACTTCTGGAGGTAACTTGTTAGACCCAAAAGCGGCAAACAATGATCCCAATTTACCATATCCAAAACTACAAATATTAACCCACAATTTTTTTTTTAGCTGGCGATCTGATTGCCATAGCTTCGCAGAACGGAAGCATTTATCTATTTCGGGTGAGTCGCGACGGTTTCTCCTACAAGAAATCAAACAAGATCCGGGGCTCGCAGCCTCTAATGCAGATGGACTGGAGTTCTGACAGCAATTACTTGCAGACAGTGACAGCCGACTACGACCTAGCCTTTTGTAAGAATACTTTACTGCAGAGCTATTAAAAACAAATTAGAAAAACATATCAGCAATCTTCCATTTAAAAATATTCCCATTTAGCAGTTACTGATTAATCATGAATGTTAGGTTTTAAAGTAAATCCCTTTCTAAAAAATTATTTTACATTTATGGGGTATACTTTAATCTTTACAATGACGGTGATATAAGGCATCGACCAAGTACCATATTATATGAGCCTAATACCTGCCAAGATCATTTAATGTTTTTCACAAAACTGAGGAGATAGGTATAAGAAAACAAAATGCACAAATCACACAAATTAAAAATAGGATACTACACAGGCCGGAATGTTTAACATTTTGAACTGAAGCCGGAGTACCATGGGAAGTAGAAATTCAATTTTAGTAGACTTTATTCTTTTACCGGTTTTCGGGAATAACCCTGCACAGCGTAACGTTTATATTTTTTCTAGGGGACGTTAAATCGTTATCGCCAGAGAAGAGTCCAATTGCTATGAAAGATGTTAAATGGTACACGCACAATTCCACAGTAGGATTTATGGTTGCAGGTAAAATTTGTAGTTTTTATTAGTTAACATAGGTAAATATACCCTGTGCGAAAAAAAACGCATCATGAAGTGCATATTTTCAATCGAATTTGCTGAGAAGGTGCTGAAATGAAAGCAGGGACGGGCGATTATCTACGAGTATATTTGCATAGGTAAAAAAATAAAAAATGAAAAAATTGTGGTTTATGCGAACAAGTGGTTAATGACATTACCCGCCCAGTCTGAGTACACTATGACAACATGTAAATTACAAATCATTGGTATAATATGTTATATGAAAACATGATTGTGTTAGCAATGAAATTATCTCTCTTGGAGGGTTCCGTTAAGGTCAACATAAATTATATATACAAAAGTACACAGTGAAAGGTAACTGAAAAAACGCATCACAGAAAGAATGACCTCGAAATATTCACGTTATTTAAGGCATGAAAATATTGAATATCTCAAAAATGGGTCTATAACGTCTCGCATCCGTTATGTCCAGAATTTGCCTTTTTTTTAAATGCTAACTTAAACCGGGAAAAATTCAAAAATATTTTTCTTTTGAAAAAATAAGAGCGTTTAAATTAAATTTGTATTGAACAAGTTAAGTTTCGCATCGCTGCGCATATATTATTGAAATAAACTACAAGTGATTTCGAAAATAGTTATTAATTTTTTAGAAAACTTTAGCACTATATAATTTTTTCGATATAGCGTTTTTCGAGCATATAATAGCACTAATAGTGAATTTTTCGTGTAGAATATGTATTTATTTTCAGGCATGTGGAACAATCGTTTCTATCCGATGACTTCCCTGATCAGTACGGCGAGTAGATCAGCTGCCCATGATCTGTTAATTACCGGTGACACCGATGGTTATCTTAGACTGTTTAGGTATCTTTCACTCAGGGTTGAAATAACGGATATACCTATAATTTTCTAAGTATTGTAGGTACCCCTGCCTGAGTCCAAAAGCCGAATATAATGAAGAAAAAGTCTACAGCGGCACCGTGGCGTGCGCGAGGTTCCTCTTTAATGATCGGAATATCGTAACGGTGGGCGGTACCGATGCCGCTTTAATGTTATGGCAACTCACGGAAGAATAGCATAGACCAAATCCTGTGTATCTGCCGGCGATACAGAATACGAATCGGTGGCGAATGGAGAGAAGCGAAGACGAATCAGATTTCGAATCTGATGGCGATAGTACGACATTTGAGGTTTTAAATTTGCATTACTAGGCTAAAGGGCGCCGTGATTGTTGAGCGCCCGAAGAATGTGAAGAATACAATGCTTTAATTATATAAGTAGATCACACTAAATTTGTACGAACAAAATTAAGATGTTTGCCAAAAAGGTTCCTGTTAATGTGAACGGCGATGGACAATATCAATTTCTTGTCTATGCGGCTCAATAAAACTAATATTTAACTAACCAAAACCATATCAAGATTTTTCGAGAAGCTTTCTGATTCTATGAATGCGGTAGAAAAGCATTTTCTCTTTCCCAAGGCAGGCGAAGATCAATTTGAATCTGATTTTGTACTTACGAAAACATCCAATAAGATTGCCACACGGTTAGAGCGCACAAGACAACTTAAATTTATTGCAAATATAATTTTCGAAAAGTTCAATTCGAGTTTCATTCTTAAAATTGTGCACACTGTGCCTTCCTATGCGTACTCGTTGAAAGAGAACTTGTTGACTTGTTGGAATAATTGCATTAAACCTTTTTGTAGTTTTATAGTATAGACTAACATTTTAAAAAATGTGGGGTCTTTAACGAATAGGTACGAAATATTACACAATTTTTCAAAATGAAAGCAGAACTAGATTATCGATATAAAAAATTTCAGCCCAGGGAGACGCGCACTACTCAGGACTTGGCGAGATTAAAATTAACTGTAGTGGGTTGATAACAGGTTCACTCAGAAATTTTATTATGTCTTGTTCCAGTTTTTTCAAAAAACCACTGCAGGCAGGAACATTGTTATTAAAGTAGTATAACTACACAATACAATTGTACAATTACCGCAAACAACTTGAAAGTTTTTTTCAGTGCGATTGGCACAAATATGCAGGGTAATTCAAATTGTATTACTATTATTAATACGTTTGTTGTTACATAGGTATTTAAGTTGTCGCTTCAACTACGCCAACGTTAAGAATGTATTTATCTAAATAAACCTCGACTTCTTTGTTCTGAAAATTTGGCAAATTATATAATAGTTATAGTAATTATTGGGAGTGCTGGAGCAAAATCACAAATCGATAGTAATCGTTGTCTTCTCAGGTGTTGAACTGAGTCTTTCTCTTTTCAAAAATCTCTCTGCCTTAAAACTTCGCTGGTTACCTCAAATATTACCTACAAAATCAGAAAAAAACCCGCCTTCTTCATTATACGAACCCGCCTGTCGTTCAGAGAAAACAATTTGCAATAACTCTACCTTTCGCTAAAATAACGGCAACGCATTATTTTACCTATCCTCTTACTTTTTTAGTACCTCAAGTAATTACGAAGTATATAATAGATTTTACAGAAATGTTGGATATATTTTCGTAACGAAACGGATGCAAATAAAACATTATACGAGTTAATAAAACCACTTTAGATGAAATTAAATTAGACAAACAATGTACAGATAAAATAATACCTCAAAAACGCGCAACTGTATTATTTTAAAATTACGAAAAAATTACCGGTGCCTAAATGGCCCGAAGAAAATGTGAGAGATGGTCTCCTCAAAAGAGCTTTCGGGTTCATTTAAAATTATAATTAATTCCATTTAGTTTAGTTGATAGAATGGTGGAGCAGCAGCAACCTAATCAATTAATTTACTTCAAATTAGAAAGTAAATAAGAACTAAAAGTTCAGATTTTCACGAAATTATATATTATGACATGACAATTGTTTCGACAACACCGTGTCTATATAATGATTTCTTTCCTTCAGCAAATAGATTTTTATTTAAATACGTGCAATCAATGTGTAAAGCAGACTATGTTAGGATCTATCTAAAAATGTCACTTAAACCAGTTTTCCAGGTTTGCCTAAAATAGCTGCGAACCACCCTGTATATTCTCTAATGAGACCAGAAAGTAATCGAGAGGCGACTATCTCTCGCACACATTGAGAAACTGCCAATAGATATACCATACTTACTAGATAAAGTATCTAGAGTTTAGAAGCTTTTTGCAAAAATAACTAGCTTGTACCAGTTATTCATGGATATATAACCTATAATATCCGGGAATCCAATGGTTTTTATAGAACAATTTGCAATTGTTGGGAATCGGAGATCGGAGAAAAAGTTTATAAAATAATATTGCAAGCCACCTGATCTTTTTACACTGTAAGTTTGTTTTTACCATCGTATGCTAGTGACGGCTTCCGCCGGAAAACTCAAATAATATATATATATATATATATATATATATATATATATATATATATATATATATATATATATATATATATATATATATATATATATATATATATATATATATATATATATATATATACTTAATTTAATACATAATTCAGTTATTTTCATTACCTCTTGGAAAACAAGAATCAACAGAAGAATCAGAAGGAAAATAAATGTCCCGGAAAACATTTACATAAAAAATAAAAATACTACTTAATAAGTCACTAACATAAGATATTCAGCACGATCTCAATGATTTTATTATCAGTGTCAACTTCTACAATTGGTCGGTCCATAATTATAAATTATAATATATCATCTCATTAAAGTTGTATAAGATATTTACTAGGAGTATTCTGTATATATACAGGGCGAGTCTCCAACTGGCAGTATATACAAAACATTCAAAGTCAAACCTAATTCCCGATCCTCAACGAAATATTAATTCTTAGGTAATTAAAATAACATTTCAATCAAAGTTTTTTACAAACCATTTTGGTTATGAAGGGAAACTCTGTAACTCTTATTAAATAACACACAATTTTGCACAAGTAGCTCGCTCTGTTTATAGTCCGCTAGAAATAGACCCGACTTTAAGAAATTAATTTTTTACAAAGAATTGTATATACTATAATTCCATCTGATAAACATATGTGGCTTTCATTGTAGTTCAATTATAGTCATTTCGATAAAGCAATTTTTTGCATTTGTTTTTGTCTTAGTTAATAAATTGCTATTTGAAGTTTATACATGATGTCTTTTCTTCCTTTGTAAACTAATTTTCCGGTATAGCTTTGCTAAAAAATATCTACAAAATTAGTATAATAGAATTCACCAAAAGATATATCGTTTTTACAACCTTTTATGGTTTTGACTTTGGAATGAGTTTAAGCCCAGGCTGTTGTAAAACGGAAGGGACCATTCTTTTCAGCACGTGTAGCAGAAGGATAAGGTCGTATTTACGATGTTACCTTTACTTTACTGTTGCATTTTAAGACTAATGGACTAATAATAATCAAGGAATCTCACGGAAAAAACTCTGCACAAATCCCACCCACTTATTGAAGGTTACAAAGAGAAACCCAAGCGAGGTAGGCCTGCGGTAAGACTTCCAAGAGTATGTATACACGTTTATGGTATGGTAGTTCCATGACATTATTTTTAGCGGGAAAATGTTGTTTCGTGTGCATACACAGAAAAAAATTGGGTCAATATAAATTTCTAGTAAACAAATTCAAATTAATATTTTGATCTCATTGATACCAATTAAAACTTCTATGATTCAATTGAGTAATAACATGGGTATTACTAATAATGATATCACCAGTGTTTAAATAATTTAGAACAAAGTAAGTCATGACGGAACCGACTTTTGGTTCTTAAAGTGGAACTTTAAGACGTTAACCTAAAATGCCATGCGCTATATGCATTAAGGTGAAGGAAACACATATAAAAAAAAGTCATTTTCATTGTTTTTCTACTGTCACAGGAATAAACATCTTTTAAATATTAACTAAAGCTTCACACTCCACTTATATTATTATTAATACCTTTAAAGCAATTTTTCATATTTACATAAATTAAATAACAATTGATAAAAACAATCTTTTAAACAATTTGTACAAAAACATACGACAATTGGCGGCTTAAGTATTATCCATCAATCGATTTTGTGAACTCTGTGAAACTTCAATCTTGCTGAGGTTAGAGGTACCCTCAGTCCTATCCCCTAGACCACACTTCAAATCCATAATTTTCGCTTCCTCATTTAAATTCTCACAAATTTGTTTATTAATTTCATTGGTGTCATCGGAACACTCACAATACCGACCCTCGAGCATATTTGTGTAAACGTGTTCGATGTTTAGTTCACTGTTTTGAGATTCATATTTATCTGTGAATCCCCTATAGGATCCACTATTTGTTGGGTTACTCGGAGTTGCTCTCTCACTGGGAAACATTGTGCTTTTGGTGAAAACTTGAATTGATCGCCGGAAGCCTGCAGTTTTGTGCTGAGGATACCCCAGAATTTCACTCTTCGCAAAGCCAACAGCCGGCGACAAGAGGTACTCCCGAAATTTATCTGGGAAAAATTCTATTGTGTTGTAGTTCTTATAGATTACTTCCTGGAATTAAAACGACAGAATTATCAGTACCGTTCAATTATTAGGTTCAACATAAATAGATAGAACCGAAGAAAAAGAAAAAACATTACTTAAACATAACCAAAAACATAATATGTAATTTAAATAAGCTTACAGTAAGTTTTTTCTTGCTCTTGTAGCTGGCCCAATTTTGAGGTTCCAGAATCAATTTTCCGCCCGGTCTCAACTGCTCATACATCCTACGGAAACAAAGCTTAAGACCATTATCGCCCCAATTTAAATGAATCCACTTTGTGATGCTCAGACACAAAATCACATCAAACTGAGGTTGTTCTAAAGCCAGAAGACCCTCATCTTCCAAAACATAATTGCACTAAAAATAAATCTTATGTAGGCATTTCCGGATAAATCTTAAGTAACAAATATATAAAGTAAAATCTAAAATAATTTTTAAAAAAGTTTTTTAACACTACTGTACTACTTCGTATTTCCAGCCCCAAGATTAATATAAATCAATAGAAAAGTTGGTACCAAAAAATTTGTAAATGAAAGAAACTCAGATGCAACAAAACACGGCTAATTTAATTCATAAAATACGCCGCCAATTTTGTTTTTAATTTGCAATATGTATTCGTAAAATTACTAAGTATTTTTTCGCTATTGGTGCTTAAAAAAAACTATTATTGCGTTGCACCAGGTGTTTTTTTTTAATTAAACATAATTTTTGAGATAAGCCTTTGAATATTACAATAACGATATTGTAGTTCGACAAGCAAATGAAGGTTTGTTCTCTAACGCTACAGACAGGTTAAAAAGATATATATTAACGCAATTCAATAGTATTACCTGCTTATAGCAACTAGGAAATAGCAACTCACCTGCTTAAAAGTGACATTGTTAGGGAAGCCCCGCCCTTTGTGCGTATCGTGAAATCCTGGAATGTCAATTGTTCCGTATAATATAGGCATAGAAATAGGGAAAAACTCACTGCTACTTTTTATTTGAGTATTTTTTGCTTCCGGGGTATTATTGGGAGAATTTTCAGATGTTTTAACATAATGTTTGACATTCTTCCTTGCTATGTTTATCAATCTTGGATCAATATCAATGCCAGTAATATTACGGGCTCCGAAGTCTCGAGCAACGGATAATGTAACATGACCTATGTTACAGCCTATGTCTAAAATATCTTTGTTTTCAAACAAGTATGGGTGATGTGAAAATACTCTGAGTCTGTGATCTACTTCATTGTTAGGGTTCCTGTAACCGTAATACCTGCAAATACATGAGATTCACACTCGACAATATCTAATGAAATCATCAACGACGTTGCAAATAAACTGGCCAAAAAGCGGAAATCCATTTGCATGATTAAATATTAATTCACTTTATTATTAGCACAATCTATCTAGATCAAAGTACTTTAAATCTGTTTATTTAAAATAAATAAGAAAATATCTTTATGGTAAAAAAAAATATACAGGGCGGACCAGACTTTCGGGAGCAAACTCTGAGGGTTGATAGGAAACTATTTTTTATTAAAAAATTTTTTAAGTATTTCTCCTAAATCGCTTCATTTCCGTAATACGGACTATCACTAGAGTTACTAAAAGTAACAATAATAATTTAACAACCCTTTTTTAGTCATTCATAATTTTTTAACTCAAGCTAAAGCCTTCCCTTTTATTAATAAATAAAATTAACAGAAATAAATAAAGAATCTCTAAAAAAAAAAACATTATTCATTGTTCATTAAAAGCGATTTAAATAGATTTCATGGGCTTTATTTATTATTTTTTAAATTTTTTTATTCCTTTAAATTGTCTATATATTGATTTTCCCATCAACTAGAGTTTTCCGAATATATTATATTTCAGCACATTTCTTGGTTGTGATTTTGAGACACTATCATCCCAACTGCTGTATTTGATTCGGTATTTCAGTAGGAAACAATATTCACATTAACTTTTTATGCTGAAACAATTTTTGTCCTTTGACGCAAACCACGCGAGTGCTCCGACACCAGACAAAATGTCCCCCCGACAGCTCTAAACCGACTGGTCGCAACGTAAGGCTGCACACAATAACCTGAAACCTAACCCCCCAAGCTAACTTACCTATCGTAGTTCCCATACTGAAACTTCTTGTTCTTTTCCTTAAAAATAGGCATCTGTTCATCTCGGATCTTGTTTTGTCGTGGTTTCGCCCACTTTACTGAATTTGATCTCTTTGGCCACGCCCCTGGTTGCGGTATGACCGGACTTACAATCTTATCCATTGAATTCTTAAACTTTTTTACTGGATGAGGACCCTCTTCAGATTTTCTCTTTGGTCTCTCCTTTTTATCTTTCCCTAAATTGATTAACAGGTTTCTGCAGGTCTTCGGTCTTACATCGGCACAAACAGGATCCTCGGGAATCTTTGCTGAATCAGTTGAGGCTTCTGGAGTTCGAGCCTCAGAATTCCCACTGGCATCCGCGTCCAAACATTCGGTCGAAGCGGATATCGTTCTGCGTTTCTTCAGACGTTTCTTCCGGCCCTTTTTTACTGGAGAACAGAGTTGCTGCTCGTATTCCTCATCGTTTTCGCAATCGATCAAATGCAGTGGATCGGGCATATTCGGAGGTATGATCACATCGATAGGCATCTTTCTCCTGGGGGGGGTGGGTACTGGGGAGGACTTTGGCGTTACTGCGTTCATCGCCCTGTTGATTTCTTCGTCCTGGAGACTGTTTAAGTTTAACGGGTCATTTATGTTGCCCCCGAGCAGGAATTTCGTCGGCAGTACTGGTTTCGCGTTCATCAGTATGCCGCATCCCGAGAAACTCTTTGACCGCTTCCTTGAAGAGCGATCGTGTTTATTTTTACGCTTCGAATGGTTTCCTCCAAATTTGTTTGGACAATTTTTACTGTTTGGCAGTTGCACTTTAACTTCGTCTTTAACTTCCAATTTAACCGCCGCGGGTTCTAAAACTTCAATAGTGGACATCTTCTCCGCGATCTAAAAGATTTAGGCATTTAGTAGCATCAAAGAGTAAAATGTGCATAGCGAAAACTTGGTGTGTCATGAATAACAGTTTCTATTTTCCGATAAAGTTTATTTTGCTCAACATTATTTAAATATCTGGTTGTTAAAAATTGTGGATCTACAGTTTATAAACTATATGCTCTCTTAACAGTATCTGTATAGCTGACCAAAAGATTTATTCAAATTAGTGTTGGTACTCTATCCTTCGATAAGTATTGTTAATTTGTACCATTTTAGGGCAAAGATTTGTTGTATATTCTTTTATTTTCTTTTGCTATTGTAATTTACTATTTAATATATTATCCACCACTCTGCTTATTATTATTATATAAGACTTTGGAGTTCGATAATAAATGAAAAATCTTATGAATTTAAATTAATTAATTTCTTTAAAATTAATTGGCACTTTAAATACTTTATTTTATTTTCAAGGTGTTTTATCTTGAAAAACAGTCTTTAAGTTTTCATTTTCTACATATCTTAATCTAAGAAACACTGTTCAATAATTCTTAGGAATTTGGAATTAATGATTCAACGGAAATATAAAAAAAAAAGTTTTTCTTCTTTTTCTTTCTGCATACAATCTATTTTATGTTTTACATTTTTTTAAAAGACCACAAAGAGAGCAAAATTTTTGAAATAATTCTTGTTGGTATTCAAAGCTTTACTTCAACACAAAACGGTTTCTACATATCCTCCTTAATCTAAGAAACACTGTTCAATAATTCTTAGGAATTTTGTATGAATGATTTAGCTGATAGAGCGAGATAAATATCTTCTAAAATTTGGATTTTTCTTACTCCAGTCTAGTCTGCTTTTTAGATACCCCACAGAGCATAGCGTGTCCTGTTGCTATATTAGATTCACATATGAATTGTCAGACAGTTGTTCCCTTGATCAAGAATCCTTATGTTAATATACATTAAAAATGAAATATTAAAAAAAAGCTTTTCTTCTTTTTCTTTCTACATATATTCTATTATATGTTTTACATTACATTACATACCACAAAGAGCAATTTTTTTTAAATAATTCTTGTTGGTATTCAAAAATTTTCTTCAATAGAAAATAATCAAAAACTAATGAAAACAGATTTTACTTTTTCAAATGAAAATGGCGTAAGAACAAAACTTAATGAGATAAAATTTACTCTAATTGATGTTTGGAGGTGGCTTACCCTTTTTCCTTCAAATATATTTAGTCTAGTAAATTTGTGATAAAATATTATGGACCAAGTTGATAAACGACACTTTCGTCACGAGCTTGTTTTAACACCAGCGGAGAGCAGAAGTCGCTCCCAAAGTACCGGCGTTTTAAAGTGATATTTTGCGCACACCTGATCACTGCATAATTGGGTAGTACGAATAAAATTATACGCAGAGTTGTTCAATAGAAAAACATCAACCTGTGTAAATTTGATAATTACATATGTTTTAATTCATTCATAAATTCTGATAAAAGAACATCATTTTTTTGTTTACAATTTTTGAATCTATAGGTACGGCGTAAAAATATAAGGGCATACGAATTAATGAATCGATATGCGTTTTCTTACTGAAAAACCCTAATATAACCCAACAAATATTATGGTACATCTTTGACCGTGTATTAAATTGGATATATGTGTACCTCTACGGAGTGACGGAGTGATAAATATACTAATTTCAAATCTTGAATCTGAATTATGGAAAAGTAAAATTTATCATGCTCTCTCAAATGTCAAATAAATCAAAAACCACAGGAGACAAAAATGATAAAATATACAAGGTGTCATATTTTAGCATTTTAATAACGGCGCTACTCACACAATCAAAAACGATTTCGCGTCTTTAAGACTTCCTACCTCTCAGTACTTATATTAAAAGAGCGTAAAATAGTAAAAAAGTAAACGTTTAAATAGTCAAAGTCCTTTCCAAAATAAATATTCACTTTGGATCAAACGAAAATACAAGTGCAAGTTTAATATCACATACCTACCTATTGAACATATAAACATTGACAAATATTTGCTACTCTACAATCTAACCAATTTGTTAATCAGATTTTACAACTTAATTTACAATTGAAGCTTAGTGGACCTGCAAAATACCTGTTAACGTAATAAAAGGCAAGTTAAAAAAATTGCTTATTCGTTCCTATCGCAGTAGGAAGTAATAATTTATTAAAGATTACTTGACTTAAAAAAATTAAAACAAAAATGAACCTATATATATTTTTAGAGAATATATTTTATATGTAAAGCGGCAAATTAGAAAAGAGCAGTAAAATATTGCTCGTGTATCGTTCTTATTTGTATTGCACGTGAAGTAGAAACAACAATAACGACTATAATTTTAATAAATAATCATTTTTCTAGTTTTGATCACACCAATTGTCAATTTGCGGTTCATGCAATAAACAAAAAATTTGGAATTCGAAGACTTGGATACCCCATAAAGATTCCCGCGAAATAATTGTCAAAGCGCATGCCCTGCAAACTGAACATGTATGCCACTGCAGAGCTAAGAGAACGGACATGTTTTATATTTAAATTAAAGCCCCAAAAGCTTCATAATTGAGGATTTACTCACCTTAAAATTATCTTATGACTTCAAGAGCACCATAAAGGCAATTTTCGGTACAGATTCCACTCTAACTTCCGTTAAAATCTGTAACGTTTCTACGCATCCGCCCAACAACGTTCTATCGAAACGACTGCAAATCGCTGCGCTTCCAAACTGGCCTCCATTTTAACAATCCAACGATTTATCGCGACCAGTGACGAAAAGAGCCGATCAGATACACTCAAATAATAACTTAATTTTATGCTCATTTTCCAGTGGGGTTACGGTTAAATGTAAAAAAAATCTCGTTAAAAGAATTTAAAACATCTTTTTACCGGAACTAGTATTTCCAAGATCTTACTAATGCCAAGATTAGGAATGTGCATAAATATGCAGCAAATGAAAATTGGAACTTTCATAGGTAATAAATGCAGTACTCAGTTTCGCACACAAACTTGAAATTTGTACAGATTTGTGGAGAAAGTCTCTGAAAATGTATTAACAGAGATTGTCTGATTACGCCTAGTGAAAGAAATGGCTGCAAATTTATAGTTTTCAATAACTTATTTTAAACAGCTCCATAAAAGGCGGGAAAACAACTGACTTCCGCTTCCAAAGTTCAAATAAGTACCTTATGAATTCATCCAGTTACCTGTGACAATTGCCAAAAGACTAAGAAAAAGTAATTGGGTTTCTAAAATAAAATCAGTGAATCTTGTTAATTTCACGAATATTGTTTTGTCTCTACGTAAGAAAATAAACTTTGGAAAGGTATGTTAAATTAACTATATCTAATTAGAACTCTTAGAAATTTACAAGCAATCATCTGAATAACGTATACTGTGACTATCTCCTAGCATGTTAAATTTGCTAAGAAAAGTTTTTCATCAATTTTTCTTTCGCGTTTGCACAGTGTAGTACCTGAATTATTTCATGTGCTTTGGCACAGGGAGCTCTTAAAAATCATCTAAATCCTCCGATTCATTTATCTAAAGAAAAAATATATTGACTTTACGAAAAAAACAAGGAGGCGGATATTAACTCATGAAAATACCAAAATGTTGAATTGCATTATAACATTATCACGCATTTATTGTGGAGACTTTTCATATAGATTGCTCTATTCTCTTATATCTCGTAATTTTGTTATATATATATATATATATATATATATATATATATATATATATATATATATATATATATATATATACATATATATATATATATATATATATATATATATATATATATATATATATATATATATATATATATATATATATATATATATATATATATATATATATATATATATATATATATATATATATATATATATATATATATAAACAAGTGTTATGTACTTGCATGAACAAAAAATGTATACAAATTTTAACAGGCGCTGACTAAGTTGAATACTGCAGGGTGTTTCAAAAAACGCTTCGCTAATTTCTAGGGTAAATAGAATATTAAAGAATGAAGTTAATTTGAGTCCAAAAACTCCTCCCTTAAAAGATACGGCTTTGTAAAATTGTTTTTTGTTTTATTATTTCCAAAATGGCTTAAGTTACTTAAATAAAACTTAAATTTTGTATGGGTTAAAATTTAAATTCAAAATAATTTACATAAGATAGTTCGTTCTCACTTATCAAAATTATTTCAAATAATTTATTAACTCGGTCCAGTACCAGGAGGCGTTTTCGGAACATGTGTATTAACTAAACTAACGTTATTTTTATTATTATGCTAATTAACCTAGAAATTGCCGGGACGGTTTTTGAAACTCCCTGTATATTATTTCTATCTATAATACTTATGGTTAATTATCTAAAGATTCACTAATTTAAAACGGAAAAAACATTTTAATGTTAATATTTTAATATTAGCAATACGATAATTATGCTGAAATAAACGATAAGTAAATTGTAATAAAAATCAATAGATAAATAAAAACCTTCCGAACAATTGTTTGAGTAAGTTTTTGTATTTACACACATTTAAACTATTTTGCCTTTATAATACATAGTACCTAGAATACTCGAATTTACAATAATTATCCTAGTCAAATTACCTATTTTAGCTTTTAGAAATCACGATATTTTTTATCAGGAATCTAAAGCAAAATAAAATCTATTTAGCTTATGTAGTCCCCTGTTCATGGAAACCAACATACGTGGAAATTGTTATTAAAAGTTCCTTTAAAAAGAACTGCACATTAAATTTTACTTTAGTACTTTTGAATTATGCTTTTTTGTAAATACCCAACGATAATGTTATGCCCATATAAAATAACTCCTTTTCTAGCACTGAAAGATTTTTAGTCGGTAGTAAATAAATATCTAAATACCACACTGATCTTTTCTTAATAGCAATATTTAAACTTTGAAAGTGTTTTTTTATTGGCAAGATGAATGAAGAGGAATTAAATAAATAACTTTGCACTGAAATACTTCTCGAAATCTCAAAACCGAAGGGAGAATCCAGATACAATTAATTTGATATTTTTTTTGCACGAAAGTTCGAGAGTTGGGGTAGGGGAGGGTGGGGCAAAGAGGTTCACCTCAAAAATTACGCAATTTTTTTTTTCGTTTTTTCTTCTAATATAAATTTTTTTAGAAGCCAAAATTTGGGTAAATTTAGTTAAAGTTAGTCAAAAATAAATCGACTTGATGGTTAAAAATCAAAAAAAAATTATTGCCTCACCCTCCCCTACTCTTTTCACGTCCATATTCTTATGCACGTGAAATTAAAAGTCCTGTCAAACAAACCAAAATACATTGATATAGTATATAAAATCGTATTATCTATAGGTATATTGAATGTCAACTTTTTAATTGAATCTTAATTGATTTCAGTGCGAAAATATGCCTATGCTCAGAAAACCCAAAAAAACGCTTCTCTCGCCATTTGAAAATTCGAAAAAAATGCATATTTACTTAAAAGAAGATTATAAAGAGAATCTAAGAAACAATGAGGCGAATCAATATCTACGACCAAAACCAACCAAAACGGTTTCACAATTAAATAGTAGTGTTCAACTAGACAAAAATAAAATCAACAATCACGTTGAACTTACTAAAGTCCATTCATTCAACGTATCCGTAATGCCGGATTGCTCAACTAATGATCAATTTAGGAATGTTGATAAGGAAGCTCCAAATCAAGAGAAATTGAGACAGTTTCCAGGTGAAATAAAATCAAAAAGGAATATCCTACAGCACGATGAAGTTGATAATGCACTAGGTTACAAGGAAAAACCTTCCACTAAAAAAACTAAGAAGAAAATAATTGAGCAAAACCTAAACAAAAACTTAGTAGAGTCAAAATCGGACGAACTTATTGAATTGGCAGAATTAAATATGAAGTTAAGTCAGGAAAAGTGGAGTGAAAAAAGTAAATTGCAGTTAGAAGAACTAGATAAGTTGGTGCAATCTAACCTACAACTAAGTCAAGAAAAACTGCGTCCTCTACAATCCCCTAGTCCACGCGCAAAACGCAATATGAGTAAAGATAATTACCAACAAGCAAACCCAAAAAGAAAAACAAAAGATAATAAAAATAAAAAACAAAAAGAGACTAGCTGCCTAAACCATGACATGTTAAATAATATAATAAAGAATAACATTCCAGATTCACAAAAAAATAAAGATAAAGCTAAGATGAAAAAGCTTGACAGTTTCGCAAATAAAAATGAAACCCACAAAACTCGAGACAACAAACAAACTGATGAACAAATTATAAATCGCATGACTGAACTCCAAAATCTACGAGATGTGGGAGTTTATGTTTATTGCGATATATGTGATAAAATCCGTTATTTAGCAGATTACAAAGATCCACTGGACCTCCCTGAAAAATGGTACTGTTACATGAACCCCGATTTAAAATATAACAAATGTAGCGATCCAGAATATCCATTGAGCAAAGAAACTGAACAATTATTAATTAGGAATAAGTTCAATGCTGGAAGCATTGTATGGGCTAAAATGGAGGGTTATCCGTGGTGGCCAGCTATGGTGGAAGATGACCCTGACATTGAGGATTATTATTGGTTGGAGGACGATTCTGACGAACCAGTAAGTGCCTTTTTTTTATAGGGTGACACAATTTTTTCAATTCTATTCAATTAATTTATCAGAAATAAATGGAAAATCGAAATATGGTGATACACTGTTGTTCTATATATAGTAGGGAATGGTAAAGCTTAATTTTTTACACTTTGTTTTGAGACTTATATAGGCGAGGTAAAACAGTGCCAAAATACAAACACAGAAGTTGAAAGCAATAGCTATAGTTTACAGTTAGTTGATTAGTTTTTTAAATGACACATTTTGAATTATTTTTTAAATAGTTTCGTCCATAATTTTTTCTCTAATACGGTTAAATAGTAACGTTTTGCTTATTTCAAACCAAATCAATGCTCGTGTTTGGATTGTTAAACAGACTTTTGAAGTAATATTCGAGTTTTTCATTTCCCAGCGTGTCATTTTTAAAATATTAAAATTCCAAAAAGAAATTCATTAGAGAAAAATATTTACAATTATGATCAGATTTCAATATACGCGGAGTTCTATTCAAAAACGCCCCTATTAACTGTTATTTCTCCAGTTCTCGTGCGCTATATCTTCTGCATCACATCTTGGGACATGGATAAATGTATTATTGTAATAACATATACATTTTCGGTTTTCTAGACTTATTACCACGTAACATTTTTCGATACTAAACAAGTAACGAGAGCTTGGATTAAAACGGAGTATTTAAGATCATTTGAAATAAATGCAGGAAGCAAATGCTTTTTGTCAAAAAAGAAGAGTATTTATAGCCATAGGGTGGAGATGTCGACCAAAACTGCACAAAAAGCGTATAAAATGCAGCTATTAGATAGGCTGAAGACGTTCGGGTTTGTTAATCGTTTCAGTATTAACAAAAATAGACGCAAAGTAAATAAAAACACGGAGAAGAAACACTTTAAAAGCAATGAATATATAAATGACCAATTACTGATTAATGCAAAAATTTATGACGAAATGATTACGGACTGTTTGGATAATAATTACACTTCCTGTCTTGATATTTCACCTAACCTCTTTTAATTTGCTGCAAATATTTCGCAAGTTATTGCCTAATTTGGTTTATATTTTTGTTTTTTAATAATGGACATATCTTAAACAGTCTTCAGAATTGCATATAATTTGTTTAGATTGTTTAGTCTATTTATAATATTTGTATCAAAAGTTGTTAATAAAAAAACGTTAAAAATACATCGTGGTTTTCAATGAATGACAGAAAGGATTATTACTAAAAAATGTTAATGTAGCACTGCTTTCTAATAAATTGGGGAACATCTCATTCTCTGCAACTGAAATTTTTAGGAGACATTCGTCAATTTTTAATGTACAAAACTTCTAAAATTGTTTTTGCATCTTTATTTAACTTAACAATTTTAAACAAACCAAAATGTTTCACAACTGTTGAAAAGTTATTAATTTTGGCCAAAGAGAAATATCTATATCTAACTAAACTTTATTGGCAATTTGAAACCTGCAATACAATATTCAAGTTCTAAACAGCAAAACTTATACCTACATATCATAACTGGCAAAAATGAAACAGCAAAAATATTTTACAACTTCAATAACTGCGTTTATGTACAACTTTGAAAAAAAGGTAAAATCTATCAAACAATGATTATGCGGAAATATCACATTACATAACGTATACCTTCTCCACCTTCTTGAAGGGAAACACCTCCTTTGTTTTGGGACAAATCACTTGCCCATTGTTAGCCTTAGCCATTACTTCTAATGCCTGAAAAAAATTGCTTAGGTATGAATACACAGGAATTTAGTCCAACATTTAGTAAACTCAAGTTACAGTACTATTAAAGACTAAACTATTGCTCAATAATATAAATTTGGAATATTATGACAATTGCAATTTTCCAATCCTAACCGGACAAGATCTAATAGTTTTGAATGGTCAATGCCATTGATACAACATTATTCACATTTATTCACGTTTCTGATGTCGCCAGTGACAAAGTAAAAAAATACTTCAATTTTATTTAAAATTAGCCAAAACCAAACCAAATCATTTTTTCAAAGAAAATCAACAAAAAATTAGTAACATAGTTTTATATATTTTTCAATCAACAACAATTGGTTCATGAAAAACATTTAAAAAAACTGGTTATCAGGACAAATAGCAATTAATATTAAATTAACATATAATATACTAGGTCTAGAGTGTCCTTTAAATTTTAAATCTGTCAAAGTCATGCCAAAAAACTGTGATTGAAGGGACTAAATGCAAAAATAACTTTTCAAAATCGGTGGATAAAACGCTTTGAATTAAAAAACAATGTTACCTGTTCTCCATATATATAACCATTTGGAAGCATCATGGGTTGATTGTTTTCATTCAACGGAAGTCCTGTGATATGGCAGTATAGTCGAGAATGTGAGCAATGAGCATAAGGTAAGGGTTCCGCCAGCTTATTCAAGTCATCTTGGCAAACAGGACAAGCAGGATTTCTGTTCTCATTATTCTCCGAATAACAATAAGTATGTTTTTATTAAGGAATTTAATATAATAATAATGAAATATTTGTTATTATTTTTGAATGAGAAATATTCACCTAACGGTTGGTTTAAGTTTTGGATTAAGTTTAATGTGTAGAAAAAACACAATTTTTTTATAAAAGAATGCAATGCTTAAAAAAATAAGAAAGCATAAAAAGGATATGGGGTCTTCAGTGCTGAAAGACCAGCCTGCAGAGAAACAGTAAACACAGACTGTGATGCAAGTTGGAACAATCTGTAATTCTCTTGTCTGAACTCCTCAATTAATGTATCCCAACGACCTTCATCCAATAAAGCCGCATAGGGTCCTATCACTGAGGCAAAAGTTTTTGGTTATTTAAATTGCAAGCAAAGAAACAAAAAACACCATTTTTTAGTATCTGATTATTATCTAATGTATTCCAAAAAATAGTAATTTGTTAAAAAACAATTGTATTGTATGTAACTTTTATTTAGGAGGAAATGTGCCCACTAATTGCAATGTATAGGTATCATAAGGTGTTATGGAATATCCGCAGTCAGTTAAAGTGAATGGAAAAAAGCATGATGCATTGAGAGAAATTAGCATTCTATTAGTGTGTCCCAAGCTTTTGCCCCAAATAGTGATATCATTGGTTTAGAAAGTTTAAATAAGTACATAGATGTCTCCAGTCGCCAAAAATGTTATTTCTAGCTGTTCCACAACAGCTGTTCCATAAACCAGGTATCAAATTTTTTAATCTTTGGACTCAAAATCACAATTATCGTTTCTTACATCTACTAATAGTCACGTTCCACTATATCTACATCTTGTTTGTAAGCTATGACAGACCCAAAACCTCCTTTTTTACATCATTCCTTTATTTTCTTCGCAAATAATTATGCACGCGGCTGCTACAAGCAGAGCCTCTTTCTCCAAAAATAATTCATTATTAGTAAAATTATAATGTAAACAATCGCCTTAGGCCTCCCATTTTCTAACATGTGAGGTCTAAGATTACATGTTAATTATCAATATTATGTACTATATCGTGAATGTGGAAGCTCCTTTAATTTACTTATAGATCCTTAATTTATGTAGGCCATTTACATAATTACAAAATATATGAAATATAAATAACAAAAAGACAGAATGAAATAAACTCAAATTGCAAACTATAATTATGAGTACCCACTTGTATCCACAGGAAATGCTAACAGAGCCATAGCCTGTTGTATAGTTGCTAAATGTTCTTCTTCAAAAGCTGGAAAATGTTTTCTGGAATGTTTAATAGCATCCATTCTTCGATCTCTTCGAATAAGCTCTATAAACTCCTGCACACGAAGATTAAATTCCATATTGGACTTGAGCTTTCTCAGCTTTGATTTATTATCATGGCACCATAAAAGGCATTTTGTTGTCTCCCTGCCAGCTAAAGATTTCTCAACTTCTCGTGAAGTCAAAAATATTTCTACAATATATACAATTTAATAAGTTAAACTTGAATACCTTCCTTGTTTGAACATTACCTATATTGGTCAAATCTTTGATTTCTGACTTCTCAGCCAGCATGATAGCTGAAGTATAAAATCCATTCCTTAAAAAGTACTCAACAACCATCCTATCCAATCTTTTACGTCTCCACTGATTCAAGGTGCCTTGGTTGCCACTACTTGGGGATATGTTGGCATGTTCTTTAAGGTGTTCTAATCTACGTTTGCAAACATTTGAAGCAGCAAGTTCCTCTGAAATGCTTTCCTCAGCTTTTCGCTTTAAAACCTGAAGTTTCTCAACCATGCCTCCTAACAGATTTGTGATGTCATGAGCTCTAACTTCTCCAGATGACAAACATTTTTCAACTTCAGAAACACCTTGCTGCACATGAGATACCTCTCTATCCAAAGCCTTTTGTGCAGTTCGAAATTTTTTGTTTAAAATTTCATATGGCACCTGATAAAGAGAATGACATTTAATTGTTCTTGAAGAAAATTTCAAGTAATAATATTTTTAAGTTCAGGATGGGATTTGGGGATAAAATTTTGAGCTGAACTTAAAAATATGTTTATTATATTGTATTATATGTAAGCCAATAACGCCCGACAAAGCAATTTGAGCACACTTATTCATTACATGGCTAACAGTAGTGAATTTTATTATATTTTTTTGTAAAAGATTCTTTAAATAATAATTTCATATAATATAATTATAATCCTCTTACGGTTTTAAAGTAATGAATTTTATATTTACCTTCAAAGTAGGGTGTTCCAGGGACTTTACATCTGCCATTTTAGAATAAAAATGGAAAATAAAAACAAAATGTTTTCGGTCTTGACCTTGGACACAGCTGGTAGGTTTGACAGATGACGCATCTGAACATAGATAAAATAGAATACTAGAATTGGTCCTAACCTTAACGCACCCATTTTAGCCAAATTGCCTTTGTTGCAAGACAAATAGTAAAATAACCGTACCCGTTTATTAATTTAATACTGTAGACGAATCCTTTGGCCATATTTGAGATTCTGTAGTTTACTACGGATAGAGGAAATTTTAACTGTCATCCTCAACAAAGAGGTGCGCGGAATTGCCAAACTATTAAAATTCGTCCATTTAACCAGGAAAGGACGCACAACTGTAAAATAATGGTTATTTAATATTGCCTGTTTCCATTTTGCAACTTAAAAAATACAAAAAAATTTCAAATATATATAAATAAATAGATATATAAATATAAAACTTCTTTAAACTATTCTAAAATTACAAACTAAAAAGGTTGAACATCCTTTGAATAGTACTACACAGAAATTAAGAAAATATGTTGTTGGTAGCTTTATATCTAGTTCTCCACACAAATTTATAGAGATTAGAGTCAAAAAATGTTAGATTTACTCAAACGCTTTATTATAGTTGCTTCCTCTACCACCTATTTTCAACGTTCTGCGTCCTGGCATATCTCCCAGATCCTCAATACAATGGGTGCAGTAACTGACAATTCTGTTATTCACGACCGCATCCACTATAAACAAGAATCGCAATATATAATCTGTGGTCTCGAACTTGCGGGAGGTTGTGAGTTCGATTCCCACCGGGAGGCTTGTGTGTTGTGGGCGTGGAAAAATTTGTATCGGTAAATTTTTCTCGGCTGATGCCGGGAAATGGGTACCCAATTAAGCGCAAAAAAAATAATCTGTTGTTTTTAGTATAAAGCACGATAGAAAAGGCGTTAAATGTTTGACTGGGCTCCATTATTGCCAAGTTCTAGTTTCTCTCCCATGTACATATTTTTAAATAATGGTTTAAATTCGTATATGCTAACCAGAATAACATAAACGAACCGAAACTCACCAGATACTTGTTTATTTACCGCACAATTAAAGTTAAGCTAACAGCAGGATTGGACCACACTCACACTTTTTGATGTCTTAAGGCGCGTATTCACGTGAGCACGAATGCGAACGAGGCAAGCCGAGGCCGAACGCATGCCTCGTTCGGGTATAATTTTGTCCAAACGCGAGCTTGGCGAGGCATCGATCCGGTTGTACGGGATGTACGTAAGCGGTTAAATAAAATCCGTGGACTGGAGGACAGGAATCGTTTAGTGGCTAGTGCGGGGTGTATTGTTATAGCAAGTTTGGCAAAAAAAACGAAAAAAAGGAAACGTTGGTGGACAACATCCTTATACTGAAATAGGTTTACCACTGAGGACAGTCGTTCCTAAACAGTATGCTAGAGGAGGAAGAAAATGGTCATTTTTACAATTTCCCTTTTTTGGAACTGTTATAATAAAACTTCTCTGATTTTCCCCACAAAATTGGACGATTTCATATTCTTTGATGAAGCTTAAAGTTCTTTCGTTATCCCAGTTCATCTTGAATTATTAAAAATGGGACATGAAAATTATCTATTCGGCCGCACTGCAAGGCAAATGAAACAACTAAATGCGGTCCCTCCCAACACAAGCATATTTTCATTTGATGTACCGACACCGTTTGCGTTTGCCGCGCCTGGAAGACCCGTCCACAAACGTATGCTCGTTCGGCTTCGGGTTGCCTCGTTAGCATTCGTGCTCCAGTGAATTACGCGCCTTTACGTGATACACTCCGGCAAAGCGCAAAATGAGACGCAGGTTAGTGAGGTGACCCAGGGTGAGTCACGGCGAGTTTTTGTGAACTAAAATAATAACGGGTGGTTAAATTTCAAGGGCCGATGTTGATTTTGAATAAAACACAAACTATTTAGGAAATTATTGTAATTTTATTTTATTATGATATATTGGTATTACTCAATTATGTATGGAATAAAATATCGGCCAAATGGGCGCCGCGACCACGGCGGCACACCTCCATTCGATGGTCCAAATTTTCGATGACCCTGAGGCATAATGGAGGTTCTATGCCGTTAATGTGCCGAATTATCTCATCCTTTAGCTCTTGAATTGTTGCTGGCTTATAGACGTACACCTTTTCTTTCAAATAACCCCAAAGAAAAAAGTCCAACGGTGTCAAATCACATGATCTTGGCGGCCAATTGACATCGCCATTATGTGAGATAACACGACCATTGAATTTGTTGCGCAAAAGAGCCATTGTTTCGTTAGCTGTGTGGCAAGTGGCACCGTCCTGCTGAAACCACATATCGTCCACATCCATATCTTCCAATTCGGGCTATAAAAAGTTCGTTATCATCTCACGATAGCGAACACCATTCACAGTAACTGCCTGACCGGCCTCATTTTGGAAAAAATACGGCCCGATGATGCCGCCAGCCCATAAACCGCACCAAACAGTCACTCTTTGGGGGTGCATTGGTTTTTCGACAATCACTCTTGGATTCTCATTCGCCCAAATGCGGCAATTCTGTTTATTGACGAATCCACTGAGGTGAAAATGTGCCTCATCACTGAAGATGATTTTCTTCGAAAATTGATCATCCACTGTTGCCATTTCTTGCCACCATTCTGCCCATTCACGACGTTTGGAATGGTCAAGAGGCTTTAGTTCTTGAGCCAATTGCACCTTGTAAGCGTGTAAATGCAAGTCTTTATGCATAATGTTTATCAACGACGAGCGTGAGAGGTGCAATTGTTGGGCACGACGACGAGTTGAGGTGGACGGCTCTTCAGCCACACTATCGCGAACAGCAGCAATATTTTCTGCAGTACGAGCTGTACGAGCATGCACTGGTGTTCTCACATCTTCTACAGACCTGGTTTGCTCGAATTTTTTCACGATTTTTGCGATTGTATGCACATTTGGACGATCAAATTGACCAAAAAAATCACGAAGTGCACGATATGCATTTTGATTTGAACGCCCATTTTCATAATAAGTCTGGATAACTTTAACACGTTGTTGGATTGTGTATCTCTCCATGGTTCAAATTGAGTAGTCTGAAATAGAGAAATGTCAAATAAAATTCGGAAAAAAACTTGGCGTTTAGGTGTGGTTCACATTCAACATCGGCCCTTACAATTTAACCACCCGTTATTTAGCAATACGCATGTTACTACGCAGCGTAACGTGATGCAGTTTTAGATGAACGTGCGCTTGAGAAACGCAGTGCCTGTTGATGACTGGAAGAACCTGGAAGAAAAGTTAATTGAAGTTGTGCACATTCGAAAACTGTTATGAAACAAACAATGCTGTTGTATCAACAACACTTTCTCTCTCTCTTTGTGCACTTCAAGTGTTTGTTACTGGTAATGAGCGCAACTGCTTTATGCAATAATTCTATAGCTACTTCCTGTGGTTAAATATCTATAACAAAAATGCATTTAAGACGATTTTCAGCTGTTTTAAATAATTTTCCCCCATTCTTTCTAAAATTAAAGTATCGTTTTAGGAACTGAGGCAAAGGTAACCAAAAATGTTTAAAAATGGTGCACCAGCAGAAACTATCAAAAAATGGAAGTATCAGAAACAGATGGGCTTCCTGCAGATTACATGGCCAACAAATTGAGAGAAGGACATATCCAGGACAATAAAAATGAAAACATCACCGAACATTTTGAAGAAAATTTTGCATTTGCAGAGGTAGGTGATGACAATGTAGAATAGAAAACATGAACACTCAACAGCAGGATGAAAGTGTTGATCATGAAGTGCAACAAAAATCTTCAAAAACATTGCCTTCAGGGACAACTGAAACTCAAATATCAAATAAAACCCTGTAATCCGCTAAAAAAAAAAAAAAAAACGGAATATCGCTGCCCTGTTGCATCGATTTCTCAAGATGATGAATGAAGATCTTCAAATTGACTACGGTTTATCCGAAAATAATCGATAAGCTCTTCGTCACTAAATGCTTTAGTTAAAGGGAATTCTCCATGAGTTCCTCTTCTTTTTAAGTACAAGGTCCTTCCTGATTTTTTTCTTAACCGAGTTCTGGTAGATATAGGACACCATTTCGAACTCGCACTCGTCTTTTGATTCAGATTCAGAACTTATTGGAAAGTCGGCAGTACTAATAAGAGCTTTCATATAATAATTGTTAGCGTTAGCCATGTCAAATTGGCATGCACTACTAACTACCTTCGCGAAGTGCGAATTGAAAACTATTATCGTATATGCGATGTAATCGTTCTAACAGTTTTATTTCGTGACTCGTTCACGGTCATTCACGCTACCTGATCCCACTAGGTTGCGTCTCATTTTACATCTTGCCTTATAGAAAAATGACTTCCGAACGGAACGTGAATATTGACACTATTTTTCGTAGAGATGTCAATATTTACGTCTATCATTTAAAGAAATTCTTGGTAAATTATTGCTATTCTGGTTAATGGGTGCTCGAGACGATGAAGAATTTAGAAACGCCCTTCGCGATATCGCGGAACATATACATAATCTCGACTGTACCTTTGACAGAGTGCGTTGTGCGGAATGGGCAAGAAAACTCACTGCCAAATTATCAAACGATGATCTAGAATGTTCCAAAACTAGAAACGAGTATGCACAACTTCTGCGCATTCAAGTCAGGAACAACTGTCTTCATGGGCCATTTGAACACACACCACCGGACAAATATCTTACACCTCTTGCCGAATGTCTGGGCACCATAATGTGCAATGAAGTCCCATTCCTTCCTAAAATGGGCCCCATCAATCCCGTTTTGCAGCACAAATCACCTGACGGTAAAGCGTTTGTGTGTGCTAAACAAATTCCCGGAGGCGGAGTCCTTTGCTATATGGCAATCAGTCCAGAAGGTTTTGATATCTAATCTTCTTTTTATCCTAGACTGAATAAAAACTCTTACTATTTGTGCAGTTATTTATTATTATCAAATTTCAGTAAATATGTAAAGTAACTAATTCTAGCTTCTTTTTATTCTTCAACCTTGCAATACATGTAATGCTTGAGTTGTTCTTGGGTTGAGGTTGTTCAACAGCAAAATTCTTAAGTTTTGTTAAACGTTTCCATTACAATGTGGATCTTTATCAAGAATATACAATACATACAAATATTATATAAAGTAAATATTTCATATAAAAATATGAACATACCTTAGCGATATTTTCAATGAAAGTACAAATATGAAAATACTGTTGAATCAGTTGAATAAAACATACAAATTAAAAGAATTTTGCTATTGTATTGAACCTCAACTCAAGAACAACTCGAGCATTATATGTAAATAATTCTATAATGTGACCAATATTTTTGAAGATTACACACGATATTTCTACATACTTTAAGGCTAAAAACTGATAGTGAGTTGCCGACCTTCGAGCCGCGAGTCGACGTGTGCTCCCATACAAAGTTTAAACAGAAAACGAAAAAGTATCTCATCCTAGTTTAAAAGTCAAGTGCGTCAAAGTTACTATGAGATTTAAAGAAAGGAAGCGAAATGGAAAATGTTGAACGGCACCTCGATGCAGACGTTTACTGCTTGCTGTTTGCTTATTCGCAACGCAAAGATCTTTCACAAATATGATAACAGTCTACCTATTCTTGTCAATCTTTGATTCCAATTAGTTGGAGTTTCATTTAGCACGAGAGGCACGAGTGCTTAATAAAAAAGTTACACGAATGACTGAAGAAATTTGTCAACGTGTTGCATACTATTTTTTTTTATGACAATTAGTTTTAGAGTACATTTTTGCAAAACAATACAAGTCCATTGATAACGAAAGCATTCTACCGCTCCCAAATCTGCGACTAAATTACCAAAATCGTCCGAAATGCAGATAACTGTAGATAACGAACCCACAGACTATTATGGGAGTATTGTGATTGTAGTATTCTGTGACGAAGTTGACAAATGACTGCACGAATCAAGTGTACTGAAAGTAGGGAAATATTTTTTTATATTATGTTTTAAAATGCATTCAATCCGTTTTGGTGTTCTCGGGCCTACATCCCTTCTCATCTTCCTGTTGCTTGCTGCTTGCAAATTCAACCGCTAGATTCGGAGAATGTTATAATATACAGATTTAATTTTTTAAAAATACTTTATTGCGCTTAATGCACAACTTGTATAATACGAAAATAATTTTAAAAATTAACCTTAAAAGCTTAACAAAACAGACACTGATTTTGGTAAACTCTGTAGTTTAAGTATTGTTAAAATCTTAACTGTGGCATTTGGGAACCAAATGACATCATCATCATCATCATTTCAAAAAAAAAAAATGCGCAATAATTTGAAAATGTATCCTAATAAAATGCACATCCACTTAGTTTTTCTATTTCAGACATAAGAAGTCAAAAAGAAATCAAATTTTTAAAGAGGCTGTTGCCTTAGCAAAAATTTCTTTGTTTTATTTACATATCGTTATTGTTATTGTAAAATTATTTGCCAAAGGAATGTATTTATTTTGGGTGTATCAGTTGTTAGCGCTTCAAAATTATCACGAAAACACTTATCACACTTATGCGTGTAGTATAAAAAATAAGCAGACTATCAGCGGAAATTCTACGGCAACAAAGTTAATACAAAAATTATTACAATCAACAGAATTGAATTGCAATTAAATAGAAAACAAAATTCTTAAATTGTAAAGACAAAAAATAAAATCTGTTAATTCTCAACCCAAAAAATGAATTTTGCTGAATAATGCTGTAATACCTCATCAATTTACAATTTACAGGAATGCAACTTTGATGCGTTTAGCATCATGCAAGACACACACATCTATTACAAAAACTTAGCCAATACGGTGAAACACTTCAACAAACATTTACAAATTTTTCAAAGAAACTTCCACAGGCTGTAACACTTTTTATAAAACTTCTGGATTCCTTCTGCGCCGATTTTTGTTGAATCAAAGTATCGCCAATCATCCTGTTGGTTTCTTCAGAGCTTGACTGAAACCGAATCGCGTTTTACTCTGTACCTGCTATTATATTGTTTGAGGGAGACGAAGCTAAATGAGAGGCATAAACACCGTCTCGGATGATTGATTCCCATGTTGGTGACAGGTAGAGACCTGAGTCGCAATCTTAACCGCGTTCGCCCCCCCCAACCCATCAAAAAATATAAAAGCAGGTACAGAGTAAAATGCGAGCCAGATGCAGTCAAGCTCTGAAGAAGCAAACATAATGATTGGCGAAACGTTAGCTAGTTCGACTCAATAAAAACCGACGCAAGAGGAAACCGGAAGTTAAAAAAAACAGTTTCAAATATTAAATATTTTCGACCGATCGCAAACTATTTGCAAATGTGTATGTCGTGACCATATTCTATGATTTTTCTGTCCCCTTCAGAAGTACGAGGTCTTACTTGGAAAGGAAAAGTTATATTCAATTTTAATGGAATTTGGCATGCCGATATTTTTTGATATCCTTAGAATATTTTTTAGAGGTCTGTGATCGTTATCTCTTCGAGTAACCGACCAAAGGATTCTATGTCTGTACATTTTTTTTAAAATTTGTCAAATGTCAAAGCAGAAGGAATCAATACATAATTTTGATTTTTTTGTCATTATTTTAAAGCAACATTTTCTTCGATATTTTTAAATTTCGCCAGATTTTATTGTTCATATTGTTATTGGGAGATTCACTCTTCTTCGCTATGTCTCTAAACCCGTCTTCACCAATATTTCTTAAATGTTTTAATATAACCTAATTCAAGTTCAAATAAAAAGGAATATCCACACTTGTGATGCCTGAGCAAAGTAACGATTACCGGGTAGTGGTGTTTGGGGCCGGGGGTGTTGGTAAGAGCTCATTAGTATTAAGATTCGTAAAGGGCACATTCAGGGAGAGTTACATCCCAACTATCGAGGACACGTACAGACAAGTAAGTATTTTTTTCTTAGAATTACGTTATTTTGTATTTGTTTTTTATTTTAGCCTTTTGTATTGCTTGATTTTGGTTGACATAGTTTTTGTTTTGCTTTTTCTTATTGGTAAGTTATTTATTGTTCAGTAAGTATAGGTAATTATTTGTCAAAAATAATTCTGTTGATCAAGCCCTATTGTTAAGTTTGTAGATATATTTAGTCAAGTTCTCAAAATTTTCTTTACTTTTATGAAGTTAACGTTGGTTTAAATAATGTCTTGTAATATAGATATGATTTTAACAAATATTATTATTAATTAATTAATTATTAAGATTGAATTGAAGTAATGATTTTGACTTATTTCATTATATATAATCAAGTTACCTACATAATTGATGTGTACATTGTTTTAAATTTTTAATGTGATTTGCTGAAACTGGCTTTCTTTCCGTTGTAGGTTATAAGTTGCAACAAAAATATATGTACCCTACAAATTACGGACACAACAGGTTCCCATCAGTTCCCTGCTATGCAGCGACTCTCTATAAGCAAGGGACATGCCTTCATTCTTGTATACTCAGTCTGTAGCCGACAGAGTTTAGAAGAGCTGAAGCCAATTTACGAACTCATTAAAGAACTTAAAGGTCCAGATTTGAGTCAAATTCCAATTATGTTAACAGGCAATAAGTGTGATGAGAGTGCAGAATTACGTGAAGTAAGTTATAACTTACCCACTGAATAGAATTTCGATTGCCACATTCTGCCATATGCTATATTGAATTTTTACAGGTAACTACAACAGAAGGGCAGGCACAGGCAGCAGAATGGGGAGTCAGTTTTATGGAAACCTCAGCTAAAACAAATCACAATGTTAAGCAGCTCTTTCAAGAGTTATTGAATCTGGAGAAATCACGAAATGTAAGCTTGAATGTGGGCGGTAAGGCACATAGTCGGGTTGCGAAAGATAAATGTGAATTGATGTAAAAAAAAGAAAGAAAACAAGATTTGAGTTATCTCTAATCTTTCGTGGGAATGGCAATGTGTCATAAGTATTTATAAAATACCTAATGCTTTTATTATCTGCCAATGTTGCCAATTTTCAGAAAAATTGGGCTTTTTGGTTTTGATTGTATAAGGTAAGTAGATTTAAAAAAGTAATAATTTTATGGGGCCAGATGTAATATAAATTCTATTTCACATACATTGAATGAGATATTACACAGTGGTTTTGGATTTAGGTTTGTTTAATTGAAAAATTTTTGTGCCAAACAAAGAATTGCAGAAATAACAAACGAGCAGCAAAGAGCAAATGTTTTTTATTTTTATATTCATCCTGTAAGTGATTTAAAAATTGTTTTGACTAGAATTAATATATGCATCTTTTGATATATTCCCCATCTAACCTTCACATAAAGCGTATCAAAGACTTAATAGAATAGATAATTTTGCATTTCCTAAATTTTAAGCTTTAGGGGCCACATATTTCGGACCATACCCATCAACTTAATATGGATAATACCATCTCAGTCCACATTAACACTCTCGTTTGTAGGTAAAATGTAAATATGCTGATTTATTTAATATAAAGACTTCCTTAAAAGTAAACATTGTGAGGAGAATTTGCAGTTCAGGTCAAGTGATTCAGAAAGTCAAGCAAACAAATCAAAATTATTTTCAAATTTTGCCTATTCAGAGCCAAATACGATATTTGTTTTGATGGTTGCTCATAGTGGCAAAAATAAAAATCAAAATATGTTGTACACCCACGATTAATGCACATGCTGAGCAGCTTCAGAAAATTTAAATATCTTTAATAAATTTAGTTGTAATTCTTAGTTAAAGTCTGAAAAAAAAGTTTGTTAACAAATATGAAAACAAAGATTTTGCTCCAGTTCATGGAAGATGTTTCACAATACTTGACTTTAGTTGACCTTAATTCTTAGAATTGGAAGGAAGTATTATGGTATAACATGGTGTTATTCTTTAAAATAGTAAGCAATCATTCTATATAGAGCCTAAAAGTACCTGTGAATCCATTACAATGATTTGCGCACAGATTCACACCGGACCAAATACAAGACAAAATTTTGTAGTTTTGTAATACTATATTAAGTAGAACTTAGACACAAAAATTGTCTAAAATAATTTTAGGCATTTTGAAGGACACTTGCTCTCTGTTGTTTGGTTTGTTTTTGCAGTAAAAAAGTGTTATCAGCAATTTCTTAAACATTTAGGTTCAGTTCAATTTGTTTATGTAGTATTCTGTAAATCAGCACTGGTGAAAAAAAAACAATAATTTAGTCTCTTCTCTTTAAGAAAAGCAGAAAAGGGAAATGATGGGTTTATAGAAAAAAAACTTTATTTTGTCGATATTAATTTTATTGCTAAAAGAGATCATATATATTTCAAATAAGTAGTGTTAGTAAATGAGCAGCAATGAACTTGCATAAAATAAAATTTTTAACAACAAACCCAAAGAAGACAAAAAAAATAAGGAAAGAAAAAAAGAGGAAGTAAATGTATACAAAACACAAATTGTCTATTGCTATTCGTGTTCGATCTTGGTTAATTATATATCGAATAAAAATTACAAACGACTATGAAGTTAATAAGGGTAAAATAGAACTAAAAATATTTTTAGTGTACTATTCTGACAATTCTATTATTTGTTAACATATATACTTTGCCTTGTTCTTCATACAGAACTCTTAAAACTGGTTAAAAACCTTCTGATCTCATCTCATCCAAGGTTCTTTTTTTAAGTACGTTAAAACAAACTCTTTCATGTTCTGTAAGTGTTGTTTTAAAGTGTCTTCTAGTTTGTCCAATATAAACTCCTTTGTATTGATTTTTCGTAAATAATTTTTAGTTTTTGAATGCAAAGGAATTTGAGCATTAGTTTTTGGTGAAAAACTTTTTTTGAATGGTGTTCTTACATTTTAGAGGAATTTTTGTAGTTCCTGTGGTTTAGACATAACTTACTTGTTCAGAAATGCATTTAATATATGGATTTTTTTTATACTTAGGGTAGTATTTTACTACTTTTAGCTGTTGTAGTTTGTGTTGTGTTATTGACTAAAAGTTTGTTAATAACACTGGGGAGTAGTTAAGATGTTTTTAATTAAGAAATTATTTACTTTGTCTAGATTGATTGTTCGTTTTAGGTTTTATACAATATTGTTTTTTTGGGAAAAGAGATAATGTGAACCATAATTCAGGTTGTATATGATATCAATAGCGTTATCTGGTCCAACGTGTTGGTCACGTCTAAAAACGAAAACTTCAATTTTTCTTTTTCTATTGAAAATTGTACTATGTTACGGAAATAACCGAAAACATTTTAAATTACATTACTATACCTAGATTAATTTGGCTGAAACCTCTTTGGAATTAATATAAAATATCAAATCAAATACCAAATACTTGACACAAAATTATTTAAACAATATCAACGAGTTTATATTGGATAAACCATAGGACTAGATAACTTGCATTGTCTGTATAATTTGTATTTATTTCCTTTTTTTTTTCTTGATTTTTCCGCTCATAATAAGAAATTGATTTTTTATAAATCAAGGCTAAAACGCATACTTCCTTTAAAATAGTACTGGCGATGTTTAATCGTATTCTTCACGCTAATTCCCGAATATATGTTTATAGCGTTGTGGCTATGTCTCTACAAATTGTTCATGCATACTTTGATTGTTCGTAAATATTTGTGAAGTCCAGTCATAATTGTGCCACTTAAAGTGAAACTGCTCTAACAAAATAAAAAAGAAGCTTATTCAGAATGCTTCCAGAAGAAAACATCCCCAAAACCCTTATTTGGAAACTCCAAAGTTCCAGATACAAATCTTTAACTCCACAAATTCTCCAACTACAGCTATTACAAATGAATTTACATTTGACCCAAATATTTCTTATTGCAATGATGGTTGTTTTGGAAATACAGGGTGTAGAAAGTTGAAGTTTAATTTCCATAACTTGTTAATGAAACGCTTTGTGTAATCTAATTCGCATATATTTAATATTTATTTATATATAGTAAAATAAAAAGTCAATTTAAAAATTTCATCTTACATAGCGATAATTTTTAAATAAATAATGTTTATATTTGCTATCTGCCATTGGGTATAAGTAAGGGAGGCCTGAGCACACTTGTTGCCGAGTTTGAAGAAAATTGGAATGTCCAATTTTTACATAAATTTTTTAGAACAATATTTATAAAAAATATTTGTGACCAAAATACGCCAAATTCGAAAAACGACGTGGAGACGTTATGCCGCCAAAAAAGTCTTTTATGATTAGAAAATAATATAGCTCGTAGCTGATATAGCTAATAGAGATATAGAGAGCCCTGCTTATGCCTATAATACAGAAACTTGTGAAGCAACTATGAAAACGTTTTTGAGAAGATCCATTCAACATGCGCATGCGCGAGATTTAAAATCTCGTGGCTGTTGACAGATCGTTAATAGGTTTAGTTTAGTTAGTGGGTGAAATGTAGAGGTATGCGGGAAAAAACAGTCCGTTTTCTACGAAAATATCAAAACCACTTGAGACGCATCAATTTTTACTAGTGGGCCCACTATATTATCTAAGCTATATGGTTCAAAACAAATTTATGGAAGTCACATTACGGTTCAGTGTAATATGCATTATACTCAATTGTTCTACTATAAATACAAAAAAAATAGAAGGCACAACAGCGTTATATACCATATATGAGAAAGATATAATTAAACCTCAAATTTTAAAACGTCACAATTTATCATTCCACTGTGTTCCGAAATTTACTTTCATTATTTCAAGAATTATTGAATTAAATATAAAGAGACAAACGACCAAACAGCAGGTTACTTTCAGTAACATTTTGTCGCTTCCCGATTCTTACTTGAACTAGCTGCGACCTGGGTTATTCGGCTAAAAAATGTCGATGCGACTAATTTAGTTTACTTAATCATGCTTAACTTCGCCATAAATCGCCTTTTGTTTGCATAAACACAAGTGCTGGTTTTCTGATACTACTGAAATATAGATTTTTATAGTCTTCTAGCATTAAGAATGGATGGCTTGTTTGATTTTGCTACACACATTGAGGGTATTGAGGGTATCTAATTTTTTTTTTATTCATTTTTCATTAGATTGCAAAATAGTAATTTTAATTATTATTGTTGTTCATTATTTTGCAATTTCTTTTACTTTTCCTTTGTGCAGGAGGAATTGTAAATAAAAAAGCACAAATGCTTTTTAGCATTTTTTTGGATTCAGAGTTAAATCGATATTAACAAATAAAACTGGTAGATACCACATCTTTAAGTTGGCGACAATATTTTGTTTTATAGTTCGACTATTGGAGCGTCGATGATTTTATAAATACTGAAGACTGCGTCATTTCCTTGCGAGACCAAGCTTTAACTACCGGGCAAGCAAACAAATTTCATTCTGAAACACGACTCTTATCCAATAAAGTGCCCCTGTTGTGGACAATATTTAGCTCTTCTTCTATTTTAAATCTTTTCTTATGATAGAGTTTCTTCCCTTGCCCGGTTTTCACTCACTTCGAACATGGGAGGATATACTCTTTCATTTCTCTTCTCTTTCTCACGATTTCAACGACATATATGCAACGTGTAGTAAATATACTTTTAGTTGTTGTAATCGAATTATATCGAATTTTTTGATCACTTGACATTAACATGTCATTGTTACGATTGCAATGCCCTCTTAAGTCCAGCTTACTTTTCATTCCGTTTTTTCAATACAACTTTTTGCGTTTTCAAGCGAATTGGATCATGTCACTATAGCATATCAGTATTTGTAGTTTTGAATTATAATAGTGTTATAGTTCTAGGAGGACCTGTAATGTTAAGTTAGGTTCCTCAAAAGTACTTCAGTGATTTTTGACAAGTTGGTAGAAATGAGGCCACGTTTTTCGATTTATTAAATTTATTTTAACCATGAATATGTGGGGCCACTGCTAGGTATAACGAGCATTTGCCAATGAATAGAAATAAAAATTATAAAATTATATCATTTGAACGTTTACAAATATGAGTGTTTTACCAAATAATGTTTAGCGATGGGCAGTAATTGAAAAAATCAGATAAACTAATGAAGTACTTTTAAGGACTGTTAATTAAAATTTTAGACTGGGTGCTAATGCAAAGAAAGTTGTTCGTGTTATTAAATAATTATTGTTATATTCACGCTTTATAGTGTTCACTATATGAACTGCAATTGTGATCAATTTGTAACGTATTTATGCAACGAAGTATGTTAATAAAGTAATGTCGATAGAGAAACAAATAAACATGATAAAAAAAAATCCGCTCGTTAGAGGCTGTTTTATAAATTATTCTTTACATCAAACTAGAGGAATTTTTGCTTGTACGTAGCTGAAAAACTAAATTGATAAAAGTTACAGATTGTTTGTCCTCAAAATGGAGCTGTCAAATCTGTAATTGTTATAATTTCACAGGAAATTGTTATTATATAGTGAACTTATGGAACAAATTTGTATACTTGTAGATAATTTACGGTTTACTCAAAATTACCTTTAAATTTATTAAATATTATTCCTACCAACAAACTATTTTTTATTTTCCTTCGTGGTGATTTCCCAAATGTTGTTTTTATTCGAAAATAGGCACCAATTGAAGGAAGTATGTTTTTTATACATTTAAAAACGCTTACTTACATATTATGCCGCAAACCTTATTGATATTAGAAAAAAGCGAATAAACTAATCGAAATGACCTTTTATGTCAACACGCACATTTACTCGAGGGCGTCATTCTTTTATTTCTTTCGACATATTTTCGTTTTATTTTTACATATGATCGGGAAGAGATCATTTAAAAATGACAAAAAATAATTGATTCAAACTTTAAAACTCATGACTGTTCTTATTTTCTAGTGATAACATTAAACTTTAGCTTAAAACAACGCTCGTGCTTTACATGTACAGTTTTAGAAATAAGAGTATTAGATTTTTTACATTAAGATGGTGAAAACAGGAAATTTTCCCAATTATCAGGCGGTCCGATAAAATGTATTTATAATGGTCGTAAATTTCATTGCTATGAGTATATTCTTTTCGTTTCCCTCCAGGTAATGAAGCGATTGCCTTGAGCGTTATCAGAAATAAAGTGAATGTTGATTATTGTCGCTCATCTTTACGATATTAACGATATCACCTGACTTTCGAATTTTTAAAATCGGATAATAATCAAGAATCCAATAAAAGGGTGCCGTTTTTTGTAGACAGTCTGTACATTAATCTTTTCAAATTTCAATCCATTAACATTATTAAGTGTCTTTACTGATATACTGAACTAAATCTCGCTATAAAAGCAAACGTCTTTTCAGAGAACTCTATTTATTTGGAATAGCTAAGCGATCTAGTGCCCCACCAAAAATGCATTGAATTAAGATTATTATCTTGACAGGAAACAGCAAAATTTGTCAACGAAATTATTTATCTCGCTAATTATGATATGGCGAAAAAATAAATGATGTACCATCCACCCCTCTGACCCTTGGACTTTGAACCGCGATAACAATTGCCGTCCACGGGATTTTCAGAATAGTGATTTATTAGTTTAATAAATTTGGAAAACATCTCGGATTTTCACTAGAAAATTCAGCATGGTCGTCATGAATAACAGTGTATTTTTAAGCACGCTAATGTATGTTATGAACCAAAGTATTATCCAAGAAGAAAGTTCGTATAATTATTACTACATGCAAATTGGAAAAGGTTAGGTAGTGCCTTTTAGTTCATATAATCGAAATCTTGAAGTGTTTGAATTTTAGAAACCAACGCAAAAAAGTGCTACGGGATGTACGGCTGTTTTGAGCTTTCTCCGCCTTGGACTTCCAAACATAGGCCCGTGTCATTATTCCCTAAGGATTTAGATGAGGTAAAGGCCTAATTATTATTATATAATAAGGCGTGTATATTTTTTTACTATGATTTATTACATCAAGCTTTTAGTTTAGAAATTTTTCAGTAGAATTGGTGTCGTCTTCATACAATTTTTAATTCATCCAAATTTAATTCTTCAAAATAGCGCTTAAAGAAAATATTTCCTCTTATCTTGAATGGGTCGAGGTGACAAGGAAAGGGCTGAATAAAAAAATTATATGAAACATTTACAGGACCAATGCTGAATTTGGTTAATTGTTCTAGGAAACTTCTGGACTACTTGCAATTTTTGTTTTCAGTATTAAGGTCCATTTATTTTGTCGGTTTTCGTAGATTTTACATTCTTGTATTCAAAGGTCAGACCAGTCGTAAAGTTGCAGCTTTTAATATTTATACATAAATAGGGAGTGCGCCAACATTGCTGAAATAACGCAAATGCTAAGAGATATTAAAAAAACTCTGAACTCTGAACCCACTTTAAATTATAAACGTAATTTGAGTTCTTGTAAAATCAAGATAGAAACATCAATTAACAATTAAATAAACCTCGCCATGTGATTTTACAATAATTGAAATGGAATTACGTTGGTAATTTAAATTACAGTCTCTTGTGTCACATTAAATTTATTATTATGGTTTTCGTGATCACAATTCCTGTTCTTTCGAATTTATTTTTGAATATTTATTCAAGCACTTGTTTGAGTATATGTTCTGGAGACAATGGTCGGTATTTCTATCTGAAGAGCTTAAAGTGTATATCAATAACAAACCTGGTGAATTCATTCACATCAATATCAACCAACTCGCCCTGTATAACTGAAAATAGAGATGTGTCAATCGCGATTGATTCGGTCACTTTGATTTAATCATAGGATCGAACGCCCGAATCCCGCTTGTTCGTAACGATTCGATCACCTTCCCATTCCTTTTCCGTGGCCTGTCTCAGTCACGCATTTAAATCTTAAACCATTCAAATCAATCGTATTGAGTTGCGACATCGATTGGTAGATTTGCTTATATGTTGAATTGAACATTGAATGAAATATCTATTTCCACAGAGGTATTTAATTTATACAAATTAATGTATTAGTGGTACAACCCAATACGTAGCACCTATTTTGATAAAATCAACTAGAACAGAAAACATAACAATAATTCAAATTCAAATGAATGTGACTGTTGCCGCTTATGTTGGCATCAAAAAGTATTGAAATGATTCGATCCTTTTCGAAATCGGTCACTGATTGATTCGGTCCTCGCAAAATGAACGATTGACACAACACTAACCGAAAATGTTATTATTTTATAGATGTTTATTAATTTTTGCAACGTTACATATTTGTTTCGGTCCACATCGACTATTTTTCTAAACCTTATCAAGCCCAAAAATGGACTATGACCGCAACCGAGCATCTCACTGTCACATTGACAATCGCAATGCCTATCAAACAACCCAAAAACTAATTATTTGATACAATTATATTTGGTACGTGGTTATGGTATGAAACTAACCAACAATACCGTTTATTTGTAACGTTGTTATGCTTCGGGTTATGTTATGTTTACAAACTGCAACGATTTCAATTAATAGTAACAAGTAGCCTAAATTTTAGATATTTATTCGATTGGACGATAAACAAGATATGCTGGTTTCATAGTTGTACATTTTCCAACTCACCCGATGTAATTTTCTTATGTATCCATTCCAAATATCGGTTAATAATTTCTTACTGTACATTATAACACAACCATAAGCAATGTAGCAAAATTATCACATAAGAGTACAAGTATAAGAAATAATAGTAAACAAACACACAACACTTTTGCGGACATTGACTAAATTGCATAGCTCTCGGAACATTCATAATTTTTGGTTACTTTAAACCTGTCGTAACGAATGAAATTAAGTGGTTACTTGCTTAAAAATATACAATTTGTCAAAGTCTTTGTTAATAACACAAGAGAACTAATACGCCTAAATGGGTTTAAATATACTGTTAAGGTGCTAGTGAAGAACGACTGTTTAATGTTATGATTTTTCAGTAGAGTTATTTTTTTGTTGCAAATAAAAGTGTGAGAGAATTTGTTTGTAGTGCCAGAACAATAAAAATGAAACTGTTACTTGTTGAATAGTTGCATTGGTGAGTCACTTTCTTTTGTAATTTGGATCGATTAAATTAATAGCATTTCAATTTGTTGCTTAGTAGTGGATGAGACTATTTTTTGCGGATTGAATTTATCATATTAGCAATGTTTATATCAAACATTTATCGGGAACCGTTTGCCGTGTTAGCAGATCAAGTAACGTCACTTGCTAACTAATACGCGTGGAAATGGCATCCACAAACCTTTCTGCCTTTCTTATCGCTGTCATTCGAACTAGCATTTTACACGAAGTTTTTGAAGCATTTTTTCCGGAGTACCAGACTTCAACCGTTATAACGAGTATTTTTGCTATTTGTCCCATGAGATTCATTCATAAAATTATGTGTTATTATTTAAATAACACCCTGTATAGCAAGTTACTTACAAATATATATCGCATCTTGGAGTTGTGATATGATTTTTCCGATCCCGAAGAAGTAAATTGTGAATTTATTAAATAGGCACGCAACACAGGTTTTAGGCTGTTTATTTTGTAGAATAAACAACATTGGCTCAAACCATTTTTATCGCCTCCATATTAGAAAATGCATTCTGTCGGTTGAAGAGTTGGAAAACAAGTGGTTCTTCATTCATTATTTGTATTGATGCAGTATGATAACATATTATTTTATTTGGATATACTGATTTATGTTACGGTACCTTACAATACTAATCGTTATTGTTGTGTTATTCTTATAATATTAAATGTGAGATTAATAAACTTTGATTTGTGTTTTAGATAGATCCTAACTATTTTTTGTTTACAAGAGAGAAACGCCATTCACCGGAATATATAAACCTTAACGATTTTGATTATGTTGAATCCTCCAGTATAGAACCTCTAAAACCCATATATGTCATTTCTCATGGATTTGTTGAAGGAGGGAGCATTGATTGGGTAGGTACAACTCAGTTATAATTAGCAATAACAAGTACACACATGTGATCTGTTCATAGATATAAGAAAGTGACTAACTGATACGAATTAAGGAAAGATATATGGCCGAACAGGTCCGTACTTTGCTTAGAATTTAATTATTTATTATTTATTATTTAAATATTTATTTATTTATGTATGTATTTATGTTTAAATCTAAAATAAAATTACCAATTTTACTTAAAAATATTCACATAATTTATCAGTATCACTATCGCTATAATCGCCTGTTCTAATTATTATTTGTTCTATATTATTTGCAATATGGATATACGACTGTTCTGCTTTTTCTATATGTTTAACAGAATTTGCCCAACTTTGTGGAGGGATGTTAAAAACTTCGGTTTCTATAAGTCTGAGGACATTGGAGTTAACACGGGGAAAACATTGTTACGACGAATGGCAGATTTTAGTTGGTGCCAAACATGTTCAATGGGATTAAATATACAGTGGTAAGGTGGAAGCCTTAAAACTGTATGCCCTAAATTTTTTTCATAATTATAACAGACGTATTCCTTTTGTAAGTTCAAGCTTTGTAGAACCTCAATTAATTGTTTTTTGGTATAATCTTCGTGAAAATAAATGTCGTTATTATACATGTAGTTTTGGATTCTTGCTTTTGTGTCACATGAGGAAGGCGTTTTAGTCAACTGTCTACTGCGATAACTTGCATTGTCCATTACAATTACGCTATTAGGAGGAATGCTTGGAACTAGTTTGTTTTTAAACCAACTTTCAAATAAATCAGCGGTGGTGTCTTCATGGTAATCTGGAGAAGAATTTTTTATATTTTTCGCAGGCAGAGAAAGTCCATTTGGAACCCAACATCTTTAGAGCCAGCATGCAAAATAGTTATTCTTTTACCTATTTTTGATGGCGCGTTTGGTTTACACTTATCAGTTGAGTCAACCCAACCCTTTTCCGTGTATCATAAGTGTCGAATTGGCCTTTGTTGTTCTCTGTAAATCCTAATTTTTTCTAGATATTGCAGTGGCCATTTCCGAATTATAAAAGATTCCATTAAAACTTGCCTTTTGTCAATTTTTTAAAATCTAAAACCCATGTGTTGAATATACTTCCATAAGGTAGTTCTGCCACATTTAACACCGGTTTCATCTTTTTCAAGCCTTCTAATTAAGATATAGAATGTAGGCACGCTTTGTACCTCGTAACACTGGTAAATTTTACGCCGTATTATATCTTGATCACTTTCATCTACACTCGAGAAAATGTCAGCATCGCTTCTTTTTTTCATCGCTGAAATGGGATTATTCACAATTTTCCATACAGTTGATGTTGGAATTTTCGTCAATGTGGCCGTTTCTTCTAAAGATGCTTGCTTGCTGGCACCACGTTCAATGAGAGTCAAATAAACATTGTTTATAACTTCCTTAGTCTCAATATAATAGTGTTTTCTACGTTTGGGCGGGAGCATCTCCTGAGCTACACTAGATTCGCACATATTTTGCATAATTCGCACACGATTCAACACATTGTGTTAAACCTAAACTAAGTAGTATTCAGAACCAAAGAATATTAAGCACAGCTAGATAGATAAAATTATTTTCTATTACGGATCACAATTTTACCTGAATTTAAATTCCGAAACTTTAGGTAATAATCTTGTTGCATTGTATGTTAATAACCACCCTTGGATAATCCCATTCAAACGCAATTGGTCACTTTCTTATATCTATGAACAGACCATACCTGTTACAATTGGCCGATTCTACCTGCTCTGTTAATAATTTTTCTGGTTTGTCGTTTATGGCTTGCGTGGCTGTAGAGAAGAGTAAAAAAAACAGATGTTAGGTAACATTAAAAGTATTTTATGTGTTTTCATCAGATATTTGAAATGGCTCAAGCTATTTTAAATGTGGAAGATTGTAATGTAATTGTTGTGGATTGGCATGGAGGCTCAAGCCCACCGTATACCCAAGCAGTCGCCAATATAAGATTAATTGGATCTGTAACTGCTCATCTTCTCTACGATATCGCTCAATATACGGGAGATTTGAAATTGAGTCACGTGCATTGTATAGGACATTCACTTGGAGCACATATGTTTGGTTATGTGGGCTACACCTTAGAGGTCAGCACTTGTGCAATAGTAAAGATATCTGTATCATAATATTTATTTATTATACTAAACCTTTAAGGAATTTGGCCTCAAATTAGGTCGAATCACAGCCCTGGATCCTGCCGAACCCCACTTTTCAAAATCCAACAAACCCGTAAGGTTAGATAAAAGCGCCGCCGAATATGTCGATGTTATTCATACTGATGCAAGTCTGTTTATAAAGGGTAGTTTTGGTATGACTGAAAGTATAGGACATGTTGACTATTATCCAAATGGAGGTACTAACCAACCGGGCTGTGGAAAAAGTGTTATGCAGTTCATCAAAGATGAAAAAGGAAGTTTTTTTAATGGTAATCATTAACTTGATATTCACCTAGGTCGGAATTTACACGTTACCTTTATTTTCTTACATCAGTTTGATCAAACTCTATATAGTTATTTACTATTTTCAGGTATGAAGAAGTACATTAGTTGCAACCATGCTAGAGCTCATCAAATATTTCTTGACAGTATTAACCCATCATGTAAATTTTTAAGTATTCGTTGTGCTTCTTATCAAGTAATTTTGCTTAATATTTTTAAAAAAGAATTAGTGTTAAAAGTATATACCTGATTCTAGGAACTTGTTAACGGTTCATGTTGGGATTGCGGAGAGAGTGGAGAAAAATGCCTAAAATTTGGATTTTATGGAAAAGGGCATTATGACAAGTTATATGGTAAAAAACATTTAAAAGATACCAGTTTAATCCAGTATCTGATGACTAGTAGTGAAAAACCCTACTGCAGTTAGTGATTTTTTCAGTAAAAATTATACCAATACCAATAATCTATCAATTATATTTTTATTGCTTGTTAACTAAATTTAATTTGAAAAACTTTTAGGGGGTCATTACCGAATAATAGTACTAGTATCAGATAGTTCAGAAAGCAAGAAACATGGAGGTGAAATTGGTCAGTTGTTTTTTACAATGCATAGTATGAGTGATGGCTTAGGCTCCAAAACTGCACCTGTGGGTTTTATAAGTGGATATTATGAGCCAGGTGCATTTTATGTGGGCGTAGTTGCTACTGACGAACTTAGGAACCTTAAAGCAGTAGAGATTGAATGGAGGTATAATAGCAGTTTATTTAATCCATTAACCTGGAGAATCTTAGTTACCCCCAAGATTTACTTAAAGAAGATAACTGTTGAATCTTTAGAGGCCAGGCAAAGGTATATTTTTAACTTTATTTATGTAACAAATACATATTCTTGTCAATTGTTTCAGCATCAATGTGTGTCCAAAGAATCAGAAACCCCTCATTAACGGTGTACCCCAACTTCTTATCTCTTCCTATTGTTAACATTATTATGATTTCTTATAGATTTCCACTTACAATATTGAACCATCTTTTTTGCGAACTGGGAAACTTCTAGCAAGTAAGATCTAAGTAACCTTCATTGTTCCTGTGTAGGATTATATTATTCATTTATGGACAGCTAAGAAGAGGAACATTGGTAAAACCATACAAGTTGCTATTAAACATGAAATTTTTAATATGTCTAGTAAATGTTTTACTAAATTTAAGTAGATCTGGAGTGTAACCAATCAAAAGACCTCTTCAAAACATTTAATGTAAGTAAATTTTTTTTGAAATTTAGAGCACGAAAAAAGGACACAAGTTCCTATTAAATAAAAATAAAACTAAAACTAAATATTAAATTAACTTGTTAAAGAGCAGCTTCCATTACTTTTTGGACTCATATTCCATAGAGACAGCCTACAGAAAGAAAAATTTAGCAACTTGTCATGATATTTTTTGTGTTGTCAGAAACAAATCTGGTTTAATTTATATAAAACAATTATACAGGGTGCGACAAACTCTGGGATTGAGACACAACACAAAAAAAATACCATGAGTTCCTAATTTTATATATATATATATATATATATATATATATATATATATATATATATATATATATATATATATATATATATATATATATATATATATACAGTGATGCTTCTGGCAGTAATTTTAAAAAGTTAGTATGTAACTGACATCTCGATTTACGACAGACCATTTTATCGTTATTTATTATGTCATTGTCATTCCAAATAAATTGTTGAAAATTATTTCGCGTGTATCTTGAAATCATTATTTGAAGCCATGTGAATATTTCCGTATACTCTGAAACGTCACCTTACTCCTTTGTGCTTTAGCAATTAATTAATAAAACATGAAATAATAAGAGTAATCTTTTAAGGACCAAAACACATCCAAACAGTTATAGCATTAAAGTTTTCAGATGTTTGACCTACATTTACAAAACTATGTGGAAAGATTTTTTTCATTAACATTTTACGTACCAGGTTTTAGGGAACTTCAGGTGGGAAACATGCTTGGAGAGATTTCCTTTATTGGGGAGTCAAAAATGTATTTAAAACCAAAATGTTGAAATATAAAAATGTTTCAGTCCAAAGCTGTACCAATTGTGTAGCTGTACCAGTTGAACTATCCCAATAAATAACTATGTAGATATTTTCAGGAGACAAAAGATGTCTGATATATGAGATTTGTGATTAATGGTAAAATAGAGAATCTATGTACATACATAGAAAAAATTAATCGAAAACTGTAATCGAAAGATTTTTGGTCTTATAATTGTCAAACTTGTCCAAAGTCTTGATGTCCATAAGTGCAGTTAGCGCCACAACCAAGGCGAGTCCCAGAATTGAAGTTATAAACAGACCGGACCATATAGGCACCGTCATAAATGGAACGCAATCGTAAGCGTCACCAAATTTTCCATTTTTGGAGTTGACTTGAACTTGAAGGTCATAAATACGTAGCTCAATATCCGCAGTAGCATTGGAAAATATAGATTGACCATTACAATGGTATGAAAATCCCGACGGTGCCATAATGTCCTCCTCGGTAGACAATATTTCATTTATCTTTGTGTTCGAATGGGTTATTCGAACAGATGGTAAATACCAGTAACCACGGGACCAGGAAAAGTTAAATCGCAATGACACTTTTTCTCCTTCTCCAAGAGGAATGTTTACGTTTAGCCTTGTATCTACGTTAATCATATCTTTCGCAATGTTGCCAAGATATATTCTGGTTCTATTAATAGTCAACATCAGTGGTTTGGACGAGTAAAGCAAGGCGTATAACTTGGTTTGTTGGTTTTGCCCTCTATAAATAACAGCTTCCTGAACTATAGAGCCGTTATTTAGTTTATCCAAAGCGAAGTCGTTGGAAAGGTCCCTCTTTCGTCTACTATAACTGATATCTATCACAGCTATAAAGTTGATGGTATTATTTACGCCAAAGAGATGGTTCTGGATTTTCGAAATATCAATGCCGTTACATTCTTTTGACACTTTTAGTTCTAAAAATGTTACATTTAGTTCCGGTTAGTCTGAGTAAACACATTTGACTTACCAATAGCTTTGGAGGTGGCAATATTCCCATTCGGATTGTAAGCAGAGTGATAACCCTTCAATAATTGTTTTATATTCGTAGGTATATTATTTCTATGACTTTGCAAATGAACCTTAAATGTGAATAATTTCGGGTTATCTAATTTATGAACCAAATTTTCTAAATCTTCATCGTCAAACGGCAACAGCGGTGATATATGTAACTTTTTATTACTCCAAAACAACAACGCCGCATTTATTGCGTATATATAAATACAAATCACCAAAAATACACTTTTAAATAACATATTTTTTGAAATATATAGATGAAGATATTTTCTTCAATTATATTATAACGCCCCATAAAGCACAAGCGCTGTTCTGTCGATCAATATTTCCTTCCCGCCTGAATTTTAAAACTGACAGAAGTTTGGGCTAGGTGATGGACGTCGGTGAAATTTTAGAGAACGAAAGGAGGCATATGACACCTATCAAAGCATGACATTGTTGCATATTTAGTTGACTTTGAAATTTCGTTTGCAAAACTGACGAAATTGTGACGAAATGTGAAAAAAAATGACTGTCTTTTTTCTTTTTTTATTTTATTTGCTTTCGATATTACGATTTTTAATAACGAAAGCGGCAGAAGCGCCTTCCTAAAGGTATTTCAATGTTTTAAAGTATGAACGCCGCCGCGTGATAATACGCAGCAGTTACGCACGGTATAGCCACGCATAAATTAAATTTGGCACGCGTTCCATATGAACGTCCCTTTTGGCGCGCATGTTGATGGAACTCACAGCAGTCGGGAATAATCGATACCCGCCTTAAGCACGGCTATAATTAGACGACTATAAATTCGACCTTAAGAGAGACTGCAGCCAAAAGCTAGACATTTGACTATATAATGATCTAATATATATATATATATATATATATATATATATATATATATATATATATATATATATATATATTTTTTTTTTTTTTCACGTATTGATTCACGGATGGAAAAATGTGATGACACTATATTCCGGGATATCATCCGTTCGCTTGAACTCCGACTGGAATCCCGCAGACGTTTCGCCAAAATCTCACTTGGCATCTTCAACGTTCGCTCCGTGGATTCCAGTCGGAGTTCAACAAGCGAACGGATGATATCCCGGAATATAGTGTCATCACATTTTTCCATCCGCGAGTCATATATATATATATATATATATATATATATATATATATATATATATATATATATATATATATATATATATATATATATATATGCGCATGCGTAGCGAAATACCCTTAACATTTTTTCCATGGTGGGTCTCTGTATATTTAGCTTAGATTATTTTTACCATTTATTTCGGAAAATATTCACCCTACATCACTTACTTTGGAGAGATAGAACTAAGGGCACTGTACCAAAAAAAAAGTATTTCTGTTGGCTTTAAAATAGTATTCACTCTAACTACTGCAACATAAAATTAAATTTTTGCAGAAGCCGAGGTTTAAAAACCAAGATGGCAATTAAGCCGCCGTCATTCAGACTGGAAACTAGTATTTTTACATTACATTATTACACTTGCACTGAAGTTACTCTGCACAGATGCGTTTTTGTGTGTGCGCATTTGTCAGACAATTTTTTTATTTCATATCAGTAATACCATATACATCCCAGTTTTGAATTAGGTACATTCTGTATAACTTGATATATTTTGGAAATGTTGTATAAGATATTAAATCATAAAACTTAGAAATAAAACAAATAAACCAAAGAGCGCGCTGCTGTCTCTTAAAGTCTACGAAAATCGTAGGCAGTTAAAATAATGAGATTAAAATTAGGTACTTCCGTCCACTGATATTCATACCAAAAACTTTCACATTCTCAGAATATTTTTCGGATTTTGTTTTTTTCATTAACGAGTTTCGTATTTCGAACCACAAACCGCAATACAAACAGCTCGATTGTTATTTGAGTTTAAAGCCTTGATTAAATAATAACCGACATCGCCGCGATAAGGTAACAACACAATAAATAAAGTGGGGCGTCTTAAATCGAAAATAACACTCACACGCCTGCTTATTTGTATCAACTACTGTAACCCAGTAATAATTGATTTTCACTACGCCTTTGGCGTTTTCCTTTTCGAAAAGCCACAGAATAAGCAAAATGTCAATATCAGCTGATCAGAAACGAGCGTTGGACGCGCAAGCAGTGAATAATTTTCGTGAATATTTGCAAATTCCTTCCGTTCATCCTGATGTTAATTACGGTAAGTTTGATTCTAATTGTAGTTATATGTGATTCGTCGCTTAAGTGTAGCAATGTTTGATCATATCTATAATTTTTTCCATTTGAAAATGAGAATTTTTGGTATCTAGTCACCTATTATTGGCAATGCTTGGCTTGGGTTTTTAGGCGTGGATTTTCCAAAATTCAGTAGTGCTGCTCTTAGGCACGGATGCGTTTTTGCATATTTTATTTTTTTCAAACGTACATTAATTAAAGCAAAGCCAATTTTCATGGAAAAGGTGAGAAATTCATAACTAAAATCAATCAATCGCGACCTCGCCATGGTCAGCCGAATTGACTTTTACGACTCGCTTTTCGATTATTGAATAAAAAAACGAGGACAACTTACTTGGAAATTTTATACAGCTGTTTAAAAATATTTAGATAAGTGGGTAATCTAAATTCGTCACAAAATTGTGCACTATTTAAATTTAAAAAATTCGTACCTATTTTTTATTTTATTTTATTATAAAACAGTTATTTGTGCTAACTTAAAGCTATAAACTTTACTAATATAGATGATCAGCATATTTAGCAATTTTTGATTTTGTGTGATTGCAATTTTATACGTATCCATTTGAGTGTAGGTAGGTATCATTGGTGCAAAATTCTATTTTCGTTTTTAACAAATTTAGCATTGGACGCAATATATATAGTAAAATTCTTCAGTTTTAGTTTGGGTTAGTTTAGAGAATATTCAAAACCTCAAATTTGAAAAAAGCAGTTAAAGGGTATAGGATGTTGGCGTATTACAGAAGCGAATAAAAGTCTAAAAGTTTATTTTAAATATGTGTCTGTATGTATGTGTTAACTAACTGGATGGTACCTAATAAAAATAAAATATCGGCCGAAAGTGCAATACACAATATATTTTTTCTACAATCCAAAGGATAATATCAAAAATTATCAAGACAAAGAAATAGTATTTACGGAAGCAGGTAAAGGTTTGAAACGTTTACCAAAAATATTTGGTCAAGGCATTCCCGGGACTCCATTGGAATTCATAATTATCATCTGGAGTGTGTGAGAAACTAACATGATATCATAGTTAACATGGCAAATTTCAACAAAATCCCCAAAATATTTTTTGACGTCCATGTCCCTGGAATTACGATTTAGGTAACACCGTGAATAATAATGTATACAAATATTTGTCAAACCTGTACTTATGGAGTTGGAATCAAGACCATAAAAAATCGGATTGTTTCATCATTTTTGTTGATTTTTTTGTTCTTGAGTTAAACTTTTGTTAGTAGCGTATATACATAAATACAAAGATATTAGAAGTTATTCAAATAAAAAAAAAAAAGAAAAATGCAATGAAATATTAACAATGTCAATAGAGCACACTATATTAAAAAAAACAAAATAGTGTTACTATAATCCAGCTATAAGGTGCTTCCAAAAATTTATGGAAACAGAACAACCATTTTTCAAACGGCTATTGATCAGTCGATTATGCTGTAATTGTAAATTGTAGTTCGGTCTTAACATATCTTAGTTTGGGCCAGTATCTCTGGTTAAGTTTCTCAAATTTTTTTGCAACATACATCAAGGCATTAAATATGTATATAAAACGTTAAAAGAACATTACTTCCAAATTAGCAAGCAGAGGTATACATGAAACAGTCAAATACTTAAAAAAAATTATTCAAATACTTCATTTTTGTAGAATGAATACTTCATTGGCTCTGAGACAATTACCCCAACAGAACATCACTTACAGTCTTGCGTGCAAGGTATTACAAAACTCTTTACTTAGCTGCTAAATAACATACTTATAGAGAAGTAGTTTTTTGAAAATATCAACTTGAGAAGTGCAACAACAGCCTTTTCTTGTTCAAAATTGTTATGATGGAACCTTTTATTAAAATTGCGCAGCAAAAAATACAACAGCTTAATTTTGTTACTGTCCTCTATTACACTGTAGACGGCGTAAGAGTTCATTTCTTCAATCTAGACAACTCACCAATGGTATGTTGCTCAAAATGCTCCAACTGTATCATCCGCAAATAGCGAAATATAATAATCGTGAATATTGTTTCACTATTATTATATTTTATTTATTATGTTATATTTATCGTTAACAAATTTATAAATAAAATGGGACCGATCAGGCAACCCTGTGGAACAGCAGATGAAATGGGTAATGGTCTAGAAATATGGTTCCAGCTATCTCCCCTTACGAGACCTTTTTGTTCCCGTTGAGTTTTCAGCAATATTGGGCAGAACATGAGCATACCAATTTGAGCCAAGATAATAATTTGAGTATATGACTAACCTTTGACTTTTATATGATTATCCCATAATAAGAATTACTCGTTAATATTAAATTGCGTTCTAGTTAGGAGTCGGGAGAAAAATACGAACAATAAAGGTAAACAGAGGCAGGACAACAGGAAACACATAGATTTAAATGTTCATGGGATTTTTAGTATCATTTTTCTTGGGGCTTCTCCAAGAGAAGAGTAAAATTGCGTAGTTTAGAGGTTTATTGCATTTTTTGGGACTCCACCTTACAATCAACTTTGACTCACCAAAATGTAAAATGCAACATTTGAGCTATAAATTGTTTACTGTTGCAGCGTTTGAATGCATATTAATTTACATATTTCGTTTAATCGGCGGCATTTATGTATTGATTTTTTTTACAGATGGCTGTGTTAAATTTTTGCGATCACAGGCACAAAGCTTGGATTTACCCGTCAAAATTATTACCCTTGTTACCGGCAAGCCTATAGTCATACTAACATGGATTGGTAAAGAACCTCACATTCCAAGCATTTTGCTGAATAGCCACATGGATGTAGTGCCAGTTTTTGAGGTAAATAGAATAACAATTTTTTTGCTCAATAAAGGAGTCACATATTCAATCCATAATTGACAGTTTCTGGAATTTTACGTTGCTTTTAAATTTGTTCATGACTTCTGCTAAATAAAGTTTTTCTATTTCTAATTAGAATAAATAGTTGATTAGTAGTAATAATAAAAAAGCAAAGTCTCAAGCCAATAATACAGTGCAGCGGTATACATTAAGTTGCAGTTTCATACAGTTAACTTAGTACTTCTTAAAATGTTAGGACAAGTGGAAATACAAGCCGTTTAGTGCAGATATAGACGATGAAGGGAACATCTATGCTCGTGGCACTCAGGACATGAAGTCTGTGGGAATACAGTATTTGGAGGCCATCAGACGATTAAAATTGGAAGGAGTACAATTAAAGAGGACCGTGCATGTGTCATTTGTGCCAGGTTTGAATAGAAATAAATTTTTTTGCTGTAAAATACTTTTGTAATTTTTTTTTTTATTTAACTTCAACGTTAATTTTTGCTTGCAAATGTAGTTTTTGTATTTTTATTTGGCTTATTAAATGTATTCTATATACTTTTTTTTGATATTGAGTTTATCAATTAAAATTAATTAATTAAAAATTAAAAAAAGTTTTGGTTAGTTTTTTTTATATTTTTTATATGAAATAAACGTACTCAGTTGAAGCAGGTTTAAAATTTCGGAAGAAATATATTTTGCCAACATTTTTAGATGAGGAAATTGGTGGTGTAGATGGAATGAAAAAGTTTGTGCATACTGAAGAATTTACAGCATTAAATGTTGGGTTTGCTTTAGATGAAGGAATGGCCAGTGAAAACGACGATTTTGTATTATTCTATGGAGAGAGGAGTATTTGGCGTATGGAAAAGTAGAGTTTGCCTAATTAGAGTACTGCTACAATTTTTTTGTTTTCCAGATATCCATATTCATTGCCCTGGTACCCCTGGACACGGATCTTTATTGTTGAATGGTACAGCTGGTGAAAAAGTCTCTTATATTCTAAATAAATTTTTTGAATTTAGAAAACAGGAAAGGCAAAAGCTAGAGGATAATAAAGAATTGACTCTTGGTGATGTAACAACAATAAATTTAACGAAGTTAGAAGTGAGTGTATTATAATAAGTAGGCTCTATTTTTAGAGTAGATTTGGAGCCAACACTTGAGTGACATTGTTGAGGGCTAGTGTTGATCCCAAATTAGAAACTCAAGACTGTGGTGTTTTCCAGAATTGTTTAAGATGCATTTCAGGGTGGTGTTCAACCCAATGTAGTGCCTCCAGAATTAACTGTGGTCATCGATTGTCGCATACCAGTAACCGTTGATCATAAAAAGTGGGAACAAACTATTAAAGGCTGGTGTAGAGAAGCCGGGCCTGACGTATTTATTGAATACAGTCAAAAAGGAACACCAGTACCAGCAACCAAGTTGGACAATTCTAATCCATTTTGGATTGCTTTTAAACAAACGACTGATGCTCTGTAAGTTTCTGTGCATCTCTATTTATCGCATTATGTTTTACCAATTTGAAGTTGCTTGAAATCACAAACTAACATGCCCGTGTCCTGTTACTCATGTTGTAAAGTTACTCTGTAATTTTGCAGTAAAATTGCACTTGTGGTGCTTAGAAAACGCGCTTTTTCACGTTTGTTACATTGAATATCCTTTTGTAAGATTGCTGTGTATCAATTAAGTAATTGAGGCTTCCTTCAGTATAATTCGGTATTCATTTGGAAATTTGGTTATGCTTTATAAAAAACTGTTGCTGTTACTAATAGGTGCTTGAAAATGTTTTAGTTTTCAATGTGTGCGTGAAGTTTCTGTGATTTAAAACACATACCTTAAATATTTGGGACATGGATATTTTTCAATATTTATACACAGAAATTTGAAGTGAACTTGGTAATGGGGGCTAGGGAGTGAGTGCATGTTAATTTGCACTGGATTTTTACATTGTGAATGATTACTGTATGCTTTCATAACCTTTTTCCTTAATGTAAGTTCAAAATTTTTGTGACTATAAAAAGCTTTTCTTTACCTTTAACTATCATTATTGCATGGTCACGTTTAAAAAACAATGGCATATTATAACTTTTTTTTTATTTTCCAAATTGGCTGTATTATAAAACTCGGGTAATAATCAAAAGGTAACCAAAATAATGATTATATTTTACCATTTTACATTTTTCTTTTATTTGATATTTTTCTATTATCTGTTCCTTTTTTTTTCTATGTTTTAATAGGTATTAAATATTTTGTGCGCTCTGAGGAAATCTGTTTGCTGCGGATCTAAAATGGGAGCTGAAACTTTTTTTTTACTCCCTACCCAAGGCGACAGTTTGAAACGCCAACTAAAATGTCCAGTAAATTCTAGAGTTTCCATTAAATTAGTTACTTGTCAGTTTGTCAGTTTTAACGGTTCTGCATGTGTTCTGCATTTATCACGTCAAGCAATATATGTGTGTCGTATTTTTTTTCGTAACAGGTGTAGAAAAAGTATAGTATGCAAAACTTCCTCAGGCAGTCGTTAATAAAACTTATTGAATCATATATTATTGTATCTAATAAGTACTACTACTAAAGTAGTATCTCGAACCACCTTTTAACTGAATTAATTCATTTAGCTAGTTAGAAAACACACAGACCCAAAAAGTTGGTGTTCAAAAACACAAGATATGATTAACAGTATTCGGAAATTGTAAAATAAAATAAATTATTAGTGCATCTGTGCAAATACTAAATCTCAGAAGCAAATATGTTTTTATTTAATTTTTCAACTAATCTATTGAATGGCGTTTTTAAAGTCAATCATAAAAATTATACTTTGAATATCGATCAACTCGGTCAATGTATTAAAATTATTTATTTCTTGAACTCAAAGAGAAACTTACGAGCAAACATATAAGCGCAATAATATATTAATGTAACACTCGATTGCAAATTGTAATTTTAGTTTTTGCCAATATGTACCGTTTTTTATATTTTTTTCTGTAAAGGTGCAAATTGTAGATTTTGCTACTACTGCTTTTATGCATTAATGCATAAAGTTTTTCCGAAAAATTATGTGTCTGTCGATGAAACAGCATTTTTTTCCATTTGGTACTAGTTATAACAACCATGTGGAAGGTACATGATCCAACCGGTTTTTATTTTAGTGGCCTTAAAATAAAACCTCAGATTTTCCCGGGCGGCACTGACAGTCGTTTTGTGCGGGGTGTTGGTCTGCCGGCGATTGGATTTTCGCCAATAAATAACACAGCCATACTATTGCACGATCATGATGAGTATTTGAACAAAACAACGTTCCTGAAGGGTATTGATATATACTGCAAAATTATAGAAGCCCTGGCGAACATTGAGCACAGGACAGGGTAACTGACGGTAACATCGTCTCAACCATATAACTAGCGAAATTTACATAATATATATTTTTTAACTTGTTAACCAAGAAGCTTATCACCTGTTAAGTAATATATTATCCTAAAAAGTAATGATGTTTGATGTGTGCATCTCCTTAAGGTAAGTTCTAATTAACATTTTGTTTTTCTTTTAAATCATTTTAGCAGCCTTAAGATAAGAAGTATAATTTGTCCGGGTGGAACTGATGTTCGGTATGTGAGGGATGTTGGCATACCTGCTTTAGGATTCTCACCTATAAACAAAACAAAAATTTTGTTGCACACTCATGATGAACATCTGAATCGGGATGTATTCCTCAGAGGAGTTAAAATTTACGGTAAAATAATAATGGCTCTGGCAAATGTACAATGAACTTTGATTAACTTGTTTCTTGAACTAAATAACGAAATAAATTCTCTTAGATATGTTTCTTGATATAACCACCATAAAATAAACTGAAATCCGAGTCCATTCGTTTGCTATGTTTCGCATTCTCTCATTTGGCTAATCAAATTGTTATTCACTTGATACTCAATTAACTCCAAATGGCTTGGAAAACAGTAAAATGCCAGTAGTATAGCTATATAGTGTAGCTACACATCAACATTGACGATAGTGAGCAACAACATAAGTCCCAATTTTCTGTTTTTTAATAAAACTACAAGAATGTACCGAAATATTTAAGGTTTGTCGGTTGTTCAATTACTTATTATGCAAAATCAAAATGATATATCAAGGTCAGAAAACTTTTTTATCTGCTGGAAAATTTATTTAACTGGAGTTTTGCCCGTTTCTTACTCTTACCATATGCTATGGAAGTAATAACATTTAAACAAATGGATCAGTTAAAAAAAAAATTATTTAACCATTTGTTAGACTTTCTAGGGGACATGAATTATTATTGCGGTGAAATGCAACGTGTGGTCTAAGTCAGTTCATCATTTTTCAGAGATAATTTTGCAATGCTTTAATTTACTTATAAAAAACTGACTTACTCCTCCTTGCTTTTCACCTGGTGATATATATTTGAAAGACGAATTTCTAACTTATAGTTGAAGTTATTGAAGTATTTCCATAACCTGTTAAAACACATTAGAGCACTCGCGCCAATGGTCCTTCCAGATATGCACTTTATGCGCTTTAAAAAATTTATTTTAAAAGAAATGATAGCTTCACATATTAAGCCAGGAGCCTAGGGTTTTTCCAGCGAAACATTTTAATTTAAAATAAGTGACTGCGACACCGTAATTCAACGAATTCATAAAGGCAGTACTTTTTTTTTTGTTTCAATGCAAATGTAAAATCTAAAATTGATTTTGCCTAAATTAAAATTTAAATTTTGGTCGTTTCCTTTCAATTGAAGCTTTTAAAACTTTGTACTGTACATGGTGGCTATACTGAAGTCGAGGCTATTGCCTACCATATTATTTAAGCTACGAAGTCGACACGCGACCTTCAATTGTTTTTCTGTTACAACAACTTCAATTAGGGGAAAAACTACACAACTCCACTAATTTAGCTTCTTCGTATTTTCAATACTAAATAAGTTAGCAATAGTGCAGGCTCGAGTTTTTTCACCCTGTATATAATTTTTAATTTATTTTACCTAGGTAAGTATTATTTATCCCCAAGTACTCCAAAATACTTGAAATTCCGGTAATAAACTTTTGAAATACCTATACTGTTTTTCTTTTTTGTTTGAAACCCTTGCAGTTAAATTTTTTTTCATGCTTCGAAAAAAGGTTTAAACTCATAAATTTTGCAAAATATCTATATTCGGTTCAATGGAACCGCACAACGAAACGATTGTCAATAATAGTTGATCTGCAAGACCGCCATATTTAAAAGGCCATTACACCATTTCCCGGTAGTGAACGGGCATCCAGCTTGTCCTTTTGCATGTTCGACAGCGCAAGGCGTTTGTTATGGTGTTCGGAAATGTATATTAAAAGATTTGTTAAATTGCGACGAATAATTTGGTGCTAATATGTTTGCAAATAAACCCTTTGCCTTTTTAAAAAATGAGGTTAAATAAAACATCGGGCCGCGTGGCCATGTGGCTACGTCTTCGATATTGTCTGTCGTTTGCTTTGGAATTTTTATCGACCAATCAGAAATGCGCGGGAAGCACTCGTGATCATGGCTGACGAATAAGCGGACTGGGATTTGAATTCCCTCTTCGTCCTTCCTCATCAACTACAATTTTTGTATACATTCGTTGGGTGTGCAGTGCTGTCAGTGGTAAAAATCTATTTATGTCCAATTTTGCTTAGAATACAATTGGACAACACAAAACAACTTTCCAAAAAAATTCCGTAAGTATTAGTTAATATTTTGGTAAGTTCTCGAACCGGCGTTCTGTTAAAAAATGCCACCAAACCCGGTAAAAACAGGATTTTATTGTATTTGGGTTTATAATGGACCCGTCAACGTACGATCCCGCTCTTTTGTGCAAGCGCATGTTTTCTTTGACTCTTCATCGATTTCTAATTTTTTATATGTTTTATTACAAATATCCACATATTGTGTGGTTATTTTGTTTTTTAAAGTATTTGACGCTATGTTCCATGTATAACTGTTTACTGCGACTTCGTTTGTTGTCGTTTGCTGAGTTTCGTTATTTACGTCGGCGTAATTATCATCTGTGCTTAGTAAATTAAATTGAGAAAACTAATTTCATATCAAAATTTGAACATAATTTTATTTATAACCACGTTGGGCGGGAAGCCTAGTCGTATTCAAGGTCATTTCGAAATTAGTTTTCATGTGAAACCAAGAAAAACGTACGGTGCTCTCGCCGCTCCCGCCATTTATCGAGAGCGATTATGCAGTTTGTTTACCTTTTAAATTCCGATCAATTCTGTTGATATTGTTTTTGTAGAAAACATGCATTTTTTTATGGGGCAACAAAAAAACTGAATTTGTTTCATTATTGGCGTTCGCTTGGACTGCTCTATGAGCTTTTCATGCATAGTCACGCTTCATTCTCTCATCCTTTCGGTTGCCATGTTTTAGTCCCTTCTCAAGTTTTGTCCGCCATCTGTCGGTGTAGGTACAGTTCCACCAAAAGAAAATTCGCGCCGTAACATTTTACCCAGGCTACGTGCAATCGGAAGTGATATTATGGCGAACGTAAAATATTTCGAGTTTGTTGATTGAAACCTGAAATATCTGATTAAAACTGGGACGTTTTTAATATATGTTTTACTTAACTATAATCAAGTGTGCTTGATTTCAAATTCACCTTGATTGAGATGTTAAATTAGTGATTGATTTTTTCTGTATCTTTATTGTGAACCACTAAATTTAATTTCGAAGTTGTCATATCCACCTGTAACCTTATAACCACTTGGCAATGTAGTTTTAAGTTTTGCAAGTCTCGTTCCTGAATTAATATGAAGTGGAACATTGTTTGTTTCCTGTGTGATGATTTTTATTATATGAAAGGCTACAAAAACAATGTTTGACCGGACGATCGTTCTAGTTCCGAAGTACATTATCTTTTCATCCTATTATTGTACCTATTTATTTTGTGACAACTAAGGTTGCAAACGCAGCACACGGAGACGGAACCTCAGATTTCCTTGTGTTCGTTTTGTATAACGTCGATCAAAACAAAAATTATGACTGATTAGGCACATGGCGCTTAATGTTGCCTTTGTTAGCCTGGTTTCTGGTACATATGGAAATATTTTTCGATTAAGGGATGAACTTTACACAGGATTTAAAGGTTACCTAATCATATTGATTATTATATATTTTATATAATTTTTTTATTTTAAATACCTAAATTGTGAATTTTCATTGAACTCTTTTGTTGTTACAGTTTAAGATTACACATCCGAAATATGCCGATGTCTATTTTCGTGATTATGCTGCTCTTTATGGAGCACCTTTTTTGCAAATTGTTATTTTCGTTATTAGGGTGAAAATGTATGGAGGTCCGTTTATTAGGGGATGACCCTTAAGACAATAGTTTGGATTTACTTTTAAAATATTATATTGTTCGGCATACATATTTATATTTTCGTGGACAAGTTATTTTTTTTATTTTAAATAGAATATATTATGGAGCTTTTGAATTCGTCGGAACTTATTAGACATATTTCATATATAATACCCTATTCGTAAGTCTATCTGCGTCGGTTTGCTCCCCCATATCTTAATATAATGAAGGTTCCTGATAATTCTCAGATTTTTATCTTCCATTCCCCCCGTGTGTCTCAAAACCTCCATCCCCTTTTGATGCTTATTTTGTCGAAAGTTTTTTGATAGTTGATAAAACAAGCGAAAATATCACAGTTCGTATCCCTGCAACATCGAAATAATAGCGCATCCCTTGTGCCCACACCCTTCATAAATCCAGACTGGGTGTTTCCTCGCATATTCTATACATTCTCCGATGGATGTTTTAACACCTTTAGCATGTGATTCATAAGACTGATAGTTTGATAGTCACCACATGTTTTAGCTTACTGTTTCTTTGATAGTACTATAAATTCTGAGATGGGCCATTCTTTTGGGATGTTCCCAGTGTTGTAGATGTTATTGAATATACGGAATTTAACGGGTTTGTCATCAAGAAGTTTAAAGAATTCTGAATGCATTTCATCTGGCCCTTTTCCTTCTTTTAATAATAATGGCGGCTCTAATTTCATCTGCCATGATAGTAGTTCCAAATTCCGAATTTATAGGGGGTGGGTGCCTCTTTCATCAGAAAATGATTGTTGTATGTCTGTTATGTCTTCTCTACTTAATATGAGTGTTCCTTCATCATTTAGAAGCTACAGTTTTCTTATTGAACCATCCTGTAACTGCGCTCATTCGCTTATGCATATTGAACTCGTATCTGTTTTGCAAAACTTGTATGTCGCGACAATTCTCATCCAATTCTTTTTGTTTGGCAACTCGAATTTATCTCTGTATTTCTCTCTGAATGTTTTTGTATATAGTGAGATTGTTCTTCCGCTTTCGTCTTTCTTCCATGAGTGTCAAATTATACCGGTTATAGGTAATTTGTACGTATAAAGTATTCATTTTTTATGAACGGGGATCAACTTTTAAAAATGAGATGGAGCTGTCAATATTTTATTAATATTAAATATGTAAATATTTCAAATTATTACATTATTTTAAAAAATATGCTCTTGTATGTAGTTTTAGAATTATAGTGAGTGGAATTTCTCATCAAGGAATCCAATATGAGTACCCTGAAGGCAAGAGATTACTACTCCTCAGGCACACCTTATTCGGGGTGTTTTTACAAATTTTCAATTAATTTGTAATACAATTTTTACCATCTACTTATTTTACCAAAATTATCACGTTGCTAAACATCACAATGTTTATTTTATATATAAATATGTATTTTTTATTATATTTATGTATATATTTTTTATACAAGATTATTTTTTTGGTGGATTCAGTTTCTCACTGTCCATGGAAAACTGAGCAACCTGTATAGATGCAATAAGGTATATAATATATAAGTTCCTTTATAAACAAAAATGTATGTAACTTATTAAACCTTTTTTCTTCCTAGTTAAAAAAGTTGAGGGATGGTTAATGTTCGTATTTTTGCCAGAGTCTATAATTTGGTGGTACTATTTATTGGATAAACAAAACGTTTTTAATTTTCTCAGGGTTGCATGTTAATAATGTCGGCTGCAATGGACATGTTCTTGAGCGCAACGGATTCTCTGCCTTTCCCAGACGTGTTGGACATTGATATCAAATCTGAAATCGATACACTCGTGGGAGGACCTAGCGATTTCTCAGGTTTCAACTTCAATGATCTACAGCCTCTCGAATTTGAAGATGTTCATGAAATAAAATGGTTTAACTCTAACTCGAACCACTCGAATCTGGATTTTAGTGGAGAGGACGGTCCTACCATGGTCAATCCCAACGCCGTAATGCCTATTATGTCTTTGGCGCAAAGCATAAGGTCACCATCTCCGTCATTAAAAGAGAGCCACTTGACTTTCTCGCCTGCTGCCATTAAAATAACCTCCATGAAAGCTGAAGCTTCATCAGTCAAAAAAGACCTTTTGAACCGATTAGAAGGGGTCGAAGACAAGAAACCCATAATCAAGACAATCACTAAAGTAACCCCCATTCTAGCTAAGCAACCTATTAAAACGATTACAACAAAAACTTCGACCCCCACATTGGTATTTAGAAATGCAGTGAGGCAAGTCACCACACCGATCTTGGCGCAGGTTAGCAACGTAGGTACTTTGAGAACCGTTGCCCCAACTGCCAATAAGAAATCCATAATCGCCAACTCTAATATTATATTTGACGACGAAGAACGAGCCTATCCAAAACCGGCCTACAGCTACAGGTGAGTAATGTAAAAAAAAAATTAATTAAATAATGTTGCGACAAAGTTTTAAAATTAATTTTGTTCAGGCAGCAAGTTCACTACAATGCATACATATATTGATGTGCCTTTAACAGAATACAAGGGAGAAGTCATTGTCATTGGGAAATTGATAAAAAGTATATCTTTACTTTTACTCACATTGTAAAGATATGTTCCCCAAACTTCATGGTTAATTAAAGTTATATGGTGAAAAATTTTGTAAATAATTATCAAAATTAAAAATATCAAATTTTTAATAGGGCACATATTTTGTAATGGCAATAGAATATATTTTGAGCGATTTTGTACTTAGAAACAAAAACAATTATAATGTAATAAATTGAAAAAATATTAATGGAAAACTAAAAAAAAAAATAGTTCTATTACAGATTTTTGTTATTGTAGTGGAAAAGAAAAAGTTGGTACCTTGTAGTAGTAGGCAACGCTGCTATGTTACAATACAATTTTGAAAATGTCATCATATATGGATTTAGTTTTGAAATAGTATTTAGATAAATATTTATAAAGTTAAATATAAAGCTAACGAAGAATCACGCTTTTATTGCAGTTGCTTGATAGCTATGGCTTTGAAAAATAGTAGAACTGGCAGTTTACCTGTATCGGAAATTTATAATTTCATGTGCAAACATTTCCCATACTTTAAAACCGCACCCAACGGCTGGAAAAACTCCGTGAGGCATAATTTATCTCTAAATAAATGCTTCGAGAAAATTGAAAAGCCAGCATTAAATGGAGCGCAACGTAAGGGTTGTTTATGGGCTATGAACCCTGCAAAGATTAGCAAAATGGATGAAGAAGTTCAGAAATGGTCGCGAAAAGATCCAAATGCCATTAGAAAAGCCATGATTAATCCTCGTAAGTTTTTTTCCGTTTTACATTATTTAATTTACCACCCAAGATGTTTTGCCAGCTTTAATTTTGGTCAATTGTATTAATAAGTTTGTTACAATTATTTTTTAGATAATTTAGAGGCACTGGAAAGAGGGGAACTGAAGTTCTCATGTTCATATGATGAAAGCGAACATTTTGGCGACTCATGTGGCAGTGCCGAAAGTGAGGAGGGATCAGATTCTGAACAAGAAGTTGAACAAGAGATTGATGTAATGAATACAACAGAATATCAGTACATCCAAGTTGGGGAAGAAGAAATAGAGGATGTTGAGGTATGATACATAGTAGCTAGCTAGAGTATGTTTTCTTTTATATATTGAGAACATTGATGAACGAAAAGCAATTTCTAACTAAAATCGAGTATAGCAGAAAAGATCTGTGAGAAATTTAATGTTTTGTGATTATTCTACCATTAAAAGCAAACCGCAATTTCTTTTCAGATTACAGAAGCAACCATTTACGAGGGAGATATTGAAGATGACAAAGAGCTGCTGAGAGTAGAAATGGCCCTGGCGCAGAAGGAACTGTTAGCATATGAAAGGACAATAAATAACAAAAGGAGAAGGACATACATTATTCAGCAACACTAACGTCCTAATGTAGCTAATTCTAAAATGGCAAACACGTGATAGCGTGGTGTTAGTAGTGATAACGCGCTGTTAGTAACAACGTGCGGCTCTAAAAGTTGTGCTAAGCTCGTAAAAGCCGCGAATCCATCATTAGAAAATGAAAAGCTGTGTAAGATTGGTGATACATTTGTACATAGTGTGTAAATTTGATTCCTGTAATGTCGTTTAGGATTAATATGTTTATGTTCATTAGGTTTTACTACTAAGACTGCCAGTTTCGGATAATTTGGTTTGTTAGTTTGGGCCGTGAGAGCGGAAATAGAATATTGTTAGATATTTATTTGATCTGTTATTTTACAGACTCCCTGATAGATATTATTTTTGAAGTTCCCTACTTATTCTACTGAGTGTTGTGTTCTTCTCTGATAGATTCAAATCGTGAGTACTTTTGCTTGAAAATTGCGCTATCTTTTAGTACACTTCAGTTAGAAAATAAATGTCACAAAGGCGAAAAAAAATATTTTCTATTGTTCCTCAATTTCAAGACTTGGGACCCAGAACAGAAAACTATCAAACTAACCAAAACTAACCAATTTTTGCTCTGCTTATTCTTTTTTAAAATTCAACTACATTCCAGTATTTATAATAATTCTGCGTTACGTAATAATTTATTGTTTTAATTTTTGACAAGATGGAGAAGTGCAATGGATCATAAAATTTATTCAAATACATAAAAATAATTGTATTGAGGTTTAACTTTATGTAATTGAAGGGTGTAAGTAAATATAAGTCTGAAATTTGGCTCAAATTAATTATTTTAGTTATTTTCAGTGCTTTTGGCTTTTTGATTAAACCACGAAACCAAGATGTATAATCACTCACAGTTTATTTGCTATGTCAATCTTTACATCTCATTTTTCTAATGGCAATCGCTCTTGCGGCCTAAACCTGAAAAAAGGCGAGTTTTGTGCTGAGTGACCGCAAACAGTATTTGAATGTTAATGGGCGTAGGGCAATTTAGTTCTGTCTTGACTAAAGTCTAAAATTATTATTTTTAGCCTGTAGTCGAGGGCGAGGTCATGTATTCTTTTCTACTTGTCAAATGTGGTGCCTTTTTCTCGAATCTGAACAAATTTTCATTGTTTCCTCCGGGACCAGAATACCGATCGCTTTTTTTTGGTGTACATACGCGCTTAAAGTGTGATTACATTAAAATGGTTGCTAGAACTTTTTCAGTGCTGTTGTGTTACTTGTGTAGCAGCTCCAAAACTTTCCAACCAATAAAATAAAAAGCAAAAGGTCGACTGATTGTTATAATGTTTTTTCAGTGAATTACCAAGTCGTTTTAATCCCATTATTATAAAATGGTGTCAGTTTGTGTCCGTGAAAGCCGCTTCTATGATGAGCCCCAAATAAGCAAGGTTAGCGTAGTATTGCAAATTGTATTGGTTTTATTCCTCTACAAAAGAATACTGACCTATTAGTTAACGGCCTAGTACAATTTGAAATCGGCTTTGCAAGGTGTCCACGAAAATATGAGCAACGTTTGGCATTTTCATAAATTTAATTATGGAGATAATATGGGTAGCTAACAAAGTCAACTGGTCTTTATTTAATGAATATTATATAATCAGATTTTTTTATTTTCCACCCTCAGGTTATTTTAAAGGTTTGAAAAAATATTTTGGCTAGGTTGAACCTGGCTGTGATATTTTTTATGATAGAGATTGTTTCGAATGAGAAACTTGTTTGGATTGATTAAAAAAAAACAATGCCGGTAAAAATGTAGTAGTTTATAATAATTTATTGTTTACTGCACCTCGACATTTTAATTAAGCCTTTATAAAGTGGGTGTTAAAAATATAGGTAACGTTTTATACTTTTTTGCACTTTCGCAAACTAAAATTGCTAAATACATTTTTATTATTTTAATCAAGTTAAATTTGAATTTATAAAAAAAAGGTTTTCAATCCATTTCTCCATAACGAGGGCTGAAAAAAAAATTAGGAACTAGCGATGGTATGTTTTGCATTCTCCTTTTAAGAGTTTTTTCAGAATCTCTTGGAAGGCAAAACCAAATAATTTATTTAAAACTGTTTGGCTATGAATGAACTTTAGAAACCTTAGAAATTTCCAATTGAAGGCCTTTTGCATTTTGTCCGCCCTTTTATCGTCCTAACAAGATGATTTCGTAATTTATTTATTTAATATTTCTCAGTTTCTAGCCGACTATTTGGAGCACATTGTATTTATGGCCGCAGCTGATGCAGGATTAGGAGCATATTCTGTATCAGCTGCGACGAAATCTATCGAAGACACCACATAGTGTTTGTAACAATCTAGTGAACCTTTTTTTTTCACTTTTCTTTTATTTTTTACTGTGTAAATGTAAGGTCCATGTACAAATTGTTAGTTTTTAAGATGATTATACTTAATAAATGCAATTTGTGATTTTTTTTATCGGCATTATTTTTATTTCAGTGGCCTCGAGTGCTTTCAGTTCTTGTGCGAATTGTGACTTCTGAAAGTCATATGATACATTTGTTACAAGTATACATGCTTTTGCACATAAATCAAGGTAATAAAAAGAAAATTTATTTTTCGCATTATAAATGTCGGCTTCCTTATGTTCACTCTCCCGAGTTTCGTTTTGGGTATTATGGGAAAGTTTTTTTTTGTCTCTTATTACTTATTGCAATTCTTGCAATTTTGTCATTGGCCACGTTTTAGACGCATGGAAATCGACTTTTGCATCCCTTTAGTAATCAATTATGTGATTTGATTATTTATTACTATTTACAAAACTCCTGCATTCCTCCTGCGTCGATCGTTGTTCGAGTGGAACTTGCTGACGTTTCGCGAACATGAAATAATTCAAAATTGATTGCTCATGGAATGTGATGTGAGACTCGGCATCATAATATATATCTGGGGTAGAAACGTTTAGTTTTTGTAATATCGTTTTCAGTTTAAACAAAAAAAAAGAACATTTAAAACAGTTAAAAAAAAGTGAAACATAGCCTTTTAGCATTGAACGACAACCAAAAAAGTTTAATAATAATTAATTTTCATCTTTTTGTGTCCCCCACTGTAGAAAAAGGTTAGTTTTAGTGAGAACATATCAACCGGCGCCGAAATAATGATGAATACAGAAAACACTTTCAAAGTATATTACAAATATATTGTAACGTTTTTGAACCGGCAAAAATTGTTCGGGTTCATCAAACGCGATTGGGAAATTAAACCAGTCATTTTGTATAAAACTTAAAATTTATTTCGTTCGAAAATAACAGTCACTTCACTACTAATTAAGTTGTATAACGTCTTTATTTATATAGGTCAACTAATTTTTTTTCGCGTTCGAACTTCCTGTTTCGACTGACTTACAGCCAGCGTGGCACTGCGCATTTATAGAACGCACCTGGTTCCTGCCTAGGGCAAAGGTGAAACATTCGAGACAGCAGCTTCCCGAAAGCGAGAGCTTGATCTCCCTGTATCACATGCGTTCGCCTCCGGGGTTGGGGGAAGCTTTTGCCTGGGCCGGGCTCAGCCCATTAGACTCCCTCGCCACAACATAGTCTCCAGAATTTAGAAAATTCCAAAATGTCATTTTAATTTGCATATTTAGTAGGTAGATGACGTTAACATTCCATAACTCGAATCAATAATTGAGAAATAATCGAAAATATACTAATAGAGCTAATATTAGTCATAGTCATATATAATATCTTGTTTGTTGTCGTTTTACTTTAGAATATGCTGCTACAACAACACAATTTTTTATAAAACGTTTAAATAATGGAAAAGTTATATTTTCACCTTTATCGTCCGAAATATCGCTGTGCAATGCGTGTAAAACACATAGATTCGAACTTAAAATGGTCCGGGAACGGACCGACAAAAAATGTATCGAGTATCTAACATTTTCGCACACGTTGTCCCGCCACTGTTTTGACGAATGTTTGCAATAAATTATTATAAACTGCCCGAAGTATTAAATTAATTAAAGTAGTCATTAACTTTTAAGTCAGGAGAAATTTATTTGTTGTTGGAAATTATTAAATTTTGTTTACGAAATCTGCCTAAGGCCTAAATGTAGACGATTCACGAACGAAAAGTGTTAACAATTATTGATACGACAAACCATTATTCGCAATTCGACAATAATTCGCGCACTTCCTCTCTTGTTGCGGAATACCGAAAAAAAATGTGACACAACGAAATTAAAAAAGGAAGCACTTTATTATTAAAACCACCTAATTTCATTTCAAAATAAATAAAAAATAAAACTTATTTCGAGTTTAGCAGTATTTGTCGGAGACAAAGAAGTTAGATAAAGTATGAACAATCCTAAAAAAATTGAATTTTACTATCGATAATTGAGCACTAACATTACATTTTAAAGGCAATTTAAATTACTGGAGTTTTAGTGATTAAAAAAAAAAGAAAAAATGAGAAATAAAAGTTAGGGAAAGTAACAATCTAAATTCTAAATGTTTAAAATTGCAAAAATAAAATAATTGCCCCCCCCCTCCAAATAATTAAACATTTTACAACACTTTACTTAAATAGTAATTATTTGGCGGATTGAACATATTTTTTTCGAACATAAACTTTACTCCAAGCGCGATTATACCTAATCTTATCTAAATAAGATTAAACACACATTTTTAGATTACGAAGTTCAATGGTTAGCAATTATTGCAGACAATAGGTCTGATTATTAAAGCCAATCACATACGTAACGTTTTACAATTAAGTATATAGTGTCTTATTGCGGTCTAAATACGTTCTATACAGGGTGAACAAATTACGATACACTTTTAAGACGTTTTTTTCGAGCTATCAGGTAGTCTGGAGTGTGCTCAAAATGGTAAAAAAATATATTTCTCGAAATAAACCTGAGCCATTTGTTTATTACTTTGAATGGCATTTAAAATACTGCGCGAAAACGCCAGTGAAAGCCTATTAACCAACATTTTTGATTTAGAAAGTGCACAAAGGAATATCTGTTTTTTTTTTAGTTTTCACAATGCTTTGTGCGAAATAGTAACAATTAGCAGACATTCTAAAACAAAATCCTTATCTATCAAAAAATTCTGTAAATAAAGCACAATGTAGATAATAATAATAAATAGCCTTTATTAAAGTAGAACAAAAAGAATATACTACAATAGAGTGGAACAGGTGGCGAGGTCTAGCAGCGCTACAACACGTAACCACCTATACAATGTAGTAATAAGATTGAGAATTAACAAGAAAAAAAAACTAATAAATATAAATAAGTCCACCAAGATTCACAATTGAATTGATAATTTTAAACAAATCAAAGGGGGATAAAAAAAGAAAGAGAAAAAATAGACACTGGAAAAAAGCAAGTGCAATATTCAAAAACGACTAAAAGGAAAATAATAAGCAAAAAAAGAACAAATATAAAAAAAATTAAGCGGTTCAGCCTCTCCTTAATCTCACAAGCTCTTTTAATTTCTTTTTAAATGTAGAAGTGGATGAACAAGTAATAATATCCAGTGGAAGTGAATTGTAAGTTTTAATATGTGAAAGAGCTCTGAAACGCAGCCGTATTATGCTTGGGAACATAGAACAAGTTACGGTGACGAGTCGTCCTATTATGTATATCATTACCCCCTGATCAGCCTATCATAGAGATACCTAGCAATTTTATACACTAAAGTAGGCATATGCACAAAATACCTTTTAGACAGATTTAACCACTGAGAATTCTTGAGTGGCGGCGTTATATGATCGAATTTACGCAAACCATAGCTGTATCTCAATTACAATTTTTGTAAGCTGTATTGGTCTTTCCGTCTTGAAGCCGGCCAGTATACAACGTCCGCATATCCCAATAGAGAGAGTATAAGAGTAGTAGATAAGTAGTCTTTATACATGTAAAGTACTTTCAGTTTCCCGTAGGACTTCTGCAGTAGATAAGATAAGTGAGAAGTAAAAAGCAGCTTACTACCAAGAAAACAATATATCTATTAAAGTTTGGGATGTAGTAGTTATACGAATGGGCTATGTTACTAATTGATAAAGGTTGTATTTGTCCAAAAAACGGCTAAGACATTTATAACTATTACTAGCCGTATTAATAAAATCAACATTAAAGTCTGCTCCAAAACATAAACAATCAAACTGCGGCATCAAAACAGTCAGAGTATCCTAAATATCATCCAAGCAGGCAACCAAATTAGCGCTTGGGGGGCGATAGAGAGTTGCCCAAACAAAGACTTCTGCCGTTCACCTTATCACCAAACCAAAGCTGCTAAAATTCGCTATTACTCTGCTGTGCAGGTATTATTCTGAACGTGAATAGATCCCTAACATAAAATGCAATAACCCCTTCCCTGTTATCACGGTCTTTTCTATGTAGACGGTAGTCAGAAATAGCCACACTGCAATCAGTAGTATTTGTATTTAGCCACGTCTCAGATAGCCCCAGCACATCAATTTGTTCATCTATTAAAAAATCCTTAAATGCCACAAAGTCCGAACACAACGAGCGAATATTAAGATGAGAGAAGCTGAACAGCCTAAACTGATTCTGCACTTTCTACAACAGAAAAAAAGAAACTAACAAAATATAAACTAAATCGCCAAGCCATAACTCCGTTTTTTTACAAGAATAAAAAGGGGAATTGGTATTATTAATAGAGAATAACAGGGAAAATGACATTGAGGATTATTAAAATCATCACTATGAGTTGCAGGAGAAAAGAAGCAAAAAAAAAAACGTGGAATAGTTATTACAATACGTCATAACATAAATTTTATAATTTCAACAAGGAGAAAAAAAGATTGCAATCCTCTGCTATAAGTAAGCAGGTACATCCTATACATGAATTTTCATCGGAACGAAACTAATGACTAATTTCTCTACATTTAAATATGTGTCGTAGAGAAATAAAAAATAAAGTTGCTATAATAAAAAAAGAAGCAAAAAAATTAATATGCGACTCCACACAAAAAGCGTTAAATAACTTAAATGTTCAAAATTCGGGAGAGCGTTTTTAAAAACAGTTATTTATACAGAAAGCAAAAGAAAGTTTTATTAGGACTAGTCGATACAAAGGCTGGAATAATTAAGAGCAATATGACAATCCAATAAATAGGGCGTTCGATGCGGTGTCAGCGAGGCTTATCTTCGCATAGCATTGGGCTTCGTCTGCACGTTGGGGCATATAACTCCTCCCTCCTTAACTTAAAACGTTCCGTTATTTTCGAAAAAGCTTCAAATATTTCTTCTTGACAGGTTCTTCAATTCTCGTACCTTTTCCAAGAAGAGCTTGTTAATGATGAGAACTAAAATTAGATCCATGATGATTCCAAAAACAATAACAAATATTTGGAATGTATATTTTTCTTCTTTCACTGGTGAGTTTTTTCTTTACAAAAGTAGATTTCTTCGATGACGGGACATGTTTCTGCGGTGAATTGTCTCTTGTGCCATATAATGGTATTGGGGTATAAAAATTGATTGATTTTGGATTATTGGGAAAATATGATAAAAGGAAAATATTTCGGATCTTAAAATTGGTACATGGACTGCAAAGATCACTTTCGAGTCAACAAAATTTACCTGAGTTCCCAAAATTTGATAAGAAGATAAAATACTTTTAAATTGTGGAATTTGATTTTCTTTATGAATTGATGCTAGATATTTAAGCATTTTATTGAACTCCGAAATCGGTAAAATACTATTATGAAGCGCATTGACATTTGCAAATATAATAGCGTTTTCTAGGTTACCTAGAAACATTATAATATTTTGCCAATCTAAGTTTAATTGCGTAATGATCCCGTGAAAACTAAGATAGTCTTGTAAACGAATTTATCGTCATTAATACTGCATTTTGGAATGATTTTAAACCAGTTTTAAACCAATTTCCGTCGTCAGCGTCGAGGGTGGAGGTGTGGATGTAAATTTTCAAGATTTTCCACCTTAATTTGTATTAAATATTCAGTTCTTAAAAATAAATTTTCGGCAAGTCCATAATAAGAAATATTATTAGTTATATTTTTAACATTAAACTTATCTTTAATTATTTTGAATGCCTTCTCTATGCTTTCTACGTGATTAATTATTTGACTTAAATCTACAAAATGGATAAATGTGTGTTTGTTATAAATTAACTTTGCGTTACCTATCTGGATAAGAAGTATATGATTTACTAGTTTGGTAACTTGTACGTCTGTCTTTACTATTCGTTCGGTTACAACTGCTACGAGTAGAAGAGTCAACATTTTGATCTTCATTGGTTTCCTGAAAGAATAGATTTTTATTAGCCTTTGGCCTCTTTGCACTACTTTTATGATAGCTTATCTTTGGTGTCATTAATTTATTTTCCGTTTGGTTTATTAACGGTGCCTTTTTAAATTTAGGAAGTTCTTTGTTTCTAAATTTTGTTTTAATGAAAGCATATTTTTGTTCACTAAAATCTGGTGGTTCTTCACGATTTTCGTTTCTCTTTGAAATAATGCCTTCTTTCGTTTTTTCATTTAATTCCTTTATTTGTTCGTACAATTTACTTGAGTTTTTTTTATGCGATTGAACATAAAAAGAAATAATAGCGTTATCATTTAGATCAAATGGGTTTTGAGGATTTAAATGACCTATAACTTCGTTCGCGTCTCCTAAGTTGTTAAATATCGAGTCAGTTTCAATAGCGTTCATATCTATTCCCGCTGCTTGGTTGTTTTTACCTTTTTTGTTTTTAATTTCGTACTCATACTCCTCAAGTTTAAGTCTCCATTTAGCAAGTCACGAATTTGGTTCTTTTAATGACAGGGGTTTATGATCCGTATAAATATGGTCTATAATATTTACAGCTCCAAACAATTGAAGAGGTGCTTTTCAATTGTCGAGTTCAGCGTTCTTAATGCGTAGCATATTCGTTGTCCGTCTTGGGATAAAATTCCTGAGATGGCATATTTTGATGCGTCGGTTGTTAATTCAAACTTCTTTGTAAAGTCCGGATAAGATAATAGTGGCTGCGAAGTAAGCACATTTTTGCACGTGTTAAAATAATCAATGAATTCTTTTGTGTTCGACTTTGCTTTCAGTTACTGGTAATTTCTTTAAAGATGTTTCATGGGGATTTACAGTTAGAGTAAAGTTTGCGTCTGATTGTTTTTTATATTTGAATGGAATTTCGTTGTTAAATCCTATTAACTTTTTGTTTATTAAATGGATGTTCAGATTCATATTAATTAAATCAGTTAAGCCTATTACTTCGTCAAAAAGTCATGAAAATCAAATAATATAAACTCTATTGCTACTACTGTACTTAGAAAATCCGTTCCGACTGCGCCACGTAACTGTTCAAAATTCGAGAGAGCGTTTTTAAAAACATTTATTTACACAGAAATCAAAATAAAGTTTTATTCGGACTAGTCGATACAAAGGCTGGAATAATTAAGAGTCATTTTACAATGTGACAATCGAATAACTAGGGCTTTCGATGCGGTGTCAGCGAGGCGTTATCTTCGCTTAGCTTTGGGCTTCGTTTGCACGTTGGGGTATATAACTAATATGAACATTTTACAGGGCCATCACATCGACATACTCACGAGTATGACTCACAAATCATTTTTTAGAATTTATGTATGTTTTGTTACCTGTAGCTGCCAAAAAATAAATTTTTTCTACTCCCGTCGTTAAAATATCTAATTACCTACCGATCTAGCGTGCGGGAAGCGTCACTTTACCGCGCCAGTTTTATTTCCCACGGATCCGAGCCACTTCGGACATTTCCGAGATTTTACCGCACGGATTTGGGAGCAATTGGATGTTTTCGGAGATATCTCCCACGCTTTGAATTTGACGTTTGCCAATTCTGACAGCCATGTCAGTGAATATATTCGTGTTGTTTGGCCAAAATGTACCCAAAAACTAACGGTCGTAGACAAAGTATAGTATGCAACACGTTCGGTAAACTTTTTAAGTCAATCCTCGCTCCGCTCGTGTCAAATAAACTCGTGAGTCAAATGCCGTTTACCGCACTTGTTGCATAATATATTATTGCCGCCAGACGACCAAACCTTATTTTGACCGTATTTCTTCTTTGCGGCCATGGGCAGATCATATCTCAACTGAGTTGAATCTTCGTGAATGACGTAGGAGGAACCTTTAAGCTTACTTTTCGCTTGAAAAACTTCAGCTCTTTTAGTGATAGATATGAAATTGACGATTAGCAAAAAAAAAACAATATAGCAAAGATAGTTTAATAACGCCACCGAAGTTTCCAGCCAGTAAATAAAATTAATATAAAAACTACAATCCACTCGATGTCCTATAACCTAAAACGCGATAGTGTATGGACGCCTTTGGGTACTCTTCAGAGAACAGTTCGAATTCCGTCGTTTATTCAAGCCCGCTAGTCACTAAGCATAAGGTGAACCGCAGTCGGAATAATTACTACCTCGTACTACCTTGTCGAATACTGTTAAACGAGACGGTGTACTTAGTGAGACAACATGAATTTTCAAGCATTTGTGCTGTTTTCGATATTGGGTAAGTAAGCTTTCAAATTTTGTTATCAATTTTTGCTTCGATTGAAGTTTGAGTTTGTTCCAAGTGATTGAATCAATTTATGCGCAGGGTTTTTGTTCTACAAACGATGCTTTTGCACTTTGATGTTCAACTTTGTCACCAGATCTCAAGGCTGGACGTTTCCAAACAAGTAGCAAAAACGGGTTTTTGTGCTTTTTTTTCCGTTCGCGCTTGGTAAAATATTCAACAAAAATGCAAGTGGCACTTTTTTGTATGTACACGGATTCATTCGATGTATTATTCGAATAAAATGAAAAAAAAAAAAACTTAACTAGATTTTCCGTTAATCCTCAATAACAAAGTTAGGCAGTACCAAATGGGTAGCAACATGTTAAAGAAAATGAAATATCGGGTATTTCGGCATAGCTCACGAAGCTATCGCTTATTGAATTTCGATTCTTCATATGTTTTAAACATCTTGCCAAGGAAATACAAGGTGGCAATTTTTTTCAGAGAAAAAAAAATTTTTGCATTATCTAAGAAACGATTGTGGATATCTTTGTCAAGAAGCATTTTTAGTAGTAGTATGTAGCGTCCGTCCGCGGGTTTGTATCGTATATTTTCTTTTGTTTTTTGTCTCACAAGATTCATGTACCAAATTTCATGAAAACATCGAAAATAATTTCTTAGATATTTTTTCCTAACAAAAAATCAACTATCGTTTGAGAAGATAAGATAATTTCTGCATAAAAATTACACCTTTGGTATGAACGACTCGATCTGTATTGGTTAGTTTTTGTTTCTACACTTCTTTTAAAGTGACACTGAGCATGAACTGAAGATGTGACCACATCTTACGATCGCAACACTTTTCTGAAATGAATACTCAAGATACACAAGGTAATGGTGAGTCAATATTGAAGGCTATATGGTGGTAAAGTTGGTAATAATATAAGTGATGTTCCGCTGTCATTTACTCAAACTCAAGGAAATAGAATAAATAATAGATACGTTAAGATGGTTATGAAAATCAACAACTTATTTTTTAAGTCATTAAAAAGTGATTTAACAGTGGTGTTTATGAACTGTAATTTATTCCAGACAGACTCGATTTGTAGGTATCTTTAAAAATTGTTGACCAATTTACCGAAATGCAGCATTTTAGATTTAATTATTTTCGTTAGGAACGCATAAAGTATGCCTGAGAAGTACCATTTTTTATTAAAAAATATACGATACAAATTGCAGGCGGATGACACTGGTAGATACTTATTTAGGTTAGCTAAATACAAGGATACATTGTAAGCACAGAAACTTGTATTTATTTGGTTCTCCTTAATGCAAGTATTGTTAACCCTGAAACTATGCAGGATGGGCACTCTTAATATCATGAAAGAGGCATAAGGCATGGAAGCTACCAAAATTAAATTATCTGAGGTGGAAATATTTCAGGAAACACAAATTTATTGGTTTTTAGAAAAAGAAGTTATACACAAATTGTAGTTTACAATGAGTTTCACTTGTTTGTACATATTTGAGCTACTACTATCAATGTTGAAATTCTGACAGAACACTTCGTATTTTTGTGCAATTTAATGTTTTTTATAAAAAAAACTATGCTAAAATTTGAATGTTTGTACTAACAGTTTAAAATTCAAATTGTAGACAAAACGAATGAATTTCAAAAAAAGTCATTTTAAATTCTCCAACTTTTGTATAACTTTGTTTTGTTAAATTTGAAATAAATATTCTATAAGAAAAATCCAAAATTAGAAAATTTGGTTATTCTAGATTATTTTTTAGTTCACCTCATTTGGTAGCTTCAAGTATATCTAATGGTTTACAAGTTACCCCAATGGCTACTATGTATGTGAACTACCGAACCAATAATTATCGAGGACTTGCAATTTTTTTTACCATTTTTTCTAGAAACCTATAGGGTTCCTATTTTTGAATTAAAAAGCAATATTCTTGTTATTCTAGAACCTGGTTATTCGATGTAATTGATCAGTTAATTTCAATAAAATTTCTGCTATTTCTGAAAAATATGAAAAAATCGATTTATCATACATTTTATTAGTTAATATGTTCAATTTAACTATAAATAAAGAAGTCAAATAAACGCAAACCAATAAGTAATGATGATTTTTAATGTTATATTGCTTACGTAGCTAAAATATGTAATAATTTAATACGCTCTGTTTGTTTTTCTAGGCTTAATCGGATGTCAGTCTCTAAACGACTTGGACTTGAACGAACTCGAGAAGACAATCAAAGAAAATGGCGGGCCAGATATGAGCGGGTTGGAGGGCAAGTTGAACGACACAAAGCTTAATGTCGAACAAGTCGAAAAAGTCTTACGAGAAAAATGTGAAAAGCAGGGTGCTGGTGATGCCGTCGAGTCCTTGAAGGTTTGTAATATCGTGCATTTTGCGTAAATAATAAAACCAATACAGTTTGCTTGCACAACGATATAAATTTATTTGTTTTGCCAATATATGCTCAGATAAAAAGCTACGGTGCGAGACAGGGGTTCGTGTCTAACGACATATCGGGCAGGCGGGAAGTGAACTCGCCCAAGACAACCCCAGTCATAGGCGTGCTAGTATAATAATAATATATTTGGTACGTATACCTCGTGGTCCCAGTAAGGACAAAAACAAATTTAAAACCGCATCTCAATATTTAAAAAAGGAAATTAACGCTCATCGCATCATCAGTCTATTATTTTTTCACAACTCTTGGAAAAATTCCCCTACACGTGACCTTGAGCAACGCAAACACAAATTATAATCTGTGTAATTTTAATTAGAACAAAACAAATCAACTTCTATAGTACTCTCTGAAAAAAAAACATATTGATAATTATCAATATAGCAAACATTTCTTGTTTTTAGAAATCTCGTTTCGTTTGACACCTGTTTTTTTTTTTTTTTTTTCAGAGAGTACTATAGAAGTTGATTTGGCTTTGTATTGTAAATTGCACTAGTTTTATCTTCATTTAATATGAGCCAATTTTGATTGAACCAATTGTTTGTCTTATATTTTTTGTAAAACTTAGCTTTAGCATTTTTTCCTGAGATCGTGTCGTGTCGTGTCGTCAGCGTAACATGTAGTTTCCAAATTTTATTCGTTCAAAGCACTATATAAATCAAGAATAATACCGGACCAAGAATAGTCCCCTGACCTATGCAATTTTGTTATTTTTGGTTTTGGATTTTATGAGAGCATCATCACTCAAAATCACATGTTAAATTTCACACACAAAATTGTTGTAAATTGAATCAAATAACAAAAACCTAAACATTCTAATTTTTGCAGTCTGAGTGTCAAATATATGGCATCTTTTACATGGCACTGTTCATTTGATTTTCAAACAATTAAAAAGATAAATAGGTCACGGTTTCATTGCAAACACTCAAATTTGCAGCATTAACGTGTCTGCTTTTGCTTTGATGTATGTATATATATATATATATATATATATATATATATATATATATATATATATATATATATATATATATATATATATATATATATATATATATATATATATATATATATATATATATATATATATATATATATATATATATCCGAAAACACTTGGAATACTCGAAGTGTGAGCATTGAAGATGCCAAGTGAGATCTTGGCGAAACGTCTTCAGGATTCCAACAAACGAACGGATGATATCCCGGAATATATTGTCAGCATATTTTTCCATTCATGAATCAATAAGTAGGTCAGAGGAAATAATAAAACAAATAAATAAAAGGGAATGTAATTTGTGTTTGTTGCATGCGCAAGTTACCCTTTAAAACTATTTAAATGCGTTAAAATATTTTGAATATTTATTTCACCACCTTCATAATATAATAATATAAACAAAATTTAATGCAACGAAAACACGAAAAATCCGCAGGAACTCTTAAAACTTTATGGGCTGACAAATTTGTGTTTTATTTAAGAAAATATTTTTTTGTGAAGATCACGTCACTCACTGTTTTGGTTTGCAAAAACTAAGAGTCGTAAAAAAAGTATAACATACAACATATGTATAATATGCAGATACGCGATATTAAACACTCAGTCTGCTCGTTCCAAAACAAACTCCACTAACACCACATCAAACTTGTATGAATGCTGTATATGGTGCACTAATATATTATGTTATTTCCATAGTCGTTTTAAAACAATCGTTGTTTGTTGTTTCCCTGCATGGGATAAACTACAACATTTTTGAGGAAAACTAGTTTTACATACCTACACTACCACACAGCTGTCTTGGAAAGTTGGAAACCACCAAACTTAAAATACTGAAAATAACACCATTTTTAAAGAAAATAATAATAATTATTATAATAAAGGGACTTTAATGCGTGAGGCAGGCACTCCGCCCTCATGCTCGTCTTCCGCCCCTCTGGTTCACTCGCGAACACTCTTTTTAGGCGGGGATCGCAAATATTCCCCTGTTGCCACCTTTCACGTTAATCGCGCACTGCATGGTATTTATTTTTTATAATAAAATTCCATGTTTTTGCAGGGACAACAGGAACAACTGAAAAATTGTGTCACGACTCACGTCAACGCTTCCCAAATACAAGATGAATTGGAGGAGGCCAAAAAAACCGGTTCGATGGACGAAGTGTTCGCAAAATATTGTAAAAAATGGCCGGACGTTTACCAGTGCGTCGAGAACGTCACGTCGACAGTTAGACAATGCATGAGCGATCAAGAAGAAAAGGCATTCAACAAAAGTTTGAATATAATGCAGGAGCTTCAGGAGTTTATGTGTTTTAAGGATGGCGACCGACTTGCCAGTAAGTAAGACTTACATAACATTACATTCAAGACTATTATTTGTGTAAAGTGGGTAGTAACAACAAAAACAAACTCCCGAGTTTCCGCCATCTTCAGAAAAGGTTTATAATTATAGGTACCCAATTGACTGTTATTCATTGTATATCATTTTTGTTGTAACATTTCTTTCGTTTAGTATTAGATTCTCTTAAAAACTTTAGGGAAGTTTAATGAACCAGCCAACCGATATGATATGGATATACAGGATGTCCCAAGTTTTAATTGAGAAACCTCAGGAACTAGTTTTAGACTTCTCCATTTATTTTTAAAAAATGTCAACGATTTGTTCGTCACTATTTTTTCAATGTCGTTTCGAACTTTCCCTTTTAGATCTGGGACCCCTTGTGTATTTGATATTATCGTCTTTTCAGTTTTCACATAATATTATTAAACCGTCGTTCTGCACTGAGCAATTTGCAGCAAATGGCGCCTAAAGAATTTAATGTACGCAAACGACAAAGAATGTCGTTGCAACTGGGAATCAATATTTATTCTCCGAAGTTTTTTTCATGCGAACAACTTTCGTTTGTAAATGAGAGTGTTTATTTCACATGTGAGTTAATGGTTTATAAGCAAACGTAATTATCTGCATGCGTTTATAAATATTTGGCTAATTTATTGCTATATGATTGCACGGCCAAGATAATTAGATATCCCTATTAAATAAATAAAAAAATGAAAATATTTTTCGAAATTGAATGGACAATTTTTTAAAACTTAAACTGCTATTATGAACTAAGTCACATTTTATTTAATTATAAGTCAAAAACTATAATTATGATAATTATTTATTTATTATTAATTATGCATATTTAATATATAATATAAAAATTAATAAAATACTATAGGTTGTTTTCAAGATGCAGAAAATCCGGTTCACAATGAGATGCGACAATTTTGCACACTTTTGATTTGTAACAAAATAAATATTTATATAAATATTTTGATTCTTTCTTTATAAAAAAAGATATGCAATAAGCAAAATTTTCCCATGACAATTTTATCAAAAAAGTAAACTTTTTGCTTATAATGGGTTATGGCACAAAATTATAGAAATATTATTAAACTTCTCTTGATGGAAATGTGAGCACTAATATTTTGAAAACTAGACATTGAGCCCAGGAAGAAATTTGTTCGGAACGTCAAAGACTACATCATAATATATTTTTTAATTGGCTGAAAGCCATTTTGCGCATATTATAATTTTCAATTAATATTATTAAACCGTCGTTCCGCACTGAGCAATTTGCAGCAAATGGTGCATAAATAATTTAATGTGCACAAACGCCAAAGAATGTCGTTGCAACTGGAAATCAATATTTATTCTCCGAAGTTTTTTCCATGCGAACAACTTTCGCTTGTAAATCAGAGTGTTTATTTCACATGCGAGTTAATGGTTTATAAGCAAACGTAATTATTTGCATGCGTTTATAAATATTTGGCTAATTTATTGCTATATGATTGCACGCGGCCAAGATAATTAAGATATCCTTTGAAAATATTGTCATTTCCCGTTATACGGGAAATGAGTGTAAACTTGATTATTTTAAATTGAATGCTGTATAAAGTATTTCATTTCTTGTTCATGTAAGACGATTTACGTCTGTGAAGAATGCTGTTTAGAAACAAAATGACACAAAGTTCAAATTAATGTAAAAAATTTAGGGGCCTTATCGCCTCTGTATTTTTTTCCGTTCAATTAACTGGAGCTCACTGTCAATGCATATAAAACCAATTCGCACTTTCTTTTTGACCGATTAAGATTTATTGGATTTAGTGGATAATAATGGTCATCAACAGAAAGTCGAAATTGACCTATTTTTATCTACATTTGATCTATTTTGTAGTGTTTGTCGCTGAAGGAGGAGTCGAATGCGTTCAAGAACAAAGAGAGGGAATACAAAATTGCGTAAACAAGACGGTGGGCAGCAGATTCCCATCTCCTGATGAGTTTTCTGTTACAAATTTGCCAACATTTTTATTTTCTGAACAAGATTGCGGGTAAGTTTACTTCGTACACATTGTTGTGAGATGAGTGATATAATATTTGGGTTACTTAAACGGATTAACAGATAGTTATTTTTCTTATACGCGACAAGTTTCAACATACGGGAGATTTATAAAAATGTGTTGCACCAAATTTGCTAGTTGATAATGTGACATATATACAGGGTGTTAGTGAATTACAACTATATAACTATATAATATAATAGTTAGCAAGATGAGAACTGTAAATGATTTCAAAACACTTTTTCACCTTTTGTCGCAGAACTGCAGAATATTCTTATTATTAATTAGTAATTTATTATTATAAAAAAAGATACACGAAAAAATTGCACCTTTCTGCAAGCATTTGCTTGTACACACTACACAACACGATCTGAGTTAAACTTTCAATATTTGCATTGGGATAGTCGATCAACCACGAATTAACTTTCACTTTCAAGCTTTTCCTAAACTTTATTTCTTATATTATATTGCGCTTGCATCGGAATACTGTGGTTGGTAATCCCAAATAAATTGATTGATTCACATAGACGTTTGTTTACTATGTTTCCTATGTTATTTTTATAAAAATAATTAGTATACCATGTTTATACTAACTAGTAGTATTATATGTAGGTTGTCATTGATATCACATCATATAATCTAATTAGTGAACCTAGAACTCTCCAAAAACGACGACTATTGTAGCTGTTTTACATGTTATTGCCAATCTGACAACCGTGATAACGATCAAACAACCCAATGTTAACAAATGCCAATAAGTTGTGAAACATATTTAAGTCTATTTAGCTGGTACGTGGTTATGCCTCGTATTATACCTTGTTTACCGACTTCACCGATTAAAAAGGGGAAAAATCTTAGGAGTTATAAGGTCGGACGATCAACAAGAAACTCACGATATCACTTAATGACATGGACGTGAATCAATATTCGCTACTTACAAATCTCATTCCTTTTATCCATAATATTAACCTTTTTATGCAGAATGACTTTGAGACCAATCACTCTACTCTGGAAGCTTGAAAATTTCGGTGTGCACGGCAACTTACTTCGTTTGTTGCAAAGTTACCGATAAGTAGTTGTGAACGGTGGAAAGTCGCTTTATGCGAACGTAATGTCCGGGGTCCCTCGGGGATCACACTTCGGACCCTTATTTTTCAAAATTTTTATATTAGATATTGGAAGCGGTTTTCAATATTCAGTAACAGCCTCATTCGCAGATGACTTTAAAATAAGAAAGAAATAAAATATTTTGGAGTTCTTTCTTCTGACCGTCTCTGGCAACGTCTCTCAAAGCTCTCTGACTTCGCGTCGCGCCGCCCCGCCGTCGCTCTAACTTCGCACTGTTAGCCTTGTTGACGAGTCTTTCACAGAGTCCAACAATCTTATTGAGTCTAATCCTTATTGAGTGCGCTCTAAGCTATACTTTTTTTATAGAAAGAATCAGATCTAACTACTTCTTACTCTCCGCCTATTAGATGTACTCGCATGTAAAATAACTGTATTTTTCTGAACAACGAAGATACGGACTTATTCAACTTAAGCCTAAATCTGTTTAAAAGAAGCGTATACAAAATTTTGTAACATTCTTTGAATTACTGTCCATTAGCTTAGGAAATATCTAGTTAAGTTTCTTTTATATTCCCGATCATGTGTAATCTTATATTTAATATGCGCTATCCTGTAATTGGGCAGTCTCGCCTGCCTCTTGGTTAGCCTTTGAGTTTATAGAATAAATATAAAATAAAATTGAAAATAACATCGGCAATTGCTAACAAACTTAATTTAAACAAGAATTATTACACCATAAACAGTTTAACAAATAAACAATGATAGAACATGGGGCATACTAAATTACAAGAACGAAAAATTGTCAACAAATGGAATGCATTTTTATCCTAGAGTAGAATTTATCATCGCGGATATAGGGTGTAGTATGTAAAAGATTAAACTTAACTTCCATCAACTCCCATAAATTTAAACGTTTTTAGCGAACAATTTACGCGAATATACCTGCCTATTATCTCAAAATATTTATTAAAATTAAATCATTTTCAGCGATTTTGATACCGTCAGACATTGCATCATCCAAGAACTAGATAAGTGCAAGGATACAACTCCGTCCAATATTGTGGATGCATTCTTTAAGTTTTTGAAGAAACAAATGCCCTGTGAGAAAAAGGTCCTAGAAGTCAAAGAGGCCTCACCGCAAACCAGCAGTTCATCAACATTTTTTATTTCCAGCTCTATGCTATACGTCATTTTTATTTACAGACTGTTGAACTGGTAGATTATTAGGGCATGCAGTGTCGCGTAGATGTGATTAATTTCTGAGTGTTACTGGTGTGTTACATTCGAGTTTTAAGTGTTTTTACGTTTTTATTTTTCTACAACCAAATCATGTTCAGATTATTTAATTTTATCTATCTGCGATTTCGTCTGTAGGTAAGTTTCTTATATATAGGTTTCCTTATTTATATAGTGAGCGAAGATATTTAATATTCCCAAAGATTGCTTAAAAATGTTGTACAAATAACATCCGTTAAATTATATATACTTAGTTTTTGATTGTGATATTAGTTTGTTTGGTAAATTGTTTATAAAAATAAAAGACATCTGTACTGTAGTTGTCGTAACTTAATATTTATATCCATTTCCCTTTTATCTGCATTCTTGGTTGTTGGGAAGGGCGCAAAAAGATAGTTGCTGCGATTGCTAACCTTGCCACCAGATGTAACCATACACCTATTTTTATGTCAATATATAGTCAAATAGAAACCCAACAACCCAGTAAAAACTTCATCTCAATATCATTAAAATTTAAAATAAGTTTAATTTCGAGAAGCGTTTGTACTTCATAATGTCTAATTTAGGCTAACCCTAATTTACCAAATAAAATGTTAATTAATTATTTGGGATGCCAAAACGTATACAATATAGTATGAAATGAACACACATTTTTATTACAGTGAATATAGTGTATTATGCTCTTTTACTACTGTTTTAATTAAGAGAATACAGTTGAATAGTTATAGTTTATAGATGTTAGGATAAAAGTGTCTTCTAAATGGATTATTATTGTAAAATGCATCTACTAACTACATTGAAACTGTTATACGATTAAGAACTCTCAAATTTTCATCTTCTATTCTATACTGCTTTGCTCAAAAGTGTTATATAGGAGTAAGAACCTTTTAACACCTGAAATAGAGTAAAAGACTATTAGAAAACTTCTGTTAATACCAATTAATTGTTGATTTGAAATATTAAGTAGAGCAGATAATTAGAGAATAGAACGTGTTGGTTAGTGAGTTAGGTGGTTTGTAAAATTTTTCGATTATGAGATTATGAGATTAAGTCACTGTGAAAAAAATTAACGCTTACCTTATACTTGTTGTTCTCTGGTACAACTATCTTAAGTCGGGTGTATACCTACTAGGTTTGCCACCAGTGTAGCGTTACCATATTATACATAACAGGAACATCATGTATACCATGATAACGCTATACTAACCAAAACTAAACTAATCAGTCTACCTCGTGGTGCGACGTGCGCATGGGTATCCAATTTGAAAAACTTGTTGCCAATACTTACGGCAAGTAATAAGGAGTAGTTCATTGGCGCTATCAGAGCTTGGGAAGTGATCGGGTTTCTGCACTTGAGAAGCATGAATATGAAATCCTTTTTAATTTCATTGTCAAATTTGTACCAATCCGCTGTTAGCAAAATGTTGAATAACTCTTCGCTCTAAAAATAATACCTTCAAAAACGCTATTTTCTCTTCATCTAGTCAGGAAAGTTTCAGTTGCGTCAATGCGATGTTTAAAACAATTATTACATCTAGAATAGTATATTATGCAATAATAAGAAGTTTCTCAACTAAACTAACTGAATTAAACTTGCACAAGCGTACCGTATGTAACGAAAACATCAGATCCTCATAACTGATTATTTTAAAGTAGGGAGTAGGAAACTGTATATTTATTCCGTTGATGAACTTCTTCAGTCACTCGTTTATTAAATATTTAATCTCCTTGTTCCAAAACAAATTCGTCATTGAAACGGTGTTCATCAAACGTGTTGCATAATATACTATATTAATATTACAGTTATACAAGTTACAAAAGTTTACAAAAAAGCTGTAATAAATATGAACTTCTATTGGGATTGTTATATATACGTTTCTGAAATAGTTGTAATACTGTTAATGTAGGATATTTTATAATGTTATAACCTGAGATAATGTTCTCCCAACACTGAAAAGCTGTTTGTTTTAGCTTTTACAAAGTAAATTTGTATTTTTGTAACAATAACAATAATAATTAGTCGAGTTGCTTAAAAATTATAAAGTGATACTGGTTAGTTGAATTACGATTATTTATTTTAATAGTTATAAGTGCTATGACGCAAAAAAATTGTATTATTAACTTTTGAAATTGAGCTAAATATCGTAACATACTTCGTCCATTAACTTCTGGCCTGAAATGGTGGACATCGACAATCCGTTAACCCAACCGATAAACAACATGGATGTAGGAATAGAATGACCCTGAAAATATGGTACGATAAGGGGTCGTTTGCTGCCAATGCCGATAATATCTTATGAAGCAACTTTGAAAATTTGCTTGAGTGGACCTTCAACATGCGCATGCGCCAGATTTAAAATCCCGTTTTTAACATGCCTGCTACCAGATCGCCACGTTTGTATGTGACAATATATGCGGCAATATATTGTCAAAATAAGCCTAGATATCGTTAAATGTTCTGGGAAAACGAGTTAAGTTTGTGCAATTCACTGTTTAAAAAAAATGGTGCAACGTGCAATATTATCTAATAGTTATAAGATGGTAATATATCAACTTACGTAAAACATGCGAAAGAAAGAGCAGCCAATTATTGCCCCGGTCAGCAAGACGTGCAGCAAAATTGTGCTCGCAAAGCAATCGTTCAGTAAATTTACCATTCTGAAATTAAATCTTCTTACAGCACCTAAGGACTTAAGAACGTAAAAAATGATATTCATAGGGAACAGAAAAATTAAGGTGCATCATGCAGCGACGAGGGTTCATATTTATAATAACTTGGCCCCTCTGACATATTCATAGAGCTACTAGATATATATAAGAGGCGTTGCCTATACAGACAGAAGAAACATTTAATATGCTCATGCGCAAATCTTTACCTTTCAGTATTTTTTCAAAATATGACCAGATCCAATTAAATTTTTATCAAAAAAAAAACGAGTTAGTTTTGGTTAGTGGAAGCAAATCATAAAGTGCTGGTTGGTATATGTGACATTTATGGCTATACGAACATGTCAAAGCGGACTGAGATAAGTAACCTTAATTATAATATTTAGCTACATCTGGATATACTTGGGGCCAATAACAACGTTTTCTGTTGACTATTTGATGGGATCTGGGCATATTTTAAGGAAATTTCCTTTTTCTTGTGCCTTATTCTCAGTGCACATTGGTGATTACTATATCATATCCAATTTTATGCAGCCATGGTCTGAGGTTTTGCAACCACGGTAACTCTTTTATCTTTTAGCTTGCCCTGCATAACAAGATGAAGTCGGATATATTTCTAGTTTAGTTTCATATATCCGAAGTAGGAAAGTTTGCGTTCTATTGTTTTGTCATTCGCAATTGGACCTCTTCGTTGGTTACACATGGTGAATTCAAGATATTCTAAGCATGTGTTTGTAGCAGCATCTAAATGGTCAGTGTCGAAACTTGCACCCCATATGTTAGTATTGCGAAAACGTATTACCTAAGACTGCGATTAAAAGATGTTCTACTCTTCTCTATCCGGATTTCAATTCAATTTATTTCTCTCCATTTGTTTTAAAAATAATGTCAAGAAGGTAAAACAAAATTGCGGTATTCTTGGTTAAAAAAGAATTGGAAACATTTTCTGATGTTGGCTTCAAAAGTGCCTGTATTCTCAGCCTATGTAACGTCTCTGTATATTTAGTAGCTATATGGGACATAATTAATTACCTAATAATTTCATTGTGATATTTTATTGCGGCGGTAAACTTTTTTCTCATCACTTTATTATTTCTCTCAGCGAAAGCAGTAATTAATTGTTTTTGCATATGCCGAAATCTAAAGATGATATACTGTATGATCTCGGCGTCGGACCACGCGATGAAGGCGCAGACTATAAATGAAAACAGAAACACCAGATATTGAAACAGGATGATCGGCATTTTGTAAGTTTCGCTGATTTGAATCGGAAACCAGGCTGGAGCTAGCAGACCGCATAATTCAGTTAAATTTTTCTGACGGTTTATCTTCTCACATGATGGGTCGAAAACGCTGAAAATCACGTAGGTATGTATGGCGAAAAATATATAAATCAAGTGGAGAAATGAGTAAAAGTTCATTTTTTTAGTTAGAATGTCCCACTCCGGGGGCTTTATGGAACTGGTGAATTTGGAAATGCTGTCGCGCAATTTAAACAACGTCTTCGTATTTTTGAAGAAAAACGCGTTAAACCAATAAGCGCCCGCGAGGCTAAGCAATATAACTAGGTCAAAATCTTTTTCCACGTCCAAGTTTCCTAGAAAAAAAAGGTAAATCAATTTACGTAAATCTCACATAAGCTCGGTTTAATCACGTAGTTGATATTCCGACATATTACTGACTTTTTTTTTAAACGAAATCCAAATTTTAGTGTCAATTTATTTACCGTTCCAAATACCAAGAGGAAAGTCATCAGAAGGAAACAGAGATTGTAATTAGCAGAAACTGTTGATTATATTCAATAGTCATGGTCCGGTAATACACTTCGAAAAATTTTGCTTAGTAGTTAAGTGACAGAAATTTACCAATTGGTATTCAGCGGTCAAATTTACTCCTGATTGTTATTAATGTCGTCTAAACTGCGAATTTGCGTATACGTGTCACATATATTGAACTGAGGAAATAGTTTTAAAAAAGCGATCTTTATCGACATTGAAATATCTATACAGAGCGAGTGTCCAAAGCAAAATAAATTCCGGAAATCAAAGATAGTTTTTTTTTCGGAAATATGCGTGTTCCAAATTTGAGATATTACGTCCTCCGCTATTTTTATAACTATAATTATTTTTAAAAATTTAATTTAACCATTTAACATAAACGTTGATTCAACAGAAAACAAGATGTGTTCTATATAAATATTTCTGTCGAGTAGATAAATAAAAAACTTAATTTTTTGTTCTTCATAAGCATTTATCACTAAAATGTATCTGGGATTCAGTTAAGTACAGCATCTACAAGAATACGTTCAAATACGCATCGAATGCGATGCTGCACTTTGGGAATTCAATTTTTTAATTCCAAAAAATTGAATTGAATGGAAGTGGATTCCTTTATTCCTCGAATCAGATAATATTTGTTAAATCACTTTTATATGAAATTTGGCACCTTGTTTTAATTTTATTTTACAACAACTTCATCAGTTGCTGACATCGCTGTTAATTAACATGAAAATAACATTAACATAAAAAATTATTTAATTTACTGAATTTACACCATGTTAGAGACTAATTGTATAAAGCAGTGATTTCAACAGAAACGATTTTGTTGTGTGAAAGAAACGACCCGAGAAAGTGATAATAATAAGGGAAATAATCGTCCACGAACAGGAAGACCGACACCAGGAGAGTGATTTTAGTTTAACAATCTCAACACAAAACTATTTTGACATTAAGATAAGCATTATAACGAAATATTCCTATTGAAGAAATTTATATATATATATATATATATATATATATATATATATATATATATATATATATATATATATATATATATATATATATATATATATATATATATATATATATATATATATATATATATATATATATATATATATATATATATATATATATATATATATATATTTCACGTATTGATTCACGGATGGAAAAATGTGATGACACTGTATTCCGGGATATCATCCGTTCGCTTCTTGAACTCCGACTGGAATCCTGCATATATATATATATATATATATATATATATATATATATATATATATATATATATATATATATATATATATATATGTATATATATATACAGGGTTTTTCACTTAAAACTTCGCATGCCAATAAGTCCAAAACGAAAAGAAATATTTAATTTATGAAAAAGTAGTCAAAGTGTGGGGTCAAGTAGATATTTCCTAAAGTTTAAAAAATTCGACGCCTGCAAAGAGCTGGGCGTCGCGACGCATCGAAAAATTGTTCGATTACAGAGACTTTGGAAATACGCGCATACAAAAGTACATATTATTTAAAAACTTTTTTGTTATTTACTCAAATTTATTTACTTTACCCGTTTCTAAGTTATACCGATCTAAAGTAAACATATCTTGATTAATAAAAAATGTGATTAACGCTTATTTTTACAAGTATGCCATGAATGTTAGTTACTATGGCAACCATTGTTATCGCAGTTGTTTTAAGTGCAATTACAAACAATAGACTTCAACTATTTTAGTATGATTTTATTTATTATTTTTTATCGATTTAGTTCTGATAACATGATAAATAAATGAAAAAACAGTAAAATACCTACAAGTTAATAACCAAAATTATTATTGCAATTAACTACATAATAAGACATTTCAAAAATTTTGTTCAAAATTATGTCCATCTGCTCGAACACAACTATCAAAAACTTTTAACAGATGAGCTTGGGTCACTTGTAGAAGAGTCCTTGTGATAGCGGCACACGCTGCACTAATTTTGTTAATGAGGTCAGCCATATCTTCGATAGGTTCTTCATAGATAACGTTTTTTAGGTAGCTCCAAAGAAAATAATCTGGTGGTGTAATGTCCGGGGACCTCGCCGGCCATCTTACCGGTCCATGAGTACCAATCCATCTATTGGGATATTCTCGGTTCAAATACCTCGTTACTATTTGGGCATTATGTGCAGGCGCTCCATCCTGCTGTAGCCATATATTCATTCTCGTGTCAAGAAGCACTTCTTCTCATAGTTCCGGAAGTGTAGTTTGAAGAAATCTTAAATAGCGATCTGCATTTAAAGTTCCTTCGTAAAAGTAAGGTCCAATAAGGAATCCATCTAATATGCCGCACCAAACATTGATACTAAAAATTCGTTGGTTACCTCTTTCTGTAATCCAACGAGGACGGTTTTCGGACCAAAAACAACAGTTGTGTCTATTAACGATTCCATTATTTTGAAATCGACTTTCGTCGCTCCATAAAATTTTCGAGAGAAAATTTGCATCTTGGCTATACAAATCGGACAATGTCGCTAAGAAATACATTCTTCTAGCATAATCGCCTGGTTCTAGTTTATGAACTAGTTTACTTTTGTACGGGTGAAAAGAGTTTCTATGTAGAATTCTCCACGAAGAACTTATGGTAACACCGGTATTTTCTTTTATCTCTGATAGGGATATCTTTGGGTTATTATCAACCTGCTGAATTACAGCAGTAGTATTTTCATCATTTGTAGCCGTCCTGTTCCTATCTCTTTTAGGTTTTATGAAGCTGCTATATTCTCTTAAGTTTTTACATAAACTTGAAAAGGTTTTTGCATCGGGGACTCTTCTATGCGGATAACGCCGTGCGTAAACTCTTTTTGCTTCTCTACAATTGCATCTGCATTCTCCAAACACCAGTAACATGTTTACTTTTTCCTCATTGCTAAATTGCACCATTTTCACATAATAATTCTTAGTTTTTTTTTAACCGAACAAATTTGGATATTTATTGTGACAAAATGTGACAATTTTTTGATACAGCAATAACAACTTACGTTTGTAATTACACTTAAAACAACTGCGATAACAATGGTTGCCATAGTAACTAACATTCATGGCATACTTGTAAAAATAAGCGTTAATCACATTTTTTATTAATCAAGAAATGTTTACTTTAAATCGGTATAACTTAGAAACGGGTAAAGTAAATAAGTTTGAGTAAATAACAAAAAAGTTTTTAAATAATATGTACTTTTGTATGCGCGTATTTCCAAAGTCTCTGTAATCGAACAATTTTTCGATGCGTCGCGACGCCCAGCTCTTTGCAGGCGTCGAATTTTTTAAACTTTAGGAAATATCTACTTGACCCCACACTTTGACTACTTTTTCATAAATTAAATATTTCTTTTCGTTTTGGACTTATTGGCATGCGAAGTTTTAAGTGAAAAACCCTGTATATATATATACATATATATATATATATATATATATATATATATATATATATATATATATATATATATATATATATATATATATATATATATATATATATATATATATATATATATATATATATATATATATATATATATATATATATATGATGACACTATATTCCGGGATATCATCCGTTCGCTCGTTGAACTCCGACTGGAATCCTGCATCCGACTGGAATCCTGCAAATCTTGCATCCGACTGGAATCCTGCAGACGTTTCGCCAAAATCTCACTTGGCATCTTCAATGCTCGCGTTCCGAAAACACTTCGAACACTGTGTGTTGTGTTCGAAGTGTTTTCGGAACGCGAGCATTGAAGATGCCAAGTGAGATTTTGGCGAAACGTCTGCAGGATTCCAGTCGGATGCAAGATTTGCAGGATTCCAGTCGGATGCAGGATTCCAGTCGGAGTTCAACGAGCGAACGGATGATATCCCGGAATATAGTGTCATCACATTTTTCCATCCGTGAATCAATACGTGAGAATATATATATATATATATATATATATATATATATATATATATATATATATATATATATATATATATATATATATATATATATATATATATATATATATATATATATATATATATATATATATATATATATATATATATATAATTATAAAAATTATCTAAATATTTAAAAAATATTTTCAAAAACGTAGCAAATCAAAATAAATTTAACGTCAAAGACTCAATAGAATTTAAAAAAAAAAATTAAAAATAGCAGATAACTACGTTCTTGTTTGGCTTGATGTCGTGTCATTATATACCAACATACCCTTCGAGCTTATCACATAAGTCATTAAATCAAAATTGGATGAAATTAAACTACACACAGATATTCATCTCGATGAATTTTTAGTTGCTTTAGATTTTACTCTAAAATCCACATTTTATATGTTTTATATGAAATATGTTCTATAAACATGTCGAAAGTTGTGCAGTAGCACAACTTGTTATGGTATATCTAGAAGAAGATGTTATTAAAAACATTCAATTCAGTTTCCCTTTTTTGTATCGATAACACCAAAAAATGAAAACTTTAGGAAAGCATAGAAATTCAAAAAATCAATTAATTACACAACCGATTCTAAAGGCCTTAACAAAATATATAATTCAATTTTAAACTAACAAAATTGAATTATCCAATATATATATATATATATATATATATATATATATATATATATATATATATATATATATATATATATATATATATATATATATATATATATATATATATATATATATATATATATATATATATATATATATATATGTAATTATATGTAATATTTTTTCAAATGTTTTTTAATAATCAATAAAATGTTTGTGATTTTGACAAAAATTGCAAATAACTCACGTTGAACAGAAACACCCAAGTGCGCTATAGTGCTCAGGTAAGTTAACATGCAACATAGGCTTATAATAGCAAGTCTTATGTAAAACCATATGCCAGGGTTGTCCTCTGAGCCATCATCCGGTACTATCAAAAAAATGCGATATAGCCGTAAGGTCAGGTCTAGACAGTTTTTTTCACTTGCCGACATTTTTATTTGGAAGAATGCTTCATTCTCAAAGCTTCGGGCTAGAGGGTTTAAGATTATATACTGCTTATCGGAGCAGGATCGACTTGAAATATTCGCATCACAAGCACATAACTAATAAAAATTAATTAATTAAATCTGCAAAAAGTCTGAAGAAGGAACATTTTTAGCAGCTGGTATAATTTTCTATTAAACTCACAGTCCGCAAAAAACTGATAATTGTTGAAATCTATTCGATAAGTCATGAAAATGTTGCACCAAAAAGTTAATTGCTTTTACTTAAACACCGATTTGGTACATGAACTCGATGAATCGAACAAGTGTTGCGGTTTAAAGGGCTTAATTTATTAATTATGTTACGAGAAAATTTCATCTTCTTTTCGCTGAAATGTCTTGAGTACAGTCCAGTAAAAGCGGCGAATTATATATTTAAGAGCATCGGCAATTTGTTCTATTGTTATGAAGGAATTTCCGGATTCTATTATCTAGACACATCGCCAGACATATTCATAAATACCACCCATTACGAATAAAATACAGTAATTTAAGAAGCCTTTCTTCGGCGCTCGTCACGAAGAATCGACAAAATTTTGTTATAGATTACTAGTGTTCCGGATTTGACACATAAATAAAATTTCGAATTTAGTTTCTACCATCGAATTTTTATTACACAACAAATTCAAATTGGAAGTAAACATGTCGTTTAGCTCACGAGTCGAAATTGACGTTTCCTAAAATGTCCAGCATGGTCTCTACGTTTTTAACTAACATCTGCAGTCTCTCTACCCTTTCCTCATAAATAGACTTTTTTTTCTTGGGGACTATATAAGGTTGTTCCTTAAGTCTGACCTCGCGCATCAATCTGTCGATAATACCTTCAATTTTCAACAGCCTACTATGAAAAACATTTCTTCTTCCTGAGAGGTCTTTCGGAAAAACGCAATTACAGTACGTCTCATCAGTTCTAAATCGGATTCCGTCAAATCTCCATTTCGCTCCCTATTTCGAAGGACGCATTTCGATACTAACGCCATGATGTTTAATCTATTCTTAGGAATACTCAGACATTTCGAGTATCTATACGCGTCGGGTTTTGGAGGTACTAGATAATTCCGAGTTTTATTTTCTTGTCCCCCGCGTAAGTTTTTAAGTCTAATTTTAAGTAAGGTGGAGTAATAGGTCCACTTTTGCTTTAGGTAAGTTTGTACTAAACCTCGTTCGTTACAGTAAAATTCATTCGCTTCCGAATAATATATCGTTACGATGGCTATGTAAGTCGTTACTGTAAATAGGGAACATAACATATACAACACGTAGTATATTGGACCGATTGGATGTTCGGACACAACTTTTATATCAATTCCGTACAAACCTACACCAAGAAGCATTAACGTCGTAAAACTGTTGACGAAACTTCTGAAGTCTACTAACATTTCACCAAATAGCAAGCTTCCAGCCATAGAAAATCCAACGGTATAAATTAGTTGATATATGAAGAGAACGAGTACAGGCACTGCCGAATCTTTCAACGTTTTCTCCACTATTTTAATGATTACCAGGAATCTTAAAAGTTTCCACAGCCGAAAAGTCGCGATAAAAATCAAAAATCCGGCAAACGACGTTAGCATATTGTAGGCTGTAAATAGGTGGAAGTAGTTAACAAACTTATTGTTTGCGGTTTCGGCTAATTCCGACAAATACGCGTCAATTTGGGTCATTCTTGCGGTGTAGAGGTAAATTGTCCCGAAACTGCACGATACAATTACTATATCGATAATACACCAAATGTCTTTGAGGGCGATTTTCCACTTTTTGAATATTCTGTATGTTGTTTTGATAGCATATGTAAGCAAAATCGCAATAAATGCGATATATACAACCTTTCTCATAGCCACTACTTCGCTTTTGAGGAATAACAGCTTTCTGGTTTGAATCTACAATGTATAATATTGTAATCATAATCAATATTACGCTACTTTGAAAATAAACAGTTTTGCTAGGAGAAATTGAAATGAATTGAGAGCAAAAGAATCCATATAATTTATTATTACAAAGATTAACCGAAACTACTGCTAGCTCCAATTTATGTATGCGTTTGAGGGTAATTTAAATGTTTTGACAGCGAAAATAAATAGGACAAGTGGAGACATTCTATGAGAGACACGCGATATTGTTTTTTCTTTAGCTTTGTGATACTCACAGGGTGAACAAATCAACAAATCATAAACAGCATAAAAGCATTAAAATCGTAAAAGAACCTAATATTTTTCAATGAAAATACTTTCTCAAACTTCAGAGGAACTGTTTGATTTTAGCTTTTCATGAGCAAGGAACCTGGGACGACTAAAAAATTATTGCTCCTTGTTGATGGACTCTAAGATATTTATTTTTATATGTTATTTATGGAAAACTAAGACTTAACAAAAAGACCAATAAAACTTTGATTGGGAATTGAGAATTTGGTTGAAATGAATAAGTAGGTCAAGGTCAAAAGTAGGAAAGACATTTTGCTTTAAATTATTCAAGATACCTCCAATTTCTTTTCAACAAGCCCGGTCGCACTGATTTCAAAGACGACTCGGATGGAATTGAAAACGTTGCAGTTGGGGTTATAAGTTAAAAATTCTAAGAAAACCGCTCTCGTTAAAAGGTCCAACCAATTTTTCCGTTTTAAGTACTGCATATTTATGTACGAATTCTTAATAGTCCTACCAAGGGGCGTTATATATCCTCCTCCGGGGTATACAGCAAACTTCCCTAAAAAACTTTAAAACATTAAATATAATTCTACTGGTTTTATTCGTAGGAGCTTTTTTGATGTTGCATCCCTAAAGAATGTTTCAGAATTGCATGTTCAAACGATGGATGGTATTAAGTAACCTGTGTGTGTGTGTGTGTGTGTGTGTGTGTGTGTGTGTGTGTGTGTGTGTGTGTGTGTGTGTGTGTGTGTGTGTGTGTGTGTGTGTGTGTGTGTGTGTGTGTGTGTGTGTGTGTGTGTGTGTGTGTGTGTGTGTGTGTGTGTGTGTGTGTGTGTGTGTGTGTGTGTGTGTGTGTGTGTGTGTGTGTGTGTGTGTGTGTGTGTGTGTGTGTGTGTGTGTGTGTGTGTGTGTGTGTGTGTGTGTGTGTGTGTGTGTGTGTGTGTGTGTGTGTGTGTGTGTGTGTGTGTGTGTGTGTGTGTGTGTGTGTGTGTGTGTGTGTGTGTGTGTGTGTGTGTGTGTGTGTGTGTGTGTGTGTGTGTGTGTGTGTGTGTGTGTGTGTGTGTGTGTGTGTGTGTGTGTGTGTGTGTGTGTGTGTGTGTGTGTGTGTGTGTGTGTGTGTGTGTGTGTGTGTGTGTGTGTGTGTGTGTGTGTGTGTGTGTGTGTGTGTGTGTGTGTGTGTGTGTGTGTGTGTGTGTGTGTGTGTGTGTGTGTGTGTGTGTGTGTGTGTGTGTGTGTGTGTGTGTGTGTGTGTGTGTGTGTGTGTGTGTGTGTGTGTGTGTGTGTGTGTGTGTGTGTGTGTGTGTGTGTGTGTGTGTGTGTGTGTGTGTGTGTGTGTGTGTGTGTGTGTGTGTGTGTGTGTGTGTGTGTGTGTGTGTGTGTGTGTGTGTGTGTGTGTGTGTGTGTGTGTGTGTGTGTGTGTGTGTGTGTGTGTGTGTGTGTGTGTGTGTGTGTGTGTGTGTGTGTGTGTGTGTGTGTGTGTGTGTGTGTGTGTGTGTGTGTGTGTGTGTGTGTGTGTGTGTGTGTGTGTGTGTGTGTGTGTGTGTGTGTGTGTGTGTGTGTGTGTGTGTGTGTGTGTGTGTGTGTGTGTGTGTGTGTGTGTGTGTGTGTGTGTGTGTGTGTGTGTGTGTGTGTGTGTGTGTGTGTGTGTGTGTGTGTGTGTGTGTGTGTGTGTGTGTGTGTGTGTGTGTGTGTGTGTGTGTGTGTGTGTGTGTGTGTGTGTGTGTGTGTGTGTGTGTGTGTGTGTGTGTGTGTGTGTGTGTGTGTGTGTGTGTGTGTGTGTGTGTGTGTGTGTGTGTGTGTGTGTGTGTGTGTGTGTGTGTGTGTGTGTGTGTGTGTGTGTGTGTGTGTGTGTGTGTGTGTGTGTGTGTGTGTGTGTGTGTGTGTGTGTGTGTGTGTGTGTGTGTGTGTGTGTGTGTGTGTGTGTGTGTGTGTGTGTGTGTGTGTGTGTGTGTGTGTGTGTGTGTGTGTGTGTGTGTGTGTGTGTGTGTGTGTGTGTGTGTGTGTGTGTGTGTGTGTGTGTGTGTGTGTGTGTGAAGATCTAATCAAATCAAATATGTCTTAAGCATGATAAAATTCGCTTCAATTTTTTAAACCAGTTTTCTACATTCTTCAAGTCCTAACGTTACTAATTGAAAAAGTCTAAGTTTGCGATTGGATTAAAATAATATGTAGGAAGACGTAAAACTGTATGACCCGAAGAACCAGCATGATTCTTGGCACATATTATGTATATACTTTGAAAGTATTTGGAATTGAGTATTATCTTTGGGTAAATTTCGCCGAAAGTTGGGGTTAGTGCCGATACGTTTCACCGTCGATAGATAAAGTTTGGTTAAGGCATTTTTTATGTAAACTTTCATGTTTTTGTGTTGGTGGATACTGGACTGTCCGAAAAACCAGTATACCTGCATAGGCAAATGTTCCGGTCATCGTTGCATTGGTATAAATCCAAGCAATTCTCATTCGCTGATTGATTTTACCGAGCGCCAGTGTTTGACGATTCCATCTGTCCATAAAACTTCGATATTCTTCCGCCGCAGCGAACCTTGATCTACAAGTGATATTAAAAAACTTCATTTGGGTTGGTAATGCGCAAGCTTCGTATTTGGTCCTGTGTTGCCTGATTCGTGCAACACCCATGTATTTGTTGGCGAAATCTTTTGTCAAACCGGGATAGTCTTTCACGTAACCATCGTACCATTCTCGGGCTTGTAGCGATGGGATGAAAGTCTGCTCAATATATTGAACAATGCTGTAATGTATGAAAATTGTCAACATTTTCATTCATTTCCATTAATTTTTAAAGATAAAAAATTTGATATTTCGATTTCTAAGCAAGGGTTTCAAAAGTTGTTATGAAAATTGACCGTTTCAGAGTTATAGAGCCCATAGTCATTATTAAAATGTTCAATAATATTATATATATCGGCGCCCTTAGCTTTAAGTGGTCAATACTGTCTAATATTTCGTTTTGGATGTTATGGGTTGTTTATTTTTGACTGGAATTATTTATCGGTCTATACTAAACAGTTATAATTCTGTCATTCGTAATATTGTGGACCCATGGGATCTGACTTTGGTATTTTCCGAAGTGAACGAAGATATTCTGGCTCTATAAAAGCACTAGTTCGGTCGAATTTTGAGTAGCTTCGATCGTTTATTTTGGATTGGGTGTATTGTAGTTGATCTACCGGATTGATAATCAATTAAATGATTAGATGCGTTTTAAGCACTGTGTTGTGCATTCTTTTAATATGCCCGAGAGGTCTAAACCTACGGCGCCTGCTCGCCATGAAAACCCGCCGGATACTACTCTCATCCTTTTGTGTCATATTATTTATATTATAAAAATTTAATTATTAATTTACAAAATCATAAAAGGAAAAATAAATTTAAAAGTGGATAATAAATAGATACAGACAGATAAGACAAATTGTTAGCTGTTTTTTAATCTACATAATTTTAAACAGAAATAATATGGGGGGTGTAAGTAAAATTACGCTTTATCTAAATTGTTTTAATATGATAACTAAACGGCGGTATAATTTAGAGTCTGTAGCTATTTATTAAAATATTCAATATTGTATCTTCCTTGTCAAAAATTTTTGATAATTCTTGATGTATGATATAGACAAAGCTTCTATATATCCCGTTATCAGTTCGCATATTCGATAGTTCTCCGTACTGCGATATTTGTCAGGTCTGATTTATTTATTACTTCCACTTCGGTAAAATATATTTATAATATTTCTCAGCTTTTCTATTAGACGATCAAATTAGGTAGTAAGAGTGAATCAGAAATGTATTTATAAAAAAAAACTAAAATAGAAGAGTTTTGTCTAAGCTTTAAAACAAACCCAAAAAATTTAATTCCGCACCTCAGAAAACTGGGACAGTTTTATAGCTAAGGGTGACATTCAAATGTGACTGTACACAAGACGTCAACAAAAACTCTGAAACAGGTTAAAGTATGCGGTTATTATTTATTTAATGAATGGCGACTCTGTCAATGATACTTAACTGGTTAAGACTCCGAACATTGTCAAACTTCATTTTCGTCACAACATGCGACCCAGATACCAAATTGTGCATTTCTTCGTGACTATAAATGCTAAATTTATCTCTGTCTAGTAAAATTACAGCATATAAGAGGGACACGTAGACAACTATCATAATTAAATCTTCCAAAATTTCTAAAATTTTTGCTTTTGCTTCTTGCCATGACTTTCTTTCCTAAAATGAGTATGCATATTTTTGGTGGATAATGAAAGTTCAATATTAATGATTTGGACGCACTTCATACATTTATGGAATAAATGTAAATTATTATGATATTTAAAAAAGTTAAAGTAACAGTTAAAGATGAAATTAGTTATTGGGGAAATATTTTGGCAAATCAACATGAATACATTAACGTGTGGCATGACCATCAGAACTCACAAATAAACAAAAAATCAGTGGTTTAAATTTGTTTGATATTACCTTTTTGGTTTTTTCGTCCAGCGGATAATAAAGGTGTTCGAAATGAGGTCTTAGAGCTAGTTCTCCAAAGCTCTTGTATACTGCTGCCTTTTGAACTTCAATATGTAAAAGCATTTTTGATACTTGGTCTGTAACCGTTTTTTCCTAAAATTTTCTCATATAATATACACCCTTTTCTAGGATTCGCTCAAAAAACTTGCCAATATTTGAAATTTTGTATATCCATTGTAAACAAGTGAGGAAATATTTTGAAAAACCATAGCGTAAAAGATCATACTTATTATAACAGAAATTAACCACAAGCAACTCGTGTTCCAAGGTATCCAAAAGCCAAATGCAATTAGTAATGTTAAATTAGTTGTGATAATGGTTGCCAGAATTACCCTAAAATAGAATCAAATTTTTCACGACACAAAAATATTTCACGCATGGCCATAACCGCCAATATTTTATACTTAAAATCACACTGTCATCAAAAAGTTATTGTTTATAAAAAGTGCCACATAGTCTAAAAATATAAATAAAATAAAGATATAAAATTTATTGAACTCTTTACACGTTTGTCGAAATACTTTATACTTTAATAAAAAAGAAATTTCAATTGTTATTAAGAATTTGTAGATCTGCAATAGTTATTTGCAATTAAAAAAGTTTCCGGTATACATCAATTCTGGTATACGCTTTCTGAAAAAAAGTTACCGACAACCTAGTGAAAACCGCTTTATCCCAATCTAAAATATGATTAAAAGAAGCTTTCTCTTGGTCGATTTACTTAACAATTTTTTTTTTCAAATTTCTAAGACCGTCTGTTTTCCTAATAACTCGTACCTCGTTGCCCTTACTGGGACACCCGGTATATCACCTAACTGCTGACGCTAGAAAAAAATAATTCTTTCGATGCTGAATGATTCAAATCGGTATGACAAACACGCAAAAGTTGCATTCTTGCATCGAACATTTTTTGTGCATCAGACCATGTTCTAGATTACCTGCTTTGTAGTTTAAAAGTTTTTCCTTACCAAGTGCCTTTGACACACATATCAACCCACTTTTCCAATTTATATTCCACCTTTGCCTTTTCTATGAAATAAATAAAAGGAAAATGTAAAACAAATGAAACCACACATCCGACCAGTGGGATCCATACTAAATTGAAATTAAAACCCAAATCATTAAAGTCTATGCCGTCGCTGTTGTCAAATCTGGGACAATTGTAGAACAACATTTCAGTTCCAAACACAGTTACAACAATTGACAAAATTATTGTGCCTCTTTCCTTTTTCGTCATAACTTCGTCTGAATTTCTAACAGAAAAATATTATTGGTGGGTTAATGAAATTTTTAAAATATTTATTACTTTATGCTCCAAGTATGGTATCGCTTCGTATCTCTAAAGAAGTGAGATTTCTTTTTCTTTATTTTCACTTGATCTTCCGTTGCACTTTTTGATACCTTTGAAACGTAAAAAGCGCTGCTCGCATTAAACCAATGTTTAACATCGAAACTCCAAATATTTTTTGATTGAAAGTCGTAGATTCGTACTCCCGAACAGTACCTAGAATGTTTATTATTCGTTAATCGGAGTTCACTTGGGATTCTTCGAACCCTTACCAGCTTGGATTATTTCCAATAGAATCGATCCACAATTCTATTTCTTCCAACTCGCCTAAAGGGTGTTCGGTACTGACCACAAACAAATCTTCATTGTTGCTTTGTAATATCCTCTTTTCGGGATCCGGATAATTCAAAACGTGTTGCTTAAAATTGTCATCCAATTAATATCGGGCATAGTAAATGACAGGAACATTTAATATTCAATATTTCAATTATTAATTAATAGTTATGGGCCAATGTATATATTATTAAAGTCTTAATTTAATAAAAAATAGTATTGGTAATCTTATTTTTAAAAGACAAAAATTTTTGTTGTATTGATTTTGTCTTATTGGAAAGTTTTAGAACAAAATATTTTGTACAAACAATTGCTCTCCTAAGCTTAAACTTAGAAGTGAAAATTATATACCCGCCCTATAAATACAGTGGTAGAAACGAAATCGTTTAAATGGGGATAAAATTAATGCATTTTTGCGCTGAGCTTAAATTCATTTTGAAATTAACAAAATATCGTATATACAGCGTGACCAAACTAAGTTGCGAACTTCTTATATTGTTGAAGCTTCGAGGTCAGTTAAATTAGTGATATTTAATAGGAGCCATTTTTAAATGGAACACTAGTAGATCGGCATAGTTTCGAAGATATCCAGAAAAACCGAAAATCGTAGAAAAACTTACTACTGTAGTCAAAATTGTCTTATTGTTATATTATTATTAGTGTAACAAAACGCATGGAACAATTAACAATTAAAGTATTTGAAACTGAAAAAAGACATGTAGATAGCTCCCCTGCTAACGTCAAAGGTCAATCTTATGTTAAAAATACCTCCAACAATGTTCGTTCGTAATCAGCGTTAGTTAGGAAATAAGACACGTAATAAATGACCTCTACAAGGTGCTGTTATTAAATGTGAAATCACCTTTTGTCATTTTTTTTACAGTATTTATTTTTTTATTAATATAGGAAAATTATTGCAATTTCCCTCTGGTTAAGATTTTTTTATTTATGATATTTTTATCTAATTACATTTCCTCATATATTTGGAGAGAGTGAGAATTGTCTTTAGGACCTTTAGATTTTGCCTCCTCTTACAGTGATGCCAATGGTGCCAAACGAATTTTATGTGGTATTTTACTTACCAAACTATCGGTTTCTGAACCATGCAGTTTTATAGTGACGTTTGATGTAGTTCCGGCATTTCTCTTATTTCCAGTTTCGACAATTATTAAATAGTTGAACTCGTAGCAACGTGGCACGTCTGCCAAAAAGTAGATTTTATCATAAAACTAAAATAACGACTATTATTAACATGAAAGCGGGATTATCGCAATTTTACATCTTTGGGCCTTTCGAGTAAAGCGAAGCCAAGCACAACGCAATAGCATACAAAAACTACTGCAGTTGTTGAGAATATAATCCAACAAATATGTAATTCCAATTTAAAGTGAATGATAATGTCTTCTACTAAATTTATTTCGTTGTTGGTAATGAATCCGGCAAAAATACCAGATTTGTAGCACTCGCAGATGACCTTATCCCCTGTTGATTCTTTGTTGGCCTTAAAATTGTGATATCGGTTTAGAGCCTAGCATACATCGATTAGGACATATAGTCGCCTCAGGGCAATAGTGTGACAACCGCATAAAAATCAGCTCTGGATAAGTTTTTCATTAGCTGGGTAATGCTAACTAAATTTTGGTCAATATTTTATTTCTTACAAAACATACAATAGTCTATCCAGGTCTATATGTAAAGAATTAATGGTTTCTTTTTGATATCAGATTTTCATTACACAAAGTTAACTAGATTTATTATTTGGTGTATTCGATCGTTTTTTGTATATTTAATATTAAATTTAACTTAAATAACTTTAAAACATTTCTGTGTAAAATGTCGTAAAAGTATGCCTCACCGTTTTCTTAATCTCATAATTTTTATTTTGTTCACCTTCTCCTTTCTTCATTTGTTTGACTGTTTTGACAACTTCAAATAAATATCTTGATGAATATGACTTTTATACTGGTGTTTCATTAAATACTAGTAATTTTGGATTTTACGTAACACTATTACAGAACAGTAATATACAATTACTTAAATTTTAATTTTCAAAATAGTTTATTATTATAATTTGCAACCCAAGGTCTTCCATAATTTCGAATTTTTAACTTTTTCACTGCTGCCCTGTGGAAGCAATATATACAGAGTGATTCAAAGTAAAAGTCAAATCCGGGGATACTATACATAAATGTGAAATATTTCTAGTAATTAAATTCATAGATTGCAATCGGATCGTTGAAAAAACGAATAACAAAGTGTATTTCGAAAAAACCGCCATTTTGACAATTTAGTTTTGGTTAGGCAAATATTATTATTATAACTATTTGAGAGCAGTCAGCCTTCTTGTTATAAAAAAACATCGTGGCCAATTTAGTATTTGAAGATGATATATTAAATATAGCTAGTAGAGTAGAGAGAGAGAGAGAGACCCTGCCTATGCTGACAGCACAGAAGCTCATGAAGCAACGATGTAATTTTTTTGAGGTCTATTCAACGTGCGCATGCGCGAGATTTAAAATTTATTTTTTAACCAATAGCAGATCTAATAACAATTTCTGACGTAGAACCCATAAGATCTTGCGGCTTTCAACAAGCAACATGGCCGCTGACAGATCGTCGATATCTCACTTACAGAAATTTATTATCATTATAGTAATTTTCTATTTTTTTTATAAAAAACCTTTCACACACTCTATCTTATAAATTAGCAACATTTGTAGAGGCAAGTTTCGATTAATCGTCATTTAATTCCGTACAGTATCTCCGGTTTCTTGATTTCTCTTTCGTTTTGAATTAGCCTGAAGGAGAGGAATATGAAAGTTTAAACCAACCTTACAAGCAAACTGCCATCGTTTCTCTAAAGCATTCCATTCGAAACATGCAAGAGTATACACGCTAAAGGAATATTTTTGATCGTTATTTCCCTGCAAGAAAATTAAGATGGGCGCGTAAATGAGAAGAACGATACTATTTACCATTTTTGATCTTGGTAAAACACTTAAATAGTAAAATCCGTCATACCGATGATTATGAGCGGTGAAAAAGGTACTATTCTTACTTGACACGTCAAAAGAGTTTTTCAGGAAGTCTAAATATGACGGTTTGTAGAAATCTGTAATTAAAACCTAAAATACCACAAGATCAGTTTTGATACGTCGATTTAACAAAGTATATTAGCAATTATTAACGGATTACATTTTTGGAAAGCCGAGATTAGAGGACTTTCACACAGGAATTTAAATTATTTATCAAGAAAAGGAAAACTTACGCTATACATTACGACTTCAGAAATATTTCGAAATTCCACTATAAAATTTTGATCGGAGTGAACATATATTCTGTGCGTGGATACTTCTCGATAAAAGTTTTCATTATTCAGATGTACCGCCGGCAAATCCGGAAGAAATGCTTGGTGGACTTCGGCGTACGATGTCATATCTTCTCTGGTGGCGAAAGTGAGGTAAAACGGATTATGAAATTTCTTTATTTCCTTATCTGAAAATTTCACATTCTCTACTAATGTGTCGTCATTTGCTTTTTTCGTATAACAAGCCTCTTCGAATTTTACCAACACGATATTGGTGTGTAAACTGATGTTGTTTGCCCACCAAAATGGATTTTTCTGTGACGCGCACATCTAAAAATATTAACTATTGGTAAACGGTACCGCGGACGTCTGGTATTTCTAATATTCCATTTACAAATTTAAAATGTTTATAGTATTTCTGAAAATATTGCTTAATATATTTCATTTTTAGATCACAAAATCTAATGTGTAGTTACAACTAATAAATTCAAAATTGCAGCACTTGTAATGAAAACTGAGACCATTTAACAAAAGAGACAGAAGAGAGAAGTACAATTACGGATTTTTTAAAAAATAAATTCGCAACGAATTCTTAGTACTTTGAACCCAACTATACCAATTTCTATAATGTTTCAATACAGGGCATTTGAAATATCGTTTACGCCCTGCTTGAGGCTGTACATCGTGGTAAAATCTTAGATTACTGTTTGAATTTGATAACTTCATTTTGTCGGACGGACCTCTCAAAAACGCACAAAAATCTTGTGTTTATTTTTACATCAACCTAAAGTTCTTATTCAGGACTACATAAAACCTAACTATACTAATTTTTATGAAGTTTAGGCATTACCCCTGTAGAATGTTTGTTCATGGCTCAATTTTAGTAATTTTTTTTTGCTGGATAGATTTTACTAAAGAGAAATAAAACGGTTTTTTCATATAACACCGACTAAAGTTATGGCTAACTGACACAGTTTTTTGAAGCGAGAGGTACTTTTCGAGATTTTTTCAAATTGACTATGACAACAGATTTGTATTCAGGACTACTTAAAAGTAACTAGACCAATGAACAAAGATTTAATATTTTAAAACAATAAATATTGTAAACTTTGTAAATATCGATTATTTTGTATTGGATTTTAAGCTCTTACACATTTTAATTATACAAATTCCAAAAATAATGACAAAAGGGGACATTTATATTTAGTATCATCTAAAAACAACATTAATTAATCTTAGTATTCGAAAGGTATAATGTAAACAAAATTAAAGTACAAATTAGCAAGTGAATTTGACATATGGTTGGTTGGTTTAAACATGGCAAACTTGGTTTTACGAAGGAAACAGTATGCCGACGTCGATCAATTTTGATACTTCTGTTAATTTTATTATTAGATGAGAATTAAAAACCCTTTTTAAGTAAAAAATTACAGCGTTGTAAAGTCTCTCTAGTTCATATCCAATCCTCTCTAATCATATACAAAAAAAAAAGAATTATCAAAATTCAATCAATATATAGTTAGGTTTTATGTAGTCCTGAATAAGAACTTGTTGACACTTTATTTCTTAAAGAAATCCCTAATAGCCCCAGTGGGCCATAACTTCAGGTTGATGTGATGTATAAAATTTTAGTGCGTTTTTGAGAGATCTATACAACATTAAAAAAAATCAACATCAAATCGTAATCAAAGATTTTACAACGATGCAGAATCTTAACGATATTTCAAACATCCTGTATTGAAACATTATTAAAATTGGTATAGTTGGGCTCTAAGTACGACAGAATAAGAATTCGTTGCCAATTTATTTATTTTTAAATCACTAATAGTGCTTCTCTCTTCTCTCTCTTTCGTTAAATAGTCTCAGCTGGCCATGACTTCAAGTCGAAACAATAAGCAAAACAAGGTTTTAGTGCATTTTTCAGTTTCCAACAAAAAAAAGATCAAAACAAACTCAATAAAACAAAAGAAAGTAGTGTTTGACCCATTGTTTATTCTATTACTTTTTTTTTGTAGAAATCATACAGAAACTTTTTATAGATAAGTGACATACATGAAGCCCGAGTATATTAGCAAAAAAAATGGTTAACGGATTGGCCTAATTTTTTATATCCTGTTTATTTTTTGGTTTTGGTAGTTAAATCGGAAAAAAAAAATTTTTGCCTTTGGGACAAGTTAATGTTTCCTGTATTTTATGTTTAACTCTTTCCCCAATTCTTTATTGATAACATATTGAGAAGGTACTACTGGTGGATCTTTCTAGATTGATTAATCGAATATCTGGAGTGTTAATCCGCTCTGCTAACCCTATTAAGTACATTATTGCAGATATCTTTGTAGCCAAAAAATTATGCAACAAGTGCGGTCAACAGCATTTGAGTCACGAGTTTATTTGACACGAGCGGAGCACAGAGGAGCGAATAAACGATTGACTATTTACCGAACAATACTATACTTTTCCTACGACCATTAATTTTGGGGTACATTTTTGCAAAACAACACGAATACATTCACTGACATAACCGTCAGAATTATCTCCGAAAACGTCCGATTGCTCCAAAACCCGTACGGTAAAATCCCGGAATTGCCCGAAGTGGCTCGGATCCGTGGGAAACGAAACTGACGTGGTAAAGTGACGCCTCCCGCCCTCTAGATCGGTGTGTAATTACTTATTTTCCAGACAGGAGTATAAAAAATATTTTGTGGAATAGAATCACAATCTGAAAATTTAAATGAAGATCCTCCATTCATAATATCAAATTTACGCTTGACCCCAACGCCAGCGATTAGCGCGGGCGGCGGAGTCTGCCTGTATAAGTATGGGCCAGTTCTGTTTTACTTTTGTTTAGACTTGTCTTTGACGTATTTTTCCCGAAAAGAGTTAGTGAGCGTTCTACATTGGCAATTACTTAAATCTGTAATATAACAATGTAATAAATTGATGTATTTACCAGTACGTCGAAGACTTTATCTCCTTGATGGTAGAAATCGTCAGAAGGCTTTAGTAGAATCGATTTGCTTGTTATATTGATTGTAGGCAAATATTTTCCATATTTTCGGATAGCGCTAACGCTCAAGTGTTCAACTTGTTTGTCAAACGCGTCCTCTTCGGGTATTAAAACTGTAGCTAGAGTTTTAGCACTCAGAAAGCATATTTGCACCATGTTATTGCTCGCCTCTTCAAACTATACACATAAAATGAGATTATGCTACAAGCGTGTTGAAGTCTTTACGCATACTAATGCTTTTGCCATAGAGGAGTTTTCGTCATCAGTGTAGTCGTCATACATTTCCAGCATCTTTGGAAGCTCCTTTGGTGGACTAGACGTCATTGGAAAACTAACGTTCTCAATTTTAGATTCTACAGCAGCTGAATTGTTATTTATTCCGGCTGTCGAGCAACTTGCCAGAGTCCTGTTGGAGAAGGTGCAAATGAATCTGGTTTTCCATTTTCGAAGAGAGAAAAATATGATTCTTGCAACGTTTTTTGTGAAATAAAATAAGCGGAATTTCTGAAACCCGATTTGTTAGTGTTTTGGAAAATATTGCTTCTTGCATAGAATGGAAAATATATAGGTCTAGGCCTCATTTTTTAAAATCGTGGTTTAGTTGCAAATAAATTTATAACGTAATGCTCAACATTCTCATTAAAAGTATGCAGTCAAACTCAAATATATCGATCTATATGTTATGCATTTAATGTCAAACTAATCAATTCTAAGTGACGCGTTCGTTATGTGACGTGGTTCTTATTCAGTTTTTTTTTGTGTAACTTTGGAGCTTTAACCTGAAGAATAACTCGAGATATAGGAACGTTTTGGCCCCTTTTTATTGACAATCACTTCAACAGAGATTGTTGGTTGGGACATATTTCGAAGTTTTTGTTCGTTATAGGTTGATTCGTGATAGTTGAACAAATTGTAATTACCTTATAATGTAAGTGGTCAATACAGGGTGTTGGGAAATTGAGTTCGGAAACGTTGGAAGTCTTTCTCGGTTCTTTTATACATTGGTCTCAATTTATTCATATTATCAGGTTTCAATAAGTCTTCTGGGTATGTTGATACATGTCTTAGCAGATGCAACGTTTCTATTGGGATAAGCCTCGATATAAAGCCGTCGTGCTTGATCTGCATTTCCATTTCCTCTTCCGTAGCGAAAATGCATATCGCGATATTCCTGATGGGCCAGCACAGTAGCAGCTGGATAATAAGCTCTTTTAATAGAAACTAATTTTTAATGGATTGTGATAATGACTTTTTCAAATTTCGTTAAGTCCTGTTAGGTAAAAATCACATTTACAGGTACAATTCGAGTCGAAAATAAAAAATCGATTTGTGGCTAAACGATCACACTTATCGACTTAAAGCAAGAGTAACAATTTTTGAGAATTTGTGATTCTGCTTAACGCAATCTGTTCTATTTTGCAATATCAATTCCGAACACCCTGTATACTTATACAAATACATTTCATCAAGTTTGAAAAATTTTTGGTGCAGCCATCTGCGCAGAAGCGGCACACTAAATCCTATTTCTTTGGTTATGGATTTAGGAATATATATCTGACATTTTGATATCTCAAGATTTCTTCCGGAAGTATTCTAAAGCAACTACTATCTTAAACAACTATGTTAAATTAGATTCGCTAATTGGCACGCGAGTTTAGGGTTTTACAGAGATACCATTTGATAGCGTAAGGATATAAAATTGACACTGCATGACCGGAGAGCACGCACATTGCTTAACGTTCCGTGCTTTCACATCATGTGTGGCTTTTAGCCTCACACGTGCGTTCTTAACAGGCTCCATGTTTAAAGTTGATGTTCGGAAAAATACTATGGTGGTAGATAGAACAATTTAGAAGTGTCGTCCGAATACCGTCAGCTGATTTGTACTGAAAACTGAAAAAATTAGCATTTTTAGGTAAGAAAATATTTTTTGCAATTCCTCTTGGACGACTCCCTACCTATGCAATTTTTTTTCCCAAACTCCGACCACTATTAGTTAGCGAAATAAATATGAAAAAGGCGCATTTTAACCTCGTTATTGTTTTTTCTCTGGAAAGCCATCAATAAAATTCTAGCCGCTAGGATGTTTTTGACCGGGGAGTGAAAACCAACCGGTCTCGACGTTTTCATTTATCATTTACGTTGCTTACTCAACGGTTTCTTCAATTTCGACTACACGCATTTTTCCGCTGCTTATCAAGATGATGGTCGCAGCTGTTTTACACGCGGCAGTTGCTGTGCCCGCAACTTCTGGGTTCGGCTCATCTCCGAATAAGCAAGCCATTCTATCCGCAATTTCTGATACTTGCGCTGCAGTTTCCGGAGAATCAAATTCTATCTGCATCAAGGAATAGGAATAAGTCGGTAGAACCAAGACATTTTTTCATTGTAGAAGATTGTTGAACGTTAATACGAATCACTTCTGCGAGATAGGAAAAATTGTTGAAAATCAATAATTTTTAAGTAACATTGTTAATTCGACGTTGTACTAGATATAATCATTTTAAAAACTAAAACTAAATTTAAAAATTAGAAAGATCGGATAAGTCGTAATACTGATGCCGATGATAAAATTGATTTGTAAAATCCTTGCTAATTGGTAGTTAAATTGAGAACGTTGTTTTTAATTTGGCTGCGATGCGGAAACTGTTCAACATATCGCATTTGACATTTTGAATATTGATTGTGATATATAAGGTTGTTCGGAAAGTCATTTCGTTTTTTCCCGTCAGAGGACTTAATTACGTTTTTTTTGAAACCAACTTCACACTTAAGCCGCATAACCATTATATGTCTTGAGAGCTGATATTGCAAGGCTTGTATATGAAAAAGTTCTATTAATTCTACGCAGTAGTTTTTGGTTGGTGCCCTTTTAAATATGGAGAGCAATAAGCAGCATTTTCGTCATATTTTACTTTTTTACTTCAGAAAAGGTAAAAATGCTGTCCAAGCGAGAAAAAAATTGACGGATGTGTATGGAGAAAGCGTGTTTATGCCAGTGCCAGAACTGGTTTGTAAAATTTCGATCCGGCAATTTTCATGTCGAAGATGCACCACGGTCTGGAAGGCCGGTCGAAGCTGACAAAGATGCGATAAAGGCATTAGTTGGTGCAAATCGGCGAATAACCACACGAGAGATCGGTGAGAGATTAAATTTGTCGAATTCGACTGTTTATGGCCATTTGAAAGGCATGGGCTTAACCTCGAAGCTCGATGTGTGGGTGCCTCATGTCCTTACGGAGCGAAATTTGTGTCGTCGCGTTGACGTGTGTGATTCGCTCCTCAAACGTCAAGAAAATGATCCATTTTTGAAGCGGATTATTACTGGGGACGAAAAATGGGTTGTATACAACAATGTTAAATGCAAGAGGTCATGGAGCAGAAAAGATGAAGCGGCTCAAAGCGTGTCAAAAGCCAACATTCACCAAAAAAAGGTGATGCTCTCTGTTTGGTGGGATGTCAAAGGAATCGTTTTTTTTGAGCAATATACAATACAACGATTAATTCAGAAGTCTATTGTCATCAACTGGACAAATTGAATGATTCACTTAAAGAGAAGAGGCCCGAATTAATCAACGGGAAGGGTGTAGTGTTCCACCAGGATAATGCGAGACCTCACACAAGTTTGGTCACTCGCCAAAAACTTTTACAGCTTGAATGGGACGTACTGCAATATCCACCATATTCTCCAGATCTGGCGCCTTCCGACTACTATTTGTTCCGGTCCCTGCAACATTTTTTGGATGGCAAAACCTTTACCTCAAATGAAGATGTCAAAAACCACCTGAACCAGTTTTTTGAAAGCAAGGACCAAAACTTTTATGAGAGGGGAATTATGTTACTGCCAGAAAGATGGCAAAAGGTGTTGGACCAGAATGGCCAATATATAATTTAATAAAATATTTATTCATTATACGAAAACTGTCTTTCATGTTCCCCAAAAAAAACGAAATGACTTTCCGAACAACCCAATATTTACTGGAAATTTTAAGCACAGTTATAGTGACTAGTTTCGTAGTGAATGTATCTTTTAGTTTGTGGAATAAACAAAGGCATTGCTTTGAGCCATTCACTTTTATTATTTCCACAAAACACGTTGTAGTCCTTTCATGTTTAAAAATAGGTCACTTCAATTATATCTTATGTTGTCTGACGGCTTCTATTTGATCTCATTTGCATGCAATTGCCACGTGAAAATCGCCAAACAGCGATGAGTTATCAAATACTCAAATTAAGCCTCAAACTGTACAAATAAATAAAGCTTAATAAGCAAGTCAATTGAAAAAAGCCGAACGTAGTTCTACAGTTTACAAAAAACATCTCTAGAAATTTGACCATGTTATGTATTAAATAGAAATAGATTTATATTTTTAAGTATGCCTAGCGCATCTCTGCTTCAGTTTTCTACAGACATACTGTCTGCATCTATTGAGAACTATATATCGAGGATATATAGCTGAAATTTGACAATGACAGGCAGAATAGTCATTACCCACCCCACCTAGATATTACAACATTAAGCAACCGTTTGGTTAGTTTTTTTTTAAACGCTAAAAGTAATAATTCAAATTAGAGAAGCGATGTCCAAGATAACTTTAAAATTAAATTAGCCGCAAACTCAGCATCCTGGGTGCGGAATTGTCCAACCAGCCGCGGTTAATGATACAGAATCAATTCTTACCTGAACGTTTTGCCTAAACGTGGAGTTATTATTATGTATAAATGCACAACTTTCATTCTAGTCATGGACCAATAAAATATTTTTCTGTAACTCACTTCAGTTAAAATTTCCAGACTCCGTATTGCACACTCGATCGCGATATCGCGGTCCATTTTACCAAGTTCGTCGGTCAGTATGCTCACGGCTTGTATCGCAGTTTCCGGGGCGCGCTGCACAACAGATTTAACATCAACTAGAACTTTTTCAATTGCCTCTTCCACAATTTCTCGATTCTCGTTAATTGATATAAATTCTTGAACCTGCGAGTGTAAATAACTAATAATAGCAAAATTCAAGACTCACTTTGAAATCATATAATGAATGTGCTCAATATGTTGTGCGTAAAAATAACAAGATTGCTTTCGAAAATTCGTCGCTGGGCAGGGCAAGTTCGTGGCGCGAAGCAGCTTTTAATTTTAAAAAGAAGGCAGTTCGCGGTTTCTTGTGTTAGAGAGACGCATTGTTTTCTTTTTTAAATCGATGTAATTTTATTGTGCATACACCCTGTATAAAGTGTCTTTCAAGTCTCGCCTAAGCTCAAAGTTACGGCAAACTTTGTTAAATATCTCGCGTGCCCTGTATAATTGACGAAACCTGACGGCGAAAAATGGTGATTTTCATTGGGATTTTTTCCACCGATTTGATTTACGCCTAATAATTTAATAGCGAAAAGAACGACTTTCACAATCTATTAGATTTTTGTCTGTAATTGAAAAACCCTGTATATAATGGAAAAATTCCCGAAATAAAGATTATGGTCCCTGATCTCCTGCATTTCCTAGTTCATAAATTTTGCCGATCGGGTTAATAGTTTTCGAGAAAATATTTTTTTTCTAGAAGTCAAAATATAAAAAAAAATCAAAATTTTTTTAAAAATACTTTGCGAGATTTGAGTAAGTTCTTTTTCAACAAGTGAAATACGGGTTTGAACTTCTACCCTTCTGCCAAATCTGAATTCGATAGCTGCAAATTTAAGACACCTATTAATTTTTGGCATTTTTCAGTTTTTTTGAATTTGCGACGCACGCTGTACATTTTTGAGAAACTTTCAGGAATAAAATTTTATGGAGCCGAATCTTATGCGTCTTCACATTCAAGAATGTTATGCACCCCGTGGACGGTTAAAGAGGAGCAAAATTTGAAGCGTTTATCTCAAACCGTTCGGAAGTTATCGTCGAAAAATCGTGGAACAGAGAACGGAGTACGGAGGACGGAGAACAGACAGACAAAAAAAATAAAAACGTTTTTTTTCGAAGCTGATTCCGTTATCGAGATCTGGAGTTTAGTGAGGAGCGAGTATACTTTCGAAAATAATGGATTGCATTGATTTTTCGAAAGTAACAAGTAACGATTAAGAAGCATCAGCTTTGTTAAACAGATCTAATTTACACCGATATTGATGGAAATCTGGCATGTTATTTGGTTGCACCTACCTCCACCATAACAGTTTGCTCAGCCGAATTTTCAGCGTCAATAAGCCGTATTACAACATCGCAATTCGCTGGTAACATAAATTTAATTCTCTCTATATTCGACCCATGCCCCATCATAATTCCTACAAACGCGAAACAAACTCTATAATCATGACAACTGGTAAATTTAAACAGATTTCTTATCCATAGTACGTTTGAAATATACAAAAAATATATGTATGTCACTTATTCACTGAAACAGGATGAGTTCTAACTCTGCCAGTGGATCCAGACGAACTTACGCTTGCCATTTTTAAGAGCATAAACTTCGCAACGAGGATCCGGTACGACGTAGTCGCAACTCGCTCTGAACGACGTTATGTAGGCCGTACCGGAGGATGGATTGACACGACAATTTTTTAACATCATGGGAGAAACTGTAACGATTTCAATTTCTGTCAAGCCCATCATACCAGGAGCTGCAATTTAAAATAATACATTTTTTGAACTTGATTTTAATTTGTTAATTAAGTGTCGTTTCGAACCTAAGGAAACGAGAATCACAATTTAACAAACCTTTTTTGGTACATTTAAAAAGGTGAAACAGTTTGAAGAAACGATATCATTACTGTAACAAGAAGTTTATGGGCAAAAACGGGGAAACGAACGGCTGATTACAAGACCCGAGTTTCGAAAGACAACTTGAACATTCGATACTGATCACTAGAGGGCGGTAAGATTTATAAGAGCGAATCGTAATAGAGTGAAACTAGTGCTAAGTTAAATTTAGTTTTAGGCGGAGTGATTTGGGTATTAAATTGTAATCATTTTGACAGTCCCGTTGACCGAACTCGAATGTTTTTTTAAAAACGTAACAGTATATTGGAAATTTACAAATTCACAGTTAAAAATTTCAGGTTATAGATGCAATAACCTCTATGTTTTGCTAATCAAAATGTTTACTAATTTCGCAATGTAAAATTTTTCCGTTCTGCGCTCGGCTATTAGAGTGATTAGGAAAGTTGAGAAAAAGAAGAAGTTATGGAACCTGACCATTCTCCGCCATCTTTAAAGAATGCCAATTTTGTTATCTGATATAATCCATTTTAACGAGACCCGTATACGTAGACGACACGCACGGAAAAATGGAATTCTTCGGTTGCAAAAAATAAACACAAGTAAAAAACTTTAAAATTAATGAATTTAATATAATAATGAATTTTTTACACGCCGAAACTCGGCGAACGGCTTCCGCTTTTTGGCACCCGCCGAAACTGGGGAAAAAAGTCATATTTTGACGTTTGCCAACCTAAATATTCAATTCTTCCTTTCCGAAGGGTTTCGCCGCTTGAGTCTTTATAAAAAGGATCCCTTTTAGTGTACACCGTGTACCAAATAAAACGATGCACTATAAGATCTGGAAACCCATAGGAGATACGAAAAAAAAGTTCCTACAAAAATTTCCTGAATTCTCCTGAAGATTTAAATTATAATTTTGTTGACACAGGGTGTTCCAACAGTGTCCGCCCCGTTATGTTATTTTAAATGGAACACCCTGTATATTTCGGCATTTTTGGAATCGTTGGTTAAAATAAAGGTCACTTAAGAGATTCCTATTCGAATTTTGCATAGTTTAGGCAGAATTTTAGGTTAAGTGTTTTTCTTTCATATTTTGATTGCCCATTTAAAATTGTGTTGTTATGTCACTGATCCACGTATTGCATCAAAAATTTAAACGCAGACTAAGAAGCTAATGCACTACTTAATTAGTTTGACAGATGCCCCTCAACTCATACCGGGTGTTCCATATAGGTCGTGCCGCTTTGGCAAATTCAATTAACAAAATCTCAAGATTTTCAAGTGGAACACACTATATTTTTATTCGGATATCAATTCTAGAACGAAAAATAAGTCAAGTTTGTAATTTATCTAATATTTAAATTTTACTTACATTTTGAGATATTCGAGGTTTATGATAACACCCGTATAAATTCTTGTTAAATTTTAAGCTGCCCACATTAGGGCACTTGTTGGCAATATTAGTTATCTTTTTAACAGCAAGGACATAATACTTCTTCTTTTAAAAATATAATACTCCATACTTTTTAAGTAGAAATATGAAAAACTACAAAAACAAATAGAAATGTCAAAGTTTGTTTATACCTTAAAAGAAAAAAGATTGTGATGTCATAGCCAACCACATTTTTAAATATTTTGATATTTCTTTGTTGTTTTGATGCCAGCGAGCATTTTAAGAGGAACATTTTTATCTAAACTTTATGGATCGGACTCTTTTATCACTTTTTGATTTATAGATTTATTTATTCAAATCTCTTACCTGGTTTAGTTAACCTATAAACTTTAATTATTTACTTTTGTTATTAGGTATTTTCAATCAAGCTAGAGAATTAACTATTAAATGTTTCTTTAAATATGAATTCCGAAGTTTTATTAAATCTGTATTGTTACAAAAATCTGGAGTATTATATCTTTAAAAGTAGTATCATGTCTTTGCTATTTAAAAAATACCTAATTTTGATAACAAGTGACCTAATGTGGGCAGCTTTAAATTTAACAAGAATTTATACGGGTGTTATCTTAAACCTCGAATATCTCAAAAAGTAAGTAAAATTGAAATATTAGATAAATTACAGATTTACCTGAATGTCGTAGAATGTCGTAGATGTCTGAATAGAAATATAGCGTGTTCCATTTGAAAATCTTGAGATTTTGTTGACTGAATTCGCCAAAACGGCACAACCTATTTGGGACACTCTGTAGTGTATCATCTCCTTAGTCGGTCGTTAAATTTTCGTTGCAATACCTGTATCAGTAGCGTCACAATACAATTTTATATGGGACAATCAAAATATGAAAAAAAAACACATAACCTCAATTTCTGCCTAAACTATGCAAAATTCGAGTAGGAATTTATTTTAACGAAGGATTCCAAAAATGTCAAAATATACATTTAAAATTAATGCCGGTGGGGGGTGGGACACTTTTGGGACACCCTGTATCAACAATCAACAAAATTATAATAGTTTAAATCTTCAGGAGAGTCCAAGAAACTTGTGTACGAAAATTTTTTCGTATCTCCTATGGGTTTCCAGAATGTAAAGTGGTTCGTTTTATTATAACTTTTCAGTAGTTATTGTCTCGTACTTTACGTTTTTGAAATGGATTATTTTCATTTTTATTGAGAATAATGTAGGCTCTTCAAAAATATGCAGTTGGATACAGCTATTTTAAACAACAACCTCAATATGTTCAACGATTTTAAATGAAACGTGTTTTATTGATACATAAAAAACAAAACGGTGACATACAACGAGATTTAGTTCTTATTCACTCAATAACTGCTATTTTTACATCTAGCATTTCAGGTAAAATTATGTGCTTGTTGAAAGCCTCCCAGTACAGTTAATCTTTCTTAAATAGAATATTAAGCGAAAACCAGCATTTTGCACTCTTTTAATACGTTTTTTTTTTCATTGGTTTCATTAAAATCGCATTGCACAACTACATATTGTTTGTGAAGCTAAATTTGCATTCAGATTTACAAGTTTCAAACAAGTTCATATCTACAAGATCCACCATGAAGAACTGTTTTCGAATGGTATTGTAACAAAAGAAGTAAAGGCCAGGAGACCGCGCGCAGCGGGCAGGTCGAGTAAGAAGAAAGTCAAACAACAGAATAACAAAGGTAGTATGGGGGCTGCCCCACAAGGAAAACGTCCTTTACTTAGACGCAGACATTCCTAGTCCTAGAATTAATGCCAGGCAGAGGAAGATGAAAGTTATATAGGGTCGGTAAAAACCCCCTCAAGGAGGAGAAGGAGGAGAACCGATTATAACTCACCTTTTAATGCCACGCGGACATTACGCTTCTGGCCGTACTCCAAGACGTTGCTGTTGATATAAAAAATCGAATTATTTCGGCCAAATTTTGTGTTTTTTTGATAATCAAACTTTTTGTCATCGTCCACTATCCATAGAAAATTTTCGTCGCTTACTTCTCCACAGCCTTTGGCGCAACTTGCGACAAGTACAATAGGCAATTTTGGCAAGCTCGGCGGACAATTTTTCAGACAACTATAAATTTCGAGAAACCTTAAGCTTGTGTCGCATTTAAATTAAATTTTAAGCTTCAAAAAATAGACTAAAAGGATTTAAATCGGTGCCAATTTTTCAAAAGTCTTCTGGATTCCTCCTGCGTCGGTTCTTTATAAATCCAACTTGCTGACGTTTCGCTAATCATACTGTAGGCTTCTTCAGAGCTTAACTTAAACTGGCTAGGATTATATATAGTTTATGAACCTTGCCTCGGATGACCCATTGGTGAACACTAATAACCCGAGTCGCGGTTAGGAGTGTTTAGGAGATTTATATCAATCATCCTGTTGGCGAAACGTCAGCAAGTTCAATTCATCAACAATCGACGCAGTAGAAATCAAGAAGATTTCTAAATATTATTCAATCAGTGCTACTTGGCGGACTTTAAAGAGTGCCTTATTTGCTTGACACTACGTGCACTGGTCAGGGTCTAAATAAAGTTCTTGTGTTGCTGAATGTATTCTCGCACACGTGCGAATTCATTTTGAAGTTGAAGTAAAATGACTTGTGCAAATTATTAGATATAATTTTGTTGAAAAGATTTCTAATAGGATCTTGACAATAATGAAGTCTTTGCACATTATGAAGGTTAGTTAAATATTATTATAATTATTAAGAAATATTTGCAGCAGTTGAAATCTTGAATAAAATGAATTTCATATAATTTGTGGTGTAACAAATTGTTCTATCGGAAGCTTCTAGAAGAATATGTTTAACTCTATATTTGGTTGTCAAAATATTAATTGAAAAGCCAGACCGTAGGCTTCGTGAATTAAGCATTTATGCCACTAATACGCAATTTTGTTGTTTAACATTTTCGCTTACGTGATTTTCAACTGTTTTGCAGTGTAATCAATGTACACAGTTTGAGTGAAACTCTGCCGCTGCCCTAAAAATTTTTTGCTCTCGACAGTCAACGTGACGTTGTACTCATTTTTATTGATCGCTAATTTCGCTGGGATGATCAAAACTGGTTCTACAAGTGAACGTTTGGTTAGAATTTCCCCAAGTTGAACATAAACCAGGTGTCCAAATACTGTGATAACAATGAAATATTCCGAGAATTGTACAATTCATCAAAAAATAGAATGCTTTTAAATATTGAATAAAAGAACTGTTTAATACACCACCAGTTGAGGATGGGAGATCATGTTAAATGTCATTGAGTTTTTTTATTCAATATTTAAAGTTTTTAGCTTTTTGATCAATTCTCGAGATGTTTCGCCGTTTCCATACCAAAATTTCTACTCTATAGAGCTCTATATACCTTCAAAACCGGATTACGGACCACTTTCCCCAACTTAAGGTTTGTACAGGGTTGGTCAAATTGGACACTGTTAAAGGGAAACTCTAATTTATAAAAGCGATAGATAAAAAATAATTTCGGTTTCTGGGGCTCAATTTTCATAAAAAGCAATAGTTTCAGAGTCACAGAGTTATTGTTGACAACTTTTTTGCTACGGAAAATTTTGTGTTTCTATGAAAAGCAACTTTGAACGTAGTATTTAATAGTTTAAATATAATATCTTTACAATATTGGCAACCTTACCGAAGTTAAAACAAAGAAGAAGATAGATGTACCTGGTTTCTTTGATGATGTTGCGGAAGATTTCGTTATTTACAAAATTAATTATCCGATATTTCTTTGCATGGCCTGCTGCAATAATTCCGAATGCGATTTATGAAAACTGGCATATTTATTAAGACAGGCTCATATTGCTTTATATTTTAAATACAAAATTCTTCAGTGTCGACATCAACTTTCTGGTAAAAACAAAGGTAGCTTTCATTGGACCGGCCTATTTGATGTCCGCACAGTTTAGTTAATATTTAAGGTTAGGCTGCATGTTATTGAAAAATCAGCATGTTATTAGACTTAGATTTAACCAATTTTCGATTAGGGTTTAAAAATATAAAAATATATTTTTAAACTCTTTTTGTCAGTATGAGTCTCGAAATTGGTATTTAAAGAAAATTAGTAGAAGGCACATAAAACATCTTCTATATAAACTTTCGAAATTTGTATTTTTAAAAAATTTAGTAGGATGCACATATCATATATATATATATATATATATATATATATATATATATATATATATATATATATATATATATATATATATATATATATATATATATATATATATATATATATATATATATATATATATATATATATATATATATATATATATATATTGGAATTTCTTCTTATATCGACCGTACTAAACTTATTTGAATTCAAAGGACATCGGGTAGCGGTCCGTGGTTAAAATAGAAAACTCAATATTTCGTCAATTTATTTGTTGACTTCTTCAGGAGTGAACTAAAATTTAATGAAAACAACAGGTCAAACTATATAACAGACAATTAAAACAATCGTGAGAAATACTTACAAAATTAGAGTCTACCACATAGTTCCTCAAAAACCATACTTTACAGTTAAGGTAAATGAACGAAGCGACATAATGAAACATTATATATATATATATATATATATATATATATATATATATATATATTATATATATATATATATATATATATATATATATATATATATATATATATATATATATATATATATATATATATATATATATATATATATATATATATATATATATATATATATATATATATATATATATATATATGACAAATTTCAAGTCAAACAGTAAAAAAAGACACCCGGTATATTTCAAAACTCACAAATCACTACAATTAAAAAATATATTACTAGTTACCCTAATATCTATTTTGAGTCACAAAAATTTAAATATTTCTTAAACCGTGCGGAAATCACATATGTTGGTGTGGTGGAAGTTACTTTTGCTTTTACCACTAAATTCAAAAACGCAATAAAATATAGGGTGTACCATTTAAAATTCTAAAGTTGATGTCGATACCGAACAACTGGGGCAATATGTATAATCCAAAAGTGAATAATCTAACAATTCGTTAAATACAAAGAAGAAAAGAATATGGGTCACCTTATGCGTGAGACACCCAGTACGCAAAGTACTAATTGAATTTCTTTTCTTCTATATGAAAATTGTTAAACAAGATGTACTTCAAAATGGCAATGTTTTCATTGCAATGCCCTATAGCTCTGAATATAAGAGGGCTCAGCATTTCTCAAAAAAGGTAGCACAGTGTCGGGAAAATCGCATCTCTTTAACTCTAGTCATATGTGACAAAACCCGCAATACCTACGAAAGTAGTACACTCTGTACAGAGCTTAAGCGGAAGAAAGTTACTACAACTTTTTAACGTTACTTGTATTGTTCGTATTCTTTCTAAAAGCGCGATTCAGCTGGTATGCTCACTTTTGAATTTGTCGTTCGGATTTGTCACATGCCCGCGACAAAATTTTGCTGCAACTCCCCTGCTATCACCAATAATTACTTGGCAGGTCCAACTAAATTTTAACGCCGACGGCGAACTGTGCTTCACATTTCTGTCCACCGAATTACGCCCATCCAATAGTATCGGAGAATTGGGCACCACTATAGCTTCTCTGCCCCCAACGATTTTGGGAATAGGCGTCTCGAAATAGATCATAACCTTGCACTAGGCACATTATTGTTTTTAATACAATACTAATTAATATGCGTTCAGTAGTTGTTTTCACATTTCATTCACACATACATTAGTTAAGACTAACATCTGTTTAACTTCAAGATTGATGTCGTAGATTTTATAAGATGACACTGTCTTACTCTTGTTACTAAGTAGACGTTAACTATTATGTTTAATCTTATCTGCTTTGTTTTGTAAAATTTATATTCACATCTATCCTTAGTATCGTGATTATATTTCGAATTGAGTATACAAAATTGTGCAGCATATAAAATTACAATATGAATTACATTTTTATTTAAAATGCCAAGTTCCTTACTTCTGAATAGGTTTTCATTCCCTGCTATTTTTTATACCACATATAGTTCGCAAGTAGTATAAAAAGAACATATATTTTCATACAATTGGTTTTATAAAACTTAAAACATTAAAAGGGAAAAAATGTGCATTTAAACCCAGTACGGTGATAAAAGTTTATGGTCAATGGTTTTTTTTTTATTTTTTTTAAATACACTTATTTTAAACTTAAATGTTTGAAAACATTTATACCTCAGGCTTGTCTGACATCAGACCAAAGGTATTAGCTTCAAGTATGATACTTCTTAATGTATGAGTACCTGGATATTCAAAGAAAAAAGAGGGGATCGTGAAGCTCATTACCTCATCGACTATAGTCTTGTTGTACCAATAAGAACCACCTAAAAGAATATTTGTGTTTTTATGTATAATATTTTTTTATATAATTATTTACCGCTTAATATGGAGAACTTGATAATGGGCTGAATTTTGCAGGCCACATTTTGTTTGATGTCAACTTTTATTGGTTTAGATAATGGATGTCCCTTTGACAAGTCTTCTGATATGTCGCTGAAGCTGAAAATATACAGATTTTTTATTCCACGTCAATTTTTCATCTGTGCAATGAACGCTCAAAGAACGACAACAAAAAACATCCAACATTAACACAGACAAAACTATAGTGTGCCTATTTATTTACCAAACTCAACCAACTATTAATTTTTTTCTCATTTTTTTAATATTTTTTAAATCGCAGACACACTTATTTATTTTTAGGACAAACTATTGTATTGTTAAATTTAAAATTACATTTTACTAACTTTTACTATAATTAACAAAACTTTTTTAGAAAAGTTTATGTTAATGCCAGATCTAAATAATTATAACAAAAATAGGTTTCATACATAAACAACATTACAGCAACAAAATAAAATATTCCCACGACGAGGTGTAGCAGCAGAAGTAAGCCGTATTCGGGAATATCCTTGATACTTTTAACGGGGGGTAGAGACTGCAGAAACACCCGTTTTAGTCCAAGCTTGGACATATATTGGACAAATTGAGTGAGTTAATTAAATTGGCAATGTGTGTATACGCTTTACTTTCTGTGCTGGGGTACCGTAAGTAGACCTTTGAAAACACTCTAATTCAAAAATACTGCACTACCTTTATATCCCAGGTTGAAAATGTTGCTTTTGCCTTTGCCAATTAATTGGAACTATATTACATATACATTGCCCAAACAGGTTGTGTTACTAGATGAACGCCATATTTCTAAATTTGTAAATTAGTAGACAATTTTACTTCAACACTTACCAGCGCATAGCAAATGACCCCAGCGGGCACAAACTGTACCCAGTTCGTATTATTAATAATAAAAAGGTAATGGTCACAGACATCATTTCCGATATTTCGGCTGCTAAAATTGGTGAATCTGTCATAGTCAAGTCAAATTACGTCAAATTTTCACGTCGCATTAAGGGACACATTAAAAAACAAATTGCATCTTTAACCATAAAGTACGCTGAGCTAAAGTTTTCGCATTTGTAGAATATATAAAAAACTAATTGAAAAAATGTTTATAGTAGTATTTTGATTGGTCTTTTGTTTTGATTGGCCGAGGTGTAAGGTTTTTGCAGGGTAGAATCACATTTTCACCTGACTAAAATAAAGACAAGACAAAAATAATAAATAAAGCTATAGATATTATTTAAAATTTGTTTGTTTCCGAAATAAAATTGTTGAGAATTGTCATGGAATATGGAAGTTGTATTAATAATCTGTATCTGTTTAATGCTCTTGTAACTAGGTTAACGGCAATATTAAAAATTCTAGGAAGGCTGCAAAAATAGTTAATTTGCATCCAATACGGTTACAATGAAAAGGTAAGATCATTAATTGGACAACACATTCTTGTTCAACTTATTTTATTATAGATTTCTAAAGCAAAATAGAATAATGAATGGATGTTTTTATTTGCTATGCTGTTAATACAGGAACTTTTAAAGCCAACATTAACAAATGTACGCAGGCGCGGTCATTTCAGATTTACATGTGAAGCAGTACACTCTTAGATATTCAACATTTAGCAGCTGACAGACCTCGAACAGCATCAACGATTGATTTCCAGGCACTTAACCCTTACTTACTCATTTAATAATGTAAAGTGGTATTTTTTCGTTTACAATGACAGGACTTATTGAAAACAAGATGTGAAATGAACTCGCTTGCGCTTATTATCCCTTCTGATAGTGGCTTCCAAAGAATATTCAGAGCCTCTTCATATCTATGGTTTTATATTATTAGCAGTCCCTATATTATCCAATAGGTGTATCGCATAACTGAATTTCAAAGCGTAGAACTTATGGGGTTGCATTGGACGCCTCCCCAGGTGGCGGATAGGGGAACGCTCAGCAGATATGCTGGGTATCGGGGAAATAAAATACCCGGGGCGTACCAAAACTAGCATGACATAGAGCAGCAGCTGTGTCATTACTGGACTGAGGCTATTGAAGAAGGACTTTACTAAAGATTCAACGAAAGAAACTCCGAGGCGGCAATCAGGTATACGATTTCACCGGGTGGGATACTGCGCATGGAAAGGCAATGGTAAACCACCATGTAACATAATACCCACATCTACCTATAGTACCTATATATACCTATAGTATAAATCTAACATGGCAGAGACAAATAAAACAATGGGCTTCAGTCGCCGGCAGGATGGTCAGAGGCTGCTAAGAATCCCCGGGTTGCGTATTAAAATTGTACCTGGAATGTTAAAACTATGTATGAGGCAAGAAAGATACGCAATGCCATAATAGAGAAGGATCGACTCTCGATAGACGTCATGGGAGTCAGTGAGATGCGCTGGACCGATTCCGGTCAATGTAGGATAGAAGATCATATAATATATTACTCAGGAAATACCATTGGACAACACATTAACGCAGTAGGGATTATACTAAATAAAAACATCGTTAAACATGCTACAAATTACACCCCAATATCGGAGAGGATAATAGTCATTCAAATCAATTCCTTCCCTGTCAAAACAAAGGAATTGTTTTATGATGATCTAAACAAAATAGAGTCTCTCCAGAGGAGCGTGGAGATCGACTATGTAGTTTTGCTATAGAAGAACAGATGGTAGTCACTAATACTTCCTTTAAATTACCGTTAAGGCTACTGTACGTAAGTGAAAACGTATACCGGTGCCGACATTAAGTAGGACCATAACCCATTTGTTGCCGAAACTTATACTAAAGAGGATAAAACAGAAAAAAGTTAAGACGTATGACCTGCGACAGCTGAGAAACGAGGACACAAAGAACAACGTCCAATATAGAAGGCAACATCAAGAAGCTGCAAGGAATCAGTCAGCAGGTAGTTAATGGATTTCTGCAACCAAAAAGGGTAAAGAAAAAACCATGGATGACCGACAGCATGCTATACATGATGGAAAGTAGAAGGAAAGCTAAAGACAGGGACAGAGAGATAAAAAAGTCTATTAGAAAAGCAAAAAGTAGATTACTAGAGAATAAGTATGACTCGTTTAATCTGCACAAAAAAGTCAAGGAATATAATGGTCAGAGAACAACTAAAGCCCATTGGAAACACTACGTAGAGAATACTTTTAAGGATGACAGAAACAGGGTTTCACCCAATGCTGAATAGAATGGTAAAAGGATGGTAAAACACCAGGTCCCGACAATTTTTACTCAGAGTTCCTGAAACTAATGGACGAGGAACAAATAAAATGGCTAACAACAATATTTAACAGTACCTACAATTCAGGAAAAATCCCTCGAAGCTGGTTAAAGTCAACCTTTATCGCTCTGCCGAAAAAACCAAACGCTAGAAAGTGCGAATTAGAATGATTAGTATAATAAGTCACGTTCTTAAAACTTTCCTAAAAATAATCCATAAGAGTCTACAAGAAATGTGAGGAACAAATAACTCGCACACTGTTCGGCTTTCGAGACGCATTGGGTACACGTGAGGCAGTCTTCGCGGTTCAAGTTCTGTTCCAGCGCTGCAGGGACGTCAACAGCGACATATATGTGTGCTTCATCGACTGTCAGAAAGTTTTTGACAGAATAAAATATGAGAGTTGGTCAGACTAGATGAAAAAGACCTCAGAATAATCGAAAACATATATTATAATCAAAAAGCAGCTGTCAGAATCGAATACTAGTTGACGGAGGAAATAAAGTTAGAGAGAGGGGTTCGACAGGAATGTGCACCCCCTTTACTTTTTAACTTCTATTCAGAATAAGTTATGAATCTGTCTTTGGATGACGTGGATGAGGGAATACTCATAAAGGGTGAGCGGTTGCATAACATCAGGTACGCAGATGATACTATCGTTTTCGCGGATGGTCTGCAGGCGCTAATTACACGTATCGCAGATTCCAGCAAAGAGTATGGCCTTGACTATACATAAAAAAAACGAAATATATGGTTATCAGTAAGAATAATATACCACCGGGACAACTACTGGTTAATCAACAACCAATCATTCGCGTCTCAAGTTACGTTTACCTAGGAATGAATGTTAATGACAGATGAGATCATTCAGTTGAAATCAGATAGACGATAGAAAAGGCCCGATCAGCATTTACTAAAATGAACAACATTTTTAAAAGTCACTCTCTACCACTAAAAATTAAAATCCGTTTGCTCCGATGCTACGTGTTTACGGTTCTCCTTTACGAAGTTGAATCCTGGACATTGACAGAGGCGTCTAAGAAGAAACTAGAGACTTTTGAGATGTGGTACTATAGATGTATCATGAAAATTTCCTGGGTGGATAGAACCACCAACGATGAGGTTCTTCGCAGAATGGACAAGGAATGCGAAATCATAAATAACGTAAAGAAGCGGAAACTGGAGTACTTAGGTGACATTATGCGCAGCGAACAGCGTTACGGTCGGTTGCAGCTTATTCTGCTGGGTAAGGTCTTGCAACCACAGGAGTTTTCAAAGCAACAGTCGACAAGATTAGAATAGCCATGCCAATAGCTAGTATTCGAAACGAATTGGCACCTTATGAAGAAGAAGCGTAGAACTTGACTTTCTGAACCAAATCGTCAAATCGTGGATTCATTCAATCGCTACAGGCATGGCAAAAAACCATTAGTAAATGTTTGTTTATTTTGACTCTCAATTTCGACCCATTTTTATGAATCGTCGCGTCTCCTTTGGATATAATAGATTTTATGATTAAAGAAATGCATTGTTTTTATAATCCACCTTCCCAAGCCCACCTATGCTCAGAAATTCAATTACATTTGTGTACTATATTTGGTTTATTCGTTTAAGATTGCGGAAGTAATTAAAGTAATGATGGGTCTCCAGGCTGAAGGGAAGATATTGAAATTACTGTAAACAAGATATTTCAAAATACGTTTTTATTTCCAAAACTATATTCATCAAACTCATAATTACACAATTAGATTCAATTTTCTTAAACACTATCTAAAATCAACATTTATTTATTATTTATTATTTTTTTAACATGAAGAGTTGCAGCAAAGTTTGGTCTTTTCGCTTCATTACGCACAAAACATAAACAAGAGGCAAAAGCTGATCACAATAGACCTTCGTGTCCAAACAAACAAAAATTTCATAAAAGTTTAAGAACATGAACGTCTATCACATAAAAATAACATGACCAGAACCGAACATTTTGCTTGCTTTCATTTGAAATTAATCAAGTTACTTGAATTTGTTTATAGAGCTATGCAAAATAAGCCATAAATCACTATACGACTATAGACAGTCTATGGGGCCTGGCTAACAACAACCAACAATTAAATCAAGCTACTGCTACTAATCATTGTAAATACCTACAGCTTATTCTCAAAAATGTTTTTGGGAAGATATAAAAATAAGTTTTTAATGTGTGTGCGGGCACTTGTTTTAGAAGAACTCAAATTAGATGATCTTAAAATCGGAAAGAGCACTAATGTCAGGTATGTTCGAACTGATTGACAATTATCGGAAAGTGAAAAACAATCATGACAATTTATAAAAAAAAGAATGCTAAATTTAAATAAGTTAAATGTAAATAATAAATATCAGATAGATTGACCTAAGAAAAGCGAAGTTGTTCATTTCTTGTTGCAGTACGTAGGTATTTTACTTCACGTTTATTGTAAGAAATTATTTTCGCGTGGCCGGGGTAAACCTCAATTAATATCTGCAAACATTCTCGGCCACTACCGTGACGTCACACGCAGCCGTGTCAGGTCAGGCGCGATTGATTCTCAATGATCCCCACACTAAACCCAAAACTAATTGATTTTGCGTGTGTTATTACTCTTTAGTGTACAACTAAAGTTTATACTCATTTCAAATATTTTGTAATAATTTTATTTATTTTTTAATTATTAATAATATTATTTCAATCTCAATTTTAACTATCAAAGAATTGTGCTTATAATATTTGTCTATATTTCAAATCGATTGATATACTGATACATATTTTAATTTATCGATGGTTTGTGTTCCCGGATATTACTAGTTTAGATTAGACATTATTAGAGCAGCTGCAGTTCTTGCTTGCTTGCTGCTGGGGGTTTTAGGCTTGTAAAAATAAAATCTACATTTATTAATAGTTACAAGGCGGACACTGTGTAGAGCTTTGAGTTTGCTCCCTTACGTAGTCTTGAACGTTGAACCTGTTGGGATCTTTTTGACCAGTTTGTCGATATTTCAGTTCTCTGAAACCCAAAACGAGTACACATCAATAAAAAATTATTAAGCGTTTATCGATCAACAAACTTAGCTATTGCGTGAAATGCCAAGTCCACGTTCTGTCCACTTTTTGCCGACGTCTCCATAAATGTGACATTGTATTCTCTGGCTAGACGTTCGCCTTCTTCTCTTCTAACAGCCCTGTCGCTACCACAGTCAGCTTTATTGCCTACAACAGATTCGAACAAAGGTTGTAAATCGCTGTATACATATATGTATAACTATAAAATATACAAAATGTATAATTTATAAAAACAGAAAAAATTGAAATTTGAATGATTAATAAGAAAAGAAGAAAAGATAAAAAAGAATTTTCTTATTATCAAAAAAGTCAAACGATGACGAATATCATTAAGCAAGTAGAGATATTTGTACGTTCAGCAAAACGACTTCTAGGAACTTACCAAGTAACATTATTACTACATCATCTTGCGCATATTCGTGAATTTCGCCAAGCCACGCCCTCGTATTGTCAAAACTAGTTTTATTTGTGACGTCATACAGTAAAAGCAATGCTGCAACAAGAAAATTAACGTGTATGCAAAAAAGCGTCAGAAGCCAACTCAGTAACCTAGAGCGTTGCCTAGCTTGGGATTAAAAATAAAGAAACAGAAATGTTTCGTTATTAAAATTAGAGGATCGTGAATATGTAATTAAAAAAGTATTTGTTAAAATATTTTGCCGCTGCAACATAGTTGCCTTACCTATGCTTGATGATTTTGAAGCCAGCATAAAAAATGTCGAGAAGAGATATTCGATATGCGCATGCGCGACTTATTTCAAAATTCTCTTTCAACCTGTCATTTTAAATCTCATTTCAATAAATATGGACGCTAATAGTTCCTCATTTTGGATGTGACATTTTTTGGACAGTATTTTGTCTAAATGAGTTATGGATACGGACATCACTATTTAGAAAGAAAATGGTGCAATAAACAGGTTAGTGTGTGAAATATAGGGGCACACGGATCATTTTCTGTACGAAAATGTCACAGCCGCTTGACACGCATAATTTTTAAGGTATTTGAGGCCTTTATTTATATTATCTTATAGCTGTTAGTTGAGTTAACACTTAGTTTAGGTTATATGATGCTTAGCGTTAGTTTAAGCATTAAAACTAATCCCCCTTTAAATTTTTGGATGGATTGAGGGGTCGATTGGTACCTCATTCGAAAAGTTATTAAAGTATTGAAATTATTTCGTAAAAAATGTGTTGTCCAATTTGCTTTCGTTGGCACAAATCCGTTTTCCAAATTGTATATTAGATATTTTTACCGTGTGCGTCTCTGTAGTAGGCATGGGTAACACTCCTGAATCTTTCTTGTCCCGCGGTGTCCCAAATTTGGAGTTTCACTTTTGTCTGCTCTACTTCTACCACTTTGGTCTACAACATGCAAAGATATATTAATATCAACGTCGACTAACATTAAATTTTACTGTATAGCGGAGTCCATAGTATGTAATGGAATTTATATTAAACGAAAAGTTAGTGTACCCTCACCAATATGGGAAAAGCGAGTATGTTGTAAGCGATTTTTGACTTTTCTAACTCTATCTAACTTGACCTAAGTTAAAGTATTTTCATATCACATGTGATCTCCGCATTGACGTAAATCTCATTACCTGTATTTTTTTTTATTTCACTTTTAAAAAACTTTATATGATTCAATGTGGAATCATCTACATAAATATGCCTCACCCTAAAGTCGACTCCAACGGTTGATATGAAATTTCCGGATAGAAACAAGCCATCGCGAAATCTCATCAGCATGCAAGTTTTTCCCACGCCGGAATCTCCTAAAAGCATTACCTGAACCCAAACAATTACTATTTGGCTCCATTATTAATTAAACTTTAAACAATAAATAATTTAAAACTCTTTACGGTAAAGAATATGGCACCCACAACTAAATTTTAATATTTGGAATAATTGATAACTGAGGTGTTATCTATATATACCTCTATGTATTAAGAGCCATTATTTAGTGTAGAATTTTTTTTTCAAATACACCTGTGGCGGGTGTACGGAATTTCACATGCCTATTTTGGCACGATACTGAGGTAGCAAAGGGTCGTCAACATGACGTCATTAACAAGTTACCAAATGACGAAAATGAAGTTATATATGACGTCATCAGGACGTAAATTTGACCTACTACTACTACTCAGACGAATGTCATTTAAAAGACGTCTTTTTCACGTCAATTGTGTCCTCAGTTTTTATCATTTAAGTGAAATCCTTTTTGCGTAAACTTAAGGTCAGATTTTTGGCCTTTATATGGGGAAAATGTAAAATCGAAAGTAAATTACACAGAAAATGGAGAATTATAGGTAATAAATAAAGACGAGCCTTTTAAAAAAAAAATTAATAATGGAAGTATAATATACAGGGTCTTTCACGAAAATTAATATTTTTTATTTTCACGCACCATGTATAAACGATACGAACTAACTTCAAGACGATATTGTTATAACAATGCGGAGAAGAGGTTTTTATTTTTTGTAAGCAAAAACCGTACATCGTTTTGAAAAAAATCAAGAAAATAAATTTCTGTAGAAATGATTGGATATTGTAATGATAATTTTCATTCTAAGAGACATACATTATATATATATATATATATATATATATATATATATATATATATATATATATATATATATATATATATATATTCCGGGATATCATCCGTTCGCTCGTTGAACTCCGACTGGAATCCTGCATCCGACTGGAATCCTGCAAATCCTGCATCCGACTGGAATCCTGCAGACGTTTCGCCAAAATTTCACTTGGGATCTTCAATGCTCGCGCCCCGAAAACACTTCGAACACTGGTTTTTGGCGAAACGTCTGCAGGATTCCAGTCGGATGCAGGATTTGCAGGATTCCAGTTGGAGTTCAACGAGCGAACGGATGATATCCCGGAATATAGTGTCATCATATTATATATATATATATATATATATATATATATATATATATATATATATATATATATACAAACTTTTTTCTTATTTAGTACAGGTTCTGAGATAAGGTGTTGTCGTCACATGATAAAGGGGCGACCCTATATAGGAATTTATTTTTCAATATTCGGCGATATCACCAAAGTTAGCGGTTTTTATATAAATATACAGAGCAATGTAACTATCCTATGCAAACGAAAAACAATAAATTTAAAAATGACATAAGGAAAATCTATATTGAAATTACCTTTACGTAAATGTCGTAAACGTTATTTTTCATCGATTCTCTACGTTTAATAGTGTAGGGGTCGAGAATTTCTTCTTCTGTTTTAATATGAACATCATTATTTTCCATATTAACCTCCTCTTCCGCTTCTCGCTGGACCTGATTGTGTCTTTTGATGGATTTTACCCTAACCACGTTCCTATGTTGACTCTCACCATTATCCATTTTACGTAATTTTCGAATACTTTAGTTTTTAAACTGCATCCTTCTAACAATTTTTTTGGAAGATCTTTTTATATCACAATTTTATTGTTTTTAAAGATTCGAAGTAAAAAATTACATCGTATAGAGGTAATAATCTGTGGAGATGTTCGTGCCTAGAACTTTATTACTTATTAAAGTAAATATTGTTTTCTCTAGGATTATCGGAGATTGATAGTAAACACAGGGAACTAATAAATTTTTCCTGCGGAAAATCAATCTCTCGGAGATAATAAATAATAAATCCATGTCATTTCCGCTTGCGATATAAGTTTCTCAAATTGTATTTTATTTTATTTTTATTTTTAAAATAAATTTTACTTTACTTTTATTTTTTTAGTTTTAGTCTTATTGTATTTAAGGAAAATCATGTTGCAGTTTTCTATTGCTAAAAAGAACTATTGTCGATTAAATATGTTTGTATAGGTTGTGTTCATACTTTTAAAGCCTGAAAAATTACTATTTGCAGGTGAATAACACAACTTATCCACTATAAGAACATTGTCACTCAACCGTAATAAATAAAAAGGACAGAAAAATTAAAAAGAAAATTCCATATCCATTTCCTACACGACCGAAGATGTTTTAATTTACTAAATTATCCGATTTATTTAATTCAGTTAATTAAAGAATATTCACATTAAACAACAAAAGACAAATGTAAGGAGTATTTAAATAATTTTGTGATTTTGTCAAATGGAAGTCAAAATGAGTTAAAGATATGTTTACTGTTTATACTTCCTACACTAGGCGAAAAATTTGTTTAAATCAATTAACTTATTTAAAACAATATTTTAATTGGACATGTGAACCTTGAGCGCCGTAATTAATTATACTTTCGTCAAGTTGTTAAATGGTTTTTTTTATTACTTTTTTTTTTAATTTTTTGAGTGGATAGTCAAATTGACAAATTTTTCAAATTCAGAACCGATAAATAACGTGATTTTAAAAAGAAATGCAATTTAAGCGAAGTTGAATTTTATACTAAAGTTCCGACCGATTCTGGGGCGATAAGTGGACAAAGATAACACGGGTCGCTTACTTTCGATCGAATCTCTATTTGTAACAGTGAAAAAGCGTTGGCGGCAGGTATCTGTAATAATAATGTAACCTACTTTTAGGAACATGAAATATTAAATGACAAAAATCGGTTAAGATTGATTTTCTCCATATACGGTAGACGACATGACAGTTAAATTTTCTTTGCGGGCGAACCTCATTAATATTAAACGCAAGGCAGCCTGAAAACTGATATAACTTTTTAAATTTCCTGTCAAACTTTCGTATGCAGCTGATGCAGTATACCTAGACATTCTAATTGCACCTAAATAAAATCACAATGTATAAGACCGTCACGGAAGCTCAAACAATCATTAATAAAGAACGAATAGAGCTGACCTCAAGCGGATAGGCAAAATTAACTATGTTTTAAGTATTATTTCTTTGAAATTATCGAAACATTGGCAAATCATTTTGTGCGACAAACCGCAGTACCAGCTTAGATAAGCGCTGGCTAATAAAGCTCGTTTCCAGGTTTGACATTTGATATTTAATGTCTTGAAAAATACCCTTCATATGTATATTTAACGATCCCTGACTTCACACGATAAGTTCAACGATGCCGGAAACCGGTTCCAAATCTTTGACATCGAATCAATCAGCTTTTTGATATATCAAGCAGCTAATGTCCTTTGTTGTATGATTCCATATAATTATCTCGATTCGTTTTACATATTCTTGATCTATGCGTTTATTGCCCTTAAACTTTGACTCAAAAATTAAAAATAAAATTAGAAATAATAAATAAATGAACTTAATAAATTCATATGCTTAACTGTTACTATCGCTATCAATTGTTTTTCACATAACCTATATGTATATAATACAAAATTTTGGCCGATTAACTCGAAATTAAAAAAAATAGTTTTTGCTAGTGCCAGTGATGTAAACTTCGGGATTTTTCATGGAAGAATGCCAAAAAACCGAATTTATTTGTATTTGGTAAACGAATTGTTATTGTGGTGATCCAGGACAAATTTTAAAATGTCTGTATATCGTAAAAGTATTCGAAATAACTAAGGTGTTTTGTACGTCAGTTGCAAACAATTGTTTTTCCATAAACGTAAAAATATGTATATCCCTTAAAATTGTTCCAAAATAAGTAATATTCTTAATTTAATATAAGAAATAGTTTGGACCTCGCGTAAAATATATTTTCAAACCAAGTGAACACTGTAACTATGGAAATAAAATGGCAGTTAATAATTAATTATTGTTTAGAAGCAAATATTTCTTGAATTTTTGCTTGATTGAGGACCACAAAGGGTAAAATATAAACATCTCGCACGCACGCGGTGTCATGGTAACGCAACAAAAAGAAAAAAAGAGTGTATATAAAAAAATCATATAAAATTTCAGAATCCTAGGACACTATTTCTTTTTAATTTCAGTTTAAAAATTGAAAAACAAAGTAAATATATATTGATTTAAATCAAATCAAGCCAAACGATTGCAGTATTTTTCCAATGAAACATCACTCTACCACATGAAATGCTTATAACGTGCCTTTTTAAACCGATGATGGTGACAACGCAACTTACCAAGAAGTTAGACGTTTTATGCCAAAATTTATTGTTTAAGTATTAATTCGCAAAATGACAAAAATGTTGCACATAACAACGACGAATGCTTACAAATAGTACTAAAGCATAAAGAGAAGTTAATTTTGGAAATACGAATATTCAGAATTAGTTAGGTTTTCTTCGGTCATAAGGAAATAAAAAAAATCCAAAGATACAGCCAGATCAGATCACATTGATTCAAAAAATGGCTAATAAATTTCAGCATATTTATTGTTTTTAAGATATTTATAGAATTCCAAGCGTTACCAATTTTTAAATTATGAATTTTACTTTGACAAAAATAATCACGCAACTACCTTCCAGTTGAAGTTTCCTTCGCATTATTTATCAAATAAAATTGAACCACACGAAACTATCCTGAAATACGCTCGAAGGCTTTTCTGACATTAATAAAAATGTGAAACGTAAACCAGAACAAAAAAATTATATAAAATTGTCATTGTTGGGCAAATAACAAACGCACTTTGGCAAATTAAGAATACCTGCTCCTTTTTTGTCTTTACTTCTTAGAACACTCCAGATATTATTACCTTTATTAATATACGAAATAAGTTTAAACCAAATTTATGCTCCGAGGTTATTATTTTCCACCACTACACTTGGTTCAACAGCCGTACAAAGTTCTTATCGTTACTTATCGCAATAATTATTATTTACAACGCGACAGACTTCCGAGTGTATATTATTAAACCTTCCGTCAAACTCATTCATTTATCGGCAACACAAAACTAGACTAGCGATCAGCACTCGAATATCGCGCTTGCCAGGAAGCACCGTCAGGATTTTGATGTTTCTATGACTACGTGTTCCAGACCTGTCCGAATAAAGGTTTGCCAACGGGCATGGTTAAACCTTTGAGAGAGACTCCGCGCAATCTGGCTAATTGATACGTACCGAAAGTTGTTCGGTAAAAAACTAAAAATCATTTTTCATACATATGTATCATATCGCTCTTTTTGTGTTTGTTTTTTTTACATTCAAAACAAAATAAAAAAACTTTTGTGGTCAATAAAAATATTTATAACGTAAATATCATACAATTGCAACAATAAAATAGCCATATTGATTACAATAAGCAATACTGCAACTTTTTTGTATAAAGAACATTTATTAATTAATTTCTTTGATTTAAAGAGGCATATGCTAGGCATTAGATCTGAAAGCGAATGATAAAAATCAATTTTATTCATTCATTCATATATTAAACATGTTATCCTTTTGTTATAACACATTTCATCTTTTCTTATTCTGTATAAAATAACCAGCGAAAATAAATTCAAAAGAATAAGATTTCATTCAACAAGAAGATAATGAAAAAATTGGGAAAAATTCTTACATTTAAAAAAATATTGTTAATATTGTGTTAACAGCACAACAGTAGCGTGGTGTTTTCTCCATTTATGTCAGAGCGAGGTTTAAGTCGTATGCTATAATTTAAATTTTCCTGTACAAATAATTTGCGCAGTAACATATCTGTAATATATTGCAGCTTACTATTTATTTTGGTTTTCTTATTGAGAGTGTTTCCATAGTCCATAAAATAATAAGAGATATCCGAACAAGATTAAATACCTAAATAATATTATTACTCTGCCTTTTCTTCAAAAGGGTGTTTTTTTTAAATATGTAAAACTAATTTGACGCAATGGACTGGACATAATTTGCAGAAGATTATTTTAATTGCTTAATATTTGATAATAATAATAATAATAATGTTTATGATTCCAAATTATAGTATGTACATGGCAAGTTATATAAAGGTATACAAAGGGTCTTAATGCAGCTTCCTTTCCAGAGGAAGATGCTGTTGTAGCCAACTAAACTTATAACAATAATACATATTACAACATTTCATATTTGCCTTAAGTAAAATAATCGAAGTTTGCTATATATAGAGAATGGTAGAAGAATGACAGGGTACAAAGAAAAAGAAAGGAAAGAAGACAGGGCTACAGAAAAAGAGTAAAACAGATATTTCTTTATTCTTCATTTATAAAGAAAATTTAAAATTCATCACCATATATAACAAGGAATATTATAGCAACTTTCAAAAAATCCGCATTATTATTTAATTATAAATATTTAATTTTAAATAAGATAATATTATAAAAATGGTTTCCATTTTATAAAAAGTTTTTAATCGTTTTTTCAATTGCTAAACAAACGTTTCTATGATTTGGACTAACCATAATAAATGATTCAATTGTTGGATGTCCCAAGCAAGGAGAAAACGGGATTTTAACTTGATTCCCATATAAGAGTGCACCTATATACTTGCATTTTATTTTAAAAAAATCTTTTTATAAAAATTGTTGAACTCAAATTCAATGAATTATATTACGTTACTGCTAAATTGTTATGGATTTCTCTAGACAATTTTAATTCATTTAAAAAAAAATTATTATTTTATGATTTATTCTTTTCATTAATTATTTTATTAGCGAACAAGACAAATAATGGATAATAGAAAATTATACGAATGTGTATATAATTTAAAAATAATTTTGCGTTTTCATTCTTGTCCATTTATCGTATTCTTGACAGATCTGCTAAGAACAAACTGTCTGCTAAACAATCGTAGAAGCTTTGTCTAAGATCTATTTTTTTTAAAAATACTGCAATTATTGCATTATTTATAAATATTTTATTTAAATTTTAAAAATTAAATTAAATTTTAAATTTTTATTATAAATATTTACGATATATACAATCACACATAGCTACCTAAATATTTAATTTTAAATAAGATAATATTATAAAAATGGTTTCCATTTTATAAAAAGTTTTTAATGGTTTTTTCAATTGCTAAACAAACGTTTCTTTACCAAAAAAGTTATTTAATTAAAATTAAAAAGATCCGCAACGGTAATATTTATAGAAAATATTAAATACCTACCTAATACTCAAAAACGCCAACATTTAGCTATGGGACAGTATTAAAGGATATATACGAAATACGTTTAGAATTTTCAAAGGAATTGCAAAACGGGATAACATACAGCAATCAAGTAATCAAGTTGACGGACAAGCATCTGCATTTTAAAATATTTTAGCCGGTTCCATAATCAACTTAAAACAATCCAATTTTTTCAAACTTTTTGTAATTATAGTTTCCTATGAGGAGCGATGAAGTTCCCGGTGGAATACCCTCACCATATTGTATAGACACAACAAAGATATTTTGACATTAATCCTTATGCCAGATGTTTTATTAACTCCTAAGTTTTTTTATGAAAATGATATTAATTTAATCCTTTACAGTCCCATATACTAACTACAATTAGAATCAGATCAATCAGAAAGGTTAGAGCTGTGTGCTATCCTCTTTCACAGATTTTCGAAATTGCAAGTAATATTAACGGTTGTTTTACTATTGGAATAATAAACAAAATAGCAAATAAAAAGATCGAAGGTAAACGGAACCCTTTGAAGAGACGTTACAAAGCGTGTCCGTGAGTCAAGGCGGGCTTTAACTCAGCGACTGTAATCGTTTCACGTGACGTTCAGGCCAGGAAATTGAAACGATAAGATAAGGATTCCCCGGAGAACTTAATCAATCGAGCTCTTGCTTTTGTTAAATTCGAATACGGGAAATATAAACGTGTCCAAGATTGGCACTATACAGAACGAACACGACATTTAGATTTCTTTAAAGAAGATGCTAGTAACAGCATGATGCACTTATTAATTAAGGTATTCCCTCATTAATTTTAAATAATTTTCGACGCTATCTGGCTAAAATTAATTTTAAGAACGGTAAAAATCAATAAATTGATGAATTTATTTAATGATGGTGAGTGATAGGCTACAAAGTAAATCTTATTAGCTCGTTCTTCAAAATTTTCTACCCCCATTATAATAAAAAATATCAAACTCTTACAAAATTGGCATTGTTTTCGGGGAAATTTTTCAAAATATTAAATGCAGATTGGTATGTAATTTACAGTAGCATATACTACATGGAAACGATGGCTTAGGATAACTGTAATTATTGGTACTACGAAACTGGTTCAGTATATTTTGAATATCCTTGTGTTGTTACTATTATTAAGGTTATAATAAAAATTGTTGAATCTATTTTCCTTTCCCATACCTCCCTTAAAGTTTACTGTATTCTTAATGTAAAGCAGATCAAATTCTTTATTTGATGTAGGCCTAATAAAACGTTTTCTATGATTTGGACTAACCATAATAAATGATTCAATTGTTGGATGTCCCAAGCAAGGAGAAAACGGGATATTAACTTGATTCCCATATAAGAGTGCACCTATATACTTGCATTTTATTTTAAAAAAATCTTTTTATAAAAATTGTTGAACTCAAATTCAATGAATTATATTACGTTACTGCTAAATTGTTATGGATTTCTCTAGACAATTTTAATTCATTTAAAAAAAAATAATTTATTATTTTATTATTTATTATTATTATTAATTATTTTATTAGCGAACAAGACAAATAATGGATAATAGAAAATTATACGAATGTGTATATAATTTAAAAATAATTTTGGGTTTTCATTCTTGTCCATTTATCGTATTCTTGACAGATCTGCTAAGAACAAACTGTCTGCTAAACAATCGTAGAAGCTTTGTCTAAGATCATTTATTTTTTAAATACTGCAATTATTGCTTATATATACTTAATAGGCGTAGAGAAAAGCGAAAGAGCGCGTGCGGGGGTATCTGTGTTGATAAAGGAGAAATGGAGTAAACACATTAAGTCGTGGGAAGCCTTAAATGAGAGGATTATTAAAACCTGTTTAGAAATCAGAGGACGAAATATCACCGTTTTGGGAATTTATGCACCGAGTGACAATGCCCCATCCGCAGAAAAAGATGAATTTGAACAATTGCTTGAACACCAGATGGACAATACAGCTGACTCACATGAAGTGATTAGTCGGAGACTTTAACGCCAGAGTGGGCAAACAAAACACCAGTAATATAGTAGGTCGACATGGAGAGGACGCAATTAACAACAATGGCGAACGACTAATAAACTTTTGTCAACAATACGCCCTCAAAATAAACAATACATTCTTTGCACATAAAGACATCCATAAATTTACTTGGTACCAGCATACAAGAAACCTAAAGTCTATTATTGATTATATAATTACTAGACAAACTTCAAACCTGCAAGTGCGAGATGTGAGAGTCAAAAGGGGTGCGGATTGTGGATCAGACCACTACTTTGTCGAGGCAAAAATATATATTCCATATCCTTGGAGGAAACAGATAAAAAATCCAGAAACAGAATCCTACACATTTGACCCAAGAATTATTAGATACAATCTCAATAGCCTAGAGCAGGAAAGCACAAGATATCTATACCAACAGAGACTAGCCCAAAAAATTAAAACAGGAAGACAAGAAAATCGAACAACACAGGAAGAGTATGATTTCATTATAGAGTGTATAACAGACGCAGCAAACCCTATTGGTGGGATAGGGACATTGAGAAACAGATTGAGACAAAGAAAAAATTACATATACAGCAATTACAAGACAGAGATAATAGAGAATTACAGAAAAAATATTATACACTTAATAAGGAGATCAAACGACAAGTAATAAATAGAAAGAATAATAGTTGGGAGAAAAGATGCGAATATATTGAACAATATATAGGAGGCACTAGGAGTTCTGAGGCATGGCGTGCTATTAAGAATATCAGAAAAAACGCGAAAAATTGTGCATTTCCAAATAACATATCTAATCAACAATGGACAACACACTTTAAAGATCTATTAGAGGAAAAAAGGCCGGAATTTGCAAACGATATGGTGGAAGTCATCGAACGAGAAAATGAGAAGATATATATAACACAGCTAGATGTGAAGAAAATAGCAAAACATCTTAAGAATAAAAAAGCACCGGGCATAGGGGGAATATACCCAGAATTTCTGAAATATGGCCCTAATGAACTGTTCGAGGTCTTGGCTAAACTTTTTGAGAGATGCATAAATGGTGAAGAATTGCCCACAGATTGGCGAAATTCTTATATAACGCCTATACATAAGAAAGGAGACAAGAGCAACGCTAAAAATTATCGCGGAATTGCAGTGATATGTACAATAGGTAGAATATACTCAAAAATTATACGAGATCTGGTTGAGAAAGCTATAGAAGATAAACAAAAAGAAGAACAAGCAGGCTTTAGAACAGGGCGCTCAACTGTGGACAATATCTTTACGATTAAAATAGCGTGCGAAAAAAGAGTACAAAAAAATAGGGAATTGCACATAGCCTTAATTGACCTTGAAAAGGCGTACGATAGCATCCCATTGTCGCAATTATGGATGACCCTAGAAAAAGCAGAGATACCCTATAACTTAAGGAGCTCCATAAAAAACCTATATAAAAATAATTCCACTAGAGTAAGAAATGGAAAAAACTATACTGAAGCATTCTTTACCACTAAAGGCTTACGACAGGGCTGTTGTCTCTCACCTACACTTTTCAAGATATACTTAGATAAGGCTTTAGAGAAATGGAGTAGGAAGATTAGTGAGATGGGATTGAGAGTGGGAGACTACCCATTGTACAGTTTATATTTTGCGGACGATCAGATAGTCATAGCAGAAGACCAGGACGATCTCAACTATATGATACGAAAACTGAAAGATGAATATCAAGCTGCTGGCCATACAATAAATTGGGAAAAATCAGAATATATAATAGTAGGGAACGAACATCAAGAAGACCTAATATTAGAAAATCATAAACTCAAAGGTGTAAAAACTTGTAAATATCTAGGAGTTACACTTAACAAGCAGGGCAGCAGTGACGATGAAATAAAGGAAAGAACCAATAAAGGTAAAAAGGTTATAAGAGAGTTGAACTCGATCTTATGGGATAAAACAATTACAAAAGAAACGAAAAAACGGATATACACTAGCATCGTCCAGAGTATAATCACATACGGATCCGAAACGTGGGATATGACAAAAAAGAACAGAAACAAATTGATGACGACGGAAATGGACTTCTTACGACGTAGCTGCAGAAAATCAAAAATGGAAAGAGTAAGAAATGACACCATAAGGGAAAGCATGAACATGAACACAAATATAATAGAACAAATAGAGAAAAAACAGCTGATATGGTTTGGACATACGAAAAGAATGGACGATACAAGATGGCCCAAACGCCTACTCGAGTGGGTACCAGTAGAGAAAAGAAAACGTGGAAGACCTCGAAGAAGCTGGAGGAATGAGGTAGATGAAGCTATGACATCCAGAGGGTTAGAGGAAGACATGTGTCTGGATAGAAAGAAATGGAAACTGGGGACAGAGAGGCGGCACGTACCGTAGAAATCCGTTATATATATATATATATATATATATATATATATATATATATATATATATATATATATATATATATATATATATATATATATATATATATATATATATATATATATATATATATATATATATATATATATATATATATCTACTTAATAGGGAATAAGTGATACTCGGTCACCATCATATGTTTACATAATTGGAAAATCTGCCTTAATTTGTTATTCAGTTTATATTCATCGGAGGGCCATCAGTTCTAGTGCAGCATCCACCAAATAAGTTAAATGATATATTTTGACTTCCTCATTAACAACCCAAATTACATTGATTCGCACTTAATGTAATTTGTATAACTAAATTTAATATGACAAACTTCATTATGAACTCCGCTATACCGTTGCTGTTTTATGCAAAGCTTCCAATTATTCGATATTAATAACAATTAATTAAAAACAATGGTTGAGTAAAAACGTATAAATTGATACCGAGTCTGCTAACCTCGTTTGGCCAAAGAGATTCAGCAACGCAATTCAGAGCCAATTTTGTTTATTTAGGGGGAGGTATTATTAACTTTTAACACAAAACACCCTGGTTCCACCCAACGAGGATGAAACGCCATTCAATATGACGGCTGTAGGCAAATATAAGTCCAATTTGGCACTTACAATAACGTGCGACTTTTAATCATTTAAATAAAATTTTCTTCTTCTTCTTCTTTTACTTCTGTTGACCACGAAAATAAAATTTTGCGTCTATATAAATTTTTTGTAATACCGGTTATTATGTTTACAAATTTGTAGCGACAGCGAACCGGGGATACTGGGATTGTTTCGCCTCTAAATAAAGACAAATCCTTATTTACTCAGTAAGCATTTTACAGTGCTTCAAAAGATGATTTCGAAACCTTAAAAGCATATTTAAATTATTTAATTTTTTTAAATAGCATTTTGAGGTAACACAGACTCTTTTTGAGAGCTGTCACAAAAAATGTCTTTATTTCCGTAATTAAGTTATTATATTTAACAAATAGGAAACTGAAAAAAGTAAACTGAATTGTAAATAAAGTGATACGGGAGTAAAAAATCATGAAAATTGATTTTTATTTTACATGGGGCAAGAGACGTCGTGTGAGGAAACTTTTACAGAAATCGAAAATAAAGGAATATTTATACATTTTCTGTAAAAAATATAATGTTTTGAAAAAAATATTTTCGGCATTTCGAAATTTTTTTTTAAAAAACACCTCCAAGTTAACAATGGCGGAAATTCATTTTAATTTCCAATAAACGTAAAACATTAGGCAAATCTGCATCCATCCATCTTCATTATTTTGAGTAAAAATAATATTAATAGACAAATGAACATACAGGGTGATTCGCGGCGAATAGCAGGTTAGGCATTTAGGGATTTGATAGTTGTTGTATATGATTTCGATATCCTCATCTTCGGGGGTCCCTGAGTAATTAATTATTTTTATATTTCGTTTAATTTTTGTTAATACAATATTTATTTGTATTGTATAGTATAATATTTTGGGCGTAGTGTACCCCTTTTGCTAATCTTGCAAATACTTGGTCACAGTATATATATAGGGTGAAACCCGAGAATGTTGGTCGTCAATTTGAATGCAAATTACGAATAAGGAATTAAATTTACGGTTTGAGCAACGTTTAGATCTATAAAAAGTAGATGAAATGTAAAAAAACAAGGTTAATTTATTAAGCATAGACATATGCGCACACACATTCGATGTTGCTTTCTATTTGCAAAGGGTTTCAAAATTCAAATCAACAGTAAGTTAGGCTGAAATGCCAACATGATACAACAAGACAAAAGTATGGGAAACAATATTTTTTACCACGATTAAAATGAATGCTAGAAATGTGGACCCAACATGCCCTCCACTGTGAATCACCCTTTAGAGTGAGGCAAGTACTAAAAACATTCGTGGAGAAGCGGTACAACTGCAGCCTTGGAAATATTCAACAACACATCTCCTTAGGTCGGAGCGATATTTTAAAGTAAATACATACATTCCATAAGCAACCCACTGTAAACAAGTCAAGTAAGTGTAAATTATTTCTTTAGTTATTATATTTTTAAAATGTATGCCCACAGGGAATATACTGATTCAACCACCATAGAAGAATGAAAGAAGAAACCGCATCTAATATTCTATAAACTACTAGACTACGAACCAGCCAAGAAGATGCCACGGCCATCATCAGCATAGCACCTATGCTACTTTAAAATATACCCGTCCTGGTCGCAAAATCAATATTCCAATGGCGTAGCAGGCACTTCAAATCAGGATCAAAGGAGCTCAAGAGATATAAAATATTTATTTAACAAAAAATATTTTACAAAAAAATACATTTAATCAAAAAATGGATTTTTTGTCTTAAGACTAGTGAAAAAACAATACCTCATTATTCTCTACCGCAAGCTAGCAGCATCCTATCTTGTGCTCTTTCTTTGGTTGAGGAGCTCGTTCAAGCTAGCGTTTATTGTTTCATTTAGGATTTGCCATTAAATTGGGTGCAGAACATTGTAATACCGTTACACAATTTTATAGATTTCAATGTAGGAAATCGTTTCTCAATTAAATAGAGACTGGAATCACAAAATTTCTTACGTTGCATACAATTTCTTACAATTTTATTTGTAGGCATTATTTCATAAACACCAAACAAACTAACTGCTCTTCTGGCGCCACAGCTTTATTGTAAATGCGCCATGTATAGTGTTTCCAAGATAAGAATCCTAAGCATGGTAATCTTAGTAACTGTTGGAGATAAAGCTTAGGTTAAATTAGAAAAAAGTTCTGTTCTTTGAATCTTATTTACATGCCGTTTAGAAAGTTGAAAAAAAATCATGGCCTGGTGAGATTTTTGGCAAAAACGTGATTTGAACAATATGGATTTTATTTTTTGTGACTTTATCTGAAGAAGTATCAGAAAATTAATAACACTTTGTCACTGGGACTTGTAAGCTATGGTGATGGTATTTTCAGATTTTATATCCCACGTTTCGCTTTCAAGAAATTATCAACTTTATTTATATTATAGGGTCCGGAAAAAAAGTACACCCTGTATCTGATTCAAAGTCTCGGTGACAGGTAGGTATTATCAAAGCATTTGATTGCAACGCCTATTTAAAAATACGTTTAAAAAATAGAAAAAATACAATTTTCCTTTTAACTAAATCAAAATACATACGATACATCAATGAATATGTAATATAAAATAGAATCGGATTACAGCGTGTACTTTTCTCCGGACTCTATAAAAAATAGAGTTGATGATTTCTTGAAAACGAAACGTTTAATATTAAACCTTAAACGTATCCATAATAAATCATAATAATAGTTTTTCGTATATCTTCAAATAAAGTAAAAAAATAAATAAATAAATCACAACACAACTTTTTTCTAATAAACTAACCAACAGCTACTGAGATTCCCATTCTTAGGATTCTTATCTCGGACACACTGCATAAACACATAAATATATAATGAAAATGACTTTTATAGCATAACATAGCATTCAAATATTTAAACTTGTCAATTTTGAATATCAAAAATCCCGTCATACTTTATTATTTGTATTGAAATATCATTATGACACGCCATTGAAGCTTAATCACGTCTGAGAGAGACGGATATAATTGCGGCTCTTTGTTGTAACCGTGGCATCTTCTTAGCTTAGTTTACCATTTGATTACGTGCTGCACACTCACCGTAAAGCCGATCCCAACAGTCGCGGAAAATTTTCCAGACTCAAATTTTCCTGTATCAAATTTCACCAATATCGACGTCTTGCCGACCCCGCTGTCTCCCAGGAGGATAGTCTGCGAAGCGCAATTATTGACAATTAATTTTAAATTGACTTGACATGTTACGTAAATTTGGCTCCCGAAAATAGTTATATCTGTGGGTTAAATTTCCGAAAGTTAACAAAAGAGTAAGTGTAAAAGTATAAAGCATATAAGTAATTGGTATTATGTATTCACTATTTATTTACCAGATCTGCAACTGCAAAATACAAAATAGTTAAAAATGCCACTCCATTAACTTAAAATTCAATAAGGAGATTTGTAAGATCCTCTGATTTTGTTATCCTTAGTCAACTAGAAAGCATTTTTTAGTAAGAGAACACTCCTAAACCATATCGGTTTCACCTGATTGAGTCGGAAAGACGAGGTAAATAAAATTTTGCAATGAGGTACATAGAGTCGGAATGGTTGGTTGCTCTGGTTCGTGCTCGGGAACACAATGACTTTGTTCTAAGGAAAAACAACAGACAAACAACATATCTCAATCTGAATATGGTCAAATAGTCAAACAGTCCAGACGCTGAGTTCCCGTGATGCAACGCATCCCAAATTGGTTGTCCGTTGTAAGCTACTTTGAAAACCATTACGGATACACATTTCTATCTTTGGTATTATTATACTACTTTTTAAAGAGAAATTTAAAGGCGCAACTTTGGACATGTGAACAACTCTGAAAGTTACAGGGTTATTTTAAGTTAAATGCAATGTTTCTTGTAATTAATACCATATTTATCTTGGAATCACCTTTATAATTTTCAGAGTTGTGGAAATGTCGAAACATAAGTTCAGTAACTAAATTTCTTAATAAAAAGTAGTCTAATAATACCAAAGTACGAAATCTGAATCTATAATGGTTCTCTCATACTTATAAACCTTAATTGCAGGAAAACTTTATCGAAAACATCTACTATGTGTCCCTCGGCCGAAGTCTAGAACTTCCTGCATTCAAAATTTTTTATCATAAATGTTCTCCAACCTGTTAAGATTTCGTGTTAAGTTTTGATATTGTCACACCCTGTTGGCAATGAGTGATTTAGCCTTTACAGGAGAGCCCCCGATAAATAATTCTTACTTTTTAAACAAACACTGAATTTTATTAGCTTCTTGACATTTTTACAACTACACTCGCTTATAAAGGAAAAGAGAGAACGAAGAAAAGCCAACAACTATAAGGAAAACAAAAGTTGACTCTGAAAATATTTTTCGGAGAAAAATCCATCCAAGTCTCATTAGGTTCTCGTGGCTGTACTTGGCTTTTCTTAAGTGAAAGAAATAATCCAAATTCTTCGCAATAAATATTTTTGAACCTTGATACCTTTAAAAAACACAACATTAACTTAAATAAAATCAAGATACACCTCTTCGCAAGCAAAAAAAAAATTGGTAACACAAAAAACTACAAAGTTCTAATCTAAGCATTTATTTTCTGTCTTAACTAAGAAATTCTGAAAAAGGGAAGTTAGCAAGAACTATCTACCACCATAATGCAGTTTTAATTATTGGCTGATAAAAATTAGCTTGAATTAAATCTTTATTGCAGCCGTATTTGAATGTTAACAACTTTACTATGTAAAACACAGCGACACCCAAAGTGTTGGAATCAAACCTAATTATTTTAAATTGAACACCAATACTTCTTTTATGAATGCTCGGCTAGCCAGTTCCTAAGTTTTTCATGTTTTTAAAATTCTTGTTGAGATCAATTAATTGGGAATATATTTCGACCACTCGCCGGCTAACTATTTCGGGAAACCACATATTTTCACTATAATCCGCCATAAAACCGAGCGAAAGGGAAATAAAAAAATCATCAAATACGGATGAACGCTAAAGTCTTGCTAAACCCCATCCATCCAAACAATACCGAATGGAATTACGTTAAGCTTCCGCGCTTCAGTTGTTCCAATACGTTTGACCAGCCGGCCCATTCAATGGATCCGGTGAAGTGTTTTGTTCAATGAAATGTGCAAAGAAGGGTTAATATGCTTTAGTTGTGGTTGAAAAATGTGATGAGGATGCCGGTAACCGGTTTAAGCTGTTACTGGTTACAAGCGAATTGTGAACGATTTCCCTGGCACATGAACCTAAGATGTGTTAATAATCTGGGAATTTAAAGTGTATTATTCCAAAAAACAAGACAATTCATATGGGACGCTGAAAAATATACTTGCTACCTCGCCTACGGCTCTGCAGTCCTCGCACTTTAACGGGTTATCTCTATTATTAATTACGAGATTAGCTATCAACGTTCTACTTTTTTATGAAAAGAATTAAAAAGATGAAGATAAAGATACAGATACCTTTTTTTCCATAAGGCTTGAGTTACAAGTGTTGGATATTGTCAATACAATACAAATTGAAAAATATAAAGTTATGTTAGAATAATTAATTAATTAATAATAATAATTAATAATGTTAGATAAATAACAAATATATATACAACAACAAACAACGACTACGTATTAAAAGGTATCACAAGAAAGAAAATCCTTAATATTGTAATAGGCGCGGTATAGCAATTTGTTTTTAAGAGTGCAAATCAAAAGGACTATTTCATGTAAGAGACAGTCGGTGCGTGGGTATTTTTACATTAAGATTTGATCTTAAATTGTACTGAATATCTGAGTTTCTTGAGAGCATATAAGGATTTTGTTTGAGTTTCTTTTTACATAAGTGGCACAATTTAGTATGTACATACCCCGAAGTATCAATAAAGAGGGTTTTGGAAATAGGTTTCGACATGAATAATTGCACGGCTTAAACAGTACAGTGCGTAAAATGCGTTTCTGCATCCTAAAGATTTGCTCCGCAAGTGGGTAGCCTCCCCAACCAACCACGGCGTAGTTGAGAGAGGATTAGACATAGGAAAAATAGTACAAGTGAAAAGAAACCTGATGGCATATGACAAAGCAGTAAACAGAAAGTTTTTTGAGAATATGATCCAATATGTTCGAACTAGGAGAGTTTGGAGTCTACATAAACTCTGAGGAATTTTACAATATTTTTCTATTGGATTGTGCTTTAATTCTCGTGTTGAAAAGGCGATTATCTTAGTTTTACTTTGATTTACTATCAATTTGTTAATTTCTGCATAATGTTTCATTTGCTCAACAGTTGTCTTGTTTGCAATGCTAAGTTGTTCAGACGGTGCTGCAGAAAGAGTAAAAACTGCATCATCCGCAACAAGGGAAATGTAAGTATGGGGGAAAGATGAAAACCCATCATTTATAAACACTATGGACTTCCTTGAGGTACACCGCAGTTCACTAAACTGGAGTCATATTTATATTTAAACAAAAAACCTTAACCAATTTGAGGCGTTACCTCTAATACAATATGAACAAAGCTTGTCCACTAAAATATCAATGCCAATTCCAATGACAATTGTAAAACCAACAACTTTGTTATAACTGTTTTCGAGATCTTGAGATCTTTTTCTGTTGGTTCTAGGACAATTTTTTGACTATAACATCTTGCAGTCTCAGTTTCTGGAAAACTATTTATATTATTGACTATGATTGATTGGTATAGATATACTCTTCATTTATTAGTTTTATTTATCAGATTAAATTAAAGAGAAACTACCAAAACCCACAAAACCAATAAATTATTTTAACGAATGACGGGAAATAGGTACGGACTACTTGTTTGGACTTGCTCATTGCCTTTATTTGACTTAAATCTCCACGTTTGGTTGATGTGTATAGTCAAGCAATGGAAGTCCAAACAAGTAGTTTTAATAGTAATAGTAATAGCACTTTATTTCCAACAGGTAACATGACCCAATTACAGGAAATATTAAATATAAATCATCCAATATATATACTAGGGGACGTAGAAACCAATCTTAAATCTACTAAACTTACAACTAAAAAAAAATGAAGAAGGATAGAATGAGAAAGAGAAAGAAAAGGATAAGACTTAACGGTACGCATAACCCGACGCCATTCGAAGTTGCTGAAGTATGGCCTGGAGACCATCATAATATAAATCGCAGTACGATGATAGTTTGTTGAAGGTAGCACACATATTGTAAATAGGGTTTTGAAAATGGATATTGGACCTGGGTAACTGCGGTAAGAAAATTGATTGATGTCTCCCTTCCAGCCGCGACACATGAAAACGTAATTGTTCCAGAAGAAACGGACAATCAACTCCGTAATGAACTAACTTATAGAGAAATGAAACAGATTTCAAGTCTCTGCGCAAGCTCAGGGGCAGTATAGCGAACCTTCTTAGTAGAAGATCGTGATCAACTCCCCTCTCAGGATAGAGACCGTCCTCCCTGAACGTTAGATACTTTAGTAACCTTCTCTGCACACTCTCAATGGACTGAGTGTGGCAGTGATGAATTGGTGACCATATCAGTGAACCATAGTCAACCTTGGACCTAACGTAACAGTTAAATAACAATTTAACAGTAGCTGAACTACAAAAATGCCTGCAATTTCTTATTACGAATCCTAAAATTTGCATTGCACTGGAAACCATTTTTGTAATGTGAGGTACAAAAGAGAACGACTGGTCAAATAAAATCCCCAGATCCTTAACAGTAGCAAGTCTAGTCAGGACAGTACCATCCATATTGTAATCAAAGACTACAGGAGTTTTTGTGCGGTGGTAAGAAACCACATTACACTTGCTGATGTTAAGATGCAATTTATTTCTGGTACACCATTGACTGACAATACTGATGTTGCCCTGGAGAGTCATGCAGTCCATGCCAGTTTCAATGCTCTCGTATAGCTTTAGGTCATCCGCATAGGCAAGCTTGTTGCAGATGATCGAAGATACGAGATCATCTATAAATATATTGAAAAGCAGAGGTCCAAGGTTAGAACCTTGAGGCACGCCAGAAGTTGGAACAAAAGGAACTGATCTAAACCCCTCAATCTCAACAAACTGTCGACGATTCACCAAATAGGACCTCAACACTGTAATCAGCGAATCAGAGAAACCAAATTTATGAGATGCTTTTTCAATCAGTACCAGCGGATTAGAGGACACGCTTGAAGATGAACATGGATCTGGCTGGGATATGGTGTAAACGCTACCAAAGTACTTAGCAAAAGCTGCAACAACCATATTAGGTCCTTGGCATGGCTGACCAGAATAGGACATCGAGGCTGGGATTCGCGAATCTGCCTTCTTCCGCTGAATAAATGACCAGAAATTGGTAGGACTATCATGTATACTTAACTCAGCACGACGAAGAAAATCAGTATAGGCAATGCGTGACTGGAACTTGATTGACTTGCGTAGCGCGGTATATCGGCCAAAATAATAAGCAGATTTGTATTGCTTGAAATTGCGGAAAGCTTTCTCCTTCTCAAATATAGTTGCGATCATTTCTTTAGTGAACCATGATGGAAAGCGCCTTCGTCTCGGTGTTTTAGTGGGCGTGCAAAGGGCAAAAATATTGTTTAGCATGTCGTGAAAAAGTGTTAGAGCCCTGTCGACATCCGAGCACTCCATAACACTATTCCAGTCTAAGAACAATCATCAAATAAACATGGGTACAAACAATTTCATATTTGAAAATTGTGAACAATCGAAATTAGGACTGTTATATAGAATACATTAAATGACATTAAAAGGCGATTTTTAAGGCTTTAATGTATCCTGACTAATTTGCAGCTGAACTGAAATTATATATTCTTATATTGCCTACATTTAGTTTTGTAATTTGTAATTAAGTAACTATATAATTATAAAATTTTCTTAAAAACAATATTACTTATATTCAACTTTTTTTTCCTAAAGTGATTTAATAATTATCTTTCGAGCCATACAACTAGCGGATCTTGTGTGAGAAGCGTATGTGATAATCGATTACTCGGTAAGCTAAATCAACTGTCGAAAAACTTTAAACACAAAAGATATAGGCTTCTTTAACCATGTAAAAAAATATGGCAATTCAAATGTCACATCTTGTGTATTACTTGATATTTCAATTCCTATAAAATTTTGTCAAACACGATAGGTACGCCTAATTTAACTATTTTCAAAATTTCATACAAAAACTTTTAGGCCTTTATTATTAACATTATTTCCACTATTCTGTTTTTTTTTTCCGCTTCGCTCGTGCCAAATTAAACTTATGAGTGAAAGTGTGTTAATCAAACGCTTACTTAAAATTTGTAGGTAATTGTTTTAATGAATTGAGTAATTATATTATATAACATTCTATAAAAAGTTTTGATATACTTTAAGAAAAATACATCGTCTCAGCAAGAAAAAGAAGTTTGTATTTTTCTAAAGTATTAAACTTCAGTGCAGTGGTTTTCTGAAAAAAATAATATTAATATGGTTTCTAGTTCAATCAGTCTTTAAATTAATTCAAGATTCAGTAGAGTCGAGTTAACAGTAGAAACCAAATAGCCTAGCCATATGCCTATGCCGATAATACAGGAACTTGTGAAGCAAGTGTGAAAAATAAACAAGAAAGTGCATTCAATATGCGCATACGCATACGTCTCCCTTTTAAGCAATGACTTTTGTTAGTGGGTGAAATATACAGGCACGTGCGGAGAACAATCCGTTCTCTATGAAAATATCAATGACCCTGCGGCGCATCAATTTTTACCGTAATAGTGTCACTATATTGTCGATGGTAGAAACCAATACCAGGTTTTTTTCTGATAATCTGAACATCTGAAAATAGCATTAAAAATTTGAGAATATTGTCTTTACTAGTTCTTCAAACGTTTAATACAGCAGTCGAAGTGATGGAAAAAGGGTGCAAACTTTCTGAAATTTCATTACATACATTGTAAACAATATCTTTAAGTGCCGGCAAAACACATTTCATTTATTCTCATTAAATACTCGTTAAACTAGAAACTAAGGACACATGAAAGAAGAAATAATATAATAAATCGTAGAATATTAAAAAAATAAATTCATTCAAATGTTTTTTGATGCCGGTCCTTTGTATAAAATGTCATTTTACCACGTTAGACCGCGATATTACCGCACGGGTTTGGGCTTGAATTTTGACATTCAATTCTGATGGTCATGTCAATGGATAAATTCGTGTTGTTTTGCAAAAATGTACAGTCGTAGAAAAAGTATAGTATGCAAAACGTTTGGTAAATTTTTTAAGTCCCCCGCTTATTAAGCATTCGCTCCGCTGGGCTCCGCTCGTGCCGAAGAAAAATCGCTAGTGAAATGACGTTTACCTTGTTGCATAATATACTATCACCGCACTTGTTGCACAATATGCTATCACAGATTGAAATACATTGAATAGCGATTTAATAGCAGATTCTTCAAGTTTGCGTTTTAAATTAAGGGGTAATTAATTATACACAACGTGGAAATGAAATGTTGTTGCGCAAATAAGATTCAATATTGATTTTTTTATATAAAATAATAAAAGATCCATTATAAATCTGCACGTTACTTTTTAGGTGATAATTGATCTATATAAAAATTCCATTTCCAAAAATAGCTTTAGAATAAGTAAAATTGATTTTGCATTATGTTTTATTATTACAATAAGAGCAACCAAATTAAATTAAAATTAACGGGAACAATAGGCCGTTATTTCCGTTACCTACCTTATGTACAACTGGTTCAATGTCGGATAAAATATCTGTCTGGCACAATTTCAGCACCTCAGCCGGGGGTTGATAACCGCGATAACCCGTTGGCGAAGGGGTGTTGCACTTCTTCTCCAAGTTGTTTTCAATTATCTTCAGCTTGTTGAGAGCGGCAGCGTTGTCCTGGCTTTCAAATACGTCATCGTCCATGCTATCGTCCGCCGATATAGCGGACATGCCTCGCGGCTTAAGTAATAATTATCAATATAAGGCTACAAGCAACAACTCCACAACAATCTACTGTATTTCTTTAATTATATAGGTTGTACAAATTTCATCACAAAAAAATTGTGCACTATTTAACTCTCTGAGAGACCCAATTTTCACCACCCAAGACAAAATATTTTTATTATTATTGTTTCTTTTAAACCCAATTTCAATATAGTCAAATTTTCTAGTCTTTTCTATTTTTGTTGCTTCCATTTAGTATATAAACCATTAAAAATGCTATAATAAAATAAGGCCGTAACGAGTTGAATTTAAAAAATTGGCTTATTTTTTCTATTGTCTGTGGAATAAAGATCCCCTTGCCCTTACAAGTACTGCTGCAAAAAATATTATATATATTTCAAACTTGTAATTTTCTTCCTGCGAGAATATCACATTCTCAATATTATTATTATATTAAGTTATTTCAAAACAAATCTTATGTTATTTTGTTTATACATTACAGGTTATTTATTCTCAATTAGCAAAGCCTACTTTCATTTTAAATTTTCCCAATCAACCGCTATACAATACAAAATCGAAAATGGACCAACCTCATATAGTCTTAACTAATGAAAAAGTAATTACATTCTTTATTGCTTTTTTGTTTCTATGCCCTGCTTATCTATAAGTCCTTTTTTTTATGTAATAGGAATGAGCCGATTCTACTCCGTTGTTCTTCTAAGGTGTTGAACGCTTTTTCAGGTTTTAATCAAATTTTCTGCAAAATTCTAATTAGAAACTTTGTTTCAAACAAGTTTATCCGTGAATATGATTGTATACCCACTTAATTCATTTATAAACCAAGAAGGAAACAGCACTGCTCCCAGGTATACTTAGCAGTTACGTTTACATTAATCCAAATGGAAAATCAAACAGTCTGAACCATTTTGTGGCATAATAAGTCTGCAATAATGTAATTGCACTTTAGATTTTTTTCTAAAACATTACATGAACAGGTTTTCAGAATTAAATACTTACTTTGGTACAAATTTTGGCACAAGAAATTGTCAATTTGATGAACGAGAATTTTGTCAGGACTTTAGAGTTGCCAACACACAAAGTATACTTACATTTTTCTTTATATTTGGTGATGGTGTAGAATTGACATTGAGTTAGGGTTTTTGTTTTTATTGTATTTCACAGTAAATCTAATTTTACAATTTAATAAATAATTATTGAACAAAACATTTTGATAAACATTATCCGTATGAGCTTAGAGCTTATTTCAAAAATAAATAAATAAAGTTCGACAACCACAACCACGATTTCTGCATTCTTGTATTTAATTTATTACTACACTTGTTGAAGAGAGCCATAATTTTTGCTCAAATTTTGCCACTTGATATTGATTTTTTGGCATATGTATGTATTTATTACCTAATTTGTTTATTATTTGTTTTTTAAAAAAATTACAGAAGACCAAAGTTTATAAACAAATATATTTTTGAAGTCATTTATGTCAAGTTTTTCCTTAAATTTAGTTTCTGATAGATAGGGGTTCTCGCGTTTAACACAATTATAAAATATGCACAAAATGTGTTTTTACAATAGTAATACAAGTAATGCTCTACATTTGTTCAACTGTAAGTTTTATGAAAAAGTTACAGGAGACAAAAAAATTTCTAATAAACCCGCCTATCAAAGTTGGTTTTCTATATCATTGGGTACGTTTCTATTGAAATTTTCCTAAGAAGAGTGATGGGGGTAGCCTAAATCAATCACATCCACAAGCTTGAAAAAAATAAAAATTTGCAAAAAGTGTGTTTTATTAATAATAATACCTCCATATTTTATTGGTGTACCTAATTTCGTTGATAACATCATTTGTAACAAAATACCACCCCCGAAGTTTTTCGGATTTATTTTGGAACTCCCTGGAATGAAAAATACGTCGCAACGCGAAAATCTTTGATTCCAATTCTCTCGGTATATCATTGTTACACAAAAGGTTTGACCTCTGGACAGAGAAAGGTTATTTGGATCTAAAGTATGCTCCCAAAAATTGGTCATCCTATGCCTGATATATAAGTACCAAAATTTTCGTTCTTCGTTCCCCTTCTCTAGGAACTAACTCTATTAATTGGCTATTTGCGTTTATTAGTAAATCCGCCTTCAACTCTATTAGTCAAAGGTTTTTCAACCGTATTAAAAACGCAGAGGCAAACGTGCACCTTAATTTTTTCAGTCGCTTACGCTAATTAATATGAACGATGCCCAAACAAACCATATCCGTTAATATGTTCGTTAACATTACTATTTAGAAAATGTTGCGGATTTTGGACAGCCATTGAAATCTTATTTATATTTTCATATAACACCGGAATGCGTAGGGTTTTTTGTTATTGGTCGCAGATGAATATTCTACAAGCAATAATGTATATGCATTTCGATAAATATGAATGAACACATTTCATTTTCTATCTTATGGTTTTCGTAATTTTTATCCTTTCAGGATATATAAAAATTCCAACGACTTGCCGAGATTGTTAATTAGTTGTCCATAAAAACAACTTGAGCTGCAAAATTATCATGAACATTACGATTTTTCATTAAGCTCTATATAGGAAAACACACGAAAGCAAATAAAACAACAACTTACATTTGAATAGACACTAACTGTAACCTACTCATATGTATCCAGACTTTCCGAACGAAAACATCCAGTAGATTAAAGTTTGTCACATGGACGCAATATTTCGCGATATCCTTGCCTAATTAATCGCCGGATTTCCCAGGGAATTGAATCGATATTAACCGCAAAACTACTTGAACAAATACCACCGAAACCACAAATTGATAACGTCGCGTTTAACCTGAAAGGTAATCAAACTTTAACCCGCCGCCATGTTGATCCTGGCTACCGAATTTCGAAATGTGAGAGGGAATGAGATAGAAAAAAGGATCGATGAACAGGACCTGCTCCTCCCACGTTGGGACCCACGGGCGTGCAAAATTAAAGATCCAAATAAAGTTTTGGAAAAAGCGTTGGGTGTAAAGGAATCTGATATATTTGGTTACCTTTGATATTCAATAAACTAGATTGCGTGGTATTATGACACAAATTTTATAAACGATACATGTGATACCTGAAGAAATAAACGTGTTGAATACAATAGTTTTTCTACGACTATTATAAACTGATATATAAAAAGTATGGTATGCAAATATTTGATAAATATCTTCGTGCATCTCGTGACTGAACTGTCATATATAAAATTTGTTGCATAATTAAAACGTCAGCTTCATTACCCACGGCCCGGCCGGGAGTCTCTTCAGGGATCGGATATTTTCTGTCGATTTCTTCACGTCATACATCATTCAAAAATTTATTCAGTCGGTTGTTTGTAAAACACCAAACTGACAGGTAAACAAGCCTAGCCAACTTATATGTTATGTGAAGAAGTTTTTAGATTTCGTAGTAAAAGTCTTAGGGGGCGGCAAAAGTAGCTAAATATTTAAAACAGATTTTCATAACAATTGAAACTTCGGTTACATTACTTTATGTATTCGTATTGATAAACACACAATAAATTACTTTGTCTACGCCAATGGCGAGTTCATACCCCCACTTGGTGACTACACACAACAAGTGGTTATTATAACTTTTCGAATATAGGTCGAAGAAAATAGGACATCCCATTTATTTCCTTTAAGAAATTCTCACAATTAAGTAAAGTGAATTTTAAAACAGCAAAGAAAGGTTTGTACAATATTTAATAGAAAACTGAAATTTGCATATGGTGCAATAATCATGTAAAAGAAAATTTTTTGTTCATAGGTCGAATTTCATCGGTAGGGCACCGATGAAATTCGGTGACTACATAAATAGATAAATTGAAGACTACCTTTGCTGATAATACAGGTAATTTCAATGAATAAGACCCTGATGTTCAACAAGGTCGTGACCGCAAATTATTTCGACCTTTTTCGCTTTGCTGTTCTCATACCTATCTGAGGTGCCTTCCATAATTAATTAATTACTAATTATGAATGTTGGTTAACTTCAAGAACCAATTTCTTGGTTAATTTTAAGACAAAAAATGTGTATAAACAGTAGTCCCCCAGAGATGCCAGAATAACGAACAATTTAAGGAATAAAACTATATTTTAAAAAATATTGGGGTTTTAATTTAGCCTGAAAAAAATAATTGTTGCATGACAGATTGTGTGGAAAAAAAACTATTTTCACTGCAAAATAACATTGCTACAGTTTTAAAAGGACTATTTCTTAAATTCTCTTGTTGGAATACGTACTGACTTTTGAAAGATCGGAGTTCATCTTTGTATTGGTCAACTGGGCGCCTGGAGAAAAAATAAATATTGTACCGTCACAGTAGAAATGATGTAAAGACCTATACCGTTAATTGGATAAATTTTACATAACAAAGGCCCTGTGGCACCCCTGATACAATACCGCCCATATCTGTTTGCCAATATAATATAATTCAACATAGATATCAGGATCAGTTGGTTAATCAGGTTCAAAATCTTGGTATAGTCCAAGAATATTAATATTGTTGCATGATTAGTACTTGCCGTTGCACATTATTTATTATAAATTTAGACTGTTTCACAGGAAAGGAAGGGCAACAAAATTGAGTCATTAAGGTCATCCATATCAAATACTTCTGATCTTATACCTAGAATCACACCCACATGTTACGTATGATATCGCAAATTTAAGAGTTCAATATCAGGCTAGTAGTTATTTAAACACAAAAATGTTGCCCTAAGTTTATTTATATTTATTTATTCGCTCATAAGAGTAGGAGCAAGTAAGAACATGAAAAGCTGTGGACAGCAGTTTTTTAGAAAATTTACTAAAAAGCTAAAAAAAAATGCATAAAACTATCCGCGTGAAGCTTCTAATTAAACATATAAATTTTACATTAAAATAAATTATTTGATTGGAATTTTGAAGTGTTATCTAAAAAAGGAATAATAATTCAAAATAAATGCCATTTTAAACATTTTCATTAAGAAATCAAATAATTAAAATTCGAAGAAAGACGGATAAATCTAATAGATACTGTAGTACCTGTGCATAACAAACAATCCTATTCAGAAATGCACCTATTTAATTAGGAGCAAGCAGTTAAAACGATTTAACAAATACAAGACTTGTACAAAAAGAATTTGTTCCCAGTGAGAAGTTATTGCTATTTTTATATTTTAATTGAACAGATCGTAATTTCCTTGTTTAACATGGTGAACAATTTCATTTTTTTTGTCACCTATGATCTGTAACAAACAAATCAGAAAGTAGACACTGTAATATTTGAAAAAAGAATGAAGGCCTGATCCGCAAAAATACAAAATGGTTACTTAACAGGCTTAAGCTTTTACCAAAATTTTTTAACTGGATGCTGGCATGGGTCCTCAAACGGAAAAAGCTAATAATAATATTTCCGTTAACATAAAACTCCCATAAAATCTTTTAAAACTTGTTGGTATTTACATACAAACCTCGTCCAACGCAGACCGGTTACTTACGACACTGGTTTACTTAATTTACTATCTTGAATATTGCAAAGAGATTATTGTTTTTTATCGTCGTGCCCAGAAAATAATGATATCCCAATCTAGAATATTTTCCTGTAAGATGTGTCCCTACAACAATTATATTCCAAAACGAAAAATCAATATTTATATATTTTATATATTTGGTTCTTCAAAAAAAATTAATTTTTTTTTTAGCTCTTACCCTCTCAAATGTTTCTTTTTGATATAAAAAAAATCCTTACCAAAGATGAGCCCTGCAGCTCAACTCTAAGGGGTCGCTGTTTTTATTGTAGTTTCAGATTTAATTAACATGGGAAAAATTATTTTTTCACTAAAATTAAATTTACGTATAATGTTCGTGATTTTTTACAAAAAAAAAACAATTTATATTGTTAAAGTTGAGTCTATAAGCTTTCCAAAACCGTATAACAAAGTATGATTATCATTAAAAGAACATTAATTACAGCCATTTAAAAATTACTAAATTTTGAACTTTTCAGAAAAGCTTGTAATACTTTTTTACTTACATAATTTCTCAAACTTTTTGTTCTAATTAATAGTCAGTGTTTTATTTTTATGGATTTCAAAATTTAAAATGGTTGTCAGTACGTCGTGAAGGTGGGAGCACTATTAGATCATACGGTTGTCAAATTATCAGTGTCTGCAACACATATATTAAGAAATTATTGTGGATTGTCATTCTTTAAAGCTCTCAGTAATTTGAATTATTATCAGTAAAATGGCTGAAAAGAAAATTTATTTGTTTGGTTTTTCATGTAGAAGATTAAGTAAAAGAAAAATAACCGAGTATACGAAAAGTTTTACAATTATTTTTCTACAAGCATACAGATTCTAACCTCACAATTCCACAGTGTTTTCACGAAGTGATTCGTGATGTTATCAAAGTTTGGAAACCTACTGGTATTCCGGTCTGTCAACCATGTAACGCTATTACTAAAATCATGAAAGCTTATCAAAAGTGGGAACTTTAAAAAATATATAAAAAAACCAAAACTCAGAAACAAAAAATTACGGAGCATACATTTAAAAACCGCCTTGAGAATTTGTTTGATATATCTAATCATAACTCAGCACATTCTTTAACAAAAGCTCAGTTTCGACAGTTTATATATATATATATATATATATATATATATATATATATATATATATATATATATATATATATATATATATATATATATATATATATATATATATATATATATATATATATATATATATATATATATATATATATATATATATATATATATATATATATATATATATATATATATATATATATATATATATATATATATATATATATATATATATATATATATATATATATATATTTATATATATATATGATGACACTATATTCCGGGATATCATCCGTTCGCTCGTTGAACTCCGACTGGAATCCTGCATCCGACTGGAATCCTGCAAATCTTGCATCCGACTGGAATCCTGCAGGCGTTTCGCCAAAATCTCACTTGGCATCTTCAATGCTCGCGCTCCGAAAACACTTCGAACACTCGTGTGTCATCACATTTTTCCATCCGTGAATCAATACGTGAGAATATATATATATATATATATATATATATATATATATATATATATATATATATATATATATATAAATTTTGTGAGTTTAAATAATTCTCACGGTAGTGACCCTCCAGGTATTTTACAATATTCCACAATTTAAAACAAAGAAAGCACACCTTCCACCGAGTGAAAAAGTGGCGTATCTATACATATTGATTTGTTTACCCGACGCAAATAAAAATTGCGTCGCCTGATAATTAATTTACGTTGGATAATAAATGGGAATGAAAATAACAAAATGCCATTCTGTTTATGAAATATATATATATCGATTCTAGTGGGGGCTTCGGCGTAAATCGCTAGCAATTTGATTATTGTCAAATATGTATTACCAAATGATTAAACACTTTTCGACCATCTCGCGGTTAGATTTGGAAGTGTAAAACATGATTTTTAACGAGTCCAGCGAGTTTACACATTTGTCTGAAATTGCCAATGCTAATTACCTAAAACAAATGCTGAACTCTGCCCCCATGAAAAAAAAATCCACTAGCCGTCAATTTTGACAATGAAGATGGGACAGACGCGTTATAGAAACTGTTTATTTAATACATATTACATATTGTATACTTATATTGTCGAACGCCGCAGGTAATTGAAATCCCTTTTAAACATTTGTTAACATTGACGTTGGTATCCAGTATCTGACACAATTCGAGCGACTGCTTAAAATTTGTTAATTTACTATTGACTTGCAAACATATTTTTTGTTTGCGTATATGATTTTTTTTTAAATGTGGATCCTTCTTGGGCTTAACATCAATTTTCTGCGACAAAATTAAAACGACTGGTTTATTTTCTTGTTCGCTCATTAAAGATAATGTTTTTCTGTATAGCCTAATAGTGCAAGACGCCTCGTGGCATACATATATTATTAGCTAGAATACAACAAAAAACAATATAAGCACAATTCACTTTGTTTTAAATATTATGCAAATTTTTCGGCTCCGTAGAAGAGTTATAAACTTCAAGCTAGGGGGAAGAAAAAGAAAAACTACGAATCAAGAAGATCGGAGAATTAAAATAATTAGTGACAGCTGTCCACGGTTATCTGCAAGTGAGATTTTAGCAGAATTGGGTGCAGAAAATGTGTCTCCGAGAACCATCCAATAATAATAGAAGAGGTTATGCTGCCATATGCCGGGTAGGGAATGGCTTTATAGCATATATTCCAGCACAATAATGACCCTAAACACACTGCAAAATAATTAAAGAATCGTTTTTCATAAACAATGTTACGATATTAAAATTTCCAGTGTATTTACCGAATTTTTATCCGATAGAGAACCTATACGAGATCGTTGAAAAAAAAATCGCACTAAAAAAATATAAGGATCAATTATAGTAAGAAATCCAAAATATTTGAAAGTTTATAGATGATGAAACAATTTTAAATCTGATCTCATAGATGCCAGAAAGATGGTTGCAGGTTATTGCAAATAAAGGACACTGGACCAAATACTGACATCCGATTACTAACTAACTTTACCCTAATATTAGCTTAGTATTGTGGTAACTTTAGTACAGCTTATCGCGTCTATAAATGTATTCAGAAGCGACCAAGAGACACGTTTAAAGTTGGTTGCTCCATAATTTTTGTCTTACATGATGATAATGTTGAAATTATTTAAATGTTATTTTGTTAAAAGTTCTGAAATTAATTATTGTAAAAAATTATTACTTTACGTTTTTTCCATCGAGGTTGTATTTAAATAGACATACAGGGTCACTCAATAGTGTGACAAATTCAAATATATATTTATCACAATTTTGAAAATTTTTTGCATACCATGGCATGATATATTGAATTATACATGGTGTTTTCTAAAAACGTGGCAATGGGAAAATATTTTTTTTAATAGAACTTCCTATATATTTTTTCATATTCCAATACACGATATTATTGGCATTTAGAAATTATAAAGTCAAGTCAATTTTTAGATGTGAAGATGTACAATCGGTTTCTCTTTTAAAACTGAGATTTTTCGTACTATTGAACACTGAATAATCATATATACCTAGCTTTTTTTATCATATTTTAGTATGACTAAATTTTAGAAAAAAATAATTATAAATACCCAAGTTTAATTTTCTAAAATATGATATCGAAAACAATCGAAATCGTGGAAAGCAAAGCCGCACGAAAATCTATTTTATGAGAACGTTGACTTCTCAGCCCATTTAAAGATTGCATCAGACAACGTCTATAGTATTAGTAGTAAACTGGCGTGGCAAAAATTTTCATTCAGTCGCGGACTGTCTGATGCAATATTTACAAAATATTGCTTCTTCTTCTAACGTGTGTGGAAATGAATCGCGTATAAAATATTATAAATTTAGTTCCGTTATGAACAATCTCGAATGGATCCTGAAAAAAAAGCTGTACATTGATAGTCTATGATGCAACAAGTTTGATAAACGACACTTTAGTCACGAGGGTGTTTTAGCACAAGAGGCTTGATGCTTTAGTAAACAAGTGCAATACCTTGACTGAGTGACATGTGACGTGACCGCCAGAACCGCCAAGCATCAAAGTGCTATCAGTATTTAAAATCTACCGAAAACATCCAATCTTTCGCGCGACTAAAGGACCCGAAATTTTTGAAGTGATTCGCGGCAGTTTTTTAACTGCGCAGTCCTAATCAGTACATATATTGGATACACTAGAGGTAAGGAGTAGAAAAAACCATTTCACCTTAATAATAATAATAACCCTAATTTTTGAGGTAATGTATTGAATCAAGCTGTATGAACACGAATTAACAAGAATTAAAGTAGCGAAATAAATGGAAATTTAAATGCACTATTACAACTACGCCGAAAGAGTGTTTTGAACATGTTTGTATTTACAAAATCTCCCCAATAAGTACGTTTGAAATAATTTATTAAATCGCATAGATAAATACATATATGCAAAAATCCCAGCTGTCCTTGATATGTTTTGCATAAATTAACAGCTTCGAGAAAGAGCTGTTTATCAGAGCCCGGAGTCTATAAAAACCAGCAACGCAAAAATTTGATTCAGAAGTTTTGTGTGAAAGGTCTTAGTGACAATGGTAAGACGATGCTATAAATACTTCTACTTCTGTATACTCCCATATGGACTGAACGTTAAAATAAGGTTCTACAAAAAAGTTAAATTAAAACTGTCGCGCTCAACAATTTCGGTCCGTTTAAAAGTTTTCGATTATATTCCATTTCGTTTTTTATAAGTGCAATGAATTATTTTAATATCTTATGTTTCTAATTATGAGGTCAGCATTATTATTGTGTTAATTGTTTTGAACTACTAATTCCATAACATGTCCCATATATGTCATTTTATCGAAATCTGCGTACTAATTGTTCACCTAAGCTCTACTGACTTTAACAACACCCGATCATACTGAATACTGCAATACTATGTCGACTATTTTTTTACTTGTTTCAGACCTCATACACCGATAAAGGGAGAAGGGTAAGGGTTTAAAAACAAAAAATATCTAAGCGAATGTTTTCGAACTAATTTGTCCTTTTAGCCTGTTAACGGAAAATTTTTAGCATTTGATCATCTCACCTTCTACGTCGGAAACGCTAAACAGGTAATTTTGCGTTTAAACGTTTATGAGAATCGAGATATTTTCCCCCTTACTATTTTAGACATAAACAAGTTAGAACTAAATACATTCCTGTGATGTTACGGCATACAGTTCTATATTTTATTCTTTATTTTTCAACCACTTTGCGTTTTTTTTTTTCGTTACCACAAAATAGATAAAGTTTTACCTATAAAAGTTGGGTACACTTCAGCGTAGAAGGGGTCTAATATAGGTGGCTCTGAAGAAGTTTATAAATGTATTGCATGCGATATTTTTTTCTAGACATACAGAACCGCCAGAATTGACAAACCTCAACGACCAGTGTTTGACGGCCATAAAAGACCTTACTAATTTTAATTAAATTTATTACACTCGGACTTAAAGTGTAACATTTTCTGTTCTCACATTTAAGCAATCTGGTTTCGATAAACGTAATATAACGTCCTTCTTATCATATCTTGTTCACTGTTGTCCAAATGGGATATTGAAACCGAAAACCACAACATTTTTTTCTTTCATCCAATAATTCACTGTTAACAATATCCTTTATCGAGAATATTGCTGTTTTTGTAAGGTTCTTATTTAAAGAATTAGCTACTAAATAAGCATTCATATACAGACAATTGATATGATTCATGTGATATCGTATTTTGCACTCATTGTGTCACTAATACGTCAACTTCTTTAGCGATAGGATATTTTCTGTAAATTTAAAACTTTGATGGTATTCACGCTGCTTTGCAAAAATGTACCCCAACGTAGAAAAAATATAGTACGCAACATGTTGATAAACTTCTTTGCAGAATTCACCAAAATGTGCTATTTATAATCTAATTTGGTGATAAAACCGTTACATAATATACAATTAAACTTATTATTTACTTATATCAAATATACAAATTGCAAACCTGAGTGAAGTAGAACATAAAATCGAAATATTAAATTTTGTATCATATCGAAAATCTTTAAAAAATACATATATCTGCGCATTTCCATTTACAATGGCGGAAAGTAGATATAAATGACTTATGCATTTCAACTCAGCACTCAGTTCACTAGAGCTTGTTTGGATAAGGACAAAATGCCGCAACTACTTCTGAATGGAATTTAAAAAAAAGTCGCTTTAGAATGTGTATTCTGTCTAATTTTAGGGGTGCTTTATATAAACATATATTTTATACCAGGTAGCATAAGATATAAATTTAAGCAAATATTAAAAGTCCAAGAAAACACTTTAACGCTGCACGACATTTGAAATTAATTTTAGGCTGCAACATATTACATTACGCGGTTGGGATTCCAGCCAATTGCGTACAAAGGTTTGGAAACAGGAGAAAGGAAATACGCCTCTTACGTTGTTCGCCAAAACGAGGTAATATATACTTATTTTTGGTTAAAATTTGCAAAATTATTTCCGGTATATTCTTAGTACCAACTTTTTGATTAAAATAAATTTAAACCAATTTTTTTAACCTAAAAAATAAGATGTTAAAGTAGACACCATATAAATTCCAATAATAAGTCCAAATAAAATTCATAATAAACTTTCTTCCTATTTATCTCTAACAATTATGGGAAATGAACCTTAATTGCAAAATTGGATTGACTTTAATTATGTTTTGCAACAATTTGGTTTCAACTGTACGGATTTTTCTTCATGGCAATTCCAATGACAGTTAAATATCTACAAACAAAAGTTTTTCAAAGTGTTTCATAAAGTGCAGGGTAGATATGATTACATCTGTGTCCTAAAATTAAGCCAGGGGGTGTCAAAATCTATTGCACGGAATCCCTGCGACTTCTTCGCATCCAAAAATGACACTTTTCTATATATCTTTTGTATCTCGCTTCATTTTTGTATAACACATAAAACCCAATTTAAGTAGATGTGTGTATTATATTTTGCACGTGAATAGATTTATTTGTGGACCATAAAACTCTCTACAATGCCTGCTTTTCAAGATTTAGGGTGGTGAGGGCCTATTTATTTCACTTTTGAATGATTCAAAATGTTTTTTTAAAAACTAATGAAAAATAAATATTGCTAGAAATGAGCAAAGGTAACTTGATTTGTTTTATCTGTTTTTTATGTTCATTACGTACGCGTAGTGAAGTGATTCGATTTTTTGTATTTTAAGTAGTAACTTGCATATTCTAAAATAGTAATATGCTGTAATTTGAAAACCAAATATTTGATTAAATATGTTCTACTTAAAATTGATACGGAAATATGCTCTCGAAATTAAATTACATATAGAAGTTACTTGTTTAGTAGTTATTTTAAATGTGTACACTTTTGTTAAATCTTTAAAAAAATTGCTGAAGAATATATAGCCAATTTGGTGAACTGACTATATAGTTTTCGTTTGTGAATATGATTTATTTTCTTCAAAGTTGAATGTTTCTTTATTAATTTGGCATTTTATTGATCATTCCATTTGAAGTTAAAAAAACTAAATAAATCTCTATTCCTCTGTTGACTGATTAAACGTATTTCATTTCTAGATAACATTCATTTTTAAATCTGCCTATGAAGCAAGCGAAACCGAATTCAGTGAACATCTGGTGAAACACGGAGACGCAGTGAAAGATATAGCATTTACTGTAAAATGTTTGGACGGAATAGTTAAGGTACATTTTATTCAAACTTTTGATTCAGAAATTGGATAATCTTTATATTTAGAGAGCTGAAGAGAAAGGCGCGAAAATTATTTGTGATATTTGGGAAGAGTCCGATTTTAATGGGACAGTAAGGTTTGCTACTATCCAAACGGTTAGTATTCACTGAATATAATATCGTAGTATTGAAAACTGATTTTAAAATTGTAGTACGGTGATACGGTACACACATTTGTCGATAGAACATTTTACAATGGATTATTTTTACCTGGATATGTCCACATTCCGGAAGATATTTTGGGCAAACAACTGTAAGTATTCTTTTTTATAATTTGAGTTTGTGATTAACGGATCTCTTGGATGATTTTTACATGTTCTTCAAAAGAAACAAAACGTTCCTAACGTTTGCTTGGAACTGGTAGACAGCGATTCAGTAGAAATACTAAGATTTTGTTTGAACTTCCATTATTTTTATTTTTTCTTTACACGACGTTTCGGGCAGATGTATCACTACCCGAGCCTGCACTTAATGGCGCATAGATAATGGAAATTCGACAATCTCTTAGTAAAACTGTTCTAGATACATCGCTTTCATAGGTAAATGATTTTGGCTTATTGAATGCAATAAAACTACCTGGGCCGGTTCCAGTACAATTTCGTAAAACACTTAAGTTGTACAACAAACTAAAACAAATAATTTAATTATTTTATTTCATTTAAAAGATTTTTTAAAATCCGATTCCAGATATACTGAACATGCATTAATTAAAAATTAGTAAGTAGCTATAGTAATATAGCAGAAATTGTGATATTATTTTAAGTATGTGAATTTTTGAATTCACCCTGGAGATAAATAAAAAGACAACGTTCTTATTATGTTATCCAAATCTAAAATAGATACTGAATATAAGAACTAGTATTAATTACGCACACACTACTAATAATTTATATGACGCCTATTTATTTATAAGATTCAAATCGCAGGTCGTCATGGCTACAGTTCATGTGAAACCAGCAGTGTCTAGTCTAGTCACGAACTCGTGATGACTTCAAGGATCAGCCGGGAAAATATAAATCTAAGTTTAAGAAGTATTTTCAGTTCAAACTACACGGAAATACAACGTATTTGACTTTTTAAAATATAGCCCACAATACCACATTAGGCGACGTCATTTACGTCTCGAACGTAGCCGTGTGACTTTAAAATACTGATGGCTATTATATGCAATGTATTGCAAATATAGAGAACTAGTGACCTGCACTGTACTCTGTCCCTGTCGAACTGTATTTCGCTTTTATATCACCAGCAAATATTCGCGTTTTCTCTTGAAAGGCGTGCTCTGTAGTCAGGCGTTCTTCTTTCCCAAGTTTTTTTTTTTGGTTAAGGGGGTCGTTGGTCAAAATAAAATTATTACGATTGTAATGTGTTAAAGACCTCCGGTAAAATTGGACTTCATAGACCACGTCGTTGGAAATCAACCAGATGGTCAAATGGAGTCTGTAGCAAAATGGTACGAAACGATACTGCAGTTCCATCGATTTTGGTCAGTCGACGATTCTCAACTCCACACGGAATATTCAGCGTTAAGGTCAATAGTAATGTGCAACTGGGAAGAGAATGTTAAGGTAACCAAATCCAAAAAATATATATATTCGTTTTTAGGCAAATCTGTGTTACAGTTGCCAATAAATGAACCCGCCCCAGGAAAGAAGAAAAGTCAAATACAGGAATACGTCGATTATTACGGTGGCGCAGGAGTACAACACATCGCGCTAAACACTCAAGACATCATATCTGCTGTAAGTTTGAAGTTAATGGTCAATAAGAAAGTTGAATCATTTTATTTTTCGCAATTAAAAAACTAATATTACTCACTAATACTATAAACGAAACAAAATCGCTTTATTCTCGAAAATTGATTTTGAAAATTCTTGTACATGTGAAATGTCTAATTACGTACTTTCGTGGGGAGTAAGATATTTTTTGTTACACTAACATTTATATTTTTATTGGTCAATTTAGTGTAACTTCGCCGGGCAAATACTTTAATAATAATAATAGTAGTTAATAATTTTAAGTTCTCAAAATAAAAAGTTAATAATTTGTCCTATTGTTAGTCTAGCAAAAAGAAAAAGAACATTTACCCTTCTACCCTACCCTAGATTGTTTGTTTTATTGCTTGCTATTAATGCAGTAATAATAAAGACTCGCTCCCTTCTCGAAGAATGAAATTCAAAATCCATGCGAATATGATTACGAAATTTTGTTCTCTAAAACGATTTTTTGGTCAATTCTCATACATTGGAACAAGTTGTTTATTAGCATATTTTTGAAATAATAATCGCTTTTTGATTATGCTGTTTAAATTGCCGCATCTACTTTTCTTTTTTTAATAAACTGTTCAGTAGTCTAGTGACGCTTGCTTGAATCCATCATTGTTTCAACTTTCAATGTTAAACCTATGTGAATGAAAACAAACGTTTTCGCTAATTTTTACGCAACAATTTCTAAATTATTTTGCAGTAAAAATGCAAATTTGATCTATCAATTTTTTTCCAATTTGGAAGTATACATATTTTCATGAAAAAATACATGTAGAGATTGCATTGCGTCTACCGTCTTTACTTTGTTCTATAATAAAAATAAAAACGTTTCCCATAAAAAATCAAAACTTTGCGATAGAAGCGGGGGTAATCGCAATGCCAAAAAAATGCCAAACTTGTTACCTGATGCAAAACTAGTAAAATTATGATCGAACGGTGATTAACAGAAATTATATTTCAGGTGAAACACCTGAAGGCAAGAGGGCTGGAGTTTTTAGAAGTGCCAGACAGTTATTACGATATTCTAAAGGAAAAACTCAAAGACAATAGCGTAAAGATCGACGAAGATATGAAAATTTTGCAGGAATTAAAAATCCTCATCGATTATGATGAAAACGGGTATCTGCTGCAAATATTCACGAAAAATATGCAGGACCGTCCAACGCTGTTCATCGAGGTGATACAAAGGAAAAACCATAACGTAAGGTTTTCCTGCTACCTTTTTTTATATTGGTTAAAAAAAATTGTAGAGCCAAAACAATAAATATTGCTGCAGGGAGAGAATTTAATAGCTTCAAGATAATTTTAAAGATTTTATAATAGTTCCATTACTTATCACAATTTTAAAAGACTGTTTTAATGGTTGTGACAAATATAAATTCAAAAGATATGCAATTTAACAATATTTTCAATTATGGTGTTCAAAAAATTATATTTAACGGATATTATATTTTAAGCCTAGATTTTCTCCTGGAACTCACAAAAAAAAATTTTTTTCAGGGGTTTGGCGCTGGCAATTTTAAAGCTCTGTTCCAAGCAATTGAAATAGAGCAAGCAAAAAGAGGAAATCTGTAAACATAAAACAACAGAAAAGACAACAAAAGACACCTTGATTATTCTTTAATAAGATGTGTAAAGTTGTTATGATAAGATGCTGAGTTAGACCTTAATTTAGAAATAAGTAACATAAAATAAATAATAAATAAGTAATATAAAATAAACTTTATCAATTAACAAAATACAAAGTAAAAGAAATTATGTTGTGTCACCTTCCTGTGTAATCATGTTCATATCCCAATATCCTAAAACTTTTTTTATGAAAATCATATATAATTTTTTATGTTACATACCTGGCATTGTGTCTTCTCGTGGCCTGTACAGCCCTCGGTGTTTGGAACATTTATTAAGAGCCATTAGTTCTGTTTTGTTCAAATCCTGATGTAAATAAAACTACAAAACAAAAATATTAAACAACAGCCAAATGTACTAAAAATAGAATTAACTTTTTCACATTCTTTGCATGCCCATCCTGGTAAATTTTGCCTTGCTTTTCCTCTAACAATAGGCTCCGCCTCCAACTGGTGGTCTGGCACTCTATTACAATTTGTTTCATTAATTACAAAATCTATTATAAATGGCAGAATAAACAAAATTTTTATAAAGGAAATTTTATCTGAGTTTTAAAAAAATTGTTTAAAAAGATCAAATTCAAACAAAGCAAGACTGAATTGTTCTCCAAATTTTCTGTGAATTTTTTTCCAGCCAGTGGTATTTAGCTAAAATTATAAGTAATAGATGGCACTTGTCATAACAATAACTTACCCTTGAACCTGGGCAAAAAATTCATTGATATCCTTGGAATTTAAAAATGTTTGCATTCCACTTTTTTCTGCACCATCTATGGATTTTCCCTGAACTTTTTGTGTGCTTATGGGCCTGCTATTTCCTTGTCCTTGTAGATTATAGGGTAAACCAATGCCAAAATCAATACTGTGAACCACTTGTTCTTTCGAAGATTCATTCTTATTTAACAAACTGATCATCTTTGTTATTCCTATGTCATGACTACCATCCAGATCAACATAGGTTTCATCCAAATTCGAATTGACCCTATAAAACGAATTACTTAATCAAAAATAATATCTACAAACTACAAATTAATTTATAACTTGCGTTTTTTCTTTAAAATCAGGAATTTCAATTTTTTTGTGGGAAAGAAAGATCTGCGTTAATGTAGAATTATTTTGCATGGCTTGTTTTTTCTTTTGCAAGCAGGAATTAGTTTTGATACCACGTTTAGAAATAATTTTTGCAACCGGAGGAGTGGCAGCAACAACTGAAGTGTCAAAATCTCTCATCTCCTTTGCTGAGGAGTTTCTCAAAGTAAATGCAGCAACTTGCTTTTTTTGTTTCTGTTTTGAAAAATGTTTAACGGAGTACTCAGAAGGGCCAGTTTTTTCTAGTTTTAGACTTCTTTTATGAAGGTTACTTCTTTTCGATTTTTTTATTTCTGGGCTATCTAGCTTATTTGATTGATGATACTCATCATCATCGGATATCACTACAGAATTGTCAGATTTATCACAGATGTGAAACATATCAGGGCTTTCACCCACATTTGCTCTTGGAATCGACAGAGGTTCATTTTGACATGTTTCTTTTAAGATATTCTCTGCAATGATAGATATTAACTAAAGATGTTTGTGTTAAAGTTATAAAGCTTAGAAGATTATACCTTTATCATTACATATCACAGAAGTGTTTGATGACCTGAAAATTAAGTTTTAACAATATTGCAATAATCCTTTGGATCACTTACAGTACTAGGGACTTATTAGCAACTTGTTTCTTAATCTGTGTAAGCCTACAGTCTAGCTCGTCTGCTACTTCTAAAACACTTTTACATTCTATAGGAACTACTCAACAATTAAATACTATATTACTTTTAAATTCCCTTTTAATGCTAAAGATCATCATGGAAATTGCTTTCAATTCCTCGGTGGATTCGGCCTGCCAAACTTTGTAAATACCTTCATCGAATAAATTTTTCCAATCTCTATAAGCAATATGACGATTCATGGTACTAAGTGTTTAAAATTTTTAGCAAAAGGGCATATAACTCAAGTATAAATGACTAAACTTACCAAAACAAAATAACATTAATGCAGTGCTATTGGCCAAAATTGCAAGGATCATTCGGCCAAAAACAGTGGTAAGAAAAACTAAAAAAGTTGTCGACCTCAGATCGAGATATTTTGGTCCTTTTTCAGGGTATACTATTTTTTTAACGGCTCATTTTCGGAGTTATTGACTTTGTTGTAATTAGATATACAACATGGAAATAGTGACCTTGCTGACATGCGAGTCTCGAACTGTATTTTTGTGATCTAGCGCCGTAAAGTTACCGAGTTTGCTTTATGCCGCGTTGACGGCTTTCTCAGTCCTGAACTGTAAAACCACCTCGAGAAAGTTGCGTAGGATTTTTTTTCTTATTGGATTAGTCTTGTTTGCACTAAATGCATTTTAAAGACAACTAACATGCTAGGTTGAGAAAATATGACTTCGATACTTTCAATACTAGACACACTGGAAGTTTGGAAACGTATTTGATCGACATTTTTCGCACTAACGGAGCGAATACATTCGCTAATATGACCGTCAGAATTGACAAACGTCGAAATTCAAACCGTGCGGTAAAATCTCCGAAAAAATCCGATTGCTCCCAAACCCGTGGTAAAATCACCGAAAAGTCCAAAGTGGCTCGGATCAGTCGCAAACGAGAGATCTTGGAAACGAAGCTGATGTCAGTAGTGACGTTCCCGCACGCTAGATCGGTGTGTAAACCGCAGTGAGTGAAAAATTAGTATATTATGCAACAAGTGACTCACGAACTTATTTGACACAAGCGGAGCGAGTGTTTAATAAACGAGTAACTTAAAAAGTTTACCGTACGGGTTGCATACTATACTTTTTCTACAACCGTTAGTTTTTGGCTACATTTTCGCAAAACACGAATACATTCACTGACATGACAGTCAGAATTAACAAACGTCACAATTCAAGGGGTGGGAAATATCTCCGAAAACATCCGATTGCTCCCAAACCCGTGCGGTAAAATCCCGAAAATGTCCGAAGTGGCTCAGATCCGTTCCCGCTTCCAACACGTTAGATCGGTGTGTAATTAGGCATTTTGCAGGCGGGAATAGAAAAACAGCATTTGAGTCACGAATTTATTTGGCACTAGCGGAGGGAGTTTTTAATAAACCAGGGACGTTTACCGAACATGCTGCATACTATACTTTTTCTACGACCCTTAGTTTTTGGGTACTTCACTGACATCAGAATTGACAAACGTTAAAATTAAAGCCGTGGGGTATAATCTCCGAAAATATCCAATTGCTCCCAATCCCGTGCGAAATGACTCGAATCCGTGGGACAATAAACTCACGTGGTAAAGTGACGCTTTCCGCACGCTATACTGGTGTATAATTAGGTATTTTACCGAAGGGAGTAGAAAAAACAAATTAATGGATGAAAATAGACATAGTAATAAAAGGTGTTATAAAATTTTATAGAAATATTTTATTCAATAATGAACAATAATCTCTTCACTTGTGACTTTGTATCATTTCTTTAAACGATAAAGAGAAATAACTAAAATTTGTTTCTAAATAACTAAACTCATTTTCTATTTTTCTCATATCAGTAGCAGCAAATTTCACAAGGTTTTACAGTCACTATGCAAACTAGTTTTTTCAAGAACTGTAGTAGGAAAGTAGTTTTTTATGTTATAAGGAATAAATTCCAATGTATATCACAGGATAGTTTACTTAAATTCCTTAAACAAATACCTCAATTTCGCAGATATATTGCCTTCAATTTTAGTTTCATTTTGTTTTAAAGAATTTAATACAAAAATTGCTTGCAAATATAACATTTTTTTGAAAGCATTTAAAATTACTTCTTGATTTCCTACAAAAATAAAATACCCAATTATTCCGACTGTTTCCTTGTAAACATCCAACATATCCTCCTTTGATTCATGAAGCATGAATAATATTTTACAAAAATAAATAAATATAGAGTCTACAAAACAGAAATCCACACTAATAAAAATATAGGAAAGTGCTTTGATGTAAAATATTAACTGATTATCAAGTGGAAAGATATTCTCTTCTTTAGAAAGATATTCCAAGACTTTTTTAGAAGCTTCATTAAACATATCACATGAGGAAATAGCTAAAACTAAATTGTCATCTGAAAATTTGTTAGTGTAGCTACAAACATTCGTAACAATCTGTAAGAAAAATCTTATTAAAGTTTTACTGCAGTCATTAACTTCAAAATCTGAACTGCTAATATCAAGAATTGTTTGCAATCCTGTTATTACAGATTTATAAAGTTGAATATTTACTAATCCTTGTTCCAATTTAAAGTTATCAGTTATTTTTAAAACAGTTTCTAAAGTTTTTTCAATTAATTCCTTATTTACAGAGTTGTTAAGAATAAAGATTAGTTTATCTACTTCAGTAGTCGTTAAAAAAGGCAAAGTATCATATGAATGGGCTACTGCAGCAATAAATCGATTCACTTGTATCAAAACCAAACTATCATCTGTGTCTAATTCTCTGAGAACAACTTTAATTTCCTCTTCTGTTATATTTTTATCACATTCTGCACAAAGCAAATTAGCTAACATACCTATAATAATTTCTATAAACCTAGGCTCATCAATTCTACTTATGGCACTACATGCTAGTGCTGGAAATTCCAAATTAAAAAGATATTTACACACATCAGTGTCTGCGGTCATGTCCCATAAAAAACAATAATCTTCTTCAATTTCGTTATTCCATTTTAAATCCGAAAGTTGAAGAAGAGTTTTCAATACAAATGACTCACTGTAAAGAGAATCTCCTATCATATCACCTTTTATTTTCTGTCTTGTTTCTTCGTCCAAATCCGAAGAGTATATATTTGAGGAACTCATTTTGCCAACCAGCTCCACAACAACCACTGCCTTTGTTTAGGTCATCAAATTGGTAAAATTGAACATTCCACTACCTAAAGTGAATTTAAGTTAATATTGGTCGAAATTTAAGTATTTTAAAAAATAGATAAATAAATATATATATATATATATATATATATATATATATATATATATATATATATATATATATATATATATATATATATATATATATATATATATATATATATATATATATATCCACATATACAACAGAAAAGTCCTATACCATAGCTTACAAGCAGCCTTTATGACCGACTGGTGTTTTGATTCATAGGCAAAAAAAGGAATATTTTGGCAATAATACTTAATAAAAACATAATTTTTTTATAAGTGAAATCAAAATCAAAACCGTGCCATCGAACTGTTAATATGGAAAACATGACGCCATCTTCGTATTTGGCATAGATTAGATGTAAACAAAGCTCGATTCTTTTTCTTCGTCATTTTACAAATAGTTGGGCAAAACTACTATGACCATTCGATCATTACCGACGTCCATCGAGGAATTTTTTTTTTGATCATAGATTAACACTTACAATGAAGAATATAACTAAAAAAAATCTACATTGCCCCGCTCCACCGTGGACCATCCGGGTCCATCCGACCTACATACCGGCGTCAACGGTCAAAACAGCGGAGCCGCCAGAACTTAAATACATAAAAACGATCACCAAACACTTCCGAAACACAATCATACGAAAAAAGACCGATATCAAGGTTTTTGGGACGAATACAACGGATTCTGCTAAGAGCGAGCGGAGGTTGAACCGCCTCGTGCAATGCTCCACCACAGAATCAAAACCCAATTACCTAGGCCATTGGAAGCAAAAAAGAAGAAGCAAACTTTCTAACCTGAAATTTTTATCATGTTGGGGAATTGATTTGTATTAATGTAGAGTTAGACCACCAAAATATTTTTAACTTAAATAATTAGCGATTATGAAATAAATCTATTTTGGTATATATACATACTCAAATAATGTTGCAGTTGAGAATGAATTCGTTTCGAAAATTGTATTGTCAAAACTGGGTCTATCAAAAAAGCCCCAAAATGAGTTTGACATCATTTTGTAAGAACGTGAAATACGATGTTATTGTAATTGGTGGAGGGCATGCGGGAACTGAAGCTTGTGCAGCTGCTGCCAGAATGGGAGCAGTTACCTTGCTTATAACCCACAAGAAGAATACTGTTGGTCAGAACTCAATAATATTAGTATACAATAATTCAAATATTGTTGGTAATTTGCAGGGGAAATGTCATGCAATCCTTCATTTGGCGGGATAGGTAAGGGGCACTTAATGAGAGAAATAGATGCCCTTGGAGGAGTATGCTCTAGAATGTGTGATAAATCGGGTATACAATATAAGGTAACAACCAGGTTTCATTCTTGTTTGTAATAATATTAATATTTACTTTATATTTATTACTAGGTATTATGGAAATGAATTATTTTTTATTTGAGTCTCTCCCATAAATAAATACAACAATACAATAAATTGAGTGGCAAATGTTAGTTCTTCGAAAGATGTTGAAACTTAAATTTAGTTTTTAAAAAGTAGTATATTTTTGTAACAGATAAAAGTATTTAATTCAAAATGAGTTGTAAAGTCCAAATCTTTTTACTTCATACTCAAACATACATCAAAAACAAACTTGGTGAATTGATATCTTAAATTCTTTGAGGTATATGGTTTATCGAAATTGCACTCTCTAAAGGGTTACTATTACACATCTTGTCCATTTACATAAAACAAGCAAACTGTTGCACATGAATGTTTTGATAACTGTTATTCCTATGCATGATGTTTTCGTATTATTCAGTTTTTATTTTATTAAAAAAATTTGCTTTTAGCTTATTTTTTGTATTACTAAAATTGTAGGTATATCCTGTTGGGCTGGTTCAGTAAATGTGTAATGGCATAATGATTTCTATTGGTCTACTTATCTATCTTTTCAGTTAATGATTTTTATATCTTTACTTGTTTTAAAATTAATAAAAATTTTCGAAAGTTAAGTGTATCATTTTAATATCTAATATTTACTGCAAGTCTTAGTATTTTGATGTATACCATCTCATCTCCATGGTGCCTGAAGCATATGGAACACTGTGCATAAATGGCAAGGAATAGATCTGTATATGTTTTTATTCAGTAGTAGATTTGATACCTCGCACATAACATAATTTTTTGATTTTTGTTATTTGTTTTGGTTACAGGTTCTGAACAAGAGAAAAGGTCCTGCGGTGTGGGGTTACAGGGCACAAATTGATAGGGACTTATATAAGAAGAATGTACAGGAAGAACTTTTTCAAAATACTGAAAACTTACATGTGCTTTTTGCTCCAGTGGAAGATTTGTTAGTTAAACATTCTCAAACTAACTCAAATAATCAGCCACTAGTTGATTGTAAAGGGGTAGTATTGGGTAAGTCAAGAAGAAAATCAGGAAAAGTGAAGGTCATTATTTACTATGTTTAAGATGATGGCACTTGTATTACCTCAGATTGTGTTGTAATAACCACTGGTACATTTTTAAGAGGTCGAATAAATATTGGTTTGGAAATTTATCCTGCAGGCCGACTTGGAGATCGTAGTGCTGTAGGTAAAGTTAATTCATTGTTTCAAATCCTTTGACATCTCTTATCAATTATTTTCAGGACTAGCCAATACTTTAAAATCTTTGGACTTAAAAATAGGCAGATTAAAGACTGGTACTCCCCCAAGATTAAAAAAAGATACTATTGATTATACTGTTTGTACAATCCAAAAAGGTGATAATCCTCCCTTACCCTTTTCATTTATGAATGACTCAGTGTGGTTGAAGGTAGTGACTCTGTTCTTAATTTTGACATGATTTTTCCTTTTTTTGGTTTTAGCCAGAAGATCAATTGGATTGCCACCTTACAAATACCACTCTAGCAATTGAAGATATAGTAAAGAAGAACCTACATTTAAACCGTCATGTGTTTGAGGAGGTCACAGGTCCTAGATATTGTCCCAGTATTGAATCAAAGGTTTTACGGTTTGGAGGAAGAGAACATCAAATATGGCTTGAACCTGAGGGATTTGACAGCAATGTTGTTTATCCAAATGGTACTTAAAATTCCACTTTCAAATTTTTATTACCCTACCTTGAACAAAGAATAAGTCAGATCCCAAAGTTCCTTTAAAAATATGTTGATTAGTGCATTCTTGTCCTTATTTTCAGGTCTGTCATGTACTCTTCCAGAAGACCTGCAGCAAAAATTACTGCACACAATTCCGGGTCTTGAAAATGCCACAATGTTGCGACCTGGATATGGAGTAGAATATGATTTTGTAGATCCTAGGGAGTTATATCCTACATTAGAAGTGAAAAGAGTTAATGGGTTATTTTTGGCTGGTCAAATAAATGGTACAACAGGTTATGAAGAAGCAGCAGCACAAGGGATACTAGCTGGCATTAACGCAGCAGCAAAAGTTAGTATGTATTCAATTTCTAAATTAACCATATATGTTTGTGAAGGCAATTTATTATTATTATGATTGTTATTATTATTATCATTTGACAGTAGGTGGACAACAATTCGATATCTTTGACATAATAGGGTTCCATGAACTCACTGTGAACTATTTCACCAATCTTATATATCTTTAGGATGGTTGGGCTGGAGTGATCTTTAAATGCTCTCTGTACCAGGAGTTCAAGCGATGTGGCTCACCCATCTGAGGTCTTTCTGGTGGTTGGTAACTGTGAAGGGTTGGCCTGACAGGGTATATTTGTTGTTGGGGTTGTTGATTCCAATGTATATGGCATTGCAATACAGCTTGGTGTTGTCTGCAAAGAAGCTTATTCTGTTCTGTATGTCTGTCGCCATATTACTGTACACCAGAAACAGCAACAGCCCAAGAACTGATCCCTGGAGCACCCCCACTCTCTACACACCTCCCATCAGACATGGCTTCTTCGATCCTAACTTGTTATCTGCACTCGGTGACGAAGCACAGCAGTGTGTGAAACAGGACCGTGTCGAATACCTATTCAAAAATTTGTTTGATAAAAATTCATGTTTGAGAAACTGTATGGTTTTCGTTTTGCCTCAGTTGATTTAATATTGGGTCTGGGTCTAGACAATTCTATCTATATAATATGAAAAATTTAAATAGGGTGATATAGATATTACTGATTAGTAAACTAAAGTAACCAAAAAATAGTGAGATATATATGGTTAAGTTTTATTGAAGGCAATTATACAAAGTTTCTTCCTGTGTCTGTTATTCACAAAGATTTATTTCTAATTATGATAGGATTTTTCTGTGTCCGTCCAAAAAATATTAGTGATTTTTAGCTGTTTTCATAGGAGTAATTTCTCAGTCAGTGCTCCACATTGAACGAAAATCGTTAAAGTGGGTGATTATGAATTACAATATATGTAATATCAATACAATCTAATATTTGCGAAATCATTTGCACGTTTTAGCAAATAATTTAAACCAAAAAATGGAATTAAACGAGTACATCTAGACAGATGTTTGGAGGTGGTAGAAAAAAGACAATGGAAATTCAGTCTCTTAGTATTTCTACTCTACTTACAAGCTGGAGGATTTAATAATGTTTTCAATATTCTATATTGTCTAAAAAAAGCAATAAATCGAATTTGGCTTACAAACAAGATTTTCTCTTTTAAGAAAAAGTCATGGATTCCATATTTTTCAAAAACGTGTCTAGTCCACTTGCTTTACCGACGCCAGTGGTGTAAAAGACACTTAATTTAGATCGACTTTATTTGGGCCAAACTCAGTAGCGATCATAAGCAGTCATCCTAAGATGGGCGTTCTTTCTAGGTGCAAAAGAAGCCGCCGGTTATAATAACTCGGACTGAAGGTTACATTGGAGTGATGGTTGACGACCTTACTACTTTAGGCACTACTGAACCTTATAGAATGTTTACTAGCCGAGCAGAGTTTAGGTTCTGTCACAAAATATTCTATTTTATGAGAAATGATGGAGGTTTACTTTTGTAGGTTAACATTACGTCCTGACAATGCAGACCAACGATTGACCCCGAAAGGTTATCAAGTAGGTTGTGTATCACAAGAAAGGTATTTAAAGATGAGAGATACTGACCAGAAACTAAAAGAAGGTATCCAATTGTTAAAAGATATAAAAAAATCGGCAAATAGGTGGAGAAAGTTGATTGGAGCAAAACCAAGCAAAAATCATACGTGGAAAAGGTAATTGATTGGGTTAACTGAATATGTACTTTTTGTTATGGGAACTGCATTTTTCAGTGCTTTTGATATGCTAGACGTCTATAGTGAGAATATTACTCTAAGCAGGTTAGCAGAGGCAGAACCTGCATTAAAACATTTGACTCTCGACCATATGCTAGAAAACCGACTTTGCATTGAAGCTCAATATGAAAGCGCGGCTGCTGAACAACGAGAAGAGGTTGAGGAAATTAGGAAAGATGAAATGTTAATGATTCCAAAGGATCTAGATTATAATTCGAAGAGTTTGAGTTTGAATTCAGAGGAAAAAGAAAAGCTCTCATATATTCAGCCCCAAAGTGTAAGTTCAATTCAGTTTTTTTATGATATAGTTATTTCTCAAAGATGAGTTATTTAAAAAGATATTAAAATCAGACATAAAAGCTACTATTTATACGTTCCTTCTGTTTTGTAAAAACTAATGGTCCCTGACAAAGCATAGTATGCAACATGTTGGTAAACTTCTTCAGTCACTCCTATATGAAGCACTGACTTCGCTCATGCCTCAAAAACAATGGAATTTATCAAAGTTGTTGCCTAATATGTGTTATCTCTATGAATCAGACATCAGATACATCTTACCTGCTGTTGAAGCTGTGACAGTGACTTTAGAGAATGTCAAAATATTGCACCACACCTTGGAAATACCAATACTACAGGCTTTTAACATAAAATAGATCCAAATTTGCACTTGCTATATATTAATGATGTATACATTATATTGTTGCGTAATAATGTCTAAATGTAGATTTTTTTGTTGATTACTAGTAAATTTCTTTGATCCAGTTTAATTGGTTTTTAAACACATACCAATGGCAATCATTTATTTTTAAATGTGGGAAATATAAGTTTTTTTTTTAATTTTGAGAAATTTTAGTGTACTGTATTTTTTAGATAGCTGCTGCTAGTAGAATACCTGGAGTAACGCCATCCTCGTTATTGAGACTACTAAGATTTGTTAAACAGAATTATTATTTGCAAGAACAACTCGGTAAATAGGCTTAGTGAATCTCTTTTAAATTGTAATTGTTGTACAATAGTTTTTGAAGTAAACTTGAAACTGGTTATTTCTTCAATAGCGCTTTTGTAATTTTAAAACGAAGTTTATTTTATTTTTATTCTTCTTATATTTCTTAAGCTAACCACTATCATGTAAACAAATACAATTGATTGTTTTTATCAACTACTTTATTTACAAGTTGTATCAAAATTATGTGTAACAGCACATTTATTTTATCTTAACTAATACAACATTATTGCTCCATTCGTTTTTTCCTCGAGAACGGGTATGACCGTTTCAATGTCCTTTTCGGTGGTAGAAATGATCAACAACACTATATTTACAAATGAAGCTGATGCTGCACCAACAACAAACCTGCAAAATTATTTGCCTTACAATAATTATGTCCCTATCTTACTCTATCATTGTCAAGTTTATTTAATTATCAAATTTGAAAAAATTATCGGGTTACCATTCATTTTCCTTACCAAAATGAATACCCAAGATCGGCCATACCATCTGAAGTCCATTCATTGCTCATGTCTTCCCTTGAAAGAACGTTGTACTGTACTTTTGTATAGTGCTGAACTAACCAAAAGCCGATACCGCACAGGGCACCTAAGACTGTGAATATAGAGGAAAAACATTTATGCAGCACAAGTATTAGACAAACGAAAGGATTTGGTTAAGAAACTAATACTAATAACAATAAAAAAAAATGTACTTATTGCATCAGCAAACAGAAGAGGCAATAAAGGTAGACTTAAAATGTATAAAATCTAAGCTTAATTCAATCTGTAAAATTCACGTGACACCTATAAGCACCTATAAATAAGTAATAAAGCAATATACAGGACTTGACAAATTTATTTAAAAAAAATCATACAAAGCCCTCTTGAAATACCGCGAATTTTTTAATTCTTTAAATTAATTGTAGTCGCAATACCTTGTTGCCTATCCCACAAACCCGAGAGAAATACCGATTAACTAAATAATTCGGATTTAGGTTCGCCAAACATCTGCAGTATTCAGTAGATCATATATGGGAAAAAGTCCGGTGATAATTCCTATATAACCAGACATTCAGGTTCTACAGATCGCAGCACAGGATCTTAACTCACCAAAAAATTTAACAGTTATAAGGGATTTGATTTTTATTTTCGAGAACTTGTATGAAACTAATAAAAACTAAATGCCTATGGAGTTACTTCTAATTCTAATTCTAAAACGTACAAAAAATAAAAAATCCCAATTCAAATTCGATTTTATGGCATACATATTTTACACAGGTGATTAAAGCAACAATAAATATATTCATTACTATTATTATTGCCAAGCGTAGAAGTAGTAATTTCAGAAAAATTTAAAACAATACATACACAACATTTTTAATATGTTATTGAAGAAAATATGAATTTACTATTATCCATATTCTTGTTAGTTGCAAAATATTAATATTTGTTTTTTTTTTTGCACAATAAGAACATTGGTTCAATAAATGTGGTGTGAAAAAGCATGAGTATTTTCTAAAAGCTAGAAAGATTTTAAGTCAGAGAAAAATATCAAATTTTGGAAGGTTCAGCGTTAAAGAAAGTTAATTAAAAAATAATAAAAAAAAACTTATTCTTAATGATTAATCAGTTTTTTTATTATTTTTTAATTAACTGTCTTTTACGCCGAAGCTTCGAAATTATATAAATATATAAAAAAAATAAATAAATATTTTTTTAACACCAAATTTATTGAACTAACCTTTTATTTTGTTGGCCTCTATGGCGGAAAAGTTATGTTATATATTTATATATATTTTGCCGTTACCGTTGAAGTACTTACGAGTAAGAAAATTCCATAGCATCAATCCAGATACCTTGGTCATCCACCTTTGGGTTGTAGTCGTAGTATTCACCACTGCGAAAACTACCGAAAATGTGGCAAAAAGCAGACTCGCACATAACGTCGATACAGTTCCGAGCCATAACCAATAATTTAAGAATTGCGGCTCATATTTGAGCATGTTGATGACTGTAACAAAAATACAAACTTTACCCTTCGTAGTTCTTTAAAATAAGTATAAATATACTTCTATATGTTATTTTTTGAGATTGCTTGGCAAGTAAAATAAATAAAAACATTTATGAAAAAACAGTAGTAGTGTTTAGTGTTACTTAATTTCTACTTAGACACTGCCTAGATGTTCGAATAAGATTTACAGATTAACTGAAACACAAATTAACTTCGCTAATAAGATTTTCCTTCGATCTATAACCAAAACTAGAACTTGAGAAGGAAAGCAAAAAAAAAAGAAACACAAAAATTTTAAAATTGCATTGCAAGATTAAGGTATTCTACAATAAGTTTCTGCATAACTTTACGCAAATCAGTTAGAAAGACGTGTATTTTAGTTTTATAAATCATAACAGCATACCATTGATTTCATATGTTCTCCACCCATATGCGACGTTGAGCTCTTTCTTGCCCTCGAACAGCCCGAAATGTATTTTTCCGTCACTTTCCACGGGGTTTTTCAGTCTTTTGGCGCCCGCCTCGGCCCAATGCTTGGTTCCCAACGCCGTCAACAGTAGGGCCAAAGCGGCGCTAGCGACAAAGAAGGTGCAAAAAATCAAACTTCTTCTGATGAATTTTGCCATTTTCCGACGCTAACTGAATAACGAATACGTCATGGCTTTGAGGAATTTCTCCATCTAAAATGTAAAAAACAAAATATTATGTATGTCTGTATGCGGTCCACATATTTAATAGAAATTCCATATATTGCAGAATTATATAATAATACATACAAACATAAATAATATTTTTATTTCCTTAAAGTATACAGATAGTTCATTTTACTTGCAACAGTACAAAAGGGCTGCGGGCTTGATTTAAAAAAAAAATTAATTCTCCCTATCGGCAACGCTGCACCCCGCGAAGACGCCAACGTGGAGCTTAGTAGAATAGTCTATGCTGAGATAAACGGGCGCTCCTCGTGGAAAAAGTATTGTATTGTATTGTATTGTATTAGTGGTTAGTGGTATAAAGAGGTAGCAATTAACTTAGCTGTTTTCTTTCGAAAATGCGGTCCACGGACATATCATTCATTAAATATACACAAGTCCGCCAAGCAATCGTATATTTTACCAGCAAAAAAAAATACTGTCTGGTGAAAGGTAGTTCAATTAAAAAAATAAATTTCGTAGGGATTTCAAGTGTGAGCAAATTACTCCAAGGTTTTTTAAAAGAATGGGAGCAAGATGATAAAGGTCATGGGGTTGCCACGACGCACACTGGTTCAAAGGGATAGAAAGCCTTTTTTTAAATTGAACTAGTTTTTTTTATTGAGGATATCCCTAAATATCTATTTGCAAAAGTTATAAATGAAATCTGTTTTAACAAATTTATGGAGTCTTTTATCGAATAATTTTCGATTTGGTTTTTATTTTTTCTATCCTGCCAGTCCTTAAAATATTTGTCTGCAATGGAAAATTTTTACCTAGAAAGTTACCTACCACGAATAACATTTTAGTTTAATGTTAATAATTTAATGACGCAGGTGTAAGTATTTAACAGTAAGCGTTGAAAAATTTCGTGCTCATATTTACTCTTCTTATAATAGGAGATGTTTTTAGAGTATGGATTACAGTTTTATAACAATATTTTTGTCTTTTGATAGTATCTCTGTTCTTTTTTGTCTACTATAATAATTTTGTTGATTTTAGTTACAGACTTTGACAGGTTACAGAACTATTTGCTATGCTTAAGTAAAACCATGAGTGTGTTACAAATCATTATGTGAAATCCACAAAGTTTCTAAAGCAATGTTTAAGTGAAAATTATCCTTTCCTAAGAGATTTGTTTCACAATTTCAACAGAGTTGAAAAGTTGACTTGCCTGTTGCAAACTCTTCCAATGAAGGTAAAATAGGACAAAAAGGAAGGTAGACCAGAAAAAGCACGAGCTCTATAATAGAAATTAAAAAAAGTTACGAGAATTGCGCTTTTAGTCTGTAATTGCTGATGCTTCGTCAATACCCGAAACACGGATGTCTATTTTCGACCCGGTCTTTGCATTAGCCCTTTTAATTTAAACTATGTTATTAAAATATCGGTACGAAATTATTCGAAAAGCGGTTAAGGATATTGGACATATTCTCCAACTACCATGAAATTTGCATCATTGCGCGACACCTCAACGCAGACGCTTGCTGCTTGGAATCGTACGTCACAACACGAAAATGTTTGACAAATGTGACAATGTTTTGAAATGAATGATGAAATTAAATCCAACACAACTATACTTAGGTTACTTGAATTGAAGAAAAACCAGGTAAATAAGTAACTTTTAGATAGGTCTGAAACCAGAAAGAGAGAAAGCTGTTTTAGTGGCTGCCGGATTACCAAACTCGATATAAAATATGAAGATTCTATTTAATGACGAAAAGAAAGCTATATTATAGATATTAAATTTTTATTAATAAGTTACTAATTTAATTAAAACGATCTAAAACAATGAAAGTTAAAGTTAAAAAGTTATGAAAAAACTGAACAAACCAAAAAATTCCTAAACTGGTTTATTGGTTACATAAAAAAAAGTAAATACGAGATGGTTCAGGGTTAGTTTTGGTTAGTTTAACATGGGACTTTCTGCCACATGAAATAGTTAACTAGGTTCTTAGTATTTATTGGTTATATTTAAACCATCTTTTAAGAAGTCGTTTTAATTTTTAAAATATTATTAAATTATATTAATAATAAAGCAAGGGTGCTCAAAAGTTCCATCCCATGCAAAAGCGCTATCAGTAGGTGAATATGTAATATTTGCAATAATTACAGGCATGAGAACTTTATATAGCAATTTAATTACAATTAGGGTATATATATATAAATAAATAAATAAATAAATAAATATATATATATATATATATATATATATATATATATATATATATATATATATATATATATATATATATATATATATATATATATATATATATATATATATATATATATATATATATATATATATATATATATATATATATATATATATATATATATATATATATATATATATATATATATATATATATATATATATATATATATATATATATATATATATATATATATATATATATATATATATATATATATATATATATATATACATAGTTGTTAAAAATATTCGGTTCTAAAAGAGTTTTCAAAAATATTTCAATTTTTTCGATTTCCGATGTTAAATGGTTTATCGTATGGGTCGTCTCAGGAATTAGAAGGCTTAGGGTTTTTCGAACAAATGTTTTTAAAATTATTTCGTTGAATTTTCGCTCGAGGTACTTACATGAAAAATTGTCCTGTAACATAATTACAAACTTTAAAAATAACTTTATTAAACAAAAAAGTAACCAAACAAACAAAAAAATCTTTACTAGCAAATTGAAAAAGACAAAAGCTTTCCTAAAAAGAAACAAAACTATAAAAATATTAAGACCAGATAAATCAAACAAAACCGTAATTATGCACGAAAAGGACTACAACACAAAAATGTATGACCTTCTAAACGATGACAAAACATATAAACAAATAAATAATGATCCTACAAACATTTTCCAAAAAAGAAATAACGATCTGGTATCAAAATGGGAAAAAGAACTTTTTATTTCACCGAATGTAGCCAAAAATCTTAAAATACAGAATGCACTACCTCCTAGAATCTATGGATTGCCTAAACTACATAAACCTGGCGTACCTCTAAGACCCATAGTGTCATGCATTCAATCCCCTTGTGAAAAATTGTCAAAGTTCCTTAAAAATATACTACAAAACGTTATAAATCAAAATCAATATTACATCAAAAACTCTTTCGATTTTAAAGAAAAGATAAAAAATGTCAGAATACCTGAAAACTATGTTTTGATCTCGTTAGATGTCATTTCTCTATACACAAATATTCTCATCCCTTTAGCTAAAGATATAATAAAGAAAAAATGGCCAAAAATTAAACATTTCACAGATATTCCGTTAAATCACTTTCTTGAAGCTGTAGAATTAACATTAACATCAACCTATTTCTTATTCAATGACAAATATTACAGGCAGGTCGATGGTTGTGCAATAGGAGCATCGATTTCCAGTGTTATTGCACAGTTAGTAATGGAAGATTTGGAAGAATCCGTACTAAAAAATATAAATCTTCATATCCCCCTATTTTATCGTTATGTCGATGACTGCGTAAGTGCTGTCCCAAAAACTGAAATCGATGATATTCTAGAGAATTTTAATTCATACAACGACAAACTTCAATTTTTAATAGAGATCGAAAAAAATAACGTCATTAACTTTCTAGACCTGACTCTATACCACAGCAAAGACCAGATCAAAACCAAATGGTACACCAAAGATACTTGGTCATCTAGGTATGTAAGTTTCAACTCCCAACATCCCATCATTCAAAAAAAATCCGTAATAATAGGTTTAGCCGACCGAGCTATTAAACTGTCCGATCCTGAGTACAGACAGCAAGCTATTAAAAAAGCAAAACAAGCCCTAAAATTAAACTGTTATCCGGATGTATTAATAAATAAAATTTTCAATAAACGGATACATAAATTTTACAATCAAAATGCTGGTAACAAATCCGAGAAGAAAAATACTCAAAAACAATATCTCCCATTACCGTACGTTCCAGGGCTATCGGAAAATTTGTGCAATGTGTTCAAACAACACGACATTACTGTGGCACACAAAGGTTATAACCTATTAGAACAAAACTTTAGTAAATTAAAATCAAAAATCCCTGACGAGAAAAAAAGCCACCTGGTGTACCAAATACCGTGCCAAAATTGTAACGGTGTCTACATCGGACAAACTAGTCAATACTTAAAAAGTCGCTTAAACGGCCATAAATATGACAAAAAAAATAACACTGCTCTTTCGAGCCATTCCAGGGAAAATCAGCACTCGTTTGACTTTCAAAGTGTGAAAATTTTACGCTCAGAAAGGCACACAAAAAGACGGGAATTTTATGAAATGATTGAGATCCAAAAAAATCCAAACGCCATAAACTCTAAGACTGACACAAAAAATCTCAGCAAAATTTATCACAACTTAATTAAATAAAGAGACACATTAACCCGTGAATCTCACACAAACAAAAAAAAAAAAGCTTTAGAAAAAAAAAAAACTCCGTTGTCCTACTGTGAAGAAACGTACATCCGGGCTTCGCATTATTGTTTTGGTTCGTCGTCTTATCAATGTGGCTTGTCGATTTACATATTCAATATGTCTGTTGTGAATGTTGTAAAACTGTAAATTACCAAACAACTATATCGTGAACCGTTGATTTTTGGCTTAAGGTATGTATGTAATCGTAATATAAAAAATTATGTATGTTTTATTGTTGTGCATCTATTTTTATACAATTTTTAATCACTTTGTTTGTTCTATTGACTTGCATTAGTAATTTTTAATCATTTCAATGCTGACTCCTATACAAATTTTTATCTATGTTTTAATTATGACCAGGAAAACAATGCTATAAATAATTTTATTTAAAAACACATTTTTGTAGGTTAAAATTAAATGTCTGAAGAAGGTCTTGAAGGCCGAAACGTCACAAAAAATAAAATGTTTCACAAGTAACGGAAACTTATTTTAATTTCACTAAAAAAGGACCAAAAAAAAAACCCAAGAACCATTTCTTAAGTATATATATATATATATATATATATATATATATATATATATATATATATATATATATATATATATATATATATATATATATATATATATATATATATATTATATCTTAAGTACATCCCGTGGTATTTAACATATTTTGTATATTTTTATGACAGACTAAATTTGGTATTTGATTTTTCAGAACTGATCGAGTGAGGTGGCCACGTTATAAAATTATAATATTAAATTCTGATGTAACAATTTCGCAATCGCGCTTCATAATATTAAAATGGCAGACAATGCAAATATTACGCGGAGCTAATAAATTGATACGTCTCGCGCGGCAATATGTTCGTAATTTATTAATATAATTTATTAATGTAATTTCAAGTAAACGAATAATCAATTCAAAAACACTTAAAAAAAAACACTTTTAAAATCCTTTATAAAAATTCTGTAAGGTAACTTTCGCCCATTACTTTTCGCGAAAACCATAAACCGTCAAGTTTTTAAGTCAAGTATTTGTGATTCAGTCTGTTATTGTGTAGGTATATTTAAGAGAAAGGAGCCCACTTAGCCAAACTTCTGGGAAAATCTGCAAAAATATAATTACGACGTAATAGTTTGGAATTAAACAATATCCATGTACGTTCAATACACAAGAACAAAAAGTTGTTGTTGTAATAATCTAATCTAATCTAATCTAATTCCAAACATCAAATAAGTCGAAATTAGCTCCGTTTCAAAATACAGGGCGTCAAATGTATACAACGAAACTCGATTGTAACGTACGCTACACTAATGATGGTTTCAAACTGTCATAATTCTTTTCTTAGTGTAATTTTTTAGTTTTTCTTTTCAACAAAATAATTCCGTTAACTTATTCCTAAGCAAAAAGGTTGTTAAAATACACCCAATGTCTTACGAACAAAAACCTTTTATTTTTTTCTCGTTGGTTTATGATTTATTTTGACGTTATGAATATGCACTATATAGTGTATGTATGTAGTGCACTAGATATAGTGTATTAGACATTTTCTGTACCAATAGTTTTGGTTAGTTTCAATGATTATTGAAATGGTTTAAATTTCATGCGTAATGTGACTTTTGCAGGCTCTAACTAATTATTATTCGAGTAAGGAAGCTTTAATTACTTAGTTTTGTTTGGAATACTTGTTGAGAAGGACATAGGCCCTTATCACATAGTTAATAAGCCTTTTAAAATATTAATTAATCAATTGTCAATCTTCAAAAATTGACTGTAAAAATTATATTTTTTTCAGTAGTTATCTAGAATTGTTTATTCCAATTTATATTTTAAATTTATTTTAAAAAACATTAGTAATTAACTATCACAAGTTAACCTTTCCCTTGTTTTGTCAGCACAGTCATGACCACCTATAAACGTAATTCAAGAGCCATGTAGCGCATTTTTGAAACCTGCAAATTTTGGAATAAAACAAACTTCCGCAAAATTAATAATTAGTTTAATTTGTTAATTGCAATTTGGAGGAATTCAATTTGTAAAACATATATTGTCGACAGTATTTTTAATTGCATTTTTAGTTATAGGAAAAACTGTTATTGTAGACCATCTATCTAAGTGTCGCATTTCATCCTTTTGACTTAAACTACTATACGAGGAATGTGTATAGAATTAACGAGTTTGGTTAAAATCATCATTCTGTGTAATTTTGCGTCAAATTTTGGATTTATACCTTGTGTCAATCATTTCACAAAAAAAATCCAGAAAATTATAATTAACAATTAAAAATGATAAAATATTTGAAATTAGTATTAAGTGCTCTAGCAATTAAGGAAATAAATTAGATACCGTGTTCCATTTAAATCACAAACGTGATTATGGTACTAATTTTCAATTCAGCATTGTCTAATTTAGGATGTGCCTCAATTAAAAATTTGTCATTGTTTCAGACCTTGACAACATTGTTTTTCTCTCTTCTTCAGGAATAAATGTAATCAGTAAAACCTATATCTATTTACCTAATATAACATAAAAATAAATAAATAAGTCACATTTGCGGAATTATAAATCTCAGGTAACTTACCATTTGTTAAATGAACTCTTTTACTACCTCAATAGCTCTCGCGGACAGAAAAAATTCGATACGGTTTTCGAATCCGGAAGAAAAATTTAACCGGAACTGCTAATAACAGGCGTAAAAATATTTTCAAATACAGCGCATTGCATTTAAAGTTGCAATTTCTTGCTAATTTTGACCAAAAAAATCATGAAGTCAGCACATCTACCCCGATATTACCACTTATTACCAATGGCAGTCAGCACATTCTTTAAACAAACAAAAGAATCGCAAACTTCAGAAAAACTGTTGAATTTTCTCGCCTAACCGACTGTCGAACTCACCGAATATTATTTCACCCAACCCAGACTTTTCACTAGTATCCTTCTATCCAATTAACACTTTTGGTACCACTTTATCCGTAAAAAATACCGTTCCACATTTTACAAAGTTCGAGTAACCGATTCGCATGTCATTTTTCAAATGTTTCACGTTTTGCACTTGTATAGACGTCTCTCAGTGACAGTAGTCCGCCAACTTTTAATAACAATGCCGAACTAGTAACAATAAGTTTTGCACTTTTTAAAGACGTTTAACTAATTATCAGATATTTAGGTTAAAACTACGAGATGAAAGCGTTCGTAGCTGGTTTTCAGACTTGGCGTGTGAACATTCGAGAGAGGCACAAAAAACCAAAGTAGGCAGGTAAGGTCGGATCGTTCCGGGAATGTTCGTGACTCACTTGAAAGTACACATGTAGCTAAACAGGTGTACCATGGTGCACATAATAGAACTGAGCTTTAAAATAAACGCCCAGGTATATTAAACGCATCAACGATGGAGATATAAATGAATAAAAGACACATTAATGAATCTGGACATATCGACACATAAATAAATCGGACTGATGTTTAAGAAAACAATTATAAAATAATTTCAACTTTTTAGCAATCTCTTTAATAGCCCTTTTAAATTTAACAACGTTTAAAAATATATTACTTGCATTTAGCTTTGAAGTAATCGATAATGCTTGATCTAAATATAAATCTTGATCCATTAGTAACACAGGTATATATGATATATATAGAAATTTGGAATTAAATTTTGGTTAGTTTTTAACGAACTGTTTTTTTATGTTTACTTTTATTAAGAAACTGCTCTATTGGTTCAAAATTTCCCTCCATGTGCAAGAAAGAATTACTTATCTAATAGAACCTTGTAGATCGCCCATACAATTTTTAAAACTGAAAATTTTCAACGATCTTCGCGTTTTCGTGTGGTTCTGAATTTAACGTATATGACAACAAAGACAATCGGGACCTAATACGAACGAGAAATAGTCAAAACTAAATGCCAATGGGTCTGGTGTTTGGTATTGGAGGACAAAATTCGCAAAACTGCTGTCAGGACATTTTGTATTAAAAAATTGAAATTAATGCAGTACGAGGAAGAATCTCAACCGCTTCAGCAGTATATAGTAATATTTTTCAATAGTTATATTTTTTATTACAGTACATGTAATGTTGAAGGAGATAACGATTTACATTAAAATTAATAAATTTCCTGCTTTGTCCGGAACTGATATCAACTTAGCATATACTTATATTTGTATTGTATATTTTTTATAGCATCATATTCTACGTCGAATTGCCTTTTTAAAGATACATCAGAACATCTGCATTCAAAATGGCCCGAAAAAAAGATCAAAACAAACATCGATGGCCTGAAAAAATTGAATTTTACAGGAAAGGCAAAATATGATTTTAAAGAAAAAGTTAGTGCACACACACACACATGACATTTTCATCAATCTTAGAAAAATTAATATCATTTTTTAGTAAACAGAAAATAAAAAAGAAAATTTTCCAGTATGTTAGCCAAGCCAAAAATCTGAAAATCGTTAAATTATCATTTACGTCATCGATATATTTAACGGATACTAGAAGATAATTCTTAATTTTTCCTCCTGCTTCGGTTTTTGTTGAGTAGAACTAGCTAACGTGTCGCCAATCATCCAGTTAAGCTCCGAGGAAACCAACAGGATGATTGGCGAAACGTTAGCAAGTTCGACTCAACAAAAAACGACGCAGTTTTGTAAAAAGATAATTCTTCTTTGCTGCATAAACATGTTTCGATAGAATTGTTTTTATAATTTTTTGTTAGTTTTGGTTTGTCAATTCTTGTATAATTTTAATTATATAGAACCATATTTCTCTGAAATCTTAAATACGACCCGCCACAGTTTTTAACATATTAAACATCAACTTTGATCTATTCAGATGTCTAATCCAAGAGGGCATCCATAAAAAATTTAAACTTTATGATGGTTTAAGAAACACGTCATAAGGGGTTTTTATAACTTGGACAGAAAAAAAGCTCAAATAGTTTCAATGAGAATATGTTTGGAAAATGTAAAAACAAACTTGTAAAAATATAAAATCGAAGAATACGGAAATTTTAGTTCGCCCACCATATTTCCTGATCTTGCGACGTTGATAACTTTTAAAGTACTTTTATCGGGCTCATCGATGCCAATGGTATGTTCTACTATTTGCGAGATCCCAAATGTCGAGAATCCAATTTGAAAAACCATGTTTTTATAAATTCTTTTGAACAATGTACAACCATAAATACCGGCCTTATCTCTTTATCCGCAATTCCTATATTCAATGAAGATTAAGTCTACAATTTTAATATTAATCCTTACATTTAGGTACAATCGTGATTTATAAGATTTATTTATAAAAGGTTTCATTTTTATCGCGTTTTATCAAAAAAGTACAATTAAGTCAAGTTGTGTGACTCTTAAATTAATAAACCAACGAATCAGTACAAATATATATTTGGATCGGCAGAATCTTCCAAAATCACGTTTTTCTGTTTCGGATCCTTGGCATTTAAATATTCTCGATAATACAACAGTCCAACACTACAAGTATAAGCCACAAGTGGTCCAAAGTTGATCCTAAAAATTATACAAATAAATAGGCTATTTATAACAGGTAATTGATGGTCGATCATGACGAAACCATATATAGATTCTAAAAATTTGTTTTCAAAAATATTTTGGACAACAAGATCCTATGGGCTGCCCTATGTTTTATTACATTTTTAGTTTTCTCTTCTAATTATTATTGCTCAATACCTTCCTATATCTATCTCTATTTTCGCAGTATTATTTTTTTCGTCTCTCCAAAATATGAAATTATCTAAACTTTAATCTAGCTTCCATTTAAACCTATAGAAATCTGGAATACTGATTATAGTTTGGTGAGCCCTGTATGTTAGGTTTATCTAGAACTTAGTTAAATTTATTCCATAGTATATAGGGTTCTTTAAAATTAATGATTCTAAGGTGACATGCAAAGGGGGTAAACACTTTTTTTTAATTCATGAAGCTTGTATGTTATTAAAAATTATAAAAGGTTATTGAATTTTCTTAAAAATAATGTATAAAATTACATTATTAGTTATTATTTTATTTAACAGGAGTTCCTCAATTACTGTCTCAAGAAGCATTTAGAAGTTTTAAAATTTACATTTACATACAATACAACGATACAACGTATGATCACAAAATAGTATTACTAATATAATAAATCGTCTAGCAAATAAAAAAGAAAAAAATGTACTTATGGATTCAAATTCCCTAACGGGCTCTCATTGATCATGATGTCAGAGCCAGCACAAGCATTTTCATATGTTTAATATTAGTTATATTTTTTATTAGATATTATTATATTTCAACAAGCAAATCTTTACTGACAGTTTCTTTATATAAAATTTAATCACTTCCTTGTAAATTGTGAGATTTAAAAGATCACGTTTCACCAAAAACTTTACTGTTTATGTTTCTCTGCCCCTAGGTTATAAACTACCAAAGTTTACAATTAGTTTTTGAAAAATTGAGATTCAGATAACGATTTTTAAAATTATGACCATTCTTCATCATTTTTTGTGTATCACGCCAAAATCATTAATTTTAAACGGTTAATAATATGGAAAAAGCAGTAATCTATAAAATATAATAAAAAAGGGGTTTTGCCATTTAAATAACAATGTTGCATTGGTCAAAATATTTTAATTTGCTAGAGCACGGTAGAATGCTTTAGTATCCAAATTAAAAAAAAATAAATATCTTTTTTCCGTAACCGTCTAACATACTATCGGTCATCAATCACCCGGCATAGTTTGAGGTTGGCAGTTATTCGCCTGTATTTAACGCAAAACAAAAATGTATTTTTTTTATCTTATAAATATTTGGTTTTATAGCACACACAAATCGTTTGTAAATGAAATATATAGAAAAAACAAAATTTGAAGGAAATATGAACGAATACTTACCAATACGAGTATCCTAAATACACCATTTTATCAGAGGACATTTGACCGACTAGCGTGTAGTATAAACCCACGTTGTGTATAATAACGATATTGTACATTGCTCCCCACAAAATCAGATATAAAATAATAAATCCACACGCCAGTCCATTATATATAAATAAACTTTTGACACTATAAAAAATCATTTCGTTAGTTTTATGGGTATAAAATTGAAAATCTAGGACACATTAGTTTTCGACACCTTCAAAAGCGAACAAAAAATTCAAATTATATTTGAAAAAGATATAAGTTTCTTAGAATGTCTGTCAAACTAGTCCATTGTCTAAAAACGTTGTGAACAACGACAACGGCAGTTCGTAACGCCAGTATTGACCAGAGTCAATCCTTGTCTATCTATCGAGAAATATTTTAATACTATTTTAATTATATATTTACTTTTCTTACCTAAGAAAGAATTCTATGGGATTTGCAACGGTATTGTAGAGAGCCAACCCAGCGGAAAAGAGTCCAGTGGAAATGGATAAAATTATGAAAATTACAGTACAAAGCCACACCCCAGCGTTAAGAAATTTCATATCTGGAAACAAATAAGATATATTAGTTGCACATACTTTATAACAAAACTATTCTAATCCGCTCTCAAGGTCTCGGAGAAAAACTGAAAATGTCCTTTTTATAACTTTATTACTTATTTCAAAATTTTAATTAAAACATTTTAAGTTTCCTGTAATAACTTTTTTAATTATTTATAAATTTTAATTACAGCATTTAAGTCTTTGACCACAGTAGTTTCATTTATACATTTATTTCATTATTTCTTTGTACCCAACAGACATTTTGAAATTTTATAAGTAGGAATATAGGTGGTTACTAGACAGCAAAATATGCCGAGATTTAGTGTGCCTAGGAAAAACAGAATGTGTTAATTTTCAGCAGCCTTGTATCTACACGTAGGGTGTTAAAATAAATAAATAAGGACAATTCCTTGCTTGATTTTAAGACAAAAAGTTCATAAAAACACCTATAATTTTTTTTTTCAATTTTTTCGTATCTCATTCTATTATTATAAATAAAATCTGTGAGGTTTTAAACAGCAATATTTCTAGCTGCTTAATACGACAAAAATTAAAAAAATATTGGAGCTTTTATACACAGTATTTTAATGAACACCCCACATATACCTATTTTAAATATTATAAGTATGGAGTCTTAACTTTTTTGGTATATTTTTATTCATTTCTCGATTTTTAAATGGAATTTGACCTTTGTATATCAACGAACATAAACTGAAAAAATTAAAATAATTTTTAATAGCCTGGATAGTAATACATTCAAAACTTTAACTGAAATTTAGAGTAAAAATATATTAAATAATATACTAAGTAACAGCATGTTTTACCTGACGAAGCACTGCCACTATAAGTACGATGGGATCCCGAAATGGGCAGATAATAAACGCTTGTAGTTACGGGGCAATTTGACATGCTATAGCTGGGATCTATATTTCCTTCGTACAAATTGTCCAACAATGTTCTCCTCTCGTCGCCATCCTTACCACAAAGCAGTGCGCATACGTTGTGTTTAAACGAGCAAGTCACTAAAATTATTTCAATTTAACTTTTACTTACACCAATGTCGTAAAATTTGACTTTACATAAACGATGGAGTGACTGATAAAAATGGTTCCTTGATTGAAAAACGTTAGTTTATTTTATAGTTAACGTTTATATATCGTGTCTCTTTTTGTTATCAGAAAAGTGCGGTTTTACTATTTCTATCAAATTTTCCACACGTCACTTTTATAATGAAATGTATTGTAAAGGAAAATTCGCTTCTTCCAGTCAAGAAGAATGATGAATAGCATAGTTGTATAATGTCACAATTAAATAATGACCGAAAATCTGATGTTCGTAGAGTTTATGGTTTTTAATTTTAAATTTAAAATAGCTTTATGGTAGTATAAATTTCCAATTATTTTTATACAAAAGTGTCCGATATTGGCAGAATTTAATTAATGCATACCGTCCAATATAAAAAGAAAACGCACTACTAAGCGTGCCTACTACTATAAAAGATATTCATTGATGGAATAAGAAAATAATCCTATTTAAAACAAGCAAGTTCTTTTAAAATAAATTTGGAAGCAAAGGTACCTTATTCTCAAATTCAATTAATTAAACTTCGTTACGTGACTACATTTTTTTAGGTATTTTGACCGGAGAATTGAAATATACATATATTATAATATTTTGATAATTATCACTTTTAGCACATCCTATAATATAATATAAATATATACAGTGAGACATCCGCATCGCTCCATCAAACGTATATGTAGAAACATAAACAATATTGAACTTCGTTTTCACTCACACCATCTAGCTTTGCACGAATAGTAGCTATAGAAAATTACGCTCCACGACTTACTCAAAACTTGATAATTGACAGTAGAAAATTGCTTAAAGTTTCCTTGGAAAAGTCCATAGTTGACGTCACTGAGTTCTGGCGAAAGTTCATCTGCTCTGGTTTGTCCGTGGATCCATTTTTCGGTGGACAGAGACAGCAAAGTAAGGGCTACCCCCGCGGCGGATATAACAGCAGAAGCAAATACGTACCCCCGGTTGGTTTTGACCATATTTTATGCACGTTGTTTTATATTAATATTGTATAACAACATAGGAGTGCAAAAAGGTCACATCTTATATTCAGGTAATTTTTACCTATAGTTGACGACTTCACACTTCCGCAATAATTATCTCTGAATGAATAGATTGTACAATAAAATCTGTTATCAGTCAAAGTACATATATATATCTTATCGGAGGCACAGGATCGAAAAATGTATACCGATTTGTAGTTGCAGTCGATAATATGTTCAAGTATAATTTCTTCTTGCACAACAATGTTTTGCGGAACTATTATATTATAATTACAGTCGATTATGCTATGTATGTATGAGCAGAGGGCCCCGCCTTACAATTTTATAATAAAATAATATTATAATTATATAAGTAGAACTAAACATACATGCCTGGAGTGCTTTTCTATAATTTAGTCAATATTTATTTCTTACAAGTACAAGTTATGCTATTATTTCAAATTATAAAGTAGTTAAAACAGATTATGGAAGAGATTTATAAAAAATATAAAACTATTACTAATTTATACAGCTTAGGTAAATGAGTCGAACAAATTAAAAAAAAAAATAAATTAACAATTTCGACAAGTGTAAATAAAATAAATAAAATGTGACGAAAAAATACAATAAATGCGGCAGTTATTTTCAATCTTCACTAAAGAATCAAATAATTGAAAGCATACAGCAGAAATTTACCTTTGAAGATAAATTTAGTGCGTTAAAAGCCCAAATAATTGTTTGCTTCACGTATACACATCATAACACTTATTTTAAAGTGTATTTACGTACGTTACGTCACTACTGGTCAATTTACCGTGCGAGCGTTCCACAATGAGTGCTTTGGGCGCATGATCTTAATGGTAATGCCTGGTTGCTGTAGAAATATTTTTTGTAGGGAAAAATTCGTTATCTTTGATATTTTCACTTTAGTGCGAGAAGGGTGGCTGAGGATATCCTTCTCTAAAAACGTATAAGAAAGAAGTTTTGCTCTGACATTTAAAAATATTGAAACACAACATTCGTTGTCTGTGGCTCAACTGACCAATTGCGAGGAAAAGGGAGAGAGCTTCTTACAATAAAATGGCATAAGCTTGGTGTGAAGTGTGAACTAAGTTGTAATTTCTAGCAAATAGTTTATAGTGCTTATAATGTTTTTTAAGAAATAAAGGTAAGTTTTTAATGTTCTGTTTTCTGATTTACGTATTTCACAAATTCTTGGGTCCACTTTCATTTATAAAGTGCATTGGTATTTACGGAATGTGATGGGTCTTAACTGTTTCTTTTTTTGTTATTATTTATTTTTACAAATAAAATGGTTTTGCATTTTTCAAGATAGTTTTGCTATTGCAGATAAGTTCATATTAATTTGTATATGAATGAAAATCCATACGCAATTAATTATATTACTGACGGACCTTTAAATTTCTTTCTATTTACATGAAGCATTTGTTGACAGTTTTGTATAGTGGGATTCAAAAATATGTTATTCGCATTGTTTAAAGACAAAATTTTGATGGGAAGGTTCATATAGACATAGCGAAACCTTTCTTTCCGGGATTTTTAAAATCTGAAAACAATTTTTATTTAGAAGTTCTAAATTGGTCGTCAAAATTTAAAACTGCGCTTAGTTTTTCATTGTCTGAACTTCATTGTCATCAGTAAAGTAAAAGTGATTTTTTATATAAAATTTGGCAACGCCTGATTAATCAAATCTAATCAAAACCCGCATCTGCAAAATTTGATTTCATTTTTTTTAAACGATCTTAAAGTTGGTAACCTGAATTGTTTCAAATCACTGCGTTTCTACTCAAAACCATTTACCATCCCGGTATCCAAATTTAAGTACAAAAAATACACAATAATAGTGCATTTTAGACAAATTTTAATCTTGATGGCAGGCAAGACAAATTTTAGTTAAATATGAAATCATGCAAACAGAAACTTAGTCTATGTTTTTTATTTACATTTCATCTGTTAGGTAAACATCAAATTGTCACTAGACTACTGAATTTAACCATAACTCGTTCTACTCAAACTGGAATGCTGATATGATTTTTTCATATAACTTTATACGAGACTTTTACCTAGTTGGTTTCTACCCTAAAACGTTACTTTGGAAATTAAATAAATAATACGGTAATAAAAAGGCTGATATCTTGGTTTAAGAAAATTTGGTAAATCTTTTAAATAAAAAAAAATAAAATTTAAATAATATGCAAGTTATTTTAAGGACTATCAAAAAAGATTAAACTTTCGTATTCGTAAAGAGACAAAACCCGAAATATTTTATTTGGAACAAAATATTTTGGACCATATAATATCAAGTGAGCTAACAAAAAAGGCATCGTAAGCAATCATTTTCCCTAAAATCTAAAACACGAAGTTTTAACATTTTTTGTGTTCTTCTATTTAAAATGGCTGTAGCGACGACGGTTAAGTTAAAATAAAAATATTTTATCTTTCAATCCTGACCACCCAACCTTTGAAACATATTTTTAAATTACCATTTTTCAATAAACTTATGACCCCTTTGCATCCCGTATTAGTATTAGTATTAGAGTTAAGCGTTGTGGATGGTCTTAACTTAAATTATTGTGTTAATAAAGTGTCCAAAATTTGAAAATACTTTGCAAAATGTGACAGACAAAATCATAGAACAAATTTTGTTGATGGTGCTCACTAGATTTATAGATAACCAGATATTAGTGTAGATACATGTGCAAAATTTAAAAATGTATGTGCAAAATATAAAGAAGCAAATGGTGTAAAAAAAATCGTTTTTTAATAGCAGGGTCCAGCGCCAAAGCCTCAATAATAAAATTGCTCTCGGTTCCCATTTTTCACATAACGCACTTCACACGAATTAATTTTTCATTGAATTTATAATTATTCTTTAATTACATAAAATTTGTCCACGAATTTATAATAAGCGGCCAGGTATGTGAATAGTATGATTCACCGGGAAACCTTTCATTCTCTCGATCCCTCATTTGGGTTAAGTTTTTTCCTGGTAAATGCCGGCAAACCTAACAAGTAGACGGAACCCTATTGATCAAGGATCCCTTAAAACACAATAGAAGGCTTGAAAATTGCAGATGCGTTCTTTTTTGTTGTCTGTGACGTGATGAAGTGGACGAAAAGCGCTTTTGGAATAGCTTCGTCAATAGTTTTTTACAGCTGGATGATGGCCATTTGTGCATTCGCGGAATTTTTAAGAGCTTCATAAAAAAGCCCTACTTGCTTCGCGAGTCTTTTTTTTTTAATTTAGTATAGGTGTAGAATCAATGTGTTAGACTCTGATTGTGTGAATCATGGAAACATCGAAACGTTTGAATTTATGTAATTTATATTTCTAATTAATTTTAAGAAAAAATAATTTGGGTAAGTCTTTTTCTTTTGGGACATTGTGTCGAAGGGACTTATTTAATTTATAGAAAAGACATAAACACAAACAGTTTTGTTTGTAACCCTAACCCGTGAAAAAACAAACACAGTACTGATATACAGGGTGGTGACAAATTATCAGAGATAATTATCAATCAAGTCTTCTTTGTGGTCCAACCTAATAACTAATAACCATTTAAATTAATTGAAGCTTTGAAGTTTGAAGTTTATAGTGAAAACCGAGGTTATGAGTGTGTACCAAACAAAAAGGTCCCAGCCGGGTGCAGTTTCTTCTTCTTCTTTCCATATGATATTCTTTCATTTTGTTTCCATACGTCACCCTTGATTGTGAACTAAACGTTCATACGTAATTTTAAGCTATGTCTTCCTCCTGTCCGTATTAAATTTGTAATAATTTTTTAACATATATTGCTGATCTTTATTTTGAGTAATGCATTTTGTTAAACCTGTGCAGATTAATCTCTGTTTACAAAACGCAAGAAATAATAAATTTTGCATTTTTGCAATTTCGTATTATTTTTTGGTGTAAAGTAAGATTGATTAGGTATATTGAAGTATCTAAATGGCGTATTTAACACTGAAATTAGTAATCAAAGATACGCATTTCCTTCTTTCAGATAAAAGAGAGGAATTACCATGGACAGCATCGGAAGTTTTGTAGTAGTTAGGGTACGTCTGATCTAAGAAAATATGACCGGTTCTCGTCATCACATGGGTGTCAACAACTACATTAATTTACTTTGTTCGATTTTATCACTGGCATTATGTTATTCTTTATCAGGCGCCTATCTTTTGCTAGTAGATCAAGAAAGCGTCCAGGCAGGCGACCTTCTATTCAATGTCTCCGTGAAGCATTCCGGATCGGACAGGTATTACGAATTAGATACCAGGCGATCAGCACCGTTCGTTCAATCGCTGATAAACGTAGATAGAAAAAGTGGACACATATCGTTACAGCAACGGTTACAATGTGATGGGATATTTTATCCTAACCTTTTCACCATATTTATCAACTCGTTTTCGAAAAGACTGAAAGACTTAGAATACTACAGTTTACCATTAAGGATATTTATTACCGGAAAAGATTGTTCAGATTATTCGGAGGAAACTTTGGAACATTTGGACGAATTTAGTCGCGAAAGGCGTAGCTTTAGAGCGGATAATAATTGGAATCCATTCAGTCATGTTCATCCTTCTGTAAAAGAAAAAATCGGAAAGGCCAAGGAATGGGTATCAGAAACTTACGCGTCCTTCGCAATACCTTCCGCTGGGAAATGGAAGAAAATATGCCTAAAACAATCCCAGTTTATCAGTTCAATTTTGAGCTTCTTACCAGATACTATTACAAAATTCTGCCAAGTGGACTTCCATTATGTAAGCGACGACAGATTTAAAATAGAACGTAGCCAGGGAGACCTGGTGGCAAGTAGGGACGTTTGTATAGTAGAACCAATGTGGAAAATTTCCATATCATTTACAACCCAGTGCAAAAATATAAGCATTCTGAATTCCGAGCACAGACTAAAGATTATTTACCATCACCAAAAATTTAATGATACCGATATAGCACGTAGAGTTAGGCGAGAACTGCGTAATCAGTCTCCGTTTTTCGAGAAACACCTTTACGTTGCGAGCGTTCTTGAGGAATGCGAGCCTCCGGTGGTGGTTACTACCGTTAAGGCCAGAGATCCCGAAAATAATCCCATATCTTACTCGATGACTAGCCTATTAGACTCCAGAACACAAGGTATGTTTGACATCGATCCCCAAACGGGAATCGTCAGTACCAGAGTCCAGTTAGACAGGGAATTGGTCGACGTACATTACTTTCGTATCACGGCGACGCATAACATTTTCCCTCCGAGATCAGGAACGACGATGCTTCAGATCAATGTATTGGACGCCAATGATCATGCACCTGTATTTGAAATGACTGAATATGACGCAAGTGTAAGGGAAAGCGTAAGCGTAGGAACGACAGTTATTACTTTAAAAGCTACTGATCAAGACATTGGCAAAAACTCCGATGTGGAATATTCCATTCAGAGTGTCAATGGAGGTGGTATGTCGTCCGACGAAGAAGATAATCAGGCTTTCAAGATTGATCCGAAAACCGGCGTTATTACGACTAGAACTACTTTAGACAGGGAAACGACGGAGGTCTATACTTTGGTAATTGAAGCAATCGATTCGGCCACACCGCAGTCGGCCCGGAAATCTTCCTCGACAAGTGTAGTAATTAACATTTTGGATGATAATGATAATTATCCGCAATTTTCCGAAAGAACGTATTCGGTTACATTAAATGAAGATATAAATTGGAGCGAGAGTCCTGTCGTGGCGCATATCAAAGCGACGGACGCAGATCAGGGAGCCAACGCCGCAATACGATATGCAATAATAAGCGGTAACACGCAGTCCCAATTTACAATAGATAGTTTATCTGGAGATGTGTCGTTAATAAAAGCTCTGGATTACGAAATCTTGAGGAACTATCGGTTAGTTATAAGAGCTCAAGATGGCGGCAGTCCTTCCAAATCAAACACAACCCAACTCCTGATCAATGTTAGAGACGTTAATGACAACGCTCCTAGATTTTACACCACTCTTTTCCAAGAGAGCGTCCAGGAAAACGTTCCAAGTGGATACAGTATCGTGAAGGTACAAGCGTATGATGCCGACGAAGGTTCTAACGCGGAAATAATGTACACTATAGCCCCTAGGGATGGTACGGGAGCCAGCACTACTGGCTTACCACTCTCGGTGGATTCGCACTCCGGTTGGGTTTATACCACCAAAGAATTAGATAGAGAAGACCAGGGTAAATTTATGTTCCAAGTAGTTGCCACCGACAAGGGCGTTCCACCACTATCTGCCAGTGCCAGCGTAATAATCACAGTACAGGATGTGAACGACAACGATCCGGTGTTTAAGCCGAAGCTATACGAAGCGGTAGTAGCGGAAGACAAATCTCCTGGAACTCCAGTAACTACCGTCACCGCAACCGATGCCGACGAAGACAACAGGATTCATTACGAAATTACAAACGGCAACGTAAGAGGAAGATTTGCCATAACGTCGCAGAATGGACGGGGAGTAATCACTGTGGCGCAGCCGCTGGACTATAAACAAGAAAAACGTTACGTATTAACCGTAACTGCGTCCGATTCCGGCGGTAGAACCGATACAGCCACAGTATATATTAATATAACAGACGCCAACAATTTTGCTCCAGTCTTTGAAAATGCGCCTTACTCTGGCAGTGTATACGAAGACGCCGCTGTTGGTACTACGGTATTGGTCGTATCAGCCACAGATAATGATGTAGGTTTAAACGCGCAAATAACTTATTCACTTGGGGAAGAACTCAGTTCGGATTCCGCATTCTCAATCAATCCACAAACCGGTGCAGTTGTTACAAAGAAACTGCTTGATAGAGAAATAATATCGGGGTATTTGTTGACAGTAACGGCTACAGACGGGGGAAGTCCTGCTATGTCCGACACGACTGATGTGGAAATATCGGTACTCGATGTTAATGATAATTATCCGGTCTTTAAGCAGGTGGCGTACTCAGGAAGTATACCAGAAGACGCTTTAGTAGGAACGTCAGTGGTCCAAGTCGCGGCTACTGATGCAGATGTAGGATTAAATGGTAGAATTCGTTACACCCTAAGCGAGAAAGATTTGGAGGACGGTTCTTTCGTAATAGATCCAACTAGTGGAGTAATCCGTACGAACAAAGGCTTGGATCGGGAATCTGTCGCTTATTACGAACTAGAGGCATATGCTATTGATCGCGGGTCCCCCACTTTAAGTAGTTCGGTGCCTGTAACGATAAGAATAGAAGATATTAACGACTCGCCCCCAGAGTTCTCATCAGATAAACTTGTCTTTTATATTCCGGAAAATAGCCCCGTCGGATCTACCGTTGGTGAGATATACGCTAAGGACCCAGACGAAGGAGTAAACGCTATAGTGCAGTACTCGATTATTGGAGGCGAAGACAGCCAAAGTTTTTCTTTAATTACGCGACCAGGCTCAGAGAAGGCCGAATTATTGACAATGACGGAACTGGATTATGAAACATCGAAAAAAAAATATGACATTATAGTGAGAGCAGCTAGCCCTCCACTGAGAAGCGACACGCATGTAGAAATTATTGTAACTGACGTTAACGATAATGCCCCGGTATTGCAAGACTTTCACGTAATCTTTAACAATTACAAAGACTGTTTCCCGACTGGACCTATCGGTCGGATCCCCGCGTTTGACGCGGATGTGTCAGATAAGCTAGTTTTCAAGATTCTATCTGGCAACAATGCAAAATTGGTGGCCTTGAACGAATCCACCGGACAGTTAATTTTATCGCCCCAATTGAATACTAACGTTCCCAAAATCGCTTCCATGGAAGTCTCTGTAAACGACGGCATAAACGAAGTAAAAGCCGTTATGCAACTTACCGTAAGACTGGTTACAAAAGATATGCTTCTCAATTCTATAACAGTTCAGCTGAATCAAATGACTAAAGAGGCGTTCTTGTCGCCCTTACTGCAATATTTTATTGATGCGTTGGCTGCCATTATTCCGTGCCCTAGGGAGAACGTTATTGTGTTTAGTATACAAGACGATAATAATGTAAAATCCAAAATACTAAATGTGAGTTTCTCAGTTAAGAGACCTGACGTACCTAAAGAGGCATACTATTCTATACAGTTTTTACAAGAGAAAGTATATTTAAATATGGGTTTACTAGGTAGACTGTCAACAGTACAAATTTTACCTTTTATCGACAACCTGTGCGTCCAGGAGCCGTGCTTGAACTTTGAAGAATGTGTGACAGTCTTAAAATTTGGTAACGCCTCAGGTTTTGTACACAGTGACACGATTCTCTTTAGGCCTATTTATCCAGTAACAACATTTACTTGTCAATGTCCCAAAGGCTTTACCGGATCTCGGGAGCACTACCTCTGCGACACCGAAGTGAATTTGTGTTACTCATCTCCTTGTAAGAATAATGGGACATGTAAAATTAAGGAAGGAGGTTATACTTGCGTCTGCACTAGTGGTTACGCCGGTAAAAATTGCGAGATGCCAATGGAGGCAGACAGTTGCAAACCGGACACATGTACAAAAGACATTGTATGCAGTTCGAAGGATAAGAACGGTTCATTCGTGTGTGACGAATGTGCATTTCCGCTGGAACATTATACTCCTTTTTGCGAACTGAAAAGTCGAAGTTTCGCCAAGTCATCGTTCTTGACTTTTCCTAGTTTAAGACAAAGGCAAAGGTTGCACTTGAACATGAAGTTTGCAACACGCTCTCAAAACGGGCTACTCCTTTACAATGGAAGATATAATGAAGAACACGATTTCGTAGCATTGGAAATCAAAAAGGGAGATGTCCAGTTCCAATTTTCTCTTGGCGGTTCCGTTACAAAAGTAACAGCTTCGCGGCCGGGTGGAGTTTCGGATGGTAAATGGCATACAGCGACTGTCAGTTACTACAATAAAACGGTAACACTTTCTATCGACGACTGTGACACGGCACTTGCATTAAAACACGGCAAGGAGCTAGGCAGTAAGTGGGCGTGTGCTTCGTACGTAGAACATTCGCTAGAATCTAGGTGCGCTTCTTTGACCGAAACCTGTTATCGTTTTCTGGACTTAACGGGTCCGCTACAATTGGGTGGATTACCGAAATTCTCAATCCGCTCCGAAATCCAAAATACCCATTTTGAAGGGTGTATCGCTGATTTTCACATAGATCATAAATTCATCGATTTAAATTCTTTTGTGACCGATAATGGAACATCTATCGGTTGCCCAGAGAAACGCTCTTACTGTAACTCGGGTCCTTGCAAGAATGGGGGAACATGCATCGATGGGTGGTCTTTATATAAATGTGTGTGTCCGCAAGGTTATGGCGGTAAAGACTGTTCCCAAACCATTGGCAATCCGTGGCACTTTTCCGGAGATGGAACTCTCTCTTTCAACCCTTTGTTAAGACCTATTCAATTGCCTTGGCTGAATGGATTATCAGTCAGGACATTACAAGAAGATACTTTTTTGATGTCGGTGCAAGTGGGCCAGAACAGTTCTGCGGTCGTATCGTTGCAGAAAGGGTTTTTAGTATACTCATTCAATGAGGAAACCATTTCCTTAAATTCGATGTTTCTTTCGGATGGTGAATGGCACCGAATAGAAGTTACATGGCTAGGAACAGAAATAAAATTGTCTATTGACTACGGCGAATACAGCGAATTAATTTCATTTCCTGAAAAAATACAGGGTTTGTATGTGGGAAAAATACTGGTGGGAGGGCCAGATAATACCTACAGTAGTTTAAATGCCGGCTATAGTTATTTGGAAGGCTGCATACAAGATGTTAGAATTGGGAATCAACAGAGCAGTCTCAACAGACCAACAGTCAAAGATAATGTCGAAGAAGGTTGTTTTTTTATTCAAGAGTGCCAAAACGAGTGCCCAGATACGTCTTGGTGCAAGATCAGTTGGGGTAAATCTCAGTGCGAATGCAACACGGGCCATGTAGGAGCACTTTGTATTCCGATATGTACTATTAATCCCTGCGACAACGAGGGAGTATGCAAAGAAAATAATCAGTTCAAAAAAGGTTATGAATGTGTTTGTGACTCAGCTGATTACTCTGGTGAATATTGCGAAGAAAAACGAACGCAACCGTGTCCGGCGAGTTGGTGGGGATTTCCGGTTTGCGGTCCTTGTGACTGTGATGTCGGCGCTGGTTACAATCCGGATTGCGACAAAAATACTGGAACTTGCCATTGCCGAGAGAATCACTATCAGCCCAAGGGATCGACTGAATGCATTCCATGCGATTGTTACCACGTGGGATCGTACAACTCGCAGTGCGACCATGAAACTGGAGAATGTAAATGCAAGGAGGGTGTCATAGGACAGAAGTGTGACTCGTGCCCGAATTCTTATGCGGAGATTACTTTGAAAGGCTGTGAAGGTTAGTAGCAACTTAACTATTAACTTTGACCGCTATCAATATACAGGTTTTTGGTTGTTTTATTATAAAAGATGTTTACTTTTATTTGTGTACGTAAAATGTTTGTTTTACAAACGCTTCTATTTTTTTTTAAGACAAACTATCCGAACAAAAATAAATATTTTCAAAGAATATCAATAAAATGCAAATGTGAAAAAATAAATTAGCACTTTTAAAATATTCTGTTAGAAAATTTATAAAGATCCACAAAAATAAAGTATAATGATAAACAGGTAGGTACAAAATGAATTGAATATAGGGGTCGTAAACACCACAAAATTAGTATCGAATAATCTTCCCAGCATTTTGAAATAATTTAAACACTAGCCTGAAGTTTTCGATATTTTCGACATGGTCGATAACAATCAATCCTGATTTTTTTAACTTAAGTTCATAGGGTATAAAATTAATTTAGATAATTTCAATTCAGATTTTATATAAAAAATATATTAATAGATAAGGGTTTTATAGGGGTAATTAACTCAGTTCATTTGAAGGATCGATAGACTTTTTTAGAAATATTCAGTGTTCATCACGCTAATATACCATGTTTCCTTTTTTTTTTAAGAAAATTTGGAGATACGTATAAACGTAATATTTAATTTAAAAAACAGTTTTAAATCAAACAAAATAATCTTCTATTTATTCCGTGTCGTGAGCAGAAAAATTTAAAACCTAATAAGAATTAAGAAAACTGAGCGGTATGTTTTTTATAGCTAGTCCGCCCCTATAGTTAAGTCTTCTAGATTCAATTTTGTAGTAACTAAGGATTAAAGCATATTCAAACCAATGAATTCAAAATATTAAAATTTAACGTTTATCAAAATTTTTTGTTTGAATTGGGTCGGACACTTAATAAAAGTCTTTTCGATATATCACATTTTCAACCGTCAAAGCGCAAAAATGGTTTTATATGAAAATGTTCAGAAAGACAAAGGTTTCGGGAAATGATGGAAAAAAAAAACGATTGTTGTCCAAAAGTAAACAGATAAAACAATTTTGCCTGTCAGATTGTAGTGCAACCATTTATTTCACGTATTTTTTTTTAAAATGTGATATAAATTAACACTTTATAATAGTGGTTTATGATGGATGCCCAAGATCATCAACACATGGAATTTGGTGGCCAAGGACCGTTTTTGGCCTCGAAGCTATTGAATTGTGTCCGAAAGGTTCCCATGGTAAAGTGTCCAGAAAATGTGATAATGAAATGGGAGGTTGGCAAGAGCCGGATATGTTTAATTGCACATCGGATTCGTTTCTGGATTTAAGAGAACAGGTACAGAAATTTACCATTTTACTTTATTTTATTTACGTGTTCTCATTTATCAGCTTTCGAATATTGAATCTGGAGATCTTCCTCTAAATACCTTCGTCGTTGTAAAACTAGGGCATGATCTTCAGAAAGCGACAAATTCCTCGAAATTGTTGTATGGTGCTGATGTAATGATCGCCTATGATTTAATAAAGGAATTACTGCAATATGAATCAAGTGTTCACGGGCTAAATCTGTCCCACAGTCAGGACAAAGATTACATCAGCAATCTTGTCCTCTCAGTCAATGTAATACTTTCGGAAAAATACGCCGATCACTGGACTAGAATTAATCACCTCACTGGTCACTCTGTGGAAGATCTAATTGGATTATTGGAAAAATATATCAATGTTTTATTGGAAAGTCAACATGACACATATACAAATCCTTTTGAAATTGTATCACCGAATGTGGGTAAGAATAACTTTTTATTTTAACTAAGCAAATTATTTATATGTAAATTACATAAATATGCATTCTTCTGAGAAATGATCTCTTCTTTGGAGTTCTATTGCTGGACATTGCCGATGAAGCACCGGATGAAGAGCGATTAAAATACAATTACCATAGAACATCAAATTAAAACCTGTTTATTCTTGCTATAAAACTATTATTATAAAATTTAAACTGCAACTTCAAATTGACTCAATTACGTGAATTTTTTATAGCCTATTCGTCTTTTTTTACTTAAACAACTGCAATTTGCATCTTGATTATTTTATCATTTTAGTTTTGGGTTTGGACATAGTTACACCCGAGTCTCTATATGGATATGAACCAGAAATTACATCTTATAATGTCCATAGACAACTGTACACCACAGAAAGTGTAATTTTACCAGACACGTCGGACTTTCTGCAAGATAATAAAATTCCTCAAGGTCAAGGTCCTCTTGTGGCCTTTCCAAAATACAACAACTATCTCCTAGACAAATCGAAATTTGATCAGCATACCAGAATTTTGCTACCTTTGCATTTACTGGGTATCAAGCCTGTAGAAATTGGAGAAATCATCACAAAACACAGTGTTTCGAGAGATAGTGCTATTGTTAGTTATGTTCAATACAACGAAGTTGGAAGCCTTTTTCCCAAGTCGTATCATGATTCCGTGGTAAGAAGGTGGGGAGTTGATCTTACATTGGGCTCCCCATTAATAACTGTTAGCGTATTAGTTCCTGAATATGTTGATGCGATAGAAAAATCTACTGAGACTATCAATAACTTCAACGACATACAACTGCCAGAAATTAACATTCCTCAACAGACTGGCAGTATGTTTATGGAGCCAGAAGTAAAAATTCACGAAAACGATGCTCGTTACTTTCGATCTGAAAATAACAGAATGAAACGGGATAAAAACATCCGCAAAAAACTGTTCTATAAAAGTTTGTCCAATATTCAGTTAGATATACCCATTAGACTACAAATATGGTTAAATTCTAATCACACCATGTTTAATGAGAGGTCTAATCCGCAGTGTGTGCATTGGTCAACTGTCAAGGGGTAAGTATTAGTTATTATTTTAACTAGTCAGTTTTAAAACTTAACAAAATTCAAAAGATTTGGAGAATGGTCCAGAGTGGGATGTCGGACTGAGGTGGATAATGATTGGTTTGAAAAATCACTCAACGAGCCGCTCTTGATCAATTGTAGCTGCAATCATTTGTCAACTTTTGCGGTGTTAGTCGATGTGGTTGATCTTGAGGTAATAGTTTTTTCATTTAATAATATTAAGCTAATATTATATGTTTAGTACATACCAGAACCGTCACTCCTAGAAGACATATCGAGTTACAGCAGTTTTGCAATAGCCCTGCCTTTATTGCTAGGAACTTATTTAATACTGGCACTAATTAGAGGGTTGCAAACAAATTCGAACACCATTCGAAAAAATTTGGTATTATGTGTGTTTTTAGCTGAACTTCTTTACTTTGTAACCTTAAAGGCCAGAAAAGCGATGATATCTGAAGAAGTAAGTATTTTTTGTGACTAATGAAAGTTTTATGATATGGGATTTATTACCAAAATTTTTGTTTAAAAAATATTAAGGTAATAAATAGTTTAACCATTATGCGTGTGTTTTGTTTAAGTTTGCCTGTAAATTGATCGCTATTGGTCTGCACTACTTATGGTTAGCGTCTTTTTGTTGGATGTCTGTTGATGCAGTGCACTTATACAGGATGCTGACAGAAATGAGAGATATTAATCATGGACCAATGAGATTCTATTACAGCATTGGTTATGTTGTTCCAGCAGTCGTTGTTGCTCTGTCAGTTGGCGTTAGGGCTCACCAATATGGCAACTATTACTTGTGGGTGTCGATAAATTTTGTATTTAATTTACATATTGAATTTATGATAAATTTTTTAGTTGCTGGGTTTCACTCTACGAAAGTGTCATTTGGAGTTTAGTTGGGCCAACATGTTTACTCACGTTTGTTAACCTTTGTATATTGGTGCTTTGCATTCGGGCAGCATTTACTTTGCAAGATCATGTACTGGGCTTTGGCAATCTCAGGTAAAGTATTTTTCTATAATACAATTCTTTATTTCAGAAATATTAGTCATTAATTATATTTGTGTATTACATTCTAGGACTTTGTTATGGGTATCAGTAATATCCTTGCCATTGTTAGGTGCCACTTGGGTCTTGGCCCTGTTGGCGGCTTCAGAACGACATCCCTTGCTAATGCCGTTGCTATCGTGTGCGGTTTTAATTCATGCTGCATTCTCGTTAGCGGGTTATTGCTTCGCAAATAATAGAGTCAGACAGAATCTCTTACGGTATTTATCTTTTAAAGGACTCATTTCAAACAATTTTGGTTCATATTTTAGGACATTTATGAGGTGCTTAGGTAAAAAAGTGCCTCTATTGGATACAGCATCAGTTGCCGGAGTACCTAGTACAAGTAGCCAAAATATAACTATCCAATCAGTCAGTATGCGTTTAATTTGTGTTCTACTATACTAATGCATTAATTTTAGCGTTCGGCTCTTGCATATCACTCAAGTGTGGATCAAAAACGCAGAAACATTGGAATTTCTGCATCAAGTACGACATCTAGGTCTACCACCAAGACTAGTTCTAGTCCTTACAGGTTGGTTCAATGCTTAATAGTGTGAACGTATAAGTAAATTGAATTGAAAACCATTTGAAATTCAGAAGCGATACACATCTTCGTAATACATCAACTTCTACCTCTAACTACAATTCTACCAGCGATGTACCTTCATACTTACGAAGCTTTGACCAAACTACTAATCTGAGGCGCAGAGAAGTGACTGAACAAAGTGATTTAAAAGAAAGCAGGGAAAGAAATCGGGGTGATAGTGATTCAGATAGCGACGGATCTGAAGGAAGAAGTCTGGATTTAGGTTTGCGCGTTTTTAATTTAAGCATTTAATTTGAATTTTCAATGAATTTGGAGTTTTTAATTTACAATAGTTTTAATCTAGTTTTAGGTTTTAATACGAGCTTTAATAATCATAAATATCTTAATACGAAAATGGTTATAATTTTAAAATTTTTATGAAATTGCATTTGTTTTCATTTGTTACATGTTCTGTGTTTATAGCTTCAAGCCATTCGAGTGATGACGACGAATCAAGTACTAAAAAGCACCACAGCAGGATCCATATGTCAGCCAGACAAGGATATTTGCCAAACATTACAGAACATGTAGTGTCAAGATGTGGCACTCCCCCTTCCTTAAATGTTGTGACGAATTCCCAGTTGTTCCCAGCTATCCAACCAACTTACGGTTCAAGGTGGTCCAGTCAACTTCCTGAATCATATCTTCCGAATCCTAATGGTAAATTATAACATTATTCGTTTCAGTTAATTTTAATTCACGTTGCCTTTAGATATTGGTCGGTGGTCAGCTGAAACCGGTTCCGACAATGAATTGCTCCATAAAACCAGTTCACCAAATCCTCTACCACATCCTGATGTAACCTCTGAAACATGCCTGCCTGTCATTGAATCAGAGCAGTATAGGATTAGGACTCATTATAATAATCGTTATAACCCTAATATGTATACCAAAAATGAATACATGCAAAAAATGATCCCACATGAGAATGTAAACTATCAGGATTATGACAGATATTCTGACATAGATGAAAAGCATCAGATGGGTGACAAGTATCTATTTCCTTATACAGGTAAATATGTAAAATAGCGTCTATTTTATATTAATTTGTATTCACTAATATTTTTCTCCTTGTTTTTGCTATCCAAAGACAATATATGTTCAGGTTGGTAAAGTTATAACATTTTCTTTTAATGAATGCATTTCCACATTCCTCTCATCAATATTAAAAATAACCCATTTAGCGGAAGAGGATCACATCCAAATCCACACCAGCTATGGCCAACCCGACCTGTCACCTCATCCTAGTAATCGGATGATGTCTCCCGTGACAAATGACCTAAATAATCCTTGTATGGATTTTCATGGATCAACCGGGTCTCGAATGGGGTCACGAATCGGTTCAGTCTTAGGATCTTTACATGGTTCTGCAGGTGGTAGCATTAGAGATTCGCCACCTTTAGTTCCACCTGTGTCGATGATACACTCTGGCATGCCTCCAGAACCTTCATCGTAAGTACTTGCGATTTTTTTTGTGTGTGTAGAGAATGATTTAATTCACATAATATAGAGCGACAGATATTATTTTATAGAATTTTAAACATTGGAATCGTCCACTCAGGTTTTAGCATTTTCTGATAACATATAGTTGTAAAAATGTTTTTTAGCTGATTAGCCAACAATAATCTGTTATTACATAACTTATTAAATAAAAATAGCAGGTAGCAAAATAATTTTTAAAACGCTTTAAGCACAGATATAGGTGTTACTGTGGGCCACTACTTAGGTTAAAATCTTATATTGTAATACTAATATCTAGTTGTGGTTTGGTACTAATGCTGCTTTCTTTAACTATAGATGGTGTTGGGCATATCAAGTTAATAAGTAAATGTTTTTTTTTTCTGGTAAGTGTAAGTTCAAGATATATATTTAAAATACATATTTTGATTTTTTTTTTTCACAGTAGCACAGACAAGGATGAAGAAACACCCGTATGAAAATGTTTTCTAACAGCAAAATTTCAAGATTTTCATTCTATTTTTTATTAGAAAATTGTGAGAATTTTTTTATTAAATTAGAAAAGGTTAAAAACTTTCTTTTACATTAAAAGATTTTAATACTAGATAAATAGCCTCCACATGTGTTGTGCACATAGGTACCTATCTATTTCACAATGCTAAATACATTCTCTGGGAAGGTATTTTCTAGCAAAATGACTATCAATCAAAATATATATATATATATATATATATATATATATATATATATATATATATATATATTCTCACCTATTGATTCACGGATGGAAAAATGTGATGACACTATATTCCGGGATATCATCCGTTCGCTCGTTGAACTCCGACTGGAATCGTGCATCCGACTGGAATCCTGCAGACGTTTCGCCAAAATCTCACTTGGCATCTTCAATGCTCGCGCTCCGAAGTGTTCGAAGTGTTTTCGGAGCGCCAGCATTGAAGATGCCAAGTGAGATTTTGGCGAAACGTCTGCAGGATTCCAGTCGGATGCAGGATTTGCAGGATTCCAGTCGGAGTTCAACGAGCGAACGGATGATATCCCGGAATATAGTGTCATCACATTTTTCCATCCGTGAATCAATACGTGAGAATATATATATATATATATATATATATATATATATATATATATATATATATATATATATATATATATATATATATATATATATATATATATATATATTCATCAGGAATTTTTTCTATTTATAACCTAAAAAATATAACATGCATGGAATACGCTGTAACATATTGAAGCTTTATAGGTCATAAAACTATGTAATATTGGAAAGGAAGAGACCAATATATATATATATATATGATATATGTGTAATTAGATGTAGGACCCCCAGCTCAAGAAGACTGTTTCGCCATAAAAACAAAAAGATCTGAACTATTTTACTCTTATTACTCTGTATTAAAAAGAAAAGACGAGACTTCGCCATAACATTATTTTTTAAACTTTTGAGGACAGGCTCATATTTCTGCTGTTAAGAAGAGGGCTCAATTCGTATACATATGATAAAATTTATGAAGCATGGCAGTGGAAGTGTCATTTCATCGAAATGAAAAATATTTTATACTTACCTTTAAATATAAAAATAATTAGGAAAAAGATATTTTACAAGATTTGGCTTAAACAGGTTTTGGCTACATTAGATAGATACACTTACAAATTAGGTGCCATGTCTCCAATCTAGATGTTTTATGCAATGCTGATGAGCAATGATTTACTATTTATTTCATCATTAGGTTAGTTTGTCGATGGGGGAGATTTTAAAAGACTAAAAGCGCTAAATGAATATTTTTGTTGGAGTAAAATAAATGGATGGAGATGTCACAAAAGCAATATGCATCCTTAATCCTCAAGCTTTATCCTATGGATAAAAATATATTTTTTTCTTTATCATCTACATAACAACATACAAATGCTTTTTTTCTTTGGCTCGTTTAGAAAAGTAAATAAGCAATAATATGTGTGATGAAGACATGGTAAAGCAGCCAGTCACTGCTTTTCCTTGCTTCAGAGATATATCTTGAGGACAAGTGTGTAACTGTTATCACTGTCATAACTTTTGCTTTTATGACAACCTATAATTAATTAAAAATATAATATACGAAAGACATGTGCCTGGAGAGCTTTCTGTTTTTATTTTTGTACATATACCTGTGTTAGGTTAGTATTTTTGGTAAGATCTCAATAATTTAACGTTTATTGGATCTGGTTTTTTCAAAGGCAGTGAACCAACTAGTTTAGAGAAAAACCTGCAAGTGCAGCGCAGTGCAGTTTGAAGGTTTATATATTTTTTTAATTAATTTTATATATATGATTATTATATATAATAAACTGGGCCTGAAATTAAATTTAGAACAATTATTAAATACTCAACACCAAATTAATATAATTAATATAAAAGCTTCATCTTTTTATGTCATGAAATATTAAAGTATTGATTATCAAATTCTAGTCTGAAAAAAAAAAACAAATGTGGCCTAATCACTACCATTGTACATACAATACAATATTTAATTTATTTAAATTATATAGCTATACCGGGTAATGCAAGAATATAATCCAATAACTTTGATGAAAAAAAAATAATAAAATTATGTAGAATCCACACACAGTTCCAGTAGGATACTTAAAATATATATTTTATTATGAGCGTAAATTTAGATTACTTTTAAAAATTAATAATTTCTACATAAATTTTAATTTAATTTTTTAAGAGAATAACAACCAACCGACCCAATAACAAATAACCACAATACATTCACATTTAGTGAATTTTTTTGCAACACCCGACATTTTGACTATCAAGTTGAAACAAAAATATTTATTGCTATTAATAGGAAGAGATGGCTTCCTTGTGCCTACAATAAATAGTTTTGGGTAGTTAGAATTGAAAGTTGGTGAAAAAAGAAAATCAAAACCTAGTTTAGTTTCTGCTCAGATCGAAAGCGGACTTATAATAAAATTGCACATTTAGCTTGTATCAAGCCATCTAAACTTTTTATCGCCATATCAACCTACAAGTATTAATTTAACTGTAGTAACAGTTATAAATGTTCTCGGTTCCTTGTGTCACCCGGTTAGTTAATTAATTCCTCTCACGCAACCTCAGAAGTTAATATTATATTTATAACATAATAAAAGCGGTACAGCTACAAAAATCATCACATTACATGTTTTAAAGATAATTAATTCATATAATGTATTAAATTATATCATTATATCAAATAGCCCCTAAACTGCACTTGTAAACTGAATATAATTAAATCGATCATTTGGAAAAGGGCATACGTGAAATAACTATAATGTTAGTACATGAATTATTTAATGTATAAAAAATGTTTAGCTTTCTCACGTGCTAGTAAACATGCAAAAATATGAACGCTATATTTGCGCGATTAGATTTCAAATGTTTTTATTCCCAATGTAAAATTTGGTATTCGGTAGTGCCCATTTCCAAATAATTTATGTTGTCAAAAATCGTTATCATTTTAATATCAAACCAGGTCTTTAATGTTAAGTTCTTAATAGGTTATAATCTTGTACGTACTTAAATGTAGACATTCCATATTTTTGATATTTTTATGACTGTGCAATTTTTTTACATTCCATTTTTGTTGTATTTTTTTACACTATACATTGTGATTTTTTTAAATGTAAACACATTACTTGCTAAGTACTTAAAGGGCTTTTATTTCTCCCCAATCTCCAACAAATTGGAAAGTTCTAAAAATTTTACCATTATTCATGATTTTATACTTTAGCATAAATAAACCTCTTGTATGCAACAAATGCTAAAAAAAATGTTAATGGGAATAACAGAAGGAATGCATTTTCCTTTCCCTAATAGCAGAAGTGGCAAGAATGGAAAGGGCTTGAGTTCTAAATAAAAAGTCGTTAATGAACAACCTGCCAACAGTCTATACCACATGGTTTTAGGTTTTTAGTTGATTAACTATTTTCTATTTAGTTTTTTTTATGGACAAAGAAAGTCAGTAACAAAATATGTCTATATTATTTTACTATTTTAAAAAACATCCATCTAATTTCATTTGTTGTCTAATAAATAATTAAGACCAACATTCTGTTTGATATAGGCCCTTTTTTTCCATGTTGTTGATAAACTGAAGGGCTTCATTTTCAGACATTGCGCCATGTTTCTGACATACTTTCACAAATGATTCTCTAACTCCTTGAGGCATATTTTTTGAATTGCCTGCAATATATATACGGGCGTTTTTTTGCAATGCTTCCCACACCATTACCCCATTCTGTTCAATTTTATGCTGCACATAACTAGAACATATGAATATTGGATTAAATTGTCTAAGTCAAAGCACTAAATTATTGACTTACACTTTCTCTTCTTGGTCTCTGGAAAATGCACATATCAAAGTTAATTGGTTCTGGATACTTAAACGTTCAAATTCTTCCCTGCATAAAAAATCTTTATCTTTATATCTACATCCATAAAATAACATTAAATGACAAGGATTAGTTATTTGGTCTAAAACATCGAATATGAAGTTTCTAAATGGCGCGACACCGGTACCTGGACCCACCATAATAACTGGAGAATCCTAAAAATTCTTATTGGAAAACCTATGGCGTCATGCTTTACTTTTGATGTAAAGAATTGACGATTTTATTTGATACGGGGAATCTAAGCACTTAGATAATTTTTATTGACTTCTGTAGCAATAATTCTGACACTCGGTATAGAAAATAACATAAGCGACGACGTTCTATAGATGATTATTATTATTTACAACTTAAACTGACTGAAAGCTGAAATTCTGGATTTAATAATCATGAAAATTACATTTCAATTGTTTTTTTATTTAATTTAAAATTTAAAAAATGCTACTATAAAGCACCATATTTATGTAAATGATCTAATTTCACCACAGTGAATTACCCTATATACAAGGTGATTCACGGTTGATGGCAGGCAAGACGTTTATAGTGAATGAAAATTTGGTTTATCTACATAAGCACGAACGATCTATGAGTCTAATGTGGTTCATACACATTTTTGGGTAAGAATTTCTTTCTGCTTTTATCGAGTTCTTTAAACAGAAGAAATGTTTAAGGTTGATAAGGAAGGAAAGAATACTCAACATTTTAAATAGCAGACACCGTATATAATTTAAATTTCCGTTCCACAATTAAAAAAACAACAAAAATTACACAACTTATCAAAAATTTATCAGAGTAGTTCTCCCTTTCACCCATTATTAACTTTACGCTGTTACCCAGTCTTTCAAAATATAGCTATTAATAATAATGAACTGTCAAATTATGAAATGTTCAGTGGAAATGAATAATAATGTTATGGCTGCCTAAGGCAAATAAACGAAATAAACTTACTTTTATTTCGGAGTCCTTAATATTTAGGTTTAGGTCCACAATATTTGAAAACTTTTAAAAATATATATATTTTCATTATTTTCGCTTCCGCCAGTATAATCAAACATTTACCACTTCTTAATTGACTAGTCAAATTCGATCAAAATGTTTTAAATAACATCTTGCAATTGTAGAGTGTTATCTACCTATTTTTTGATCAAACGTCCTCTTATCAGTTGATGAAATTATTGAATAACTTCTGTAATGATATTGACGTTTTTTGTCTTAGTCGTTCACAGTTTACCACATTAATTAAACATAAATTTGAAATACTATAATGGATTCTATGTTTCTACTACTTTGGTGGAGTGAATAGTTGAATACTTATTATAGTTCTAGTTTACAGTACTTAAGATGAAATTGTCTTCTAAATGGATGTTAATCTGTTAGACAATAAAGATTAACAATAACAATATAAATAAATAAATATAAACTTAATTTTAAAATTATTTCGGTCAATTTACACAAAAAATTTGACAGGCCAAGTTCACAATGCAGCCCCCTGCGTATTAAAGAGCCAACTTGTGTACATAAAACTATTGCATGAGACTTCATAAAATATACCCAAAATTTCAGCTCTCGACGAAATTTAAATAAGCCTGTAATAAAGATTTAATTGGGGTTATGTTTTGGACAAAAAATAGGGAACATAACTAATTTCTCAACAACTAGGCGGAACAAAAAAGTTATTAATATACACTGCGTCCCGTTTAAAATATAAAAGTTCATGCAACATTTTCGAAAAAGTCGTAATGTTGCATAGCTCAAGATATATTAGATTACTAAAGCATCCTCGCTTGTGTAAACAACCAAATTTTTGCCACAATTGTCTAACCTGCCATACCCTGCTGTGATAACCACACGACATATTATTACTCATATTTAATAAACTTAAAATCTAAATTCTCTTACCAAATGCTGAGGAAACTTGAAGCATCCCTTTTTAATCCAGATAGTAACATCATCACCAGGCTTTAAATCTGCCAAATAGTTCGAACACAATCCAAGACGTTCTTTCATAAGTTTGGTTTTGTATTTTACCACAGCTACCAGCAGATGTATTTCATTTTTATGGATTGCAAAGCTGCTGGCTATAGAAAACTCCCTTGCTTTAATTGGAGGCAATATCTCAAATAACATATCAGGAGTTAAATTTTTTGTAGCATGTGGAAAATCTTGCAAAATTTCAACTATATTTCTTCTTGGCCGATGGACATATGAATACATCTCTTGTTGCCCTTCTGCGGCACAAAATTCCAAACATTTTTCTTTTTCTAATTCACTGTCAGTAAGCTGAGCTAAAATTTTGAAAACTGATCTTCGTGGTATTGAAAATAAATCAAAATATTCTTCACAAAGTTGTTGAAAAGTCACTTCTGATTTGAAAATTTCTGGTACTGGTATATCTGTACTTTTTTCTATTATTTGAAATACAGTATCATCAGAAATATGAATATTATTTGTGGAGAGAATTTCTTTAAACTCTTTAATTTTCCAAGACAAATTTCTAGGTCTGAGTACTAGGACATCTCCAGGGCAATATTTTTTGCCTTTACTTTGTAGTTTTAATAATCTAATATCCTAAAATTTACAATCTTTTTTAACAGCTACACTTAGCAATAGAAACATTAATACAATCCTACTTGAAAATGGGCGACATCTGTTATACGTTCATTTGCTATCACCTTGGAAGTAAAGTCTCCACTTTGACTAGTTGAATAATAAATAGATTGTGTCTTACACAAGATATTCCGATGATCATCAAAATTTTTGCTATCTCTAATAAAAACATTCCATCTAAAAGAACAACAAATTGTTCAGATGATTTGCCATAGTCCCAAATAATTTGCTTACCTTGATTTGATGTTTAGGTTTTTTGGCAGAGGCGAAACTCCATTGGGTAAAGGATACAATTGTAACAATTGTGAAAATAATTGTTGAAACCACAAGTCAGCCACAGCATCATATCCCAAATCATGTTGGTCATCCCCCAATCCTAAAGGAATTATGCTCTGACCTCCTAATTGGAGTAATCTCTTATGCAGTCTTTTTGCTACGAAATTAAATTTTGGGTAACTTGAATCTCCTAAACCTAGCACTGCAAATCTGAAGAATATAGGTTAACCAATATATCCAGGTAATACAATACAACTAGAACTCTGTAATCTATGTTGTGGTCTATATACATCATATCTACAAGAAACTTACTTTAGGGAGCATAAAGAGTTGGATGGTAAACTTTTTCTTAACAAAAACTTCCAAAAATGTTTCATGTTATCTGGCTCTTCTCCTTGACCCGTAGTTGAACAAATAAATATCGCGCACTGTTCCTTGACTAGATCTATTACGTTGTATTGGTCTAGCGACTTCACAACACTTCCGAAATAAAATCGTTTCGATTCTCGATATAGACGTTCCGTTAAGTCCTGAGCATTGCCTGTTTGTGAACCATAGAGTAGAGCCAGTCTTTGATTTTCAAAATCCATTAATAAACATATTATGTAACTCTCTTACTAGTTACTCGATGTTTATTACAAAAACAGCAAGTTATAAATTTAAATAAAAATAGTAGGTATTTTACGGTTCTTCTTCTTTATTTCTACTGCAGCTATTTAGAGCTATTGGGCAAAATTGCCAGCATCGTTCCTCAATTTAAAGATAGCGACGTTATTACGTCCATGCTTAAAAACCGACCAAAATTTTATAAAAAGCACAGAATAGGTTCAGTGAAAATTGCAAGAAATTTGGAAGACAAAATACCAGCAGCGAGATTTTAGTGCTCGGTAATAATCAGTATTTTGCAGCAAAATGTGGAGTCGTGTAACTGTAATCGTTACTGACGATCAAAAAATACTGATTACAGGTATTTGTTATTTTACTGGATGAGGTGATAATAAATAAAAGCATTAAAAAGGTTTGAACTTTTTTGTATTGTACTGAAAAGAAATATTTTTAATATCATTCGATTCCTTTAAAAAATATAATTTTCTTTGCGTTTGTAATACTAAGGTAATAATTACATGACAAAAAGTATAGTTGCTACAAGTATTTCCTTTGGAGCCAATACTTATACCAGTATTTATAATCAATATTTTGTATTCAGTACCGAAAAGTATCGGTTGTAACGGTTACTTGAAAGTTACGCCATCACTATTACCAAATATTTTTTCCAAATTTGTGTGTGTAAATCGGCGCAAAGCTTTTGTTTTAATAAACCTGTAGGTTTACCCTCCATCAAAAAAATAAATAAATCGCAAAATATAACTCTTTAAAAGTCTAAATATAACTTTATAAGATACTAGATATCGCACAGGAAAAATGTAAGTGGAAAAAATATTCAAGAAGCAACTGCAGAATCTCGTATAGACAGAACGCTCATTCCTCCATCGCAAGTCTAGTAATTGCAGAAGAAAGTTTCGCCTTCCAAATACATGATTGTAAAAAGTGGCAATGGACAATTAGGTTAAAAAAGCTGTAGGAATTGCAAAGTATAATCCCGAACATAACAATAAACAATTTGTTTTAAAAAACTGTATTTCAATATGTAACTTAAATTAGTCCTAAATGTAAACAAAGAAATTAGTTTTAGTTTCATAAAAACATTTTTGCATAATCTTTAGCCTTTGAGCATCAACAAAAGCTAAAAAGTGTCGTTTATTGTATCAAAATTTAAAAAAAAAAATCAAATAAAGTCCATTTTGCACGAAAAAATTGCGTTGTATCTACTATCTTAAAAATACATGCATTTTACAGCAATTTTTATCTACAAGTGGAAATTGCATCGTGACTACGGGGCTTAATTGTCCAGTGCTAGAAATATTTAGGCCCAGCAAAATAAAAATTTTGCAGAGTTTAGTGGTAGCTACGTTACATTCTAATTTTAGTTCTGATCTCAGAAAATTTAATTTAATAAAATAAATAATAAAAAAGTTTCCCTTTACAACAATTATTGCTTTCGTTGCAATTAACGTAAATTAATTTATTATATAATAATATATCATTTCATACTTAAACTGAATTTGATCGGTCTTTGTAGGTCATTTTATGAAAGAAGAACTCTCCTTCCTTACCAATTTTAATTCAGTCAAAGCGCATTTCGGCGCGGGAGTGTGGAAATAGATCAAGGAGCATGTTACGAGTTGCATGAAATAATTGTTAAAGAACACGAACCACGTGTTTGTCGACTGTCTAGTGCTAATTTGTTAAATAAAAAAGTTCTCCACAAAATGTAAGTACATATTTAAATTAATTTGTATTCTTGGTATGTTTAAAAAAATAATTCATAGGGCGTATTCGTCGGATGTCAAAATAAGGGTTGGATCGACCCAAATAATTAACCCTTCATTTTAAATTGTTTTAATTAAGAGTTGTTGTAAAATGTACGGTGTTAGGTAGGAAAAAATTTAAAAATACTTATTGTTTATTCAATTTAAAAATATTGGTGCTATTAAAAGCATTGGCGAGGAAAGGATTGGCAGGATATCTGTAAGAAATATGTGTTCACCAGATAAAATAAGTAATAAAACCTACAAAAAACTATTGTTAAATGAATCATTTGTGTGTTTAATCTTAAATTTAGTGCTCGTAGGCATGTACCCTATGAATGAAAACATCAGTTTTACCGAACGGGGGTTAAAGAAAATCTGGAAAATTAACTGTAATTGTTTAAAAAATTTCTTAATCACAGAGAAAGACACTACTACTTATAATATAAATATTAACTTATGATTTGTTGACATTGAACTTGTGAATTCAGTGTTAAAATATTTTGTTTTTCGTTTATCAATATACTAGTATATTGCCATATACTGCCAAATGTACTCTAGATGAATCAGAAATCTTGGATAAAGGTTTGTGCTCGCCATAAAAATTAATACATATTTTATCTTGACAGCAGTTTGACGCATGTAATTAAAGAATAAAGAAACAATTTGTGTATGGGAATGAGATCCGGCACGTAGGAATATCCTTCTGTTTTCCAGTTTATAGAGAGCTTACATAAGCACTTGGGTAAATTATTTGTAATTTGTGAATGTTTTTCAGAATTTTTAAATAAAATGGTTGTGTATCCACTTAACAGATTGTAAAATTTTGTAGGTATATATTTCCCTCGTCATTAAATGAGGACTGAATTGTTTCCAACAGTAGGTGTATTTTGAATGTCATGGAAAAGTAAAAGACGTAGGAAGTTTAACACACTAGTGTAATACGCTATTAGTCTGGCAAACAATTTATCAATACTATAAACACTATCAACACTATGCAATCTCCAAGAATTTAATTCAAGTATAGGAATTATTTACTTATTTCTAAATCTATGTAAGCAATCACGCATATCTAATATTTGAAATTATCTTAAATCACACTTAATCCCTAAATTTATGATATGGGTAGTAAACTAAATGCAGTAACAAAATTGCGGCCATAATAGGTAGCTTGCAAAAAATTTTACTTACCATTATGGTTATTACTACGTTGTGGTTCCAAACTTGCCAAAAGTTGTGTTTGAGTACTGCAACATTTTTGGATCCTCTTCGGACACTAAGTGTGCGCGGAGTGTCCTTCTGTATCAATTTTCAGATATAAGCTAATCTGTTAATTTTAATAAGAAGTATTTAAGGTATGTGAGCAAAATTTATACCAATCGTTATAAACTTCCCATCTTATACATGGTATTTCAAATATTTAATATAATCTAATAAAAATTTTGACTAACTATAACTCAGTTAATTTAAATGGAATGCCATAATTTTAGCGTACCAGCGGTATTGACATGCTTTTGTGACTCCTCTGTATAGCTATAGAGCTTTATCTAGGTTCGTCTCTCTGATTACATCCCTCAGCTGTGTGGGTCTTTAGTGTAGCTCGTCGCCTTCGGTTTGGTTATGCCCAGCAGATGAAAACGCATTCTCGATAGGCCTCCATATTGGCATATATAACGTGTGCCTACTCTTGGCAGATTCTACATTCAGTATTTCTTGCATTCCCATTACAGTTCAATGCCTCTTAAGCCGGCAGTGGCCTGTTAGTAGGCCATTACCGTTACCATTTGTAGCTTAGGACTTCTGTAAATTTGACTGCTGGACTTCATTGGCCTGTTTTTAGCCCGGCACGGCATTAATTTTTTGATGTTTGATTTTGCAATGGATTAGTCACCCCACACAATAATTTTGGTTCAATCATGCGCCTTGACGAGCAGGAGTCAAATATTTTCAGAAATATTCCATTTCTTGTCTTCCATAAACGTCATTCACCCCTATTACTATGTGTGTAATATTACTCTTAAATATGTTTTCTCTTATTTTTAATTGTGTATTCATAGATCTAATTTGTTAACGTTTTACCTATAATGGCAATACAGTATTTAAGCAAACGTTAACCTCATTTTATTCGTATTTCCTAAAGTGATGAATTTTAAACAGTAATAAAATATGGTTTTCACTTCATTGTTTTAAATTTATTTTTCGTGCACTGTGACTTTGTATACCTGCCAGTCATCGAACGTGGCACAGTAAATCTTGCTCCGCATTTTTTTTTTGCACCTTAGCTGAAAAAGTCGTATTAAGCTTTATACATTTTGCTAATGTTTACTTAAATTTCCGGTAATTAGGAGTTATCTCACGGGTTATTCATTTTGACCTCTTATATTTATCTCAATTCAACGCCCGACCACATTAGGAAAATATGCTGGCATGCATCGATAAGTTACAAAATGATTTAAAATATAAAAGCGTTCGGTTGCTTGGTTCTTAGGAAATCGGTAGTACCCGATAAGTAAATTAAATAAATACCCGATATGCTTCTTATAAGTTCACTTCATTTAATTTAAAAATTTTGGAATAATGAATTTAAATGTGTCTAAGTTATAAATATATTTAGGAATTATATTCCGGTGTTAACTGATTGATTTTAAAAATTAATAGAAACGTTTAACGAATGTTTTCCGTAGTATAAAATAAATCTTAGATAGTTATTGTGCGATAACGAGTCATACACATATTTACAATAAACGACAAGGTAAGCGAAAGATTCGCAGATGGAGTTCAGATCTTAAATTTTTATTTTTTAAACTTTTTTTTTGCTATTTTTAAGTATTCAATATAGGTTTTAATCAGAGCGTTTATCTTGTTAAACAATTGTCGTGTCATGCGTAAGCATATTAGTGAAACAGAGAGAAGTTAAGTGGTTATCAATTCCTCGTCTTTACGTAATTTTAATGTTTCTAAATTGAAGAAGTTTCGCTAAGTAATAAGAAGAGGCCCGCAAAAGTTATTACTTTTCATGTAAATTACGATTTTCTAGCCTCACATTAGATCTGAAAATGTATGTTTCAAAAGTTTAGAAAAAATAGAGTTATTAAAAAAATATATGATTACAACTTCGATTGTATTTTTTAAAAGTGAAGAACCACGTTCTTCGACCTTGTTTAAAAATAGTTTTCGCATTAGATATTGTTTTGTATAGTGGTCTATAATTTATAATACACCTTCTTATTAAATTTTTTTTATTAATTATTCTGTATCTTCATTTTTTACCTTCTCCACCTTCTACGATCTCTTATGAAAAAGTCAAATAAAGACCTACTCTTATAGTCAACATGTTTTTTGAAAAATTGACTTCCTAAGTAGTGCAATTCCATTTTATAACCTATACATTTAAGATTTTGTATTAATGCTACTTAATTCGTTGAGATAGATTAGCGGAATTTTATCACCATTCCATTAAAAAATTAGATTACAACTTGTGAAATTATAAAATCTTCTTCACAGGTTCAATATTTGACGAAAGGGCAAGGGGTCCATAGAAGTGTTTGGGTTTGCAGTTTTTGGGATAAATAGCATACTCGGGAAAATGAGTTCCCGTCAGAAGGATTATCTGCACAACGAAGAAAAATCCGCCAAGATTGTTGCAGGCCAAGGTGAATCTATAATTTTAATAATATAAAGACGGAGCATTCGAAACTCGATGACCTATTAGAAGCGACAAATTTAATAATAGACCAAAGTTGCCATATTTTTGTTGCTAAATATCTAGTTGTATATTTTTAAATCATTTTTTCCATGGCAACCTGGTTAGTTTTACGAAATTATTTATTCAAATGTCTGTAACTCTCCTCTGTGTAATATCACTCAATAGAGCTTTTTATTAGTTAGAGAAAAGTTGGTTTGGTTTTTCGATCTAAACTATAGTTTTTTGTAATTAAGTTTGTGAGTTAGTTCCACTGAAATAAAATAGTTTTGTTGAACTATTGATATTTTGAGTTTTTCGGAAATGTAATAAGTCAAAAAATCAAAAACTAAAATTTTACATAGAACGTTTAGATGTGTTAGATTAAAAAGTGGATTAACTTTTCTTAGTTAAAAAAATTAAAATTAAAAGAAATGGTGTGAACTTTCTACAGGATTTAATTCTATATAAAATGTTCTCTTTGATCATTGTTAATAGATATCGAACATAAAACATTTTACCTTTGTTTAATGATCAATGATCAACAGACTGTGTATGTGTAGTCTATCGAACTATCCAACTAAATATTTGGACTATGCAACGTTACCGCTCATGACAATATATGGCAATATCGTTATCTTAAAGAGCACACCCTATTTTTTATTACTGCTTTTTTTCTTGTTATTATTTTTACTTGTTGCATATCCAGTGCGGTTTCCTAAATATTTAGCTGTCATTTGAATCTCAGAGGTAAGTGAATTTTTTTGTTGCAGTTTACGAAAGTCCCATATATTTCGACCGGTATTGGAATATCCAACAATTATGGTGATTTATATTCTAGTATAATATAAATTACGTATCAAGATGCCAAAGAGCAATTTTAATTCTAATACATAAATTTTCTATGTGGTGTAACTAATCAAAATTTTAAGTACATATTTTGCATGTATATGAACAATATTCAAGGAAAACTACTTTTCAGTAAAGATGGTTTGAAATAGGACACCTCTCGTCTAATCTGGGATCATATTTGCTCAACGCATATAATTTTGTTAGTATTTTATTAATTTCTATAGTAAGCAGTCTATCCGCTGGCTATGATTAGGGTTCTTGTAAGTGCAAAACAAATAAATCTTTAATTTAAAAAAAAAGATTTCGTATAGCAAAACTTTGCACATTTTCTGTGCCTCCAAAGGTTATTTTTGCAAAAAAAAAAACATTAAAATTTGGATTTACTGAGACATTCGAGACATTAAAGATAATTTTTAAAAAGATAAAAACTAGACAAAATTACTACTATTTTTAATCTTAAATGGTAGCTCAGTTATTTTTCAATTTTTTTCAAGGATTTTAACAATAATACGGTATTATTTTAACACCAAGGAGAGAAATTTATAACCGTTATTATTCTCAGTAGATTCGTTAAATTATTGTTACAGTGTATGTATTACGTCATCTACTTAACAATTTTATTTGATCTCGCAGTTTTCATCACTGTATACGTACATTTTGGAGAAATTGCGCGGAAATTATTTTGAAGTCGGAATTTCTGTGGCGATGAAGAAAATGGATTTTTTCCAAAATTTTGAATGGGTATTACAAATAATGTTCATAAATCTTTTTGTTCTTTTTGCTAAAATATATTGGTGAGAGAATGTGAGATCTGTTTTTATTTAAACGTTTTTAACCGCTGATTGTGACAAAGTTTGCAACGATAATCCTTCTCCCGCAACCTGGTTTAAGTGTCAGAGCGACGAGAACGGGTTAATTCTAGCACACTCGGTATAGCTGACACCCACCTAAAATATATGAATGATATTATAATACTAATTTTGCAATCTTTTGCTAGTTATTTATTACTTATATTTTAAACATTAAATTATTTAATTAAATCTTAAGATTATTTGGACCAGAGCATTCCTGCTTTAACTAGTTTTAGCAATTTTATTTAATTTTATGATCACTAATGTAATGTACTACAATAATATATCACAAACGTAACTTCTCGATAAGCGCATATTTTTGTCGACAATTTTTCATACCGTTTGGTAGGTCATGTATACCTACGTCAACGGTAAAAGATGGGCGGTTCAAATACGGCAAAATTGTATTTTGTTGATTTTAAATTCGCCATTCGTTTAGCAGGTCCTCAAGTTCGTTTTTGTTTTGCCCTTTATAATTGCATTTAATTTCAAAAACCGAGATAAACGAAATTTTACATTTCGTTTTAATTTTTCACTGTATTTTATTTTTATATTTAGGGCTGATAATGTTTTTTTAGGAAGGGATGGAACAGACGAGAGGACTCGGTTACAGAAACCGGTAAAGTTACAACCATCATGGGAGGAAAATAACCTGCCTGAGGACGAGCTCAATTTTAAAAATCTAACAATGGACGATGCAAGCCTACAAGTGCACACTCCGCCAGACAAATACAATTTGGTTTATATTACATTTTTAATACACGGCATTGGCACACTAATGCCTTGGAATATGTTTATCACTGCCATGGGTGTAAGTGTTTTCAATCTTTATTTCATGTTAACAGCGAGAAATTTGGAACTAATAATTATGATGAGGATGTTGGATGTTACTACAGTTGATTTTTCAATTTTTATACTTCTAAAGGCTGGAATATTAAATGTAAAGCTGTAAATGTGTAACTTTTGCTTTTTGGGTTGATATGTTGTATAAAAAAACCTTAAAGTATACATTAGTATTAAATATTGTAATCAAATTATTTTTCAGTATTTTACAGATCACAAATTGGCTCGAGACTACATTGGATTTTCATTTCCACATTTAACAAATTTTATGCAGATCTTAACATTCTGTTCGCAAGTTCCTAACGTGCTTTTCAACTGGCTAAATATCTTCGTACATATTGGGTGAGTTCTTCAAAATCTTTAATTTCCCAATTTTCAAATTCTCTAGTGTTGTTTATAAATGCATAGTAATATGTATTTTATTTCATAAATATAAATTGCTACAATTTGCATTTGATATTAAACACAAAACTTAATGGGGATTATAATATCATTAATATCACAATCGAAAAGAAGCTTGCAGCAAAAAGGTTTTCAAATATATCAATTTAATCTGCAAGTGAACTGCTCAAAAGCCACTTGAACAGTTATTTAATGTTTCGTCGTCAATTAATTAAATTAATAAAGTAAATTAGAAGTTTTTTTTCTTAATAATGTCGCTAACTCCACTTTGCAATCTTTTGAAATATATATCTATCATTCATCTATTCATTTTGGGGAGGCTACTTGAGATAACGGTAAATAATTTTTTATTTTCTTAAATTTATTCGATGTTTTGACCAATGCTTAGCCTTTCTCGAGAATTTACAATATGAAACTTTCAATGCAATATAATTAAAAATACAACTTACACCTTAACGCATATTGTTATTAATATTTATATAGATTGTATTCTTAACATTATAATGTTGCATGTTATTCAGGAAAACACAGTTACGATTTGTATTTACCTGTTGATTGAATGTATCAAATTAACATTAACTGATGGTTTCTAAAAATTCTCTTTTCTGATGTTTCAAGATGTAATCAATGCTGTTTCATTTGTTTTATCATATGTATATTCTCTAAATACTTCTTTGTTTTACACATTATTACATATCTAGATAATGTATTATTTTAAACAATTTTCCTTGTAGTGGGGATCTAACAACTCGAATTGTATGGAGTATTAGTATAAATGTTGTCGTTTTTATTATTACAATAGTACTGGCAATGGTTGACAGTAGTGAGTGGCCTCACACTTTCTTTTGGACAACAATGGTGACCGTTGTTGTTTTAAATAGTAAGTTTATTGCAAATTTCACCTATATAAAATATGTTTCAAATCAAGTTGATAAATTTTGACAACTATTTTAGTGGCAAATGGTATATATCAAAACACCATCTACGGAATGGCTGCTAAATTGCCTCCAAAATATACTGGGGCAGTCATTTTAGGAAATAATATAAGCGGCACGTTCGTAACCATTGTCAGCATTCTATCAGACGCAATGACTGGGAATAAGAGAATGGCTGCCATATACTATTTTATAACTGCCCTGTTTGTGCTCTTAGTGGGGTTCGACACATATTTTGCACTGCCTTTGAATGTAAGCACATAATTTTAAAGCGAATATTCATAACTTGTTTAATAATATATTTTAGAGATTTTACAGGCATTACGAATTAAAAGCTAAGAAGAACGAGGAACTAAGGAAGAGAGAAGCGGAAAGAGCTAATGATCACACGCCTTATTTGCACATTGTAAAAAAAGCGCTGCCACAATTATACAACGTATGGTTCATATTTTTTGTTACATTGGGGACCTTTCCTGCTATACAAGCTAGTAAGTTAAATGTTTTATGCTGCATAAATGAACAAACAATTAGCAATCTGATAGAATGTTTTGTATGTATGACTAAATAAATGTTAAATTACAGATGTAAAAAGAGTTGACACTAATTTCTTTATACCAGATAAATGGTATTCTCCAATTACCTGCTTCTTGACGTTTAATGTTTTTGCTATGATTGGTAGCATGATGCCTACTTGGTTTATATGGGTGAGTAAATAATGTTTCTAATTTAAACTTTTATGTGTATGCTTGTCACACAGGCCTTTGTTTACCATTTTAGCCTTCAGCAAAATATTTATGGATACCAGTCACACTTAGATTTTTATACATACCATTTTATTTGCTATGCAACTACCATCTAGAAGGTCTTAACAGGGCCTTACCAGTGCTTGTAACAAATGATTGGGTTTATTGGATAGTGGCTATTACTATGGCCCTCACCAGTGGATACTTTAGTTCTGTTGCTATGATGTATGTACCTGGGTAAGTCAATTGTTTTAATTTCAACATACTTCTTTTTTGATATTCAATTTGTGAATGTTTGATAGTTTTATGACATCATGCTTCAAATATATTGCGAACTTGAGGACTAATGAGAAGGAGAATCAAGTTAGACTAGTTCTCCGCCACTTATATTTTTTTCAAAGTCAAATTAACTAGCAATTACTGTACAAAAAAAATCAAATTGTTATATGTTTGAAATTTTATCAATTTTCCTCCTTCAGATAGATATGGCAACCGTGCATTGGTGTCAGTGTTTTTTAAATCGAAAATAAAGAAAAATACGTAATGAGTGCTATTAAAAAAATAGTGGGTAAATGTAGTATGTTGCAGACAGAATAGTTTTTTTTTTAAATTTTCTTCCTTAAATATGTTAACTCTTTTTTTATGTTTATTAGTTGTTTAGAATTGTAAAATTGTAACTGGTTTGAAATGAATAAATTCAATAACATTTTTTTTAGCACTGTCGAAGATCGTTACGCTTCAACTGCGGGTATGTTTGGTGGCGCCGCGTTAATTACAGGTATCTTCTCCGGCATTCTTTTGACTTTTTTGTGGCCTTGGTTTATAACGCATGTAGGATATTAACAAAAGTGCGCGGTATATGACACAGAATTGGAATTTTCTATAAGATTCCAAAAGTGAAATCAGCCTGGTCATATACCGTTAAAAACGATTTTTTTATGAGGGTATAAAATTGTTAAGGCCGCTTGACGACATTGACAAAATTGTCTATTAAACACCGTCACTATATCCGCGATCTTTCACACCTAATCAACCTTATTTTCGATTTGTCCACGTTGTTAAGCGACTTAAATAGACCAGCAAAATATACAATCGTAGTTCTTCCATAGAAAGGAAAGAGTATTTTTCTAAGATTTTCGCTGGCGGAACAATTTTCTTGGCTGACTTTATACGCCTTATCGAATAATACATACGTGTGTTGACGATAAAATGATATTTTAAAAATACCGCCGCATCCGCACCCGGGGCAATGAATGACACTCTATTTAGTCGGCTTCATTTTGTTGTATGTTAAATCGGTATAAGTTTTATCACTTTTATGCCAATGATAATTTTGAAAGCGCACTATGGAACCAGTAACAGTATAGTGAAAAGTAGAAGATCCGCAACAGATAAGGACCTGACTAAATAGAACTTTATTGAGTACATCTGTAGATGCACTCTTCAGTTTTTTGTAGTTTCTTTAATGCGATTCATCCTCAGTAACAGATCAAAGTATAATCATTAGTTCTATATAGGTTAATACGATTATTGCCGGAAGAAGCAAATATGCAAACGTCCAAAATTTTATTATTTGCTTGAGCCAATTGTAGTTTTGGTTAGATACTTATGAAATAAATAACTTCGTCCAATGCAAATTCTTTATTCTGGTTTTATATATACATAATTTGCTATAACTTTCCATGGAGTTTTTTAAGCATTTTGTTCTGATCGCTTGCAAAGAAACAATTGAGACATAAGTTGGTTTTATTATGAAGAAGGTACGTTTGGTATAAAAATGTTTTAATGCGGACACAAAAGGGTACTTTGGTACTAAATTGCAAGTATTGAAACAACAATTGACTGATTTGCCTATTTTTAGCGCGATATTTGAGTGTTGGAATCAATTTACATTGAGGCTGTGATTTTAAAGACTTTCTATGGATTGCGATCAAACTTTAATGATTATATAGCCCCAGATTCGATTGATATAACAAATATTTAAATTTGTTTTGTCTCTCCACCGCTTTTCTTATAGCACGCAGCACTAAAATGTGCGAGATAGGGTTAATAAAATTGCACGACCTCTATATGTGATAAGGGAGCCAGCCATACCAGCATTAAAGAAATTGCAAAATGCTAATGTTTTAGGCTAAGAAATTTTCCTAACTACCCAATTGTGAGCAGATGAATTTACTACTGTTAAAAAAAAATAAGGTACAAAATATTAACCAAATGTTGAATAAATTTAAGTTTTGCTTTATTGTTTTAAGTTTTTTTAATTTTAGAACACATTCGCCAAAAAATATTTTTATCAAATGGTTTGAAATTACAAGTGGATATATCTATCGTGAAATGGTTTAAAGCTTGGGAAATTGATTTAAGTTCTTAGTATTATTTTTTTTTTATCTGGGCACATCTTTCTGCTACCCAGTTATAGGAAAGCAATAATGATTTTATTTTGAACTGATGTAACCTTACTTTATTTTCATTGTAAACACTTTAATGATTGTGTGTAATGGGTATTAATTATTCTGGTTTTAGAATGATTTCTTTGAGCCAGCCAATCACTCAACAAAAATGTATTAGGGATTCATAGACTTCATTACATAAACATATTTGATTTTCATTCTTTTGGCATCTGAACTTCTAGTTATTGTAGTTATCATCAATTTGCGGATCTCAAGAGTTAACAACACCTTGCAAACACTCACATATTTTTAGAAGTTGACTGAAAAATTTCGGGACTGATTTCATTGACTGAAGCATTTGTCATTTGATATAGCATTTATTTGTTAACATATCATACCTGTTTTGGCGAATGTGAAAAGCGCACCTGAAGAACACGTTTCTTTGGGATGCTGCTTTCGCTATGACATAATACTTCAGTTAGCCCAGTAACTGACATTTTAGTTTTTTAGATAGTTGCTGTATATTTGGTAGGTTTTTTCGTGTCAAGTTTTTTATGTAAAATGTTGATTTGTAACATGTAAAAGACATTTATTATTTATTATGTGAAACTTATTTAATTTTGCAAACAAAATTTTATTATATTTATTTAATCTAGGTTTTTCTCGTGTAATATTGTTTTGAGAATAAATTTTTTGATAACACAAATATTGCGTAGGAACCACTGTTTGAGTTACCAGTACCTGGATAAATTGGTACAAATCTGAGGTGTGGAAGTAGACCCAAAAGTAATACAGAAAGTTCTCAGCCATTACTGCAGCACAGCTTACTTAAGTAAAGACAGTAAAACAAGATAAGACTTGGGATATGGACAGTAAGAAAATCGATTTTTTTTAATTAGAATGAATTACAAAACTTACATAGGTAGCACCAACTTTAAAAAAAAAAAGATTAAATCATGCGAATGGTACTGTAGTTCCGCCAAAGATATTAAAACAAAAACATCCAATATGAAATTGGGCGAACGGTCTTATTAAATATTATAGATCATTATTCTTATCATCGTAGCGTACAGATTGGTTGGTTTCCGTAAAGATGTAATGGGTATGTACCAACAATGTTTCTGCGAAATGATTCTCCTTCCAAGTTTCCCAACATAGATGCCAAATTTTTGGAATCCCCTTTTAAACAGCTTGTCAGGTCTACGATTGCTTTACAAAAATCATTAAAAATTTAAGCGGATCAGAAAGAAAATCTAAAACTTAGGATTTTCTTAAAGGCTTTTTGACCATGTTCCAATAACAATGCATTTTAAAAGGCTGGGTAACGTCTAAAGTCAATCCAGTTAACAAAAGTACATAACTTGGCAACACCGTTAACCAGTTGTGTTTCAAAGCTCCCTTGCATATTTGGGTAGTAGCGGAGAAGTGAATGTTTTGAAAATGTGTAAAGTTCGACTTTCATGCAACTATCGTCGTTAAATTATGTTTTCTATTTAGAAATTTATCCTTCTGTTTGGTCATTTTTTATTGATAATGGCAAATGGGTTGGTTTGCTCTTAAAGGTGTGTAAAAGCGATGCAATTACAATGGCCGTGTTTAAACAGTTTCGTTGAATGCAAGCTACCGCCTTGTTGGCTTCATTTTCTATACCCACCGCGCTTGGCTGTTGTTCCAGGCATTAACCGCTTAATTGTGAAACAGTGAGTTGCTGTTTAACGTGGCTTTTCCAGTTTAAAGTGATTTAGAATTATTTATGCTTGATCAAAAATTTATTTCTGCCCGTGGGACGAGTTGAAAAACGATGTTTCCGAAATAAAACCGGATCGTATACCTGTGTCTGTGAAATATAGTTTGCTTTATAAAGGTTTGTATATACATGTTAGTGTCATTTTATGTTTATTTATTGATTTCTCAAGCAAATGACGATAGTCCACTTTGTTGGTACTTTGAGTTGCAATACTCTTGGTTCTCATATTGCTTATTCGGTTTCCATAAGATATGTCTAGACATTGCTTTATTTTGCTGTTTACATTATGAGTGTACCAATGCAAATGCATAATTATTTGAGATTCGATTTTTGGAATAAAGTTTTAAATCATCACTTTTTAACTTTAAGCAATTTCGGTATTATTCGTAACTGCAGTATTCCGTTGACCTACATAAGGGGGTATTAAAGCTAGATGGATAAAATATTTATTTATTTTCTATCTTCTATGATCGTGAGGTTGGTTTACAAAGAAATTTACCTCACCGCTACCCGTTCGACGTATAAAAATCGTATGGTTATGTGCAATAGATCTATGCATGCAACTGGCTATAAATGTCAACATATAAATAAGAATAAAAATAAAGCATAGATAAAAAATGTGGCAACGTTAGGACCACAATCAATGTGAAGTTTCTTGGTTTACTTTATACTCCGCATAATGTTTGTTTTTTTTTTAGTTTATTGTCCTTTTTAGTAAATACTGACAGTGTATTCTATTTATATTATGGTGAACCTGTAAATAGCAAATTTTTTAATACACAGAAAAAATAAAATTCCCGCCCAAGAGGTCCTTATTAGAAATCATTTGAATATACGCATGCTCAAATCCGCATGGCTTTACATAGGGTCGCTAACTTGGATAGTCTATAAATTTGCAAACACACATGAGTACTTTGAAAGCACAATTGGTGACAATAATCGGCCTACATGTTACTTCCGATATTTGCAAATTTATTCGAAAATTGCTGATTTTGCGTGTGTCAATTAATACGAATGATTTCAATTTAAGGAAAACGAAAAAGCTATTTACGCTTGACAAAAAAATTCAGTTCAAATAAGTTTTTTTGGGAAAGTCAGGGGCGTGGCTACCAGAGTGTATTTATGTAATTTGTGCCGTCAGCTACGCCATTGGTTATTTCCGATATTATGTTTGAAATTTGGATTCCCTATAGTTTTTTTAGAAAAAAGGTAATATTTCATCACCCAATACAGTTTTTGATAGAGTTTTACAGACTAGAATGTTTGTCTGTTTTTGCCTTGGATACTAGGAGTAATTTAGTTAGAAACTTGTCGTTTCCAAAAAAATACAATAAAATTTACAGAAACGCATAGCGAGAAAAAATTTCTACTCTTTTGTAAAATGCCCCATTATACACCGATCTAGCGTGCGGAAAGTGTCATTTTACCAGGTCGGTTTCGTTTCCCACGGACCCCAGCCATTTCGGACTTTTCCGAGATATTACCGCACGGGTTTGGGAGCAATCGGATGTTTTCGGAGATATTACCGCACGGCTTGAATTTTGACATTTGTCAATTCTGACGGTCATGTCAGTAATATATTCGTGTTGATTTACAAAAAGGTACCCAAAAACTAACGGTCATAGAAAGTATAGTATGCAACACGTTTGGTAAACTTTTTAATGCCGTTCACCACACTTGGTGTATAATATACTATTATTAGATAAAAAAATCCAATAGGCTGCCGTCACTTCTTAAGGCGTTTCTTATTATTGATATTGCAGTTAGTTTGAATGCAAAATACGACAAATTTAATTGATCAATAAAGTTTTGGATTCAATAATAGTGAATTGCACTAATGCAGAAACGTATGCATTTTATGTGCGGGCAATGCGGAAGTTTATCGTCTTTATAGTAATTGTTTTTGGAAGAGAATTAATTAATAAATGTTTGTATAAAATAAAACTGCTTGACAGCACCCAACTCAATACACATACTAAACACATTATACACGTCCTGAGCTTCTATGTAATTGAGATGCATAAAAATAGCTCCGCATGGTATTGTAGTGAACTGATAATTAAAATTACACCCCTCTTAAATACAATAAATACAAGTTCATCGGTATTAAATAATCACCAATGCCCGTAAGCCTCAGCGGTACTTTGGGAAAGTTACTGGTTTTGTAACTGTTGGACCCCGTCGCGTAAATAGCTCAATACGCATGGGATTATAAGGCGCACAATTGTTTTCATACCAACGTGGCTTCACCCCGAAGACCATTGCGATTTAAGTCAGCCCAACTGACGATATCCAATAGTGTTCAATATTGATTTGACATTGTTATTGTTATGCCTATCATGGCGCAGTCGATCCTGCTGCCTACTGCGGTTCTCGAGCTAAGCTGGAGTTGACAATCATTTTGTCTCTGTTTAGGTATGGTGTAGCAATGCAATGTTGGAAAGTACAAAAAGAAAATCGGATTTTGAGGACATTATCTCAGAAGATTATAAATTTTTTTCCAAATCGGTAAGTTTTTTGTTTCTTACCTTTCAAGCAGCTTTTAAACCACATTAATAATTTGTCTGAATTGCAGGAATTGTCTGAGAAAAAATCGAGGTTTCGTTGTAACCAGTCTCACAGGAATTTAAATGAACAACACAACATACCAGATGACCATAACATGACACGTAAGACCCGAGCCCGTCGACCAAGAATACAAGTTCTTCAATCAGGGTATTGTGCCATTTGCAATCTTCCTTACAACAGCGTTGAGGACCATATACAGTCAAAGAAGCATCAAAAGTTAATTGGAGAAGATGCCAACTACATAGCGCTGAATGGTTATATACATTCTGATGTTGGTTTAGAGTCATTATTGAGTTTGACTGGAATAGATGCAATAGGTAATTTATTTGAAATAAAGAAAGAAAGAGTTTTGAAAATGGTTCTTCAACCAATTATTTTTTCTAATGTCATCTACTAATCATATCTGACAATTTCTAAAAAATCAATAGATGTCTAATTTTAATTTGAAACTATAACATCCTGTGTCTTTTTTAATATCTGATCACAACAAAACATATCTGAATCATTGGAGATATTTTGGCAATAATTACTTACTTACGTTATGCTACTGCTGAGCTGTCGCGATCATTGCGAAATTAGGTGAACAGAGAGTTTAGCATTTTTGGCTAATTAGCTAATGGGGAGTAAAAGTCGGAAAAATTCTGCCCAACCGCAAGAGCTGGTGACCGAATGTGTGACATGCTTATACTTGACTTACTCAATCTAAAAAATTCTGCATTAGTTACGTAGAAATTTGCCTTTTCAGCACTGTTTTTTCAATAATATTTAGCTTACAATTTGTGCAACTTGTGCTGTTCATGCATGGTGAAATGTAATTGGCCAATAGAATTAAAACTTCTTTTATGACTAATAATATGTATATAAAGTGCAACAAAATTACTCTGAGGTTTGAAACTAATAGAAGCAAGATAGATAATGTTAACATATTGCTATGGCAGATATTTTTTCCGAAAAAGTTGAACGTCCTTTTTATAAATTAAGTTTTTGTATAGTGACAGACTAGTTAATTTGTCTTTATTTCTGTATTGATACAGCTCAATGTCATTACCTGAACCTGTGGAAACATGCATAAGTTATTCTTATCAATTAGATTAAATGCTTCCGAAATCTATTCTTTCCTGTCGAACCTATAAGCTGATTGACTTTTTTCTAAGCTGTTAAACCAGGGTCATAAGCTTAGTGTACTACTTATAATAATATTCATTTTTATTTTAAAAAGGGCGAGAGATCTAGGAAAACCAGATCAAGTGTCATTTAAACTAAGCAAAATGTTGCTACATTTATGTAAATGTAAGACAACTACCTACTTCAGACTCACCTCTTATGCAATGATTTGAAATCGATCCATTGGCCGTTTTTCAAATATTGTCTATCAACTTTGACCCCCATGAGCCAGTAATAAATTCATATGTTCTTGATCTTCTAGGGTTTGATAATGATTTCTCTCCAACTGTAAAACGTCGAAATATGCCAAAACACAAGAAATCATCAAATGTTTCTGAAGCGAGGCAATCACCAATTCCAGCCGTTCGCAGTGAAACGGCAGGTCATCACCTGCGGTCTAGGAAAAATGTTAATTACATGACTCCTCCCTTGGAAGAGGATAGTTTGACTGAGAAACCAGATTTGGAGCCACCTGTACGTCTTGTTTATAAAGAGTATAGAGAGTTGAGGTCTAGTACACGGGCGTTGGCCGTAAGTTTGCTGTAGATATTGTTTACTTAGTAAGTAGTTAGGAGTTTGGCATCTATGAATAACACCTGTTGTAAGAAATTTTTGACCTGAAGGGGAAATGGATTTATTTATTTTTCTCAAATAGTGGACGTTATTTCATTCACAATAAGAATTATTACTTCCTCTGGTTCGTCACATACAAAAAATGAGTTTCAAATTGTAACAAATAAAAGAAAAGTTGTAAGATCTCAAGAAATTTTCTACAAGGTAAACAAATTTTACTTTTCTGTTTTTGTGGACTTATTTCCAAGTACTTCAAATATGAAACAGTTTTTTCCTTGCTTTCTCGTTTTGCAAAATATTACCATTTCTTCTCCAGATCACTGTGTTTTATGAAAAAGGACAGCAGAATAAGAAAAAGCATTGCAGTTCTCTGTTTAATCTTAGGCCTATTCATTCAATTTTAATATTGCATTTCCGTGATACGGCGGTGTCTCTAATTTTAAAATAAAAAATTGTTTCCATTTCAAAAAATAAAGTTGTACAAGATCAAACTCCTTGGCTTTGGGTCCAGTTGTTATCTAGGTCACACTTTTTAAGTAAATGTTTAAGCATGTTCTGCAAAAATACTGGGGAAATAAAAAATCAGTGTTTATCTGATTGACCGATTCTTTACTCTTGTAATTTTTTCGTTTCAATCTCTTTTGCAACAAAAAATTTAAAAAATCAGTTTTAACTTGTTTCTTATTCATCTACATTCATATAATGATATAAGTTATAAGTAAAGTTATAAGTATGTCTTTGTTTTGATCCTTGCTTGAATTTTTAGGATTTTGATTTTTAGATATTTTAACTTCATATGCAGGGAATATTGCTTAAAACTGCATAAACAAACTCATTTAAACAAAATATCCCTATTTGATGTACAGGGTGCCCCATTTTCGATATGTTGGGGGAAACGTCGTTATTATTGAAGATACAATGATGCCGTTTTGGACACTACCTGTGGCACAATTTTTGAGATTCTGAATTGCATCTGCAGTTTCTGTACCAACCATCTGGGAATTATAAAACACCACTGAAATAAAATGCAAAATTTAACCGTCAAGACAACTAAAATACAAAAAAATTAGGTCCGAATTTAAGATCTGGAAAAGACAAAACTTTGAATTTAAAATTTAAATCGCTCCCAAACAGGCTACTAGGTTACACTTTCCATACGCATATTTGGGTATCTTAGAATCGGAGTAGAAAAAATTATTTACAGAATCAAAAAATTTACGTGTGGCCCTTCACCTTCATAAAAGTAGCGCAGTAATAAGTCAACCTCTCTATCTTCAATAATAAATTTCCCATAAGAACATCTAAAATTGGACACTCAGTACATGCTGTTATATGCTATAATTAAGCTATATTTACTGTATTATTTGTTTGTTTGATTGCTCGCCCCTTTTGTAGTTTTGCTTATTTTGTGAAGCTGTCGTAATTTTCTTGAATCAATAATTGATATGATTTGGTTAGTTTATTTGGTATTATAAACTTTTTCCTTTGGCCTGCTAACCGAACTTATACTATTTCAGAAACTTACGTCTGTGCCGATTAAAGAAGAGCCCGAGGTGTGGAATTCTGGTCGGCCAAAAAGATCTTGCATCAACCGCCAGAAACGCGTCTCGGCCGATGAACGCCTGGTCGCTGATAATAAAACTTATTATAAAGTTGAAGTTTTATCGAATAAGTTAAGGTCTACAGATTCAAAAGATAGGGATAGTATTAAAAATACAAACACTTCAAAGACTGAATCAGAAAAACTCATCGTCAAGTTCAAGAAATTGAGAAATTCTGAGTTGGTCCAATTAAACAATGAAGCGACTAATTTTTTGTTTCCCAAAAAAGACGAATCCAGTGATGAAGAAAATGATGGTGGGTTTTATATTAATAAATAATAGTGAACTAATTATTTGTGAAATATTAAATCATTACTGTAGAATTCAATGAAGTGTAGGCTGTTACTTACAGAATACATATTAAAGGTCTGTTAAAATTAAACAATTACCTGTCATCAGTATGGAAGAGTATTTGCATTAAAAGTTTTAGAAAGGGTTGAGGGTTGACATTTGGCATTCATCTTTCATTTGGTGTTGATTCAATCAGTCAATGGCTCTTGAGAAATTGAGCAGCCACAATTTTTTTCACATACACATTAATATATGTATCGTTACCTTGAATTTAAGAACTAGGTTAGTTGTTAATCTGTTTACTTCACCCTACATTTTACTTGTTCCTATTACTAATTTCGACACCCAAAAGCAGGAATGCTCATATTTAAAAAAGCAAAGAAATTCTTATTATAAATAACACTTCCATTTTCTGTTGCAATAGATGAATAGTGGAAATCCATAATTATAAGTGCAAACCCTGAGTATTAGCGTTTAAATCAAGAGATGCTGAAAAATACTGCATTATAAACTTTGCCTTCACAGGCGATGAAGCATGGGCCACGTCAGAAGACCAGAATGAAACCCGGCAGTCTTCGATTACAAGTGATGAAGATTTTAAGAAGCCTAAAAATTTTAAAGTGGAAGAAGAGAGTTCAATGGATAGCATTGTGTCTGAAACATCAAAAAAGAAAAAGCGAAGGCGAACGCACGCGGAGGCGTTAATCAATGATAACCAGAAGTATTACAAATTCGAAACACCTGGTTCCAGGTAAAAAATTAACACCATTCAATTACTCTCGCTGTAATTTTGTAACTGTTTATAGTTCTTTCAGGTTGCGATATCATGGATCCTATCTTTCGCCTGTTACGTTAAAATCGAATGGAGACTGTACAGTCAAAGTAGAACCTGAGGAAGCTACAATAATTAAGAATGAAAGTAATGTGGAACTTAACCTGGATGACTATCAGTTTTCATTTGAGTCTGTGCCGCAAAATCAACCTTGGTATCAAACCTTCATACGGCATGACAAGATGGAGCAGAGATATCACTTTAGCCCTAATTGTAGGTATCACTATGTTATATAAATTTTGATAAAAAATTAAAACTCATAACCTTAGCAATCTTACTTTTAAATAATTATCAAATGATAATCTTATCAAATGAATCAAGTGAAACAAATATTTTGGTAACAAATACTAGAACTATAAGGAGATAAATCAATAGTTTTGTTTCAAGCAGCCGAAAAATCGTTAGTGAAACAGTGATTAAAGTGCTTTCTAACCATGACATTTACATGACATGACAAAATTATTTATTTAATAATTTTCCACATCTTTACCTGTTTATTGTTTAAAGTATTGAGCCTAAGCCTCTTATTGGGTTTAATAGTCGTTGAAGTACAACTGACAGTTGTTTGAGTGAGTGGTCCATGTTGGTCTTTATCCAACCATCTAAGAATTTGTCTGAATTTCTCATAAAACCGATGCCAGGCTTTTTTAGTTATACCCACAAGACAGGAGTAGACAAGGTAATAAAGTTTTCGACTAAAGAGGTCATTCTGCGTTTTAAAAACAACTAAAATTGTTCGCATTCGTGAAACCCGACAGTAAAAAATTAAATAACTCACTCCTAAGGCTTAAACTGAACATTAAAAATAAATGTTTCTTCCAATATGAGAATTTAAGCCACTAAGAACTAAAACGAAATGCAGATTACTATTCACTTTGTATACACTGATGTATATAAATATGCCTGCTAGATACTAGGTCTGCCGCCGATGCTAATAATAAAGGAATTTTTGAATTTGAAGACCTAGCGGCGTTCAGTAACCAACATGGCCGCTGAGAGTTCGTCAATTTCACAGGTGTTTTGTGAAAATATGTTAAGTTAGATAAAAAATGACTTAAAATGCAGATCAGTGGATAAAATTTTATCATATCTCTGCGAAAATATCATAACTGCCCGAGACGCATCACAATTTTTGCCGTAATAGGCCCACTATATTATCAACTAACTATATGGTTATATCGGTTGATCATTTATGTATTCAGGTGAAGATCGTTTTAGCGATACCATGATCTACCCTTTACTACCCTCGCTTGAATCTTGTTTTGGGCTCAGCTCGTTTGGATTGGTATATTGTAAAGTCTCCTGCTAAAATTTCCTTATTTTTATTTAAATTAACCGCAGATGTATTAAGTGTATGTTTTAAAAAATATATAAAATTTGCAACTAAGAACTTCAAAGGAAGGAGAGACAAAAAGTACTCAAAACTAAAAAGGAAAAGCACATAGCACACACGTCCTTCATCGTATTTCACGTTTGATTTATATTTATAGCCGTTTATTTAACACTCGAGGGTTATGTTTAATAAAACAGTCAGATCGATAATTTGGTCTTTCGACAGTTTAAAACAAATTTATATCTATGAGTACAATCAGCAAGTACAATCGCACTTGTCATCGGCGATAATGATTGACTGTGCTGGATGTAACCGATATGTATACTTATTAGCAATGTTTGCAGTCTTTATTTTTTTTTCTCCAATCTACTAGGTTAAGAAGTCTAAGTTAACGTGAATAATGCCTCGTGACAGCTTCTTATTGTCTTGGAGATGTACCAAACTGTTTTAATTCTTTCATTTTAGTATTCTTGCATAGATGTTATTGCTTATGCTTCGATTTTCATAGACCTTATAATAATTGTGTACTAGAAAGGTCCAATTTAATTATTTATCCAGGGTTACTCTCAGATATTTGTGGTTTGGCTGTAGAAGTTGGAATCTCATCTGATCTCATATCAATTTCTGAAATTTTATCGTCGTATCTTCCATCTTCTTGTAGCCCTCCGCGTTAGGTACTACGCAGAAAGCCACTTTTTTCTTAAATAAGTGTCTTTTTTTTTTCAGATTATTGGAATGATTTCGTGATGCCAGATAAGTTACCACACCTTAAGGCATTGGACCCAAAGGTCTGTATTGCAGCATATCGTGACCTTCTCAAATGTATTCCCACAAACGAAGAAACGGAAACAAACGACGCACTGGCTTGCGAAGCGGAACTCAAAAATACTGTGATACCACCACCAGAATGGGAACTTGATGATGATAATAGTAAAATAAGCAGCACAACAGGGAGTTCATCGAGTTCAGTCGGGACATCAGAACAGCTGGTTCCCCTTGAATCCAGAAAAAGTAGTAAAAGAAAAGGTTTATCGCCGGGTAAAAATCCTAGGAAATCACCTAGGCAGCATGCTTCAACTTTAGCAATTTTAAGTTTGTTACATCAGCGGAAACGAAGGTCGAAAAATGGATTGGGGGAGACGAACCTTCAAACTATACCTGAAGAAGACCCAGTGCAAGAGCAGGAAAAGCCCCCACCGCCTCCTCCACCTGTTCCCCCTCCATCCCGTTCCACTTCTGCTGTTCCAAAAGCACCAAGGACAAAAAAAAGGTCAATTGACTATTTTGCAGTGGCGTCAAAAATAGATGAAGAGTTGGATAGTGCATTGGACTGTGATGTTGATTTAGAATTAGAAACAAACGAAACGTGCGAAGATGTTATAGGTAGCGGCAAAATAGGTGTGATGGACATACTCGCACTGTATGAGGAATCAAGAAGGAAAGAGTCCGAGTATGCTTGCAGACGATTCTTCAACGGTACTCCTGGTAGAAAGCCGGGAAAAAGAAAGAAGAACAAGACGGGCTGGCCAAGTCCAAATAAGTCCAAGAGAAGGAAACAATTGAAAGAAGACAATGACAGTGCAGTTGAATCCGCCAGTGTTAATCAAGATTCTGATGAGGAATCAGAATCCAATGACAGTATTACTAATATTAGTTCAAAGGAAAATGAATCAAAACGTGTTCCTGGTCTGCCAGTAAAGGTGCAAAGAAACGAATTTAAGAGTAAAGTGTTAAATACTGACTTGCAGCCATTTGTTTATGTTAAGAAGTTAGATAGTGAGAGAATTGCTGATGTGAAGTTGAAAGTGTCATCGAAAAGGACTTCTAAACGGCAGAGACGAGTACTAGGGTCACCAAAATCTCCGAGAATGTTGCGCAAACCGAGGGGGAGGTGGTACAGAGAGAGATAGATTTGTTGTTAATTTGTATATTTTTGTGTAATTATTTATTTGTTCGCTCTTATTCCAAGAGAAATTTTAAGATATTTTGTACCAAAACGTCATTACTTTTATAAAATGTATATATATATATATATAAATATATAATTTTGTAATTATTCCTGGGTGAATTTCAAACTTCAGTATCACCCCGACTTCGTATTATTTTGAAAATAAATTGTTTCGAAATGTAACGTCTCTTATTGAAAAGAGAAAAATTGGTGCTCTCAGCAAGCCAAAATTACTTTTTTCTATTCCCTTCTGTAAAACACTTAATTATATACTGATCTAGTGGCCGGAAAGTGTCATGTTCCGATATTTTCCGCGATATTTTTTGGAGATATTTCCCAGGACTTGAATGTTGATGTTTGTCGATTCTGTCGGTCATGTGAGTTGAGTATATGTATTCCTATTGTTTTGCAAAATTGTACCCAAAAATTAATAGTCATAAAAAAGTATAGTATACAACAGGTTGGATAAACTTTTCAAGACACCACGTGCACCTTGATGTATATTATACTATAAAAAATAACAAAAGCTCCTCAGAAAATGCTACCAATAATTTTGAGCAGAATTTTAAGGATTATTTTATATAAAATAAAATCAATAAAACAACTTTATATAAAATAGAATATATATTAACATTTATATACAATTCAAGTTATATTATTCCTACCTACTAGACATAAGAATAGAAACACTTAGCAGCATTCACAATATTTTAATTTTAAATAAAACAGGACAAAAAAATACAAGAAAAATTGCACATTTCAAATTCTGTTTTACAAACACAACGCTGACTTCAATTGTTTTATCTCCTAAAAACCAATCTTTGGACACGTTAAATTTAATTTTAAATGGATATAATCACATGAATGAAGATCGACATCTCACAGGTCGTCCGTTGTTTTTTAGGCACCCTGTACTCAGTCATTTCTCAAAATAATTTATTTTTTTTATGTCGAGTTGCTTTGGTTTTTTACCGTATTTTTGCGAATGAATTTCTCTTCTAGCTCACCAGGAACCTTGAAAAATATATATCATTAATATTACACCATTTACTAAAAGCGAGTTACTTATTGCAATTCTAAATAATTTTGAATTTTGGTACAAGCATAGAAGAATTGGACAGAATTTTTCACATGAAAGTATAGTAATTAAAATGGCAAGAAGAAATTTTCAAATTAGATTGAAAACAAGAAGAGAGCAAGATGAACGAAATAAAAAAAGGGTTAGTTCTCTATGCTTTATTTGTTTGCGTGCTTAAATTTCGAGATGCGAGTTCTACTAGCAAATTACGAAAAATATCTCAGGAAACGCAAATTAATAATCATGTCAACAATTTTCTAGGTACCAAAATAATTTTAAGTATTACTAGAAATGATTAATTGAGGAGAACGCCCAAACAATGAAACATACAAAACAGATCAAGCGAAAGAGAGACAAATTTTGAAAAAAACTTTAAATATATCTACATATCTATAAGAACACAACTATTTGGAGAGGTTAATATATCTAGAAGTGTCCTAGTGAGAAGCACTCGAGTTCTTTTTTTAGGACACATCTTGTGTTAGTACAGTGGTTACTACTTGGCCCGGTTCCTGAAACAGGTTTCAAACGATTACGATTTACCACAGTCTGCGACATTTCATGCACCATCTTCCTAGATTTAGTGATTTACCTTTGGTTTAGCGCGGTGGGTGTCAACTGCATCAATCGGCAATTTTATGTGCTCAACTCGGCAACCATATGCGACGGGGGTTAGTTTAATTATCGTGTGAAGAGGTACTTTGAGATACGGTAGTTCATCTGCAAAGCATTACAAATAAATTTATAACTATAATATAGTTTTCTCAGTGTTTATGTATTAGCAGCCAAGAGTGAATACAACGTAACCGAAAATCCATGATATTTTAAAACCAGACCATGAATGTTCAACATACCCGACAAACATATATTTCCTTTTACTAGGATGCGTGAAAATTTTGACCTATCAGAGGAGACAGATGCTTTGGGATTTTTGGAATTTCAAATTTGGATGCTGAATTTGGTTGTTTGCTGTTTGTCGTCATTCTACCAAATGAAAAGTATTTTGGGCTGTTGACTGTCATGAATTTTCAGTGTTCATCGGTAAGCTACACCTATGGTGACAGCATAGCATAAACTAAAAGCTTCGACATTTCTAACTGTTGAACGTGATTGGATCTATTGCGACTCATCTATCCTTTGGATATTGACTTTGATAGGGTTACAGAACAGGCGATCCGGAATCTCATAGCTCATCTGTATTTAGAATATGAACTATGTCAACCCATAAATATTAGGCGCTTGTTTAGTTGGAATAAATAAAACAACTGTCACTCAACACTTCAATCCAAAAAAACAAAGTTTCTATTAATTCCTAGTTTTAGCAAACCTAATCATGAAATTATTGGACAGTGTGGGCAGAAGATAAGTTGTAGCTCAGAAACAATTAATCTTGGATAAATAAAACACGCCTAGATTTTTTTGGGGAATGGAAAAAATAGCATTGTGGCCCGTAAATTACCTGCGGATTTATCCAAGAAGTATGCCAACAAGCACCTCAAAACAGCCTGATGAGACACCACCAAAACATTCCCTTGTCTTTCCAGCTCCATTATTACGGGCTCTAACCGAGCTACCAAGTCTTCATAACTCTCGCCTCTGGGATATCTGTATGCAAACTTGTTTTGGTCTCTAGATGCAAACTCTTCAGGATATTTTTCTTTAATTTCTTCGTAAGTCATTTCTTCACAGACGCCCTGAAATATGCCTATTGTTATTAAAACCTCTATGGGGCTTATAAGAGAAAATCTTGAAGGTTCCTTCACTCAATATAAAAACGATACTGGGTCGGTTAAATTACGAAAGTGGCACAATTTATACGTAAAAATGATCAGCACTGCCTCTTGATTTGAGAGAGATAAATCATTATTGAACTGTAAAACTTAGTAGTCTTAACCATATGCCATAGGCGCAATATGATGATTGTCAATGGTCAATGTTGGCAGGCACACGACTAAGAAGTTGACTTGGTCGTCTGCCTGCCTGACCGTTACAATAGCGTTTCCGAATTTGTTGCTAAAAAACTAGATTAGTAAAACTGCGTTTTCTAAAAATGAGTACAGAAACACAATATACCGGCTTGTGCACGAGGATAAACGCGGCCACATCGGGTCACCAAAGAGAAGCATAGGAAACTAAAATAATTAAAAAAAAATATCTACCTTAGACAAAATAATGTCCGAAATGAAAAAGGATGTTTTCATTCCACCCACGGGCGAGAAGAAATAGAAAAGCACTTTTAATAGAGAAAAACGACATTATCTGCTTTTTCGTTTAAATTGTCCACCCTATTTAATGATCGCTGTCATTGCGAATTAACATTTTATTACCCTCTCGTATTAGAAAACATAGTAGAGCGCGGTTTACCGATGTTACTTCGTGATGCTGGCAAAAGGAGAATAATGAATTAAAAATCAAATTTATGACTTACAGCATCAATCTCATTAAGAGCCTTCCACCTTTCCTGAGGTACATCTAAACCAGAGACAGTCTGAATAGTACGTTTTAACCATGACGTCCAAATTCTAAGACCCTCAATCTTTTGTTCCGAAATATATGCCGAGATGGCATTCGCGAACTGAATGCCTCTAGCGCTCAAGTTTGAGTCACCACCTATGCGGCCTTCCAAGTTGTGCTCGCTTTCACCATGCTAAAAGAAAATTACGCTATCTGATGCAACAGAGTTAGGTTGAGAGACACTCACCCTGGTTAAATAAATTGTTCTCGGCGTGATGTGAATATTCATTAAATAATAAACAATCCTAGCTTGTACGTGCCCTTCGTGCTTGTGTACAACAACCTTTTCTCCCGTATTATATATTTTCATAAAGGAAACTTCTTTTTCCTTTTCTTCGTCCAGCGGCGCGTACTTTTCCTGATAGTGTTGTATTCTTTTTAAAAAATCGTCCAAAACAGTTTCTTTGTCCATGTTGGTGTAGTCAGGGCTACTCACCTTTACCTCCATTATGTTCTGAAAACAATGTTTTTTTTTTCGGAAAACACAACCCAAACCATTTGTTGAACATTCGCACCTGTTCAATAATCTGAGGATCGTCGCATATGGATTCGACGTAAAACAGTTTGAAGCCCATCTTCTCCACTACATATTCTTGTATAACTTTTCGCCTCTCTTGCGTCGAATTCGTGGCATCGAAAACGGCAACTTCTCCGCCGCACTCGAGCCAGTGACAAACGTCTTGAAGCGCTTCCGTACAGCATTGCGCCCGTATGGCCATAGCTTCAGCATTGTCCGCCCGAAAAAAATCGTGATTCTGATAGGCGGTCGTTGCGTGCCTTCTGTATTCTCCCAAGTTGAAAACTGTGAAGGAAAACTCTAATTCATATATCTTGAACTACTTAGCTTCAGATGATATATGTGTCCTCTATTTTTATATAATCAAAGTAAAATCTTCACAAAAAATACCTCTAGAATATGGGTTAAAATATCCACGACTAATTTCAGGAGGGCATCGCGGTTGATCGCAAAATCGAAAAATTTTATTAAGGGACCTGCACCCTAAACATCACCGAGTTTTCTTGACCTCTTTGTTTTGTATTGCTAACAATATGAGCTCAAAACCCGTTATTTTGCTAGTATTGGCGCAGATTATGACTTTAGTAGAAGAAGGATACCGTACAGATCAAAAACAAATAAACAATAAGGATTAGAGACATTTTACAATTTCCATAAATGAAAATATGCATTCTTATAAATACTTAAAAATATTACAAAAAATCGAGGACTTTTAGAGCACGGATCTATTAGTAGTAAATTAAGAAATTTGTCTGCTAAACCACCCGTATTGTATAATATACGCAGTTTGCTTAAAGCAATTTATCAAAATAAGGAAAATATTTTTAAGAGCTGAGTATTTTCAAATTTATTTTTATTAGTATTAAATAAAATTATGAAAAATGTACAAAAAATAGCGTACAGGGTAGAGTGATGATTCTGAAGCTTCCTAGTATAATAACACAGTTTCATATTTTTATGTTTTTTGTGTTTCTTTTTTCCAATATTCATAACTTTTTAATATTCATAAACGATGAGAGTTCTAAGGCCGGGGAAACGTATTTTCTATAGAAAGTGGGCAGATGTGATTGATAAAACAATATTGATAAATTGTTAACATCAAACATAAAAAAACAGTTTCCCATATGTTGCCAAAGGCATAAGTGTCATAATAAAGAAATTTTTCCAAATTTTCGAATTAGATAAATCACTTGTGATATCAATCAACTAGTGAAAAACTATCAAAGGATCTAAGAAATATGTTATTTTCGAAACGCTGTTAACCAATTAACTATATGCACAGAAGATCAGACAATGCATTCGTAAAACCTCTGAATGTCATTAGTCAACATAAGGAAAAGCTTAACTTTGCCCCCGTAAACATACCGGATTAAAATTCACTAGTTTCTCCATAGCTTTTTTGCGAAAGAATATTCGTATATGTTGTATTATTATTAGTTTTTATTAAATTTTACTACTTTTGACTTCATTGATTTAAAACCTATAATCACAAAAAACAAACACACAAAATTATTATCAATATGACAAGGTAAAAATTTGTGTTGCGAATTCACTATACCTTTCGATACCTTATAAATAAATACTTGACGTTAAATACTTCTTATATATGTTACCTTAGATATTTTAATAATTAATAAAATTTTAATGTGACAACCGCATTAATAATAGCAATTTATTTCCAACAGGTAACATGACCAAATTACAGGAAATATTAAACATAAATCATATGAAATATTTACAGGGTATATTTTGTTGAAGGAAACACACATATTGTATAGGTTTTGAAACTGGATACTGGTTGCGGCACAACTAACCAAAACTTAATTGTTCCAGAAGAAACGGTCAATCGATTCCGTAATTAGCTTGTAGAGAAATGATACAGATTGCAAGTCTCTGCATAAGTTCAGACGCAGTACAGCGAACCTACTCAGTAGAAAGTAGAAGATCATGATCAATATCCCGCTCAGGATAGGAACCCTGCTTCCTGAACAGTAGATACTTTAGTAATTTCCTCTGCACACTCTCAATGGACTGAGCGTGGCAGTTATATATTGGTGACCATACCACCGAGCCATGCACTGAAAACCATTTTAGTAATGTGAGGTACAAAAGAGAACGTCTGGTCAAATAAAATCCCCACATCCTTTACCCTGGCAAGTCTAGTGAGGATAGTACCATCCATACTGTAATTAAAGACTATAGAAGTTTTTGTGGGGTGGTAAGGAGCCACATTACACTTACACTGACTGACATTATTGATGTTGACCTGCCTGGTGTCGGTATTAATGCAGTGATATAGTTTTAGGTCATCCGCATAAGCAAGCTTGTTGCAGATAATCAAAGATATGAGAGAAGAATAATGTTTAGTATAGGAAATTATTTTGTTATTATTACGATGTGACTGTTCTCATTTAAATGAACTAATTGGGTCACCGTAGACAAAAGCAGAATAATTTTTGCGATACCCGAAAAAATTAAATACCAAAATATTATACGCACCTCTGGTGTTGATTCCGATCCAATTCAAGTAACGCGAGAGCTTCTTCGAAATATAAGTTTTGCCTCGGGCGGGTAATCCGACCATGGCGATGACATGTGGACTGTTGACATAATTTGCACGTTCTCCTGAAAAATTAATAAAAACAATCATTTTGCGGTTTGAATTTGATCGCTTTTGTCATTTATGACCGCTCTACGAACCAAAGCTTGTGTCACATTTTTAACAGTTTGAAGCCCAGGCAATAATTCTTAATAAATAATATGGATACTAAGTAAAGGCCTCGCCTATTTTGAGAATTTAATGTGCGAATGCGGAAGTAATTTCAACCACCTGACGACCTCCAAAAATTAACACAGCCGCTGACAGAAATGTAATTAATTAAATTTTCAGAGAGAAAACGATTTAAATGTGTGAAGATAGTTCTGTTGGTAAAGAAAAAGTTAAGCAAAGTGCAGCTTGGTGTGTACAATTTGGGGGCATTAAAATCTAACGGGATCTAGATAGATTTGGAGAAAATCTTGCCGAAAAAATTCCAAGTTCAAACTAAAACCTCTCGAATTGATCAACTGTTCACATCCATGTTCGTTTGCCGAACGTCGGGAGGTCTTATTGGTTGATAGCGGGTTTTGTATCAGTATAGGCAAAACCTCTATATAGTAGCAATGAGTAAATATAAATAACAATTGAAGATCACCGCAATCTTATTAAAAAAGCTCCTTTCCACATTTCTGGAGAAATTAAAACTTAGTTAAATTTTTTTAAATCTTATGTTAATCATAGAAAAACGCAGCTATACGTGATCGAAGGTGAAATTCTTCTTTCTTCCATTTTTATCAAAAAATATACGGATGGCAACCGACCAAGTCGAAAATGTTCGATTTCAATTTTGTTGCCAAATATTTTCCTTCTGCACTTATTTTCGTTCTATGTGGGTCAATAACTCGATCGATTATAAAATTTGCCACGATTTTTCTATTAGATTGAAACCGTTAGTATCACAAGGTATCTTAATAATGAAAAACTACCGGATTCTACACACATTGATCAATATTATGTTTAGAAAGTATCTTATTACATTATACTGATGCACGGTAAACAAGAGGCGCTTGAATGATATGCGAATATAAGTTAATTAAAACGATATAAAAACCGCGTTCTATAATTTTGAGACTATTCAAAATTTTAGATATATCATCTGTACTTTTTTACACAGCCATCGTTGTTAACGGTTATACCGTATTTATCTTATATATATCTTAAAAAACGTAGTTAATATTCTGTAAGTTCATCTCACACTCTTTAGAGTTTTATTGTAAAGTGTGAAGGCATATTCCCACTAGGGAAGTTTCATTCGTCAAAAAATAGAAAAAAAAAGATTTTTCGCAATATTTCAACAACTCCAAGTTTATATAAAATTTTTGACTCATTTTTGTCTGGTTAACACGCTGTTAAGGTTTCTCCATTATAGTTCGAACCACCCTAATCGAAATACTTGATTATAGAAAAACGAAAATTTAACTACTTCCAAAAGACTAAGATGCAATTGCAAGCTGCACTCACAGCGTTTTTACGGAATACATACATTTTTGTGACGTCGACGATATTACTTGAAAAATATTTTTACCAAAACCAAACCGCCAAATTTCAACGAAACTAACTAACCAATTCTTATCGATACCGCCCTAGTGAACTCCGGCTTCTGATTTCTCATCACCATGACTACCAAGGCAATTTTGACTCTTTTATCACTGAAATATCGTGCACCTTGCCACTCTTAACTTTGTCCTTACACCACTAAGTAATTTAAAGAAACTTAGCACAATGTACCAAGCCTTAAGTATGCAAATAGCAGCCCGCTTTCCCCAATTAAAAATCAATCCGAGTCCGTCGTCAAACACAATTTTAACGTCGCGTTATCAATTGATTTATCTAATCTTTGCTGGGTATGTGTATCGATGCACATTAATGTTTGAGGAATGCCACACGCATATTGGTTTTAAACTGATAGTGGCTCATTTTAATCGAACTCCAATTAATTGAATGGCACGAAACGTTATTCATTCAACCAACGGAGGGGACTCGAAGGACGGCAAATTTTACATGGGACTACCGAACAAAAATTTCGCTAATTATATAGTGGGAGAAATCCTATTTTCGTAGCGGGTGTCCGTGCACACAGTGTCCATGTGTGACGTATTTCCACACGTTGGCCACGTGAATACCGCCAATTAAATTAATTAGGATATTGGCTTGCTACCGAATAGTACGTTTGTTAGTTTTATAGTTTTTAACTACTTGGGGATAAGACAATGAACAACATATTTACTTTATTGTCGTTGAAACATTATAAAATGTTTCTTAATATCCGATTCTTGATAAATGTCAATTAAACCTCTCTCCTCGACAGCTTCGTTCCTTCGTATTTGGGGATAAGACAATGGACATCTTTACTTTATTGTCGTTGCAACAGCATAAGATGTTTTTTAATAAATATCCGATATTTGACAAATGTCAATTAAACCTCTCTCCTCAACAGCTTCGTTTCCAAGATATAAGTTAAGTTCTAAGATTTTTAAAAAAAATATGTTAGTATTACTTTCCATTTTATCCAATTTGGTACACATCTAGTCACACGCGAGAGGTTTGGACTGAATATTTTTGAAAGGAAAAACGGCACACGACCAGTTTCTCCAAAATTCAATATTTTTTATATATGTATATTTCATCAAATAAAAGCAGTTGATATATCTGTTTTATATCTAAAATTATTTTTTGATTAAATTTATTGGAGTAAAGTCAATTATTGGAAAAAAGTATTTTCGACAATTAAACTTCTTCGAATTGCAAACACATTGTAGCTCACAAACGAAAGCCTTTGCGAACCCACCTTTATGTGACATTTACATAAAACACCGCTCTCCTAAATCTTGTTAATAATGTTAATAATTTGCAGCTTGGAGTTAGTTTTAGCTACAGCTACCTAGAATACTGGATATATACCTAACTCTTTGCGATCAACTGACTTAATGTCAGAAATCGAGATTAGCAATAGTCACCTGATTCGTTGATTTCTTCGTTTACATGCAAACCCAAAGATTGATTCGTGTAGGTCAACGCGGACGGCATATTTTTGCAACTTACTTTGTTACTAGTTTAACGCACGTTTGCCATTTGCGTCTTTAAGATAAACCGTTCAGATTTTCGAAAACATAAATCCCGATAAGGCTTATTATCAAGAGTAGTACTAATTTAAAAATGGCAGTATGAATATAACATATTAATGTATAAGGGACATAATAATATACTTACTAAGTGTGTATACAGTAAAATCTACTAACGGAAATTGGTATACGAGGTTTTAATATATAAAAAAAAACTCTCTGCTAACTATGATCCTGATTTTTTAATGCCAATTTACTTATTTACTTAAGATTGAATTGGAATGCATTTTTTTCAAAATAAGGAATATGTATGTATGATAGGGCATTTATTAAAATCTCGTGTCTTCTACACATCCTAATATTTACTTTCAAATATGTTAAAGAACCGCGATGATAATTTTATAATTAAATGGACAAAAGTGGAGAAAATATGACTGCATCATTGAGTTGTACTTTTCGTCGGAAAGCTACTGGTTCGTCCGTCGAAATAATTCAAATATATTGTGTATTGCAGAACTTTAGTAAGCTATATGAAAATTGTTCGCTTATTAAAAAAGGTGGAAAGGGATGCACAATATTTCTAAACTTATTGTATAACATTTGTATAATAATATAAAATATAATTAATTTATTAAAAGATACCCACAACATCGGAAAATTTATAAATTAAATGCTTGTGGAGGAAACTCAATCCAACGAAAGATTAAAATGCAGCCATACAAAAATGATTGCTAAACAGCGCAATTTTCTACATTGACACGAATACAAAAGGGGTGAGAGGGGTTTATTTTATTTTTATTTTACAGCAAAACTACTTGGTTGAAGGAACAAGTTACCACTATGACAATAAAACGCAAATTTGAAAGTATTCTTGTGCCAATAAGTAGTTGGAATTAATAAAACATTATTAATACTATAAGTTTTCTATTATTGTTAAACCCCGTGATACCCTTTTTACTGCAATCAACAAGTAATGGAGAACGCAAGAATAATAATTGTTATCTCGACTTTTTTAAATTGACGCGCATGGACTTCGGAATCTACCTAATTTGTTCATTTCAGTAATGTTTTCGATAATTTGCTTGACGTGGTGCAACTCTGGCGCAACTTTAAGAAACGATGCGAAAAGGCCTGGCGCATTCGATCTACGTGTCTGCTCGACGTGAAAAGAGTCACGTTGGTCGAAACGGATTTACCCAGAGATTTCCTCATCTCTTGACAACGATCAAATATTTATTTTAAGAATCTGAATATAAAAGAAAATATCATATCTTGATTTTAATAATTCTTAAAAACTTTTTCAGGTGATTCCCAAATGAGCATTCAGTATTTTATGTGCAACTTTTTAAAATTCGCTTAAAGGTCATAGGGGGTCTTTTTTGCGAAATAAAATGGGATTAATTTTTTTTTCAGTTTTTATTTTATGAATTGATACACTGATAGATTATCGAGTTTCACAAAATGTAAAAATTGCATTTTATTAGTTCTTGATTGATTAAAATTTTAGGGTGCAAGTTTCCATACAGATGGAGTTTGGATACTTACTTAGGAAATATATATGGCTCCAAAATTATTAATTTAATGAGTTTGATGGCATTTGTAATAATTAATATTTGTATGATGTGATTATTTTTCATCATTTCATCAACTTAATCAGAACGTTATTTTAAAAAAATCTAAAAGCTTTATAGCAGGTATGTATGTATGTATTTTTAACTCCCTGTATGTTCTCCTATATGCCTATGGGAATAAATATGTTAATAACAAAATATTTGAAAGACCGTGATGGCTAACCATCCACAAGGAGATATTTATGGCCCAACGCAGAAACTATATTCGAACAATTGGAGGATGCGCCAGGTTTACATCTTTAGGAGATCTGTCATGTTTTTGACTTAATACGCAGCGGGATTTGGACCGTAAAAGCGAAATATGAAAAGTAATCAGCAGTAAGCAGAATAAATATGAAAGATTGGCTAAATTTTTGAGAAGTAAAGGTGGATATATACACAAATAAGTATACAAAACATAAACGCCTATTAAATTTTTAACAGTTCATAAATAAGCAAGAATTCTGTATTTATAGTCGGCGTTCTTCGATCACCTTGATAATTTCAAAATTTTCCGTTTGTTGAATTTCTTTCCGAACATTAGCAGCTTCCACTTGTGATAGCACAACTTCGATTACTACGTCAAAGTGTTTAAAATATATCGAACATGCAATTCCGGCAACGATAACAAACTTTATTAACTATAAATTATGGCAATTTTCGTAATACATAGATAAATACCAGTACGTATATTTTCAAATAACATGTAGAATTATGGCGTTAATAAAGAAATAGAGATACTTATTTCACAGTACTATAACTATAACAAAAAACGAAATTGTTTATATTAAGGTTCCATATTCCATACAATTTCAATGTAACGATCCCTTTAAACGCAACTAGCACCACATATAATATCAAAATTGAAAGCTATACTTTATCGAGAAACAAATGAATTATACTATAAGAAAACTGGGTAAAAGGAAAATATGCTCCCATGCAAAACTAAATTATGATAAAGTTAATTTATTAAAATATATCCATTTCCTTTTAATTCAGTTTTTCTAGCATTCATAATTAAATTTGTCTATTGAAAACGTTTCATGTGTTTTTTACGGTTATAAATGGTAAATTTCGGCTGCTATCCTTTTGGCGGTGATTGTGAAATTGATTGGGTTAGTTATTCGAAAACTGATCAGGATTTACGATCTGTGTTGCTTTACGACGCGTTACTAATAAATAAAAAATAATTCCCTGACTACTTGCGAATTAAGTTATGTACGCGAAACTTACAGGAAAGTGTAACAATAAGCTATATTTCGTATCTCAATTATATAAAAAAAAAGCCCATTCTAATCTTATAGGAATTTTAAGTGGCTATCAGTTTAAAAAAGTTTAATATTTTCAGTTTACGAAAGTGCTACTTGAAATATTTTATTAATGGTTTTTTCTTATTATAAACTAAATATAGGGTTTCTGAAGGCTCACTGTATATCACCTACTTTGGCTGTTCAATTCCATTTTTACAGGCAATTTTCAAAATTCAACCACCGAGAGAATGTTAATACACATATATTTTTCTTAATTTCCAGAACATTTAAATTAACCAGGTTATAAATAACGGGGGTATAAACCAAAAAGAATGGCTACATCAGCAATTTATTGTTGTCAGTTTAGTGCGAGCGCCTATTGCTGCAGTAACGTTAGGTATAACTAACAATGATATATCAAATAATTTATTGCTGGCGTTAATATATTTTTTTAATGGTAAATTCTTGTGCTGCATATGATTGCAGTAAAGTATATATAATCGGCACAGGAAAGTTTCTTTTTGGGTAAGTCAAGCATTTACAACTAATTCAGGATCTGTGTTATAAATAAATACTGACTCATCGAGTTATATAAATAGAACAATAAATGGGATTACTTATATAAATAAAGTATTTTCATGTATTAACGAAAATTGTTAATTTAATTTAATTTTGTCATATTTGTATGATAATACATAGGAATATAAAATATCATATATTTGTATTCATTATTTATAAATAAAAAATGAATCAGTATTTTCGTATTTTTATCAATTGATTTAGTCGTTACAAAAATTTAAAAATTCTGCTCTTTTCTGAACATCAACATCTTTTAAAAAACTTTGGAAAAGACTTAAATGTTATGAATTCATTAACAATACTTTCTCCAAAATGGCTGAAGATATAAAGGCAAGGCAGGCAGTGCGAAAATTGCAATAGTACCAAAAGATGTTGCGATATATGCAGATCACGTAACTATATGTAATCGTATTTTATAAAATAAATGACTAAAAATTCACCTGTTAAAGCAACTACGGCAAGTTTGCTAACGAAACTACATCCAGTGCCCATCTCGTGTTAAAAACAAATTTGCAACTTTTAGCTAGCTACTGTGTTTTGCGACAGTTCTTCTTTTATTTTTCCGGTTTCACTTACTTCCTAGTAAATTCTAAAGGTTGCAACTTGTTTTAAAACTAGAGTCTATTTAGTGGAAACCGTTTTCGTTTTCTATTTTCGACTTCTGTATGTTAATTTGAATACAAAACTTGAACAAAATGAAGTAGTTTCAAAAAACACAAACAAAACCTAATGAGAACGGAAACAGCTAAAAGCCGTAATCTATATTATATATTAAATCTTATGGGAATGTAACGGGCGCTTATTTTTTTTCACTAGAATTAAATGGTTAACCTATAATTTTTTACCATCTCAGTCAATAATAACATAGATAGCACTGCTATTTTCGGCTAGCACTTTCTATATTTATGTATATATCTTTTAAAGATAAATAATAAAGTGATAAAAATTTAAAAAATACATATAGCCTCCCTCATAATATTTGGTACTCTACAATACCCAATTATGCACCGATCAAGGGCACGCACGGTAACTTTAAGATATCAGTTTCGTTAGCCACGGTCGTGAGCCACTGCGTATGTTTCCGCTGTTTGAGCCACGGGTTTGGCAGCGATCGGGTGTTTTTTAAGTTATTTGAAGTGTATATGTTAATTCGCAATTAAGGAAGGAAAAAGAAGGAAGCATCACTGATGTGCCTAATATAACCAGATCTATTAAAAGCTACCACAGATTTAGTTAGACCAAGTAGTTGTTCAAGCTACTGCGGACATTTCCGCTAAAGGGTTACGGGTTTGGGAGCAATCGGATGTTTAGATTTTAACCATTGCTGATATTTTGACATTTCGTTAGATGCTATTATTTGTATGGGCTGGGAAATTGTATGACGTTTTTAACAATTTAAAACTAAACAAACATTGTTGGCCAAAAAATTGTTTCATTATAAAGGGGAGAATATGCAAAATGTTGTATATAATATATAATAAACAATATACCGCTATTCGGGTCGAGCTTTAAAGCAAAACTGAGTGCTCTCTTTATTTTCTGAAAAACTGGTTCGTACATTAAATCCATGACTCTATACAAAATATATTTATCAATTTTGATTTTAATCTGTTCTGTTCATAAATTAAAAAATATACTTGATGTATATTTGTGCTTTTATACCACCGCTAATAAAACTGTTAAACTGCTAAATAAGCAAGTCACGGACAACTTCTTACGCCATACAATAAAACATAACCTATGACGATAATATGATATAATATCAAATTTCGTTGGAAATGCCGACTAGCTACATTAAATTTTATCATTTTCCGCTTAAACGAGCTTATCTCACGTCACATACCAACGCGTCGTTGTAATAGGTATATGTCAAGTTTTATTTTCGTATTGCAAAACGTTGATGCAATTTGACGCTGAGGGTTGCTGCCTTTTCTAGTTGCTGCAATTTTTTCACGAGAATATGGACGGGGAGATTCTCAAAACACAAATCAAAACAAGCATGTAGTGTTCGACCTCTAAAAAATAATCTCGTAACTAAGTTATTATCAGTAACCTCAAAATAATCTAACCTACCTATATGCTGATTATTTGGACTTATCATACCCAAAAAAAACTCATAAAATGTCTTACTTTCACAAACTTCGGCAAAATAAATTTTTTTCTAACCCAATTTCAACTCCGTCCAAATTTTGAGTTGCCAACAAAAAAACTACTACAAAAATTACCAACTCGCTGCAACTTCGTATAAGTTGTAATTAGATGCACCAAAACTACTCTAAATCCATTTCAAGAAAACTGAAGAAATAGGCATTTTAAAGTTACGAATTTTAAAAGCTCTTGCGAATCAATGAATACAAAAAAAAGTTTAAGACATGAATATCTTAAAACTTTTCATCTTAAAATCGTCTAAGGATTTACACGATTCCGAGCAAGCATCTTATGTGAAGCACCCTGTATATGTACCACCCACTTAGTTGATAATTGTATATTTAGTGAATTGGATGTCCAGTCCATGGGTATATATATTGGGGAAAACAGTGTCAACAAATTTTCAAAAAATGTCTGGCCATCGTTTATGTTTGTTAATTACTTAATTAAAATAAGTCTGATTTATTCCTACTAGTTAGCTAGTAATTTTAATAGTGTCTTATGCAACACGCTTGCTAAATACCGCGTTTTGGCACGACCGGACTGCTGTGGAGCGAATGTGTAATAATTTGAGTACATATTTCTGCAAATCAGCACTAATCTAAAGCTAAAATCTACCACAAACATAAGATCGCTTCCAAACCCGTGACTAAAATACAGAAAACGTTCGAAGTTGCTCACGACCGTGGGTAACGAAGCTGACGTCTTAAGCTACGGTTGGTTAGCACTAAAAAAAATCGACTAATTACCGTCTAATTTTTATTGCTTTCAGGACAGACATTTATTGTTAAAGTAGGGTCTCCCATTTGTTACGGTTTCAAAATCCTGTCCTGTCTGACGTACAGCATTGTCCAAATATGCGTATTTGCATTCTTGTAAGGAGCAGGAACAACTGTTTATAATTTGTGACAATAAGAGAAGAAAAGATTTGTTAAGAGTTAGCTACGAAAAAAATCTATTCAGTAAATTTGATAGCCGTGCGGATTGTTCTATAGCCAAATTTCGAGTGATATTTCATTTACGGTCAAAGGCAAATATCTCAAAACAGTTGCCCTTGGCGACTTCTGATAAGACCTCCTCTCCTTCCTTCCTCCTTTCGTTTGTGTTAACAAAAAATATAATACAGGGTCGTACAAAAGTCTTTTGATAGAGAAAAAAACATGTATGTAGCTCCGCCTACAACTGAAAGCTAAATTAAGAATACAAATTTCACATGTCAAAAAACTTCCAGGTATCAATTTTACTTCACTAATCGGCATTATTTAGGAAATTACATCATTTTAAAATTCTGAAAAGCAATTTAATTGCTGCTAAAATGATGCAGGACATAGAAATAACCAAGTAGAAGTGAGCGAGGTCGTAACGTTTTCGAAATGATCACAATAAATCTTAAAAATCAAATTATTTTGATAAATCGACATAGTTAACTACGAAACGCCATCTCGTTAACAATAATGGAGCAGTTATTCGAAAGGTTCTAAGTTTCTGCGTTTCCGATTTTCTAGTTTACATTAAAACGTTGTACCGTCTAAAATATATTAGTTCCATAGAGCAAACTAGAAAACCTAAGTAAATATAAAAAAATATATTATCCCATAAAAGTTTATGCTTCCACCGACCACCACCCGGCAAAGGTACCGTTGTGATTTTTTAAGATCATTTAAAGAATAAAAATCGTGTTTTAGAAAATTTCCCTAAAATCAACAATTTACGAAATCATCCTTTCAAATGCACCATATTATACGTATATTATATTATATTATTACTAGAGTGAAAATGGGCTAATAGAATTTGTTTCTACAACCTTTTTCAAAACACATACAACTGATTCTGGAATTAGGTCCGTACTAAAGCGTAGAAGGGATAGATGTAAATAGTATGTTATGCAACAAATTTAGTCACGAGTTTATCAAGGTGTTGCATACTATACTTTTTTTTATGTGCATTTTTGCAAAACAGAAAGCATATATTCTTTGAGTGACGTGTGGCGTGACGTGTTACTCAAAAATCCGTGACTAAAGTACCGGAAACGTCAGTAGCACCCCGCGGCCGTGTTTTGAACTTGAACAACTACTTGATCTAACTAAATGTATGGCAGATTTCAATAGATCTGGATAGAAGGGAAACATCAGTGATACTGTAAATGTCACCAACTCTTTCAATTTCGCCTTTACATATTCACATTTGCACTTTAAACGACTCAAAAATTGCGCCGCAATTGATACGATGCTGCTTAGATACAAAATGCCGGCTGCGTATGTATGTACATACTTGGTACCGATCAAATTATATCTGGCAAATATCAACTTTAAGTGAAACCGATCGATCCTATCTGGATCTTTAGTTTCTCGTGGGCAACCAATACGTACCTATTCTGATAGAATTCAACCTGCAAGAGCGATAAAAATGACCGTCGGTTGAAACTGTAATTCCGGAGAAACCATTTAGAGGCATTTCAACTTTTAAAAACACACTTAAAATTTCACGTTTTATAGGTTTGTACAGGCGGGGGGATAATGAAACTAAATACTTAATATACTTCGATATGATTTCCAAGGTTTGACACGTGATTTCGTACGGCTTACGCGAATAGACTGTAATTGCTTGCGAGACAACTTTTAGGCTACTAAAATTTTTCGCTACGTATGCGAGCAGTGATACGGGACGTCCCGAGTTTCAAGGTAAATTAAAATTAAACTCTTCCGATATTTTTATAAAACCAAGTCAAAGATAGCGCCTATTCTGTGATTATAGTGCACATAGTACCCGTATGGAAAATGTTTTCCGTTCTACTTTTAACTCGACTTATACCTAACAAATACTGCATAGATATTTGTTTTTTTTTAAGTGTTCTGTTAAATGCAGCAAAAGTATAGTCAACATCTAACAAGTTAATAGTCGATGAGACTCAATCGTCCTGGTAAATTATACTAAAAATGATTAATTTACAATATTTTGAAAATTATTGATATTCGCATAGTTGGTGTGGATTGTAAATTGCTACCTACTTCCGATAACTCGAAAATATTTTAGCTGCATGGTTTTCTCCAACAGTACTGGTATGACACCCGAGACAGCTGCTATATGTCGCATCAACGGTTTCTTATAATAGATCCTGGATCGACAATCTGTATAGATATATTATATGGGGTCTAAAATGTTTAATGAATGATAATTATTAAAACTTATGGCAAACCGACACTGCCTACTTATCATCTCTTTATAAACAAATTTTACATTTTAAAGCTGCTTTAACTGGTTATTTAAAACCTGCTTCAATATGCGTGATTTTTTTTTTCGATTTTCGGATACGAAGTTCGAGAGGAAAGGGAGATCAAACACTCAGTTCATATTCATATGTTTTTTTTTTATTTCAATAATTAAAAAATTGAAATGATATTGATCCAGATAATTTGGAACCTATCGCGTGTTTTTGTGGGTTTAAAACATTGACGATATTTTTGTCTTTCAATCTAGGGTTTCGCGCGATCAGATGTTTTGACGTTTATCTTGTGACGGTCAAGTCATATATAACTCGATCAACGTATTCTTCAGTTCTGAAGAAAATGTACCCAAAAACTAATAGTAGTAAAAAAAGTATAGTATGTAACACATGGATAATCAAACAAAATAGCTTTGTTATTAAAAATTTACCATAACCAAAAATTTACCAATGATTATCGATGAACTATATTATAAACAAAGAAGTAAAATAACATCTTGATTACTAATCTCCAAATTATAGGTTTTTTTTACAATACCTACAAGTTATTCGAACGGATCAAATGCTGACTAAAAGCAGTTTTCCTTTACGAAACACACCTTGTTGCTACAGCCGCAACCCTGGTCATCGTGTAAAAGAGCTTTAGATTTTAATGTAACCAATACAAAATTAACAATATTATACATACAGTTCTTGGAAACTGTCGATTAAGTTAAAAAATACCATGCAATTTACTCAATCTTTTATATCAAACCTCGTTTTAAACAAAATGTCGCCGATGTCGATGTTTGATTTTCAAACACTGATGTATGGATAGCAAAGGCTTGCATGTGGGATACCTGCTTGTAAATAAATTAAACTCCCTTCATTTATCAGCATAGTTCAGTAATTTGTAGCGCATTGAAGCTGGGGTAATTTAAAATACTTACTTTCGTTGATGGTTGCACTTTTTAGCATTTTACTCTTAATAATATATATAGTTGTAGTTACAGATCGAGGTACAGAATTTCTTCAAGAGGTTTTGAAAATTAACATAGCTATTCAAGATTTTCTTTCATTATAACATATTTCGCAAATCATTTATATCATAGGTCACACAAATTTTCCAAAAAAAAATCTAAAATCACAAAGAAAATCGAAACTAAAACCATTTAGCAGCAAAACTGGCTCTACAAAAAATGATTTTAACACGCTGCGTCTAACCGTCCACAGGCCCTGTTATTTACTAATAAAGGTTAATCAGTAATTTTTTTAAGAAATGGAAAGAAGTGGAACATGGTATTCTATACAAAATTGCTCTGCACCTGGAGTAATAAAATCTACGAATCAAAATTATCTAATAAGAACTTATACATAATCAGACATTCGTAAGAATTTATGCTTATTTAGATATGTTAATATAGTTGTTATTGATTAAATTTTGCTGTCCGATCTTTAGAAAATGTTAGTAGACAATTCACCACCGCTTTTAAATCGGCGTTCGACGCTGCAGCACAATATTAGTAAAATAAAGCAATATCAGAGCAGCTATCTAAATTAATAATTATCGCTAACCACGTGCCTTTAGTACAGTGTTGCCGGTTTAAATGTACCGAATTTGGCAAAACATTTAAAAATTCGTTTTCAAGTTTTCTCGATTGCCTGCAATGTATTTATTAAAGTTTTATCACCAGCAGCAACAGTACATAAAATATTTGCAATCAATATAGATTATATTTAACCAAAGAAACCAGTCACATTTTTTCAGCAATTTTAAGAAAAATACTTAATTTTAGCAACTGTGTTCCAGAGATGCGCCGCCGCCGCAAGCCGTTCGACCATAACATTGACATTTGGCAGCTGTTTATCTCTCAATCAAATTTAACATGGTAAAATTTATTGAAAAAACGTCATCTTGTACTAAAGCTCAGCAACTCAGTAATGGTTCTCAAATTTATGTTAGCTTACCTCGGATAGGAAACGGTTTCGTCTGAACAGTCTCCGTATTTGGCGGCAACAATCTCTTGGTCTCTGGGGACATAATACTTGGACATCCTTTCACTTCATTCACTTTGCAATTTTTGTAATTATTTAAATTTCCCGACGCAGTAAACGTGCTGTTACGGACTCTCAGAGAGCCGCTGATAACGTCCAAACCACTACTCATACCGTCAAGGTTTTGATGTCGTCTAAAAAATTATGAAACACGTATACGATCGGCCTTGGATAGAATTCACGGCCTGAACATTGCTCGACTGTTATCTGTCACTACCGACTGGAAGGGGTCACCGTAAAATAGTGGGTTTTAATCGGGCGGTGGGGAACACCAAGATTTGAGCGGTTGCAATTACGACAATGATTCTTTTTGCGAATTTGGCACACGAGCGCGCGATGTGAAACGTAAATAAAAATTATATTTACATTCCATTTTTTAAGCATTAATTTCTGGAATCGTCTGTTTGCCATCTTTAAACGTCATTTTTTAAAACTTCGTTAATTGACACTTGAATTGTAATAACATAATACGTCAATACCTATGAACTCGTGAACAGGGTAAATGCGGCGGCAACACCCCAACATGACGTCTCAAAAATAACTACTTATTGTAGCGCATTGTACTCAGCCGCAGTTCAATCCTCATGCTGAAATTCCAATGTGTATATTATTTCAACTTCCGACTGTTGGCGCTATAAAATTTTCGTTAGACAAATTAACGAATTCGACATTCGATAATTTTCACGTATTTCATGTAATTATTGTTATGAAAAATGGTATTATTTTCAACTTGGAGGAAATAACGCAGGCTTGTTCAGCGAAACCGTATTTAAAAAAAAAAAAAACATATAAAGGATGAAAGAGGCAACTAATACGGTGCTTTAGTTATCTTCTTTTCGGTTTAATACATTCTACATCCTTAATTGCAAAATCATTTCTTTTTTCGATCATGCCATGCCAAGAAAATTTATCACAACTTTCAATGGCATATCGATTTTGGCATATTATATAGGTATATGAAGCGGAATCCGATATTGCAAAGCCGAGCGAATTTAACTTTTAAGTTCATGATCGATTTGCACAGCCGTATTATTTTTTCAAAGAAACTTCCACAGGCTACTGTTAAGCTCTCAAGAAGTCAACAGGAAGATTGGCGAAACGTCAGCAAGTTCGATTCATCAACAGCACAAGAGGATTTCGGAAGATTTGTCAGTAGTATATGAGACTTTTTGTGGCTTTCCTATTTGGTTTAATAATATCTTACAAAGATTTAGTTTTACTAAAATTTTTTTTTTGGCAAACAATATTAAATAATAGTGTTTAATAAACAAGTGATTGAAAAAGTTTATCAACGTGCTGGATAGGTACTTTTTCTACGAATATTAGGTTTTGTTTGTTTTTGCAAAACACCATAAATAAATTCAAGTAAGTGAAGAAGTTTATCAACGTCGTTTTGTTTATTATGTACTATTCTTTTTCTGGCAACATTAGTTTTTTGATACAAAATATCATTTTTATTTTTGACGCCATTTGAGCAAAAAAAAAGGTTTAACAGAAAGTTTGGCGATGATCCGTCCATATAGCAACTAAAGATATAAAGGCCTTACCTCTCCCGATAATACAAGAACCTATGAAGTAACAATAAAAAAAATGAGAAGGTCCAGCCAACATGCGTGAAATTTAAAACATCGCCTTTAACCAATGACCCTGCGACATTCACCAACTAACATGGCTGCTGACAGATCGTCAATAAGTTTAGATGCGGCATTTTACGGCAGTATTTTTTAAAAATATGCCTAAATCTCAATAAATGTTCTGGAAAAACGAGTTAAGGGTGTGGAAATCATTGTTTACAAAAAAATGGCGGCGCAAAGTGCAGGTTAGTGGATGAAGTGTACAATCTACAATCACTCCCGCCTACGCCGCATCAATTTTTACTGTAGTAGTGCCACTATATCCTCTGATAGCTATATGGACCCCTCCAACAAAAAAATGTCTTTACTTACTTATGAATGGATTTCCTTATTTACGTTTTAATATTTGATTTTCGATTTTTTACATTTTCAAGCTAGGGGACTTGATGGAAATAACTTACTTCCACACACATTTGTTCTTTTTATTACGAATTTTTGTGCTTTTCGTAGAAGTGCTATTTAGTGCATTGAATTAGTTGTAAAGTCAAATTCATATGGCATATTGAAGGTAACCAGAGTCAGTCTAACTGTTACTATTCAAAGCTACTAATAAAAACTAGATTATCAAAAAAAGAAGAGAAAAACAAATATAATGGCAGTATGGAGAATCACAGAAGTGACAATTCAAAGACCACTACCATTTTAACTGTTTCTTTATGGTTTTTGTTGTAGCTTTAGTCATTTTATCAATGATTTTATGACCTCTTTCATTTTTTTGATACTTGTTTGCTGCCTTCATAAATCATGTGAACCACTGTTAAAAGTTTGTTTTGCAAACTTACGTATGTATTTATTTTCTGACAAGGTGTGATTTGAGTGTATAAAACAAAATAATATTATTAAGGGTTGGACAATACATTAAGTAGTTAAAATTATGTACTTTATTTACATTGCTTTTTATCTTGTATATATTTTTTAAATACTGTGTCTTTAAACTTTTAGGTGTCACTTACAACAAATACATTTATCTTTCTTAGAATTCACAATTAGGAGCACAAAGCCAAACTATCATTAATAACTTATTGATGCAAAGCAGTTGTTTCTAATTGGGGTGCATCTTTTTTAGCAACACCACCAAGTAATTTTTTTATCTCAGCAATAGCTCTTCCAGGATTTAAACTCTAAAAAATATAAATAAAAGTAAGTTACAAAACTAAATCATTTTTATCTCTTACTTTCGGACAGGTTCTAGTACAATTCATAATAGTATGGCACCTAAAGGCAGAGAATGGATCTCTCATTTTATCCAAGCGTTTCTCTGTTGCATCATCTCTTGAATCAATAATCCAGCGATAAGCCTAACAAAAGGTACTTCAATTACAAACCAAGTGTGATGTCAAGAAGTAAATCTTACCTGCATCAAGACTGCAGGTCCTAGATACTTGTCCCCATTCCACCAGTAGCTGGGGCATGAAGTGGAACAGCAGGCACACAAAATGCACTCATATAAGCCATCCAATTTCGCTCTATCGTCCACACTTTGTAGATATTGGTGTTCACCTCCTGATTTACTTAATTCATCTCTGAACAATTACCCAATAACCATATCATTATTAATGATAAATATCACTTGCTATAACTTACTTTCTTTGAAGCCATGGTTCTATGGACTTATATTGTTGATAAAAGTTGTTCATGTCTGGTACGAGGTCTTTAACAACATACATGTGTGGCAATGGATATATCTTTGTGCTTTTTCCTGGATTGGTGTCAATTTTGCTAAAAATATTAATTCTTTGATTTATTATTTTTCCTTAACTTTCGGTAACCAACCTGATACATGCCAATGTATTAACACCTCCAATGTTCATTGCACAAGAACCACAAATTCCCTCCCTGCATGATCTTCTAAATGTTAAGGTAGGATCAATTTCATTTTTGATCTTAATTAAAGCATCTAAGACCATAGGTCCACATGACTTAAGGTCAACTTGGTACTCTTGCATATACGGCTTCTTTTCTGGTTGATCTGGATTCCAACGATATATTGAAAAAGTTTTTGTACGTGAGGCTTCGCCTTGTTTTTGTTCAATTGCCGCCAAGCATTGCACAGAGCTATGCAGATATCGAACCTTGACAATAATAAATAAAAGAACAATCATTATTATGTAACTTAAAAAATTACCTGTTCCAAGCTTTGTTTTCCAAATTTAAAGAATCGGATTTCCCTAGACATAACTCAAAAATCAAATGTTTTGAAGCTGTAAATCAATAGAATATAAGACCGAACAATAAATATAGGAGACAATTATTAGTACAAAATGATTGGAAAAAATTTAATTGTTTTCAAAGTGAAAGCCAAAAACCATAGATAAGAGATATAAGGGGCGACAGAACCATAGACTAAATATGGACCATGAACAAGAAAGAGAAAATACATTTCCTCTCAGCAGGACAAGACTGCTGTGGTCATTCGTCCATTTTCTGGTATTCGCAGAGAATTGTTCTTTTGGTAATTGACCAACACATAAGAAGAAGAAATAAAAGCAATATTTATTATCAGCTGGCGATTTAGACCGACACAAAAAAAAGCGGTTTCCACCGCGGATCATCCGGGCCCATCCGGCCACTATACCGCCGTGAATAGAAAAAACAGCGGGCCCGACCACGATTACATCTTTAAAATAACTTAACTAAACACTAAAAACACAATGGGAACCGATTTCAAAGTTTTTGAGACGATAACAAGGGATTCTGTCGGAAAGGGAATGGAGGTTAAACGGCTATGTACAATGCCCACAAGACAGAATCCCAACCACGAGCAAATCTTTGCCTTGACTTGATCTGGTGTAGTACTTGATACCTTCTATTAATAGGCTCAAATTGCGATTTCGTCAACCTTTCGTATCTAGCTAGTAAAATCTGTTCATATATATAAGAAAGTGACTAACTGATACGAATTAAGCTATACGGGCAAGCTGTAAGAATGAAGTATGCCCGAACAGGTCCGTATTTTGCTTAGAATTTAATTATTTGGGGTTTTGTTAGAAAAGATACTAAACAATATTTTTTTATTTATGTATGTGTTTATGTTTAAATGTAAATGTTTTACACTTATCAGTTGAGTCAACCCAACCCTTTTCCGGGGTATCATAAGTGTCGAACAAGGTTTCATCCAAGTAAATAATTGGCCTTTGTTGTTCTCTGTAAATCCTAATTTTTTCTAGATATTCCAGTCACCATTTCCGAATTCTAAAAGATTCCATTAAAACTCGCCTTTTGTCAATTAAAAACCATGTGTTGAATACACTCCCATAAGGTAGTTCTGCCATATTTAACACCGGTTTCGTCTTTTTCAAGCCTCCTAATTAAGATATATAATGCACGCTTTGTTCCTCGTATAATTGGTAAATTTTACGCCATATTATATCTTGATCCCTTTCATCTACATTCGAGAAAATGTTAGCGTCGCGTCTTCTTTTCCTTGCTGAAATGGGATTATTCACAATTTTCGTCAATGTGGCCGTTTCTGCTAAAGATGCTTGCTTGCTGGCGCCACGTTCAATTGGAGTCAAATAAACATTGTTTATAACTTCCTTAGTCCCAACAGAATAGTGTTATCTACATTTGGGCGAGAGCATCTCCTGAGATACACTAGACTCGCATATATTTTGCATAATTCGCACACTATTCAACACACGTTGTATTACACACGAAATAAGAATGACTACTAATAAACTTAAACTACCAAATATCAAAAAAATACCAAACCAAAGAATATTAAACACAGGTAGGTATAAAATTTTTTTTCAATTACGGACCACAATTTTACCTGAGTTTAAATTCCGAAACTTTAGGACATAATCTTGTTGCATTGTTAATGACCATCCTTGGGTAATCCCATTCAAAAGCAATTGGTCACTTTCTTATATCTATGAACAGGCCATACCTACCCAGGTACACCTAAGCATCTAGGTTCCTACGGTTAACCCTTTTCTCTATGGAAAAAATGGAAAAATGTAGGGTTAAAGCTGTGAAAACTGGCGAACAATGAAAAAGGAAAAAATGAGAAGCGAAAATAAGGCATGGCTGGAAATGACCAACGCCCGTTTAATCGTTGGTTTGCAACATATTTTATATAATGCAGTTAATTGAAAAGAGTGATTCTAACGATTGCTCATCACTGGTGGTATATTCTCAATAGCGAATGTCCCACAAATAATAATAAACGAGTGTACTTTGTTGAGAGTTCATATAAGTTAGTTGAAATTTAATATTGAGTATATCTACCATAGATGAAAGTTAACCGCTTTGAGAAAAAATATACACAAGATTACTAATCTATACCCAGAGCTCATTGGAAACTAGCAGTTCTAGCCATGATTACGTGTTATTCTAAATGCCGAACTGTGCTTCAAAATCTAATTTTCATTTTATGTATGGTGGAGGGTATGTGAAAACGTGTGAAATTTATGAACATATCTTAAACGTTTTTTAATATTTTTCAGAAGCTATACAAGTAACGTTGGAGTTATAAACGGTCCGTTTTCTCTTTAAAGGACGGATTTTCTGTTTTTACAGTACAGTAAGTAATTTTTCGTAAAATAGGTCTTGTTTTGTGTTCAGCTAAGTGACACGTCGACTCAGTAAGGTAGAACACTTACTTGTAACTGTTTTTTATTTTTTTTTTGGTGTAGATTTATTGAATACTTCTGTCTTGCTGAATTTCTAAAATCTACAGTTTTTAAAATTGATAATTTTTTCCGAAATTGGGAAGTTACATTAGAGAGGCTCCATATGTCTCTTTATATGGTTATATATCATCAGGTTTTAGGGCAATTTCTATTTGAAATGATTATATTAGGCTCTATTTTAGGGGAATGTAAATAGCAATCTAATAATAATAATAGGTATTCGTTGTATAAAATTTAAAACAAATTTTGTACAAACATTGAGTTTGGCATTAATACTTATTGGCTTAGAAACTAATCTCCTCCGCCTCCGTCTCTCTTTGACTGCAATAAATGCTTTTAGTTTATTAAGAAAAGGAATCAAATTAGTTAAAGTGGCTTAGATAATGGTGCTTGTAATATTTATGCAAATATTATTAATTGTTATCAATATTAACCATTACATTTCTTGATAAGGTTCTATGACTTTTTAAATAAAGATCATGCTTTTTGTACAAACTTGCAAAGGTCGTCTAAAAAATATCAATAAACCTAATGTTGATGACACATACAATTTCTTTATCATATATGATGTTAAACATTCTTTCAGTAGGTTCAATTTCCCTTTCTTGAAATAAGTTAGGCTATCGCTGACACTGAGTTTTTTGTATTATTTGATACTCTTACATATCTTAATTTTGCAGTAAATATTTGTTGTAATATTCACTTTCAAAGTTATTTTTTCCATTTTGTTTACCTTTTGGCATTACATTTTAAACTTCAATAGAGACACATTTTGATTAGGATATTACTTGATAAGTTTTTTTTTCCTTTGTTTAATATGACATAATATTGATATGCAATAAATAAGAAATAGTGTTCTGCCAGTAAACTATTTTCCTTTTTTCGTAGTGTTGCTGTAACGACTTGGCCCGAAAAAGGACACTCCAAAAATGCAGCAACCAGTGATAGAAGAAAATTCCGCTTATGAGTCAACATCTGTTAGCTATGATGCCTTGTTTCCAGCATTGCCCGAGAGTTCTCTACCTAAGCAGCCCAATAATATCCAGGCACAATTAAACATTAACAAAATGCGTGTAGGAACTTCCTTGAAAACCCAAGTATTCAGGTAGGTTGCAATATGACCTGTTAATCAATTGTATTTATTTGTGTTTTTGGTTGTTAAGGGTTCCATTTGAAGAACGCAAACTTGATGGAAATCAAAAGTTTGGTGAGGGAGAATCCAAACATGCTTGTGCTCACATCATGAAAGAAACCGGGGCTCACATAGAAATTTCACATGCCAGAGACCAGAGCTTGACTTTTCTTGTAATTGGCAAACAGAATGAAGTACTTGAAGCAAAGAGAAAGATTTTAACACATTTCCAAACACAAGTGAGGTGGCTTTTACTTGATGAAAATCCATTTATCAAAATGAATATGAACTAAAAGTTCAGTTTTTCATGAAATTTTATATTTTTACATGACAATCGTTTCGACAACACCGTGTCTTTATAAAATGTAATATTTACAAACTACCTGCTACTATATATACCGAAAAATAACCATAAAATCTTAATTAATGTTGTTGTGAGAATTTAAGTTCAATAAAGGAGAGGTATTTAAATCTAATTGATCGCTAAGCAATACATTTGATGTCTCATTTTGTCAATCTCCAATTCTATAGTGGATTATGTCTTTGCTTGCTTTGTTGGAACCCACAGACAATTGAATTCTTTTTTCCATTTATCATAAAACTTCACACACGGACACAGCCATACATAACAGCTCATATCACCCTTATACACACAAAATGGTTGCATGTCACTCTTTTATACACAGACTTCTTAATACACCACTCTCAACAGAAAATTACAACAAAGAACTTAATATCATTAAACAAATTGCACTGAACAACAGCTACAATCCGTCCATTATAGATAAAGTTATAAATAAAAAACAAATCCAGACAACAGTAAACTCTATTTATCTGAAACCTAATACAGAACACGACAATTTAAAACAATTACATACATAGGAGAACCTAGTGAAAAAGTTTCAAAACATTTGTCAAAAGGTGGTTTAAAAATAGCTTTCAGAACTAACAACACATTAGGAAAATTTTTAAAAAACAATAAAACCAAATATCCAAAATCTCAAAAAGTAGGTGTCTACATAAATTTATATTGGACACACAGGTAGATTCTTCAAGAAACGCATTAACGAACATAAAAGAGCGTTTCAAAACAATAGTCCAGATTCTAATTAATGCTATACATTTAAGCACAGAAAAACACATTTTTACATACAGCCACAAAAAGTAGAAAATTAAATTTATTGGAAGCCATGGAGATTAACAAAATGAGACATTCAAATGTATTGCCTAACGATCAATTAGATTTAAATACCTCTCCTTTATTGAACTTAAATTCTCACAACAAATTAAGGATTTATGGTTATTTTTCCGTATATATAGTAGCAGGTAGTTTTTAAATATTACTTTTGATAAAGCCACCCTGTTGTATAAACAATTGTCATGTAAAAATAAATAATTTCGTGAAAATCTGAACTTTTAGTTCTTATTTATTTTGACAAGTGAGTGAGGTGAAAACACACTGCGAATTGAATTACAAAATTCAAATTTAATATTTACCAACATACATGTTACTATTAATGTCTTAAAGGATGAGATCTATGCTGGATTTTGGGGACACTTCTGGATTCCTTCTGTATCGGGTGTTCATCCTGTCTCGCTTATGTTTCACCCTATGTTTGTTTTAGCATTCGCACCAGATTATTTTGAAGACAAAAACAATTGTTTTTTAGTACCTATTTTTTACTCTTTTACTGAATATTCAGTATAAAAGGAATAGTTACTATGAAAAGCCTGGTGGTTAGAGTTCTTCTGCTGCGTTATTTGTGTTTTGAAATAAGCTTACCTATCCTTAAGTTCAATTGCTCCGATATTTAGAGTTTAATTGCTCCCAGATGCTACATTTTTTAACGAAATTTCCAGGATTCTTTCAAAGAATTGAAATTGAATATTGAAAATTGGAAACAAAAACTGGTTAAAACTTAAATAGAATTTTCCAATTTATTAATATTATCATATTCGTATTTAAAAATAAATATAAATTTGTATTGGACCCTGTATACATATACTGTATATATATACTTTAGACAAACAAAACTACTTACTGTGCCATGTTACAAGTTGAACTAGTTTTACCTTTTATCCTTCTCAAAGCTCTATATTTGCTTCCTTTACTTCGTTGACTCCTCCTATCTTTGCTTAACTTACCACAAACAGACGTGTAGTATAGTCGATTCTCTTTAATCTTATTGTTAAAACCATAAAGGAGTGCTAACATGAAAATCATGTAAACAAAGCAAACAAAAAATATTCTAATTATAAATTTCACAGTCATTATATACATGGTGATTCATAAAGAATGCGCAATCTCTAAACTGGAGGTACTAGATATGATTATGATCCTGAATTTTCTTATTAATTGAGAAAATTTTTATAGTATAATAAACATCGGCAGTTTTAGTTTTTTTTTTACATGACATTTAGGAATTTCAAACGTATTTGGACGTTGGCCGTTAGGCGGTTAGTTTCATCTTATTTGGATAAATCAAATCTTTTTTTTAATATCAAGTTGTGGTTGAAACACGTTGAAAGAATGCTCAATTTTTTAGAGAAAAATTTACTGCTGTCTAGGCGGTCCAACTGTTGGTTTTTGACTTACTTGCTTTTAAAAAGTTTAATGTCTTTTTTCTGATATTTAAAATAAATAGTTAAAAGAGGAAAAAGTACGGAGAGCAGTAAAAAAACTATATGTAACAATAACAATTTTGATCATAGTAATAAAAAAAATACCAAATCAATTGGCTGCCATCTACCCCAGTATATTTTACTGTTACTATTTTTTTCTAAGCCGGGTTGTATAAGCATTTGTCAAATTTACATGCGTGCGTGTTACTACTTGTACAAACGTTTTAACTGGTAATCAGAAAGTAGTAAGATGCACATTTTTGAAAATTCAGGTTTTATTACATCTCGTGAGAGTTTTGAGAAAAGAAAAGAAAACTACCATCCAGGTTCAGCAGTTATTGCTCTTTTTTTACAAATTATGCAAACCAAAAACCCAAATTTCCTTAATAAGATACTTTTTACCGGCGAAGCCACAATTACAAGACCAGGAATCTTTAATAGGAAAAATAATTATTTCAGCATCAGTTGTATCAACAGAAAATATAAGGTTTATGCAAGGTAGCGGCACCGTATTTGCGTTGTCAGTCGAAATAAAATTAAAAATAAATTTTAGTTTAGTGATTCCTTACTTTTTCACATTGGTGTTATTATGATTAAATCTCATAAAGTTCTCATTTTTTATTTATAGGCAAGCAAACAAATCAAAATTCCAAAAGAGCACCATAAGTGGATTTTAGGCAAAAAAGGTGAGCGCCTAAAAGAGCTGGAAAAAACGACAGCAACAAAAATATCGGTTCCGAACATGAATGATGACTCAGACCTGATTACCATAACTGGCACAAAAGAAGGCATTGAAAAGGCAGAGCATGAAATTCGCGTTACTTCTGATGAACAATCCAAGAAGGCTTCAGAAAGGTTAAGCATTCCAAAAATTTACCATCCATTCATCGTAGGACCATTTAACGAAAATCTTACGAAGTTGATATCTGAGAGCGGGGCTAGAATAAATGTGCCACCACTATCGGTAATGAAAGACGAGATTTTTATTGCCGGAGATAAGGAAGGTGTTATGGCCGCCAAGCAGAAAATTGAAGCGATATATAAATTGATGGAGAAGAAATGTACTACTGTTTCTGTGGAAGTGCCAAAATCACAACACAAATATGTTATTGGACCTAAAGGTATGTAATGTATTGGTACGGTATGGAACTATGCTTTTTCTTGAACTACAGACTTCATTATTTCATGTTCTGTTTATATATTTTTTATAGAACATACTAGATATAAATTTTGATCTAAGAGTTCTTAAAATCAAATTCAACAACAATGGTTTGGATTTATTGTCGTTTTTGACTGATGTTTATCTTAATCAATATCTACTCTAAAATATCAAATAATTCACCGATCAGATGTGCGCAAGGCCTCATTTTGTCGGTGTCGTTAAACACTGTCGCGAGCCAATTCGGGCCTTTCCGGTAATACTTTATTCATCGGGGAACTAGCAGTAGAATCTTCAATCAGTTTTTACGGTCTTAGAAAAAGTATAATATGCAACATGTTTATAAAATTTCAGGCATTCATTTACTCATTTCGCTCTGCACTGCTCATGCTTAAACTCCTGACTAAGGTGTCCTTTGTATTGTTAAGTTATGAAGTTTGGTATGCTGAAGATTACTAGATGTCTCTGATTAATATTCAGAAGCAGTATGTCGCGGCCCATACTTAATAGATATATCAAATTACTTATTACGAGATATAAAATTTAGCTTTCAACAAATAAAATCTTTGCATTGATGATGTTGCCTGACAGCACTGGCTGTTGATATAAATTCGATAGTGATATCTCGCTTACCTTTACCCTGATCATCGTGAGAACTTACTGAAAACAGCGTGGTCATTTATTGGTTTGAGAAATTTATATTGAGCTTTTGCGGGACAGAAAGCGTTCATAAATTGATTTATACTGAAATCCGATTTAGCCAGTAAACTATACTTAGATGCAAATAGATTCCGCTTAACACTTAAAGACTTGAGATTTTGACAAAGTATATATAATGCTAACCAGGTCTAAGGCAGTCTAAAGATATTCAATTTCCAAATTGCAATGAGAAATATTTCTTTGAAAGAACGGTAACTATCAAATTTAAATAATTTTTAACCAAACAGGATCAACAATAGCGGAGATTCTTGAACAAACAGGAGTGAGTGTTGAGATGCCATCTAGTGACTTGGCTGCAGACACTATAACTCTGCGGGGTCCGCCCGAGAAGCTCGGTTCTGCACTAAACATCGTCTATAGCAAAGCAAATTCTGTGCGTTCATGCGATGTGGCAGCGCCAGCTTGGCTACACAAATACATCATAGGAAAGAAGGGACAAATTATTAAAGAAATAACTCAGAACTTGCCCAAAGTTCACGTGGAATTTACAGACAAGCAGGACAAAATTATAATTGAAGGACCTCCAGATGAGATGGAAAAAGCTCAAGAACAAATAGAGGCGATGGCCAAGGACTTAATTAGCAGAATGACTTTTGAAGAGATGCACGTGGACAATAAGTTATTTAAGCACATTATTGGAAAAAATGGTGCCAATGGTGTGTATTTGTTTTCTATATTATGTTTTCCACAATATCTTTATATTAATTTCTTTGCTTTTTTGCCGAATGTATGAAACAATTTTTTGTTGTTTATAACACATTTTTCAGTTAACAAGTTAAAAGAAGACTACAACGTTGTCATCAACATAGAGGAAAGTGGCCTTGTCCGGATTGAAGGCAATCGAGAGGATGTGGCACATACGAAGCAGGAATTAGAACAAAGAATTTTCAAATTAGAAAATGAAAAAGAACGCGATGTAATTATTGAGCAAAGGCATTACCGAGCCATTATTGGTACTAAAGGGGAGACTATTAAAGAGATTAGAGACAGATTCAATCAGGTGCAGATTTTTTTCCCGGGACCCGGTGATCGGAATGACATTGTTAAAGTTAGGGGACCCAAAGCAGATGTAGATAAGTGTGTCAAGTTTTTGGAAAAAAAGGTTAAGGAGCTCAATGAATCATCTTATCAAATCCAGGTTCCTATTTATAAACAATTCCACAAGTTTATCATAGGAAAGGGTAAGTTAAAAAATAAAGTTAAAGGGATTTAACACTTGCAGGGTGCATTAGCAATAATAAATCACTGTGAACATGGACCAATATGACATTTCTATACCAATTCGAAAATACAAAGACCATTCTAATATTATTATCCCTGACCTAGGAGACGCACTTGATTAACTTGTTATAAGGTTTGTTAAAAAATCGGAGAACTCTTCAGATGATTTGGCTGTTTGTTAACCATTAACTTTCTGTTACATTATAATTCTAATTTTCAAATAAATATTCGTAATATGCCTATCTGTCTGGTTTATACTGTTTGTTTGATGGCGGCAATTTATCATGCATTTGGAATCTAGTGATATAGATATGTAAATTAAAAGAAATGTGTGGGACAATAATATTTGAATGATCCTCAACAACTCTCAAGATATCGGGATGGAAATCAACATAATCACATTTTCAAAATCGAATAAATTACATATGAAATTTCTCTTGCGACCATTTAATTACAATTGTTTGGGATTGATCAATAGACTTATTGTCATTAAAAAATCTCAAAATTTTGTTTAGGAGGTGCGAATATACGTAGAATAAGGGAAGACACAAATACCAAAATTGATCTACCAGCCGAAGGAGATAAAAGTGATGCAATTATCATCACTGGTAAGAGGGAAAACGTAGAAGAAGCGCGCGACAGAATTCATCAAATCCAAGATGAACTTGAAACTATAATCACGGAGGAGATCACCATTGATCCTAAATTTTACAATTCTATTATCGGGGCAAAGGGAAAACTGATTCACTCAATAATGGAAGACTGTGGCGGAGTCGCCATTAAGTTTCCAAACACTGATAGCAGAAGCGACAAAGTTACTATTAGGGGTCCAAAAGATGATGTTGATAGAGCAAAGCAGCAGTTAATTGATCTTGCGAATGAAAGGCAACTTGCTAGTTACACTGTGGAGGTTAGTATTATTCACAATTTGAATAATCGCAATAGTTGTAACAAAAGTTAATTATGTAAAAATTTAATATTTTAGAAAATAACCAAATCTTCAAGTTTATAAAAATTTATATTATGAAATTAGTCTCTATGTAAATATTACAATTTTAGGTTCGTGCTAAAGCCCAGCATCACAAGTTTCTTATTGGTAAGAATGGCACCAACATTAAAAAAATTCGTGATTCAACCGGTGCTAGAATTGTGTTTCCTTCAAATACTGATGAAGATAGGGAAGTCATAACCATAATTGGTAAAAAAGATGCTGTCGAAGATGCCAAAATTCAGTTAGAAGCGATGATCAAAGATATTGTAAGTAACATGGTAGAAGGCATACTTATCAACTTGTATTAACAGTAATTTTCCAACCGTATATTACCTGAGCCTCACTTCAAACTAGTAATGATACAAAAAATTTCATTATTTTGGGGTAAACAACATTTCTACTCCCATTTATTTAAAATAATAATTTTTTTTTTACAGGATAATAAAACAGAGGATGAGATTCGGGTTGAACCTCGGCACCATAAACATTTTGTTGCTAGACGCGGTGAAGTTCTTCACCGAATAAGTGATGAATGTGGGGGCGTGATGATTTCTTTCCCAAGATCAGGCATTGATAGCGACCGGGTAACCCTGAAAGGATCCAAAGAGTGCATTGAAGCGGCAAAACAAAGAATTATTGAAATTATTTCTGATCTGGAATCAATGATTACTATTGAATGCTTCATTCCTCAAAAACATCACAGAACTGTTATGGGAGCAAAGGGTCACAAAGTTCAGAGGATTACCGCTGATTATGAAGTGCAGATCAAATTCCCTGACAGGTTGTTTTTTTGTAGGCATATTCTGTATTTATTTTGATAACTTTTTGTGATAGGGACAATACAGAAGAATATCATTCTGAAGTTACCAATGGAGATATCAACGCTGACCCGATTCGTCAGTGTGATGTTATTAAGATTACTGGCAAAGAGTCAAATTGCCTGGAAGCCAAACAGGCTTTGTTGGATTTGGTTCCTGTCACTATAAATGTAGATGTTCCTTATGATATGCACAGGTCAATTATTGGTACAAAAGGTGAGCAAAATAATTAAAAAAGTTTTGGTTAGTTGGTTTTGTTAATTTGTATGGAATTTGCAAAATTGCCCTCCCTGAAGGGCAATAAAATGAATAGCAATGAAATATTATGTCATCTTTTTAGGTCGTGATGTTAAAGAGCTCATGGATAGATTTGATGTACACATTGTTTTATCTTCACCTGAAGAAAAGGAGAACATAATTAAAGTAACTGGAACAGCATCCAATGTTGAAGAGGCTAAACAAGCCCTGCTTGAAAGAGTGAAAGAGTTGGAAGATGAACGGAAGGACAGAGACCTGAGGTCATTTGTTCTTCAAATTGAAGTAAATCCTGAGTATCACCCAAAGATTATAGGGAGGGGAGGTACTGTCATTACTAAAATTAGAAAGGATCACGATGTGCAGATTACTTTTCCTAAGAGAGGTAAAATGTATGTGAATATATCAATTTCAGTAAATAGTGTGACTTATTTGTTTAGGTGACGAAAATGAGCATATAATTACAATAACTGGTTATGAAGAATCCACATATCGTGCTAGAGATGACATCATGAAAATTGTCAATGAATTAAATGAACTTGTAAAAGAAGAAATTGAAATTGATCCAAGAGTTCATTCTCGTCTTATTGGGGCACGGGGCAGAAACATCCGGAAAATTATGGAAGATTATAATGTGGACATTAAATTTCCCAGAAACGATGATACCAAACCCAATTTGGTAGTTATTACAGGAGAGGAGGAAAATGTTGTGGAAGCCAGAGACCATTTGCTGAATTTAGCTGAAGAATATGTGAGTTGGCTAATAGGGAGGACTGAAACTATAATATTTCTTTTCTAAACTTTCTTAAATAAATTCATATAAGAAATAATTCATAAAAACGCAACTGGCAATTTTTTACCATATTAATAAACATTTTACTACACCATTGTCATATGTTTTTGTTGTTTACAAACATAGTGTATCATCATGTATAGTTTTTAGTTGGATTAATTCTATATACAAATGTAGAGGAACTCAAGTCATGGTTCAAACTTAAAGATGTTGTAAGTGTATCTCTATAACCTAGGCTGATTGATAGGCTGAGTTTTTGAGTAACTATGCAAGCTTCATCGGGGTGCTAAAAGTACACATATAAAACCATCAAAAGAAAGTTATGTATACACTTAACAATAATTCCGTTCAAACCTCTTTCAAACCTCTTAGTCGTTTATAGCGATAAAAACTGTAGCATGTTATCAAAAAATACATAATAAAATTAATAAGTAAACTTGTACCAGAGAAAACATTACACAAAAATGTTATTAAAACAAAACCTTTTTTTTTTTCTGCTTATTGCTGCTGCAAAATGTAATTATTTTCTATTTTAGGCATTACCATAGAAATGAGTAACCATTAAACTTAACTATCGAACTTATTGAATTTTGAATTGAATTTTTTATTGAATCTAACTTGCTAAGCAGCAAGTTGGATTCAAAAACAATCTACCCATAAGGAATCCAGAAGTTTTGTAAATAGTATAAATGGAACCCGTGGAAGTCTATTTGAAAAATTATCAATTTTTATTTATATTTTTCGACTGCTTAAGAACTACAATATTCATATTGAAAATTATTTTCTTACTTAGGCATTGGTAGTAGCATTGTCCATGTGAGTAACCATTTTAAGCTTTTAGAGAAAATACTGGTAGGCAACTGATTTTTTTGAAAATCTAGTACTTATTATTATTCTGTAGGTCCTATAACAACATTATTAATTGTTGTTTCCAGATTCAAGATGTTGAAGATTTAGAGAATAGAGAAAAGCTTCACACCCTAAACGTGCACTTTGAGAATTCTCAATCATCCTATCCAACCCGAAATACACAGCGGACCAATGCCAGCGGTTTTGTGGTACAAGGCGGGCCATGGGAACAGAGTGCCCCAAATACGGCCAGTGTAACGGATTTCCCGGCATTTGGGCGCAGTAATGATCAACCACCAGCAGCCCCCATTGGTGGGGCTTGGGGTACTCCGCGTCGTTAAATGGCTTCTTACTTGTTCTCGCCTTTACTATTGTTACTTTGCCATAGTTTTGTTGATATATGCGTGTTGAGGCGGCGGGGAATGTTTTTAAAATCTCTCAATCGACACTGCCAAAAGTTCATTAGTTTAAAGGTGAGTTTCTTATTATTTAGGTTGGGGCGCCACCTGACAATAACTTCCGATTATCCATTGAGAAAATAACGGTAAATGTCGCTGAAATCGTCAAAAATGAGAAAAGTATAATAAATTCAGACTAAAATCAGTGAATACTAGATACATTTTTCTGTTATATTGCAACACCGATTCCTTTAATGTTCTTTAATGTGGAGAACTTGACAAAATTGGCGCTCAAATCTATGCCAAATTCAAGCCATAATGCCAATGTTAAGGTACTAACCTTAGAGATAAGTGAATAACATTAAAATGTTACAAATGAAACTCTTCCCTCACTGTTTGCTGCATTATAATAGGCCTGGCAACGACACTGGACCCTCGATATGGAAAACTGATTAAAAAATTGACCATGATAGTTCTATTAATGCAGTGCCCTCTCATTTTTTTTGTCGGCAAATTTCATTGGCGAAGCGGACTTAAATTGTTCATTTAGGTGCTAACCAATAAGAACTTGTCAGATTAGAAAAAAATGTTTAGGAATGTTTTCTTAGAATTGAAAATTATGATATTTGTCTTCCCGTTAAGTGGGTGGACCTTGGCCTATCCTTGGCACTACTGCGGAGACTTCATGAAGCAAGAACCCATTGTCATTTGTTGAAAATAGTTTAATCATTTTCAGAAAAAACGCATCATATAGTCTCTGCCATCAAGAAACAAGGCAGTGTACCGTGCCTTCTTTATTTCTTTACAGTCAGTAGCAATGTCTAAAATTGACACAAACGATGTCGATTATTTCAAAAAATAACCTTTCTTTGTCAAGGCAATGATTGTCTTTTTTCTTGTATTTTTATGGTCTTGTTAAAAACAAAAGAAGAAAAACATGACTGAGTACTGAAAGTCGGTACAACTTCATATTTGTTATACTGTAAATTAAAGTTTTTTTTATGTTATATTGTATAGATTAAAGCATATTTTATTATAGCGATTAATTTCTATAATGCTCTAGGGGTCGATATGTTAGCTCAGGGCTGTCCTGAGGGAGAGAAATATATTAAAACGTAAAAATTGTTTTTGTTGTTCTTTCAAGTTTGCCCTAGTCCCCAATTTGGACAAGCATTTGTGGTCTAGTGCAGAATAAAATGTTCGCGGAGGCCGGGCCCTCTTGTGTTATGACACCAATTTTAGAATGGGCCACCATTTGTTATTGTTACGACTAATAATTACAAAACTGGTTACGACTAAGACAATTAAAGTAAACTCTAAACTAAAGTCAAGCAATGCCGCCAGAAAAATACAAAGGTCTCAGGATTTTGCTTTTGGACTTCGCGCAGGCGCAGAAGTCAGAATTTCAATTGGTAAACCATAACGACACAGCAAGGGATGGATTCGGCTTTTCTGGTGGATTTTGCCCACCATTTTATATCGGATGTATTCACCGGAAAATCTTAATTTTTGATTAGGAATCGCAATTTTGATCTTATCTGACATTCTAGATAACGCTTCTTCGTGTGTCTGTGATGTTATTGTTAGCCAATAGAACAAAATTGTGGTTTCTCTTTCTGCGTGAATTCGAAAGACGAAATTTATTGCCGGATCCTAAGATCGTTATACAATAATTACCTTGCTAGACGTCTTTCTTTATTTATTCTTGATGTCGGCAACACGGCAACACTAAATAAGAAGGCTCTGTTAGAGCAGTCAGAGTAGCAGTGAATTTCTATGTAGCTGAAGTTAGATTTGGATTGGGATTTGCAAATATTACAACTCGTTACATATTATAATTAAAAAAACATATTCCTGTGCACATGCTGGGTACGTAAGCACGGAAATATTGTAAGGGAACTCCCAAAAACCATATCCAATGTTGCTATACAGAAAATAACCCCTTTTCCAATCGCATCGCATTAATGAAATAACCATATATTCGTTTTAATTATTTCGCAACCTCCAAAAATCTGACGTCCTAGAGATTCAACCAGACCATTAAAGAGCCATTTAGGAGATTTTCTAAATGATGTATTACTCAACCAACTCGAAACCCTAAAATTCGTTTTATTTATTTCGGAATCTCAAAAAAAAGTGAAGTTGCCCCACACATTGAATTAGACCATTGAACAGCCACCTAGAGCTTCAAAATGATGTATTATTCAACCACCTTGAAACCGTCGGGGATATATAAAACTACCCCCCCTAATGAAGTAACCAAATATTCGTTTTATTTATTTCGCAACCTCAAAAAAATCTGACGTTCGAGAGATTCAACCAGATCTTTAAAGAGCGACTTAGGAGAGCTTCAAAATAATGCATTACTCAACCATCTTGAAACGGTCGGGAAGATATAAAACTACCCCCAATAATGAAATAACCAATTTTCGTTTCATTTATTTCACAATTTCAAAAAAATCTGATGTCTCAGAGATTCAACCAGACCATTGAAGTGCCACTTAGAAGAGCTTCAAAATGATGTATTACTCAACCACCTCGAAACGGTCGGGAAGATATAAAATTGCCCCCAATAGTGAGATACCCTAAAATTCTTTTTATTTATTTTGGAATCTCAAAAAACCTGACGCGATGCGGGCGGAAAAGCGGTTATTTTCTGTATAGCAACATGAAAAATGATTTTTGGGAGTTTCCTTACAATATTTTCGTGCTTACTTTCCCGGAATTTCCACAGGAATATGTTTTTTTTTATTAAGGTAAATAACGAACTGGTCCACTGTAATATTCGCAAATCCGAATCCAAATCCAAATTTAACTTCAGCCACATCAATTTTTGTCTCGCGCGATAAATGACAAAATAGAATAGAAAATAGTCTTGAAATAAAATAAAGTGCTATTACTTAATGTCTCAGCATTGGAAATTTTTCTGCTTTGCAATTTAAAAAAAACTAAAAATTTGTCCTTTATTCTATTAGCTTAAAATAATTCTACACACCGCATATTGTAGTTTTCCTTAGCATCACCAGCTGAATCTTTATTCAACTTTCAGGTTGCAGGATAGTGAAGAAACATATATATATATATATATATATATATATATATATATATATATATATATATATATATATATATATATATATATATATATACATATATATATTTTCACGTATTGATTCACGGATGAAAAAATGTGATGACACTATATTCCGGGATATCATCCGTTCGCTTGTTGAACTCCGACTGGAATCCTGCAGACGGATGATATCCCGGAATATAGTGTCATCATATATATATATATATATATATATATATATATATATATATATATATATATATATATATATATATGCATAAAATATTAATAATACAAACAACGTCGCAAATAGCACAATCGCTGAGAATGCTGTTTTTTGATTTTGATTCTTATTTTCTTTTTTTTTGGTATTTGCGATTTAAGTGGCCTGCAGTTGGCTTCTGTATTTCGACGAAGCTGCCAGTCGTTCGTATATTTTTTTTTATTTTGGGACATTGAGTGTAGTGGGTTCGCCACCACTACACATAAGGAGGGTTGCAACACCAGGCTAGACGAAGAAAAACCCTGGGAAAGTCGATTGCAGCCACCCGAACATTGTGTAGTTGAATGCAGACCACTGCGTAACAAATGAATTAGAAGAAGTGTTGGTTAGAAACATAGTCGGCAAAATATCACTGGTGCAATTACTGACCAATGTCCAATGGCGTGTACCTTTCAAACTATATGCGACACTCCTGCCTCTGTGTTCAAGCAATGTAATCATTAAATCCTAGTAAAAGCATAATAACAAATCAATGTTTTGACCCTCTGGGTTTAAAGTGGGCGATTTTATGAGTACAATAAAACGGGCGGCTACTAAACAATTATATTTATTATTAAAGAAGCGATTATCACAAATGACAATTAAGGAATCATCGTTAGACGTCAAAAATGTATTACAAAAAATTAAATAAATAATGGGATTAAAAAGAAACGAAATCACAAGACAAATCAGTATAAATATTTTTCATTTAAATTTGTGTTCGTTTGTTTTAGACTTAAAAAGAAGGATTGACTAAAAATTGACTGTTTATAATATAATTTATCAGTCAGCACCAAGTGTATAATTAAAAAAATGGAGATCGTCTCCGCATTCATCATCATTCATCCGCTTTTTACAGAATCATAAAATATATATAGTCTTCGATTTAAAGATACGTCTTCCAGAGGCTATTACTGGAAACATTTTGATATTTACAACAGCAAAACGATAAAATTCAAGGGTCACGTAGAGTTAAAATGTTCTCTGTTAAGAAGAAGAATGAAAAAGAAACCGCCACCGTTAATTTTATTCCCTTGATTGCGCTTAGTGGTTAAACACGTAGCCCCTGGAAAAGATACAGGTTATGTCCACCAGCCGTAATGGAACAATAAGTCGAGCGACATTATAGGCTGATAAACATAGTTTTTTACAAAGTATTCACTATAGTAGCTCGCGACGCATTTCTTTTTTCTAATTGGCAGTACGTAATACAAGTGAGTAGCATTTCTTAGGACGGATATTTATATAGAAAAAGAGAAATCAATCGCGGCACCAAAATCATACGATAAAAATAAACAATAAATATACAAAAATTTAAATTCGTACAAAATGATTCGTTGCTTACGGTTGAGGTTTTGCTTAAGTTTTCGTTAACGATGTAAAATTATGGTAAAAAATCGTAGCTTAACTACGTGAGGTAGTCCGGGCTTGGTTCGGCCATCGGCTCGGGTGTCGTGAACAGAGGGTTGGGGAACTCTGGAGGATGTGGCAAAGGTCCGGTTGCCTTAGGCCGATTTCGGTAAGCCATCAGCCAACACGAGACCGCAACCGCGACGGCCACCAAAGCCAACAAGGCAGTGATGATTAAGGCTATGATGAAGCCGATCATGGAGACGCATATGTCTTCGACTCGTTGAGCGTCCGGTGCTGGAAATTAATTAAAAAAATTAGTCTTTCTGGTCAATAAAACGGTAAAAACTTTGTTTCGGAAGCACTTCATGTGGTTGTTTATTAACGTCTTTTAAGCGAGTCATTATTAGTGAACAATTTACTATAGATATACAGTGTGTCCCACTTAAGAACTGTACACCCTTGTAAAATCTTTTATGGTTTGATTTTGATAATTTTTTTGTTGTTTTATGGCCTCTGAAGAATCTACTAAAACTTTGTTTTGCTTATTGATTCAACTTAAATTCATGGCCAATTTGGACAATTTAACAAAAGAGAGAAAAGAGAGGGATTAAAAAAAAAGGCACATTATATACCTTTCGAATACTAAGATTTATTAATGGTGTTGTTTTAAGATGTTACTAAAATATACTTAAAAAGTTTTTTATATCATTATTTTTTAAATTTGTGTAATTAAAATTTGTAAGACCTTAAAATCACATACAAAATAATTTTTATTTACAAGGTTCACAATATTTATCTGTTGTCGCGTTCAATTTGAAAAAATATCTAAAAAAACTGTGCCAGTTAGCCATGACTTTAGTCGATGCTATATAAGAAAACTGTTTCATTTCTCTTTAGTAAGATCTATCCAGCAAAAAAGAATTATCAAAATTGGACCATAAACAAACATTCTACAGGAGTAATGCTTAAGAGAACTTGATGGAAATTAGTATAGTTAGGTTTTAATAAGAATTCTTTGCCACTTTATTCGTAAAGAAATCCCTAATAGCCATTCTCGATATATGACATCAAAAATTAGACCCAATTGGCCATGACTGTTGATGTAAAAAGAAACATAAGGTTTTAGTGCGTTTTTGAGAAATCTATCCAACAAAAAAAAGTTGTCAAAATCAAAGCGCAATCAAAGATTTTACAACGATGCAACGATGGACAATTTTAAGCGGGACGCAAACGATATTTATAAAAATTGGTATACTTGAGTTCTAAGTACTCTTGAATATCAATTCGTTGCCATTTTTTTAAATCCCTAATAATACTTCTCTCTTTTGTTAAATTGCCCTAATTGGCCAGGAATTTAAGTTGAAACAATAAGCAGAACAAGGTTTTAGTGGATTTTTCAGAGACCATCCAACAACAAAAAAATTATCAAAATCGAACCATAAACAAAGATTTTACAAGGGTGTGCAGTTCTTGGATAAATGGATGGATGGATATGCACCATACAAATCATTACGGTAATATTGTAAATATCGTAATTTCCAAAATTTCAAATAAAATATAATATAATCTTAGAAATCATTATTTACTGCAGGTTTAACAACATTAAAGATTAATAAAAACTTTTAGCACAAAATTCCTATTAATCACTAAAACACAAACTGCTAACGTTGCATTTTCATAGCAATCGGCTAATAGGGGCGGACCTGCATTGAGACCAGATGACTCAAACATGGAAAAGGAAGCTGCGTTTGCGAGGAGCACTCAAAAAGGGAACTCGCCCTTACTAGCACACCACAGTATTTTAAATATTTACCGAAAGATCTTATCGCTCCCAACTCGTGACTAAATTAGGGAATTGATTCACGACTGTGTTTAATGAAAGTGACGTTTTAAAGTGAATACCACATACCGGACCATTGACTGTAGTTTGCCCGGTATAATTCAGGTTAAGAACGATGTTCACTTCCATTGTTTAAATTCTTTTGTAACGGAATTTAAGCCATATTTTCATAAAAATTTGGTTTATTCCAATATCTCAACAAGTTCACTTGGATCAAATTCCACTGTTCATCATTGTTGTGAAATTTCGCGTAAATTGAATAAGTTTTGTTTTGTAACCTTCAATTGTACGGTGAAACGTCTGAGAAGAGATAAATGGCGTATATAGATTCGGTGGTTTTCTTTTCCTTTTGCTGCTGGCTATAATGTGGAGAGTTTATTTCGATTATTCCACTGCTCAAAAGCTCTGATTTCTCCCACAAGTATATTAGACTAAAAATACCCTGTATAAAACAGTAAGTTTTTTTGGATACAAAGTATAGTTTATTGTGACACTATACAAATTCCGCTTACATAAGTTTAATACGGTATAAGAGATATTAACATTCTATGTTTTGCCTTGGGGCAAATATCTTTTTGAGAAGCCACTGTTATTACTAATTTAATTTCAGTCATTCCTTACTTGTTCCCTCTTTCATCATCCTTAGTCTAATAATTATTCATTTATTTTTTCTTTACCAATCAGGTTCATTAAATGCTTTAGGATCAATAGAAATTTTGATAAAATCCAATTTTGTACTTATTATACTTTTAAGGACTTACTGGGATCATTTATTATAATATTTATTTTACCTTTTATTATGTTTATAGCCTATATTCTAAGTGACCCTGATAACTTTATTCCTGCTAGTCCTCCGTCCACCATGGACGAAAATCGCATTCCCAATAAACTTGGAGGAGTCATAATTATATTTTTATCGATTATAATTTTATATATTTTACCAATTATTAATAATAAAAATTAATTTAACTTTATTTTGAATTCAACTATTATAATTTCAAGATGAATCGGAACATTTCCTGTTGAAAATCTTTCTTACTATAGGGCAAATTTTTACCATTCGTTATTTTTTATATTTTTTACTAAGATTTTTATTCATAATATAAAATAAGTAGCTTTAATTTAATCAAATTGAATAAGCATATACTTTGAAAGTATAATAAAGGAATAAAAAATTCTTTTTCATTTTTCTAGCCCCTTTCTCATTTATATACATTTTAAAAGTTTCCTAATAATTTACCCATAAGTACATTAAGCTTTAATAAGTAAATAATCTTAATTAATATGGTACTTAAAACGTTTCCCTAGAATTTGTGGGATAAAGGGGCTATAAAAGTTAATAGAAATTGTTACTTTCAAAGTATATACTTAATGAAATAAAAATAAAATAAATAAATAAAATAAAAATAATCATAATTAAATGGATAAAATATAAAAATAATGGTACTCAAAGTATTCCCTTCATAGTTTATAAAAATAACTGTATTTAAATTACTTCCTGAATAGTACTATTATAAAAAATGGTCGTACATATTTAAATACATCATGTCATAACTGTATATATTAGTTATATTCGAAATAATCGATTTGTACTCACATGCTTGAGCGTCCGTTAAACGTTCACCGCGTCGCTCTAACGTAAGGATGGCGTTTGACTGGATCGTAATTTCCTCCCTTAATTGGCCAGATAACAGATCGTCCCCGGAATCATCTCCAGTTCGATTGTCGCCCGCGACGGATCGCCTTCTCCTGCCAAAGGCATTATGACCTTGACAATTGACCTGAAACGAACCGATGGTTGTGCTACAACGCTCACGCGGAGGTGGACAAAAAACTTACGGGTTGGCATTTGCCAAAGCAAACCCTTATATTACACTGAAATCGTATATTGTCACTGCTGGGGAATTTAAATGCGTGGAACGTTGCCAGTAAACTCTGGGTGTCCGGGTTGTACTCCCAATCGCCGAAAATTGTCGGATCCGTCGCGCAACCATTCTCGTCAGTTACCAAATATTCATTTTCCACCGTATCTTCAATTGTTTTCGCGACGCAGCTCCTGGCGAAGCCTCCGTAAATAGATCCAGGCTGTACGTCCACTTGGAGCATTAGGCTGTCGCCTATTTCAGCCGAATTTATTTCTTGACCCGTGGGAGTGACGATTTTCATTATGCACGTGGGTGGTGGACCGGTGTTTGCTATAGTTCCAGCGGTGGTCAACATCGATACGTTGAAGCCGAGGGTGACGTTCTGTTCTCCGGTCTGGTAAACGCACTGGATGTGGTAAGCTTGGGCTTTGTACGTCACTAGTTTTGGATGTTTTTGAATCACCAACACGAAACTTGCTCTTCCCTAGAAGCAAACCGTCGTTAAACACAACTGCAAAACTTTACATTGTTATATTTGGAGCAAATTAAACTGGCTTGCAAAAAATTTAGGTCACAATTTTAAAAAAATTGGAAAAAAAAACTAGACCGAATCGGCGGTCTACTAGGCAGTGAATTATTTGCTTCCTACAAATGCGGATGGAGATATTTGTAATATGTCTAATCCTAGCGTTAGATACTTTCCAGTATAATGTTCATTTATCTCTATAAAACTTAAGATTGTTTGGTGTATTTTAGATCTAAGATATATATTTAACTGGTCATAATACCTTTAGATCCTGTTGTTGTGGCCAGCAAATATTAATACAAGATGGTAGAGGAAAACGGGAAACTGCAGAAATTGTTAGTACCAGACTATGTGATGTACAAAAGGTATACGTACGGTACGAGAAGACTGATCACTAGAGGATCAGGATCAAAGAAAGATCAGCAACCAAAGAGATGATCGATTTTTGGTGTCCGCAAGTTTGCGAAATAGGACAGCTTGTGCTGTTTGGCTTCGAAATCAACTTCAAGACTTTAGAAATATTAATGTTAGCGAATGTACTGTTACAAGAAGGCTTCGTGTTTAATGGATTGTCTTGTCGAAGCATGGCTCGACGGCATCGAATAGCAAGATTAGCTTTTGCCCGAAATCACTGACTGGATTACACTGCAGTGATTTTAACGGAGCAAGGTACTGATTTGCGATGAATCATGTTTTTGCCTCACTGGGTCAGATGGACGTCGGAGAGTATGGAGAAGACCTGGAGAAAAATATGCCCCAGGTTATATTGATGAAAGACTTCCACATTGTAGTGGTTCGGTTATGGTTCGAAAGCACGAACAAAATTTCGGCTCTCTGACAGCTCACAGGTATATTTCGGAAATCCTGGATAGTCATGCTATGTCTTTAATGATCACCATGGACGAAAATCGTATTTTTATGCACGATAATGCTCGACGTCAAACCGCCAGAACTATCAGTCAATATCTGGATGAGGTGAGAATTAAGCGGTTTGCTTGGCCAGCACTCAGTCTAAACATGAATCCTATCGAACATGTATGGATATTCGAAGACGTAAACCAGCTCCAAGAAATGCCCAAGAGCTGAGAAAGTTGCTAATGGAACAATATCGATCAGAACGTAATTTCATTCAAAGCACGCCTCGTCGATTTCAAGCAGCGATAAACGCAAGAGGACGGAATACACAAGTTTCAGGTTTTTCGAATATCGTTAATTGTTACAAAAAAAAGTTTTGTACATAATAGAGATAATAGATATAATTAAACGTTAAATTCAGTTAACCAAATACAGTAGGATATATAATTTTTCACTTACCAGACCCACGATTCAGTGGTAATTTTTTTCCCCAAAAAATTTCTATTTAAGTGACTAAAATTTTTTGCTCGCCAGTGTATAAAAACTCCAAAATCGCAATCTTGCCAACATGTGTCAGAAATTCCCATTAAATGGTCGAAAAATCATTTTCATTCTTATTCCTAATTGTCAATTTTTTGTTAAAGCAAGAACATTTTTTTTGAAAAATTCGTATTAATTGTTTTTCATTGTACAAATATTTCAATCGATTTAATTTGGATTTTCGGTTATCGTATAAGGCAGGATTATCCTTTTTGGATGGTATGTCATTGAGAGAAACTAGGCAAACAAATCAGACTAAAAAATGTCAATTTCATTTTGTAATTTTCCGTATTTTATGTGAGTCCTCTAATTAATTATTGTTGATGTCCGATTACGTTATTCCACAGAATAGTTAATAGAAAACTTATTAAAGGTGATTTGTATTAAGTTATAATTTTATTATTTTAAGTAATTAACTTTGTGTAAAGCTTGTTTGCTACCACGACCTTCTTTCAAAAATTTTAAGCATGCAAAACTTACATTGACGTGAATAAGTCCACAACTACCAAATAGTACTTTGAAGTATTCAGTTTTAGTTCCGGAATTGGGTGGCAGTGTTAATATTCGGCGACATTGTTCGTCTTTACTATGTCCTTTCACGTAGAGCACTCCATTGAAACCTTCTTCTTCATTGATGTCAATTTGAACTTGTACCCCATCGGAGAGACAGCTGACCGCCATTTCAGGTTTGGGAAAGTCCGTGCGATAGGGCGTCGTTGTATCTAAATTTAAACAAGGACCGTGAAATCTACTTATAATCTAGGTGCATGGCTAAAAATGTGAGATCAGTTAAAATATTGATCAGGGGATTAAAATTTATTTTGCAAAAGGAAATGAGTCATGTAATAGTTTCTTACATAAGTCTAATGCCAACGTAACTTTTCAATGAATTATTAATTAGATGTTTGAGTTCCTATATCGTATGTTTAGTAACTACATGACAAAACTTCAGACCTGCGTTTTCGAGTACTTTTAAGACTAAACCGTTCGTGTTCGTAAGAATCTCCGTTGTTATTCAAATCACAAAGACTCCTTTTGCATATTTTGCCCTATATTTTTTAATATGAAAGATATTTTCATTTTGTAAATAATTTTTCAATGATCGTTCAATTTAAAATTTATTTTCGCGTTGTCTTCTTTTAAATTTTTAGTCATACCACAATCTTATGTTTTTTATTATTACGTTTTGTGATATCGTTACTTATTGAATTGAAAAAAAAAATGAAATGCGTATCTCCGTTTTGTATTTCAGATTCTTTTTCAGTCTCGAAAAAACAAAACTTTACTAAACTTTATTAACGAGTTTGCTTAGGCACGAGCCCGGCGCAGTGGAACGAGTGTTTAAAAAACGGGTGTTCGTAGAAGTCGACTTGTGTTGCATACTACTTTTTCTATGACCTCAAGTTTTTGGCACTGACATATGGCGTGACTCTCAGAACTATCCATCCCAACAGAGATCGCTCATAAGCCGTAGAGCACGGGAAACGTTTGAAGTGACTGGCTACAGTGATTAGTTAAAGATGGAAATAGATAATAGCACATTATAGCACATATAGCAAGTTTTACAAATTTTAGTGACTGACCGACATTTATCAAGGTGTTGCATTACATAGTTGGATATTTTAGGATAGGGAAGATATAGATATAAATACAGAGTAGAGCAAACTTCTCAAATCATCAATTTTTCAATTTTCCCTTGAAATGACAAGTTCTATTCAAAATATGATTCCCGGAAAGTCTCCAATTCTCAAAAAAATAGGGCAATATTCTGCAAATAGCGTCTTGGTAAGGACTGCAAACCAATTCAGAAGTTTGAACAAAATCTTCCTATTGCGCATGTCAGATTAAGAATAATCTTAGAATTTTGTTTACCCCCAAGGAATAACTCATCTACCAGATAAGTCATCAGTTGTTATAAAAGGCCGTATTTTAAGTTGTTAATTATGTGTAGATTATTAATAGTCAATCTGGGATAGTTCAGAACAGGTTTGGAATCCTTGCCGCGAATCAAGGAGTTTTTCACAAGGACACATCTGAAATGGTACTTATCATTCCACTACAGATCTCCGTAGCCAAATAGTATATTTCAGTTATTTATATGCTCAAATAACTTACTGCAGTACACTTCCGGATTTCCAGTATAACCCTGAATGCACCTACATATAGCTTGGTGATTGGTTGCGTTACAAAGGGCGTAAACGCCACAACGTTTGAACGTGCAAGGGTTGTCACAGGTTTTGGTATTGGGGTTGCAGAACTGGTGATCGGCACAGTCGTCGTCGGTCTCGCATTCCGGGCCTTTTCCGGGCACGCAATTGCCATTTGCGTCGAGACGGTATCCGAATTCGGTGGGACAGACACAATTTCCGCGTTCATCGACAATTAAGCCTTTCTCGAGAGCGCAAACGCATCTGCCGCGTTCGTCAATTGTTAACCCTTTCTCTACGGGACAAGGCACACATTCGTCGTTGTCGTCGAGAGCGGCGTTTGGTGCGCAGACGCATTTTCCGTCGGACGTTCGTACATAACCTTGATCGATCCTGCACAGGTCTTCTAAAATATGAAACGAGAACAAATTGAATTATTTGACTTTCCAAAATAAAAGACACATATTACTTTTCGCGTAACAATAACGAGAAGGAAAGGTGGGAACTTTTGTGATATATATTGAAGCACACAAATGATCACACTCATCTGTAGACATTTCAATGTGTAAACACTATGTTTGTCATTTATTTTGACAGACAGTGCGGCAAAGTATTTAAAAAAACTTACAATAACCAACTGATAATCATCTTCAGTGTACTCCTAAATTGTACAATAAATAACATCGAAATTTATACAATTGTTTATTTTTTTACCTTGTATATTCAGAACGTAGCAGTCATATCTACGAATATTGCTTTTAACGGATGAAATTTGAAAAACTGTCTGTGTTAGCGGAAATTGGGGCGTTGCCGAGCATCAGTTTATTTCGTAAGTTAGATATTCATATCATATAATTGGATTTATATAAAAAATTACGGGGAGCAGATTAGAATATTCGAAACAAATTTAACATTACTACAAATATATTTGGTGATTTCTTGAAACAAAATCTTGAGTATTCTTATCTGCATGTTACATATGAGACAATTTTTGTCTCTTAATCTTCAAAACTCCAGGAAATATTTAATTTAAATTTTTTTTGTAGTCCGCGAACGGACCCCGGAATTTTACGAATTTGAATATTTAAGTTTGAATTTGCCCAACAATGACCGCTCACAAAAATAAGTTTTATACTCGTATTAGTAAATTATGGATTATTTATCCTATCTAGCTTTAAAATTTTACCTTTTCAAGGCAACCTATTCAAATACATTATTCTGGCAATCTTGTTTGAATTTTTAATATTGCCGTCCACCTCCCAGTTAAAGGAGGATAAACATAAACATGAAAAGTAAGGAAGTAGGTTAGAATTTCTGAAACAAAGAAATTAAATAAATATAGCTCTTGTCCGGCCTTTATTTTGGCCAAATTAAGTGTTTCCGCTTTACAAAAACCTGAGCCAACAAGACAGAAACAATTCGTTCGGATTGAGTTCGAAATCTGATACGCTTCCCCCACAAACATAGAATGCTAAGAGTCAACATAATTTCAAAACGGGAGATATAAGAATCATCAATGATAAAATATTAAAAATCAACCAATAGAGCCCTATAAAATAAACACCTACAAATGAGAAGCCAAAATAGGAACACGTCACTAGTGGGGGACGAAGACATTCACTGGTTACCTAGGCGAGATGGCCGTATTTTGGATTATACAGCAGATTAACCAGCTACCTAGCATACCCAAGAATCAAAAAGGAAAAGTTACCTAAGTCGTTATCAGGATAAAAAGTATGAAAAAATTGAAATTGAATTGTATCTGTATGTCTTCGTCTAAACCTCTCTCTTTATTTGGATAAATGTTTCGGCCGCTTGCGGGTGTTCGTCGCCGATGCGTAGGGTGATTTGGACAAGTGGGCCACAGCATCGGCCGACCGCAGCCGGACAATAGTAACGTGCTGCCCCAACTCCGAAATTACGCGCACTCTACTAATGCGCATGCTCGTTACTGAACTAATATAGAATATTTTAAGTTCGCCAACGCACAGTGAGGTATCATGAATATGAAATGTTTATAATAGATAAAAACTGACGAAAAAAATAGCACTTGTTATGCTTATTAATAGTGATGGATTGCTTGCTTTAGCATTGTCTAATAAATTGAACAAGGAGTATTTTAGCAATTTTGTAGGAAATTTAAAATTGTTGTCAACCTTCCAGTTAAAAGAGAATTTAAAAGAAACATTATATTGATACGTATTCATATTATATTCTTGGATTTTTATAAAAATTACCGGAAGTAGATTGGAATTTCGGAAACAAACAAATTTAACATCAAGCCTATAAACATTATTCTTCTCTTGCGATTATTTTAGTGTAACAATGTGCGTTTCTGCTTTACAAAACCGAACAATAACCGATAAAATTAAAAGTGTTCGGCCCGTACGAAAAATCCCCGTTCTGAACCTAAAATCTATTGAACATATTACAAACCAGTTCGAAATTTAATAAACTTCGTCCATGTGAACGTAATTTCAGAACGGGACGCGTCATCGATTGCAGACGTCCGCGAACACCAAGCCACTCGACCGCTTGCAGCGACGGCCAGTGGCGGTCCTAAATTCATATTTATAACAATCTTTTTCGGAGCCATATTTGTGCTAATTTCTTGGAGGTATAAGAATAATCAATTAGAAAATAAGAAATAATTACCCTTTTTGCATTCCACTGCCGCATTTCCGTAGTAACCGGGCAAACATTGGCAAATCATCGTCCTAATTGGGTGGGTGTCGAGCACCGTGCATTCCGCGTTCACGCCGCAGGGCTCGGTGGACGCGCACGGGTTGACGCACCTCTCGCCTATGCAGGCGTATCCCGACGGGCAGTCCTGATCTTTCCTGCAACCCACTTCGATCCTGGTACATCCCAACCGGCCGTCGCCGACGGTACCCGGCGGGCACACGCACTCCACAACGTGGTCGAAGACTTTGCATTCCGCGGGAGCGTCGCACGGGTTCGACGTGTGGCACGGAATTTCGCATCGGTTATTGATACACGCCCTCTCGCTAGGACATTCGGAATCGGAACGGCAACCGACCAATACGCACGCGACGTTCGGATTACCCGCGAGACCGGGCGGGCAATCGCAAACGGCGCGGTGATTCACTCCGTAGCACGTCGCTTTTTCGCCGCACGGTGACCCGTCCGGCAAACAAACGGGAACGCATTGTCTGTTGACGCAGGTATGTTGCGTGGAACATTCGTCGTCGCTCCCGCAACCTATCGGTAAACATTCGATCTCCGGATTGCCGACGAATCCTTCGCGACATGAGCATATCGGTTTGTGATCTTTGATGCGACATTCGGCGTCGGGTCCGCAAGTGCACGGAGTGCGGCAGATACCGTTGAAACAAGCCCGATCGGACGGACACTCGGAGTCGCTCACGCATGCTCCCACGACCCTTACTTCGGTCACCGGGCCGCAGGTGCCGCTGCCGCTGCTCAGATAACCCGGCGGACATACGCAAATCATCGTCCGTACGGGCAGCGAGTCGTATACTTGGCACTCGGCAGAGTTGCTGCACGGTTTCAAAGCCGCGCACGGATTTTGACACACGTTATTAATGCACGCCAGTTGCGACGGGCAGTCGCCGTCCACGCGACATTCCGGCTGCGGTTCCGGTTTGCAGTCGACGTACGGGTTCCCGACCAATCCGGCGGGACACCGGCAAAGAGCCATGTGATTCCGCACCCGGCATTCGGCGCGCAAACTGCAAGGACTCTCGTAGAGACACGGGTCGACGCATTGCGAGTTGATGCATTTCCTATCGTCGGGACAGTCGCTGTTCGAGACGCATTCCACCACTACGCAACGCCGATAGGGGTCGCCCTTGAAGCCGCTCGCGCAGCGACAGTCGACGGCGTTGTCCCTCACGAAGCATTCGGCGTTAATGCCGCATCGGTCCTCTATCAGGCACGGGTTTATGCAGTGACCGTTCACGCAGGCCTTGCTCGACTCGCATTCGGAATCGATTCGACAGCCGATGGTGCGGCACGCTATGTTAGGGTTGCCCTCGAAACCCTCCTTGCACGAGCAGATCGGTCGGTGGTTTTGTACGTGACAGTCGGCGTTGATGCCGCAGTCGCACGGGTTTCGACATATACGGTTCACGCATGCCTCCCGGTCGGGACAGTCATCGTCTCGGGTACAACCGGGTGGTATCGGTATGACGATCGCTTGACATTCCCCGTTATCGTTCGGCACCCAACCTTCCGGACAAGTACACGCCATAGTCCTCACCGGGATCGTATCCAACACGCTACATTTCGCTGACGCGTGACAGGGAGATATCTTTTCGCACGGGTTCGTACACCCGCTATTTATACACGCCAGTTGAGCCGGACAATCGGAATCGAGGACGCATTCGGGAACGTCCACGGCTTTGGGGGGAGGATTACAGAACGAGAGCGGGTTACCTTGGGGCAGGTGAGGAGGACACGTGCAAGCGGCCGCGTGATTTTGAACGTAGCAGATGGCGTTGCTGGCGCACGGCGGATTTGCGACGGTCGAGCAGGGATCGACGCAGCGACGGTCTAGGCAGGCTCTGTTGTTCGGACAATCGCTGTCAGTGTGACATTCGAATCTCTCGCATCGTCTAAACGGATCGCCTTCGAATGCCGCGGGGCATCTACAGTTGGCTCTGTGCCTTTGGCCGTAGCACTCGGCGTTTATCGCGCAAGGATCGTGCAGGATGCAAGGATTGACGCATTGAGAGTTGAAGCATTGTTGATCGTCCGAGCACTCGCTGTCGGATTGACAACCCACTGGGAAAAGCGAGTTTGAACGTCGGTAAGTAAAAAAAATGATGGCCACTTACGTTTAAAGCAACCGGTTTGAGGATTGCCCGAGTAGCCCGGCCGGCAGTAACACATTGGGTAATGATGGATAACTTTACACTCGGAGTTAGGTCCGCAATTACATGGGTTGAGACACTGTCGATTGATACAGGATTCGCTCTTGGGGCAATCGGTATTTGAAGCGCAGCCCACCACTAGTCCAACAGCTGCGACGGATAAATAGCTTATACCATTTTGTAGGTATATAAAGGATGTATTTTAAATTACACACGACAAGCGGACCTGGACTATAACTCTAAAATATTTTGTGCTACTTTAAGTACCGACCTTTTATAACATATAATGAAATAAAGTTTTTCAAGAAATTTTCAAAATAATAATAATGATACATTTATTGTTATCCCCAGAATACGTTCCACATTATAATAACTTGTATAGTACGTGGACAACGAAAGGTTTTCGTTTAAACAAAAGTTCCAGACATTTGGAACAACCAGATACTGATTAAGCCTATTACCTTTAGAACAAATATTCTTTAAATATAGATTCCAGTCGCGGATGTTTCTCTAGGATACGCACCGCATAAACTGGAAATTCTTAGTTGAGTTAATTTTTATAATCTTTACGTAATAATATCTCATCTCCGTTTTTCGTCTGCCGATATTCCATCTGGTCATATGGAAATAATTCGATAAGACATTTTCTATTTATTAATTCGAAATTACGTAAGAAAAGAATATAAACATATTTTCTATTTATATTTATTTTTTATTTATATATATGTTTTCGCATACAATACGAAGATAAAAAACATTCACGGTGTGTCCCAATTATTTTTTAAATACAAAATCTGTTCAGTGGCCATGTGTTATTTAGTCCTTTGGACAACGTTAGAAAATTTCGATTTCCTAGGGAATAACATCACCTTTTTTTGAACAATTTCTTGATAATATACCGGAGATGCGATTTAGTGTGGTCAAATACTGGATACCTCAAAAAATTCAAACATACCAGAATATCATAAATTAATTTTAATAAACATGGTAATAAGTCATAATTAATTAATGAAATAACACTTTTTATTTCTATTAAAATTTCTTCCTCTTGTTTTCTTTGAATAAAAATATTAAATAAAAATTAAACAAAAACCTAGAGAATATTCTGATCTTTCAGATTTTCAAGCCCATAGGATATTAGATGCACCTGGGGTATGGTAAAGTCATTAAAACAGGTTGTAAGTAGGGTCCTCTATGGGCAACGTTATTATGCTCTCAACACCCTGCATTTCCCAAACCTCGAATCATCATAATTAGAAATATTTTCCAATTAAATCAAATAAATATAGAAAAATGTAAACGCATTAAAAATTCCCGAAGCAAAACATTGTTTTGGTTAATTTTTTACTGCATTATGATAGACTTGAGTTTGAACAAAAAATTATACGATAGAAACTTTTATTTTTATGATGAAAAATAGCTCATTAGAGTCATGAATTTACTTTTACATTGAACAACTATAATCAAATATGTACTTACGGGGTATGCAATCAACTTGAGGATTTCCGTCGTAACCCTCGGGGCATTTACATACAGCTTTGTGTTTGTTGACCGAACAGAAGGCGTTGGTTGCGCACGCTTTGTCCTCTCTGCAAGGATTCACGCATCTTTCGTTTCTACACGACTTGTCCAACGGACATTCGGTGTCTACCGTGCATTCTGGCGGGAAAATTGGCACCACATTTTTCGGAATATTTGCGCATTCGATCCGCGCGTTTCCGGTATAACCCGGTGCGCAGGAACAAATCGCCAGATGCTTAAGCGCGTTGCACAACGCGTTGATTCCGCATTTATCGAATGCGCATGCGTTTAGGCACGTTCCTCGAATGCATTTTTCGCTGTCTGCGCAATCGTCGTCTACACGACATTGTGGCTGTCCGTGAACTATCGGTTTACATATTCCGGTGCTATCCACTACCCTATCGGGCGGACAAACACACATTATGGTACGTAGAGGTAAGGAATCTACCACTCTACACTCTTGATCCGCTACGCAGATATCTCCAATGGAGCATGGATTCTGGCACAATTGATTGATACAAGCAAGCTGAGTCGGACAGTCCGAATCGGTGATACATTTTGGTTCGACGAGGGTTTTACATTCAATAAACGGATTTCCTATCATACCAGCGGGGCAGTGACATTGAGGTTGATGACGTCGGCCGACGCAGGCGGCGTTTCTCGCGCACGAATCGTCGTTGCAAACCGGCCTGCAAATTCTATTTAAGCGATCGCACGCTTCGTGATCGGCACAGTCCTCGTTGTACCGGCACTGGCCGGTTATGCAAGAAATCGAAGGGTCGCCTTGAGTTCCAGACGGGCAACGGCATTGAGCGACATGATTGAGAACGACGCATTCGGCGCCACGCCCACACGTCGTCGACGCACAAGGATTCAGGCAGTTTTCGTTGAGGCAGGCTTTGTTGTACGGGCAGTCGTTATCTCTCTTGCATTCGGCTGAAAAGGAATGAAATGTTTTTCACTGATAGAATTATATTTCATTACTATTTTGGCTGGGATATTAATAAAAAAAGTTTTTAGTGTAAACATCTAACCTCACCTTGTGTAATTTCAAGTTATTATATAGGAAGCTCGCAGCTTGTAGCACATTTGCAAAATCTATTCGCTAAACGGTACTGGCAAAAAATGGAACGTGGTATAAAAAATCCATTACAAGCATGACGTCTTTTATTTGATGAATAAATATTGAGTGCCACACACATTATTAGCAAGTTAAATTATATTTTCGTTTTTTACAAAGTTATTCACTTACTTATTATTATTTTTGTTGTGTAAGATAAATATTTTGAAACATTCAGTTTCCTATTTTGTTTGTGCGTGTTTTTTTTGTCTGCCGTTTGCTATTCTGCTTTTACTGTTTTACAAAATACATCCATGTTGTAACTTTTGATTGCGGTGTGCAATTTTTATTGTGTTTCTTTTCTGCTTTGCGTTATTTCGTTAGCGGAAACTCGGAGGTTTTATTTATGGTCCTAAAACCGATCACTACGATTCAAGTAAAGCTTATAGCAATTAGATTGTTACAAAATCTTTAAGATTTTTTAAGCTTCAAATGTTATTCCACAATAATTGTGTAATGTGTAATGCCTAATAAAGCGCTAACTTCCCAAATACGAACTACATGACAGTGGTTATTTAGGTGGTAATTAATTATGATGCAACAAAATTCGCATATGACTTTTCCAATCTTTTATAGAAAATGTAAAAGAGCGTTTAATTATTTAAAAAGACCTTTCGCGAATAAATTTCGCTTAGTTAACTGACCAATTATTAATGTCCTGTTTAATATCATATTTTTATGATTGTGTAAAGATATTGATTTTGATGTTGGTATATGCACTTTTTTTTAAGGTGAACTGTTTGAGACTTTATGCAAGGGAGTCTATTTGATAAATTGAAAAAACAACGCAAGTTTGATCTTAACATTTAATAGTTTTGATAATACTGTTATGACCTGTCAATCCTGCACAGGACGAACAAAACCGAGGAAAACACAGAAACATTTAATGAAGTTTCGCAAAACTGTTGGTATATTCAGCAATAATATGCTTAAGTTTAGATTGACTTAAAGATAGTTATAGTTCATAAATAGCCGGAACGCGAATTCTGAGATAAAGATTAATGTCTATAGCCAGTGTGTATTAGTAGATCGCAGTGGGATACATATCATGCAGTTTTATTTTACCACCATGGGAAAACTCACGTAGTGCAAATTTAAAAATATAACCTAATTCTGCGACCTGTTTATATAAATCTTTTGCCTTTCTTGCTGGGAAACGCATATTGTCAACTTACGTTGATAACAGGCGATTTGAGGATTTCCAAGCCATCCGTCCTGGCATTCGCACGTTGGTCTATAAAGTGCCGTGCGACATACCGCATTGCTTCCACAGGGATTGTTAAAGTCGCAAGGATTAAGGCAGTGAAGATTAATACATGATTTTTCGATTGAGCATTCTGAATCAGTTTGACATTCCGGTTGATACTTGGGTTGCTCGTAGCATTGGAAGAACGGATCTCCAATTAAGTTAGGGGGACATCGACACTGGGCCTTGTGGTCTACTGCGTGGCATTCGGCCGTGGGTGCGCACGGCTTTCCTACCGTGCAGGGATTGATGCATCGGCTGTTGATACACGTTTCCGTCGATGGGCAGTCGGCGTGAGATTTGCAACCCGGTTCCTCTTCAGGTGCTAACGAATAACATGTATTAGTGTAATAGCGCAATTGGATTGTAAAAAAAATCGTGTTGCTGTTTAATAGTAATAAAGTATCGCAAAGGGTAGTGTAAATGGATCGACAAGGATTAATGCGATGCCTAACGAACCTGAAATCGAAATGCAAACGGTTAGATCATCAAATTTTACACCGCTTTTATAAAACAACGGTATATCCAAAGCAGACTCATAATAGCCAACACAAAATCATATTCGAAACGAACGTTTTTTTTTATTTTCCTAGTACAGGAAATTAAATAATTCCTACACGTTTTTTGACATATTTCTGTTACGATGCTTGAGGACATCTTCAGTCCGTCCCTATTGTCAACCACATTCTGCAAGAGTGTGAAAGCATGTCAGCTGTCCGTTTCTAGATATTGTAATGACTTTTTTGGTCTGAATTGGTTGTAGTGCCATTGTTTTTTTTTTATCAAAAGTGTGTTTATTCATAGTATTGTTAAGTTTACCTAGCCTGCATGACACATCTGCGTCGCCTATATATCCAGGTGGACAAATACATGACATCGTCCTCAGTGGTAAGCTGTCGACAACTATGCAATTGGCATTCGCGCCGCACGGCTTCGTTTCAAAGCATGGATTTTTGCATTTTCCGCTAAAACAAGCGAGTTTGCTAGGACAGTCAGCGTCCATTCTGCATTCCGGTTCTATTTCGATGACTTCGCGTTGACAAGAGCTCAGAGGATTGCCCACATAGCCCGGAGGACATGCGCATTGCGCTCTATGATTGATGACGTTGCAGATGGCGCTGGTTCCGCAATTGCACGGATCTTCGCAACGTTCGTTTCTGCAAGCGAGGTTATACGGACATTCGTCGTCGGTGGTACATTCGGGCCTCTCGCAAAGGACGAATGGGTCCCCTCTGAACCTTTCGGGACAGTAACATCTTGCCTTATGATAACCGTCCGCCCTACACAGGGCGTTGACTCCGCATGACGTGAATGTGCATGGATCGACGCACTCCTTATTGACGCATGCGTGAACGGTGGGACAATCGGAATCTGATCGGCATCCGATTTCGACGCAAGCTTGTTGAGCGTTTCCCGTGAAGCCATCGCGACACGAGCAAACGGCTCGGTGTAATTGAGGGTGACAGTCGGCGTTGTTACCGCACTGAGAGTAAGCACACGGATTCTCGCAACGTGTGTTGATACAAGCTTTGTCGTTTGCGCATTGCGTGTCTTGGGTGCACTCTACTGTCGGCTTAGGGACTGAAATGAAGCTTCCATCAGTATCGACGTGATCGCAGATAATATCAAGAGCAATAACAAACTTGGAAAAAAATCGCATCACTAAAATTACATACTTCAAAATTGCATAATTTGGGTCTCTGACTAAATCGACATGGTCAAAGAAATCGCAGAAGTTTTCGACAATATTTGATATATATTGATAATGACATTTCTTCAATTGTAAAATTGTAAAGCTTTAATGACCTAGAAGAACAATTTTATTTTATTTATCTATTTTATTATTTGATAAGCCTGCGTTAAATTCAAAATTTTGTTGTGCAGTTTTGTTGTGCAGTTTTTTAAAAATCCATTCCATTTAACGCCTCATTAGAATTTGTTGCTGTTTTCTCTCTGCACCCTATGTGTTCTCTATTTTGTAAAAATAGCGTGCAAGTGGCGATGCCGTAACTGGTAAATATTTTATTTGTTTAACTGTCATTTTGACATTTTACAAAATTGATATTAATTATATTGGTCAGCCGGGGATAAAGCGGCCTGATAATGATAATGTCGAGAGACTAGTTATACAGTGGTAAACGTCTCGGAGATTCGGTGGACACTTACAGCTTACAGGATTAATGTTCGAAAGTAACCAACCAAGTATTACACAAACATATACCACCCAAAATATATGATAATGGACAAATAATTAGATTAGATTTTATTCATATACTAACGACGAGGCAGCGGTCGAGGCGGTTCTAACGATTTGCGTAATTTTATTGAAATTATGTTGCGCTCAGCCAGATTGAAATATTTAGAAATTTTCTATTATTTTTCGTTTTTGTTAGTGGTTTCTGGATTATTGTGAGCTTTGTAATGATGGCTTACTGAGAACGATACAGAAAATGGTTTCTCTGATATACTCAACAAGAAAACGGGTTTCCAATAAACTACGTTTCTATGTACATCGAAGAAAATTAAAGTAATAGGAAAATAAATAAATCTATCGCTATGGTTAACTATTAATAAAACCTATTTTGTTTTTACTTAAATGTTTGATGAAATTACTGTGTGTCGAAACTTGTTATGAAATTTCATCAACATCTCCCAAAGTTCGTCAAAATATTTTCCAGACAAATGTTAACAGGAAACTTTATTTCAATTTTTATTCGAGGATTTCGTCCCCAAAGGGTTACCCTTCATTTTGAATCACTCTATTTTTTTTGTTGTTGCATGTACTGGTTTACAAAAACGTGTTTTTAGCATGTACACATTTAATTTACATCGCAGCATCGAAAATCGCTTTGTACTATGATGATAAAATGATTAGATGAAAAGCAATAGAATTTTTTAGCTAATTATTCTCGAAATTAATAATTGGCACGGGTGCTCCTTGCACCAACTTAAATAATATGCAATGGCAATGGTCTGACCATTCGGATAATAGCCAATCAGGCAGCTCACATAAGAGTTCACAGCCAAACATCTGAAGAAGTGCCTGATATGAGAGGAGTTTGACAAGGATGTGGGCTCTCCCCTCTTTTGTTTAATTTATATGCAGAAAAATCTTCAGGGAAGCAGTCGAAAGAACAGAGGGTGTAATTGCTAATGGAATCGATACTCTGACGAAACGAGCTTACTAGCAACAAGTAAGGATGATTTACAGCAACTTTTATCAGCGGTAACAACCCATAGCCAACAAATGGGTCTACGCTTACATATAAAGAAAACCAATTATTCTACGGTATGGAGGCATAGACCGACACTGAAACAATGTGTAAGAGGATGTTAAAAATATCATGGGTGGGCAGAGTGACGAGTCAAGCGGTTCTGCAACATATGAACATATGAAAGTCTTGGTACAAAAATCTTCATCAGTGGAATCTAGTAAGCACCACCACATTGTTTAGCTCTGCTGCGGATAAAGTTAAGATCATGCGACTGATTCGCAATGTTCTGGGAGGACATGGAACTTAAAGAAGAAGAATGGTACTTATCCACAAATTAGCTCCGTCAGGGGTTCAGCCTTCTAGTTGATGGCACAAGGTACACTATGAATAACATTATATCGTTGGCTTTTTTATTCCTAATATAAAGTGCTATTCGCTATTTACAATATTACTTGAAAAAGATTTGTCTTAGAATAAATACAAATTAAGATATCTCGTTAGAATGAATTCTTTTATATCCGACTATATCGTTCATCTTAAAATGATCTATCATAAAGCAGTCTGTCCTCACTGGATGGTGTATTGAATCATTGATCATTGACTTATTTAAGATAAAAAGAAAAGTGACTTACATTCGGGTAGTTGCAATCGACACTGGACTTCCGGGGGTCCGACATATCCAACCGGACACGAACAGATGGCGTCATGGTTGACGACCTGACAGAGCGCGTTCAGACCACAAGCGTCTCTGCACGGATCCTGACATTTCTGGGAGTAACAAGCCTTATCCCTCGGACAGTCTTGATTAATTACACACTCAGGGTATGTACATATCGCTACTTCGTTGACAATTTTACATTGTCCGTTTGTTCTGCAAGGCGACGGATTGCAGGGATCAATCGGTTCCTCTTTAACTTGTTCTTGACAGAGGTTGAACGGATCACCGATAAGCGGTTGCGGACAGCTGCACACTGGGCTGTGATTAATCACGTTGCAATTCGCTTTGTAGCCGCATACGCCCGGACAAGGATCGACGCATTTATTGTTAACGCAGGCTTTGTCCCTGGAGCAGTCCGCGCTTATTGTACATTCTGGCTTGCATCCGCCAAAGTGGGCATTACCGAAGAACCCTGGCACACACTCGCAGACGGCGTTGCCGTTTTGCTGGCGGCAAATTGTGTTGATACCGCAGGGCGTTGGATTGCATGGGTCATCGGGCACTTTTTCTGAAATTGCAATAAACATTTTTTCCTTTTTCAATTTTGTTGTGTTATTTATGGAATAACCAATTTAATTTCTGAGTCGGGTTCATCTGAGGTAAATTATTAGCTGAAGTTGACGTACGGAAATTATTGAAAAATATAATTTTAACCGAAATCCACTAGAAAAAATGACGCTTCTGGTACACGATGAATTTTATCGAGAATTATTTTGGATTTACAGTTAAATCATTCCGGAAGATTTAGTTTTTGGTTGTTTAACTTGGTTTTGCGAAAGTAATATACTTTCTGATTTTTCAGTCAAGAGAAAATGTAATTGTAACAATGTAATAAATTCAAGACACTTAAAAAAACCTTCGCCACTGATTATGCTTATGCTCTATCTATCTATTATTTATCTATCTATCTATTACCTATCTATCTATCTATCTATCTATCTATCTATCCATCCATCTATCTATCTATCTATCTATCTATCTACCATCTATATCTATTATCTATAGATAATCATTATATGAAAGCGTAATAATCTCAATCATGCATACTTGGTGATTCATTTATAATTGGAAATACTGACCTCAAAATATCAAGATTTAACTCAAACCACTTAGATAAATCGTGGCTTCTTATTGATTTTTTATGAAAAAATGTAAAATTTATTTTTGGTCAGTAATAGCATATTATGCAACAAGTGCGGTAAACGGCATTCGAGTCACTAGTGACTTAAAAAGTTTACCAAACTACTATACTTTTTCTACGACCGTTAGTTTTTGGGTACATTTTCGTAAAACATCACGAATACTTTCACTGACATGATTGTCAGAATTGACAGACGTCAAAATTCAAAGTGTTGGAAATATCTCCGAAAAAACATCCGATCGCTCCCAAATCCGTGCGGTAAAATCCCGGAAATGTCAGAAGTGGCTCGGATTCGTGGGAAACGAAACTGACGTGGTAAAGTTACGCTTCCCGCATGCTAGATCGGTGGGTAATTAGGAATTTTACAGACGGGAGTAGAAAAAAATATTTGACGTTTCCTTGTCATCGATAATGTAGGTACTGAACAGCCCACTAGACTATGCTAAATAAACGTTTTCGTCTGGATAAAATCATTATTTTTCGAGATATTTACAAACATAAATGCGCACAATTCTATTGATATCAATGGGTATGTACAGAATAGCCGATTTATTATGATACTTTTCTCGTTTGTTAAATTATTGTAAATAGAACACTGTATATATTTGGAATTGAAAAATTTCACATTTCAATATATATCATAACCAATATTTCATATATATCATATCCCTAAGTAATACCGTTTCTGATATATTTTAATTTTACAATCTACCAACTTCTCAAACAGAAACCCTTTTTAATATATTTTCGGTTGATTTCCTTATAGTGCTCTCGTTAATATTTTCGAAATAAGTTGATGGAAAAGTAACATTAAAAATTAACATTAAAAATCTTTAAAAGTTATTTTTATTTTTTCATTGCAAAAATGCTATCGAAATTGAATAGAGCGAAAAAAACAGTGCTACAGAAACGACACAATATTGACTTTCTGTGGATATGATAATCAATGTTTGACACTTTTAGTAATCTTTTAATGTTATGGTTAGTTTAATAAAAAAAAGACCTCAATTCTTTAAACCGTTTTTCTAAAAAGAAATAAATTATGAAGAAAATACTGATGGTAAATAAAACTAATTAAAAAGACAATTTATTATGTGCAACATTAAAAAAAAAAAATTATAACAGTTCTAAAATTTTAAAATTTTTCATAGTGTTTCATGTGTGTTTTTGATATAATTTTTACGCATTAAACTTAAGATTTATAAAAAATTGTCAAACGACATTAAATGGTAGGTGCATTTTCATTAGTGCTCCATTGTTTCTTTTAATACATAATAAAATATGGCTAGACAGTTTCGAGGAATTTTAAAATGCCTAATATACATGACGGTCTATTTAAAAGTTGACTGCGAAAATACAAACACCCTGCATATATCGAAATATAATATTTTAACAACTGGTTTTTTTATCGCTTGCTTGTTTTATCGAAAATATCGAAAAACGCATCTTAATATTTTGAGCTCAGAACTATACAGTTAAAATGATGATTATAATGTTTTTATTATTTTTTTATTTGCTTTTGTAATGCGGTGAAACCTTTATCAATAATCAATCACATTACATAGTAATAGGTTCACAATTTTCAAGGTAAAATGTTTTGATATTTTTCAATTTTTTTATAGGCTCATTTTAAATTTTTGAATGACTGTTATTATGAAACTTACCGATGACGTGACATAGCCTAAACGGATCGCCGCTGTAGCCGTCCAAACAGGAACAAACTGGGATGTGGTTGGTCGTGGCGCAAACGGCGTTGACGCCGCAAGTCCCCGGACAAGGATCTTGACATTTGTTTCTTATGCATGCCGTGTTCATTGAACAGTCAGAGTTGGCCAGGCATTCCGGTCGGCAGTTCTCGTATGGGTTGCCATGGAAGTCTGGCAAGCACTCGCAGATGGCGTAGTTGTTTTCCGTTCTACATCTGGCGTTAGCACCACACGGCGATGGAATGCACGGTTCCTGTGGTTTTCTTGGAGGTGGTGGTATAACTATACAAGAAAATATGGTTTGAATAAATTTTTGATTCCACTAAAAATAATTCAGTGCCAATTTTGACCTTATATCGAAACTCTTAACACTTGCTATAAAAAAGACCAAGTAAAATAATTTTTACGGGTTATAAATTTAAATTATTATCTTGGATCATAAAATAAGGAAGAAGTAGCCCACAGAAGATTTTTTTAAGGATTAAGAAAAAGGTTTTCAAGATTTACAATTACTTAACTTAATTACTTTTTAATTTTTGGATATCTTACTACCAATGCACCTAAAAGAAAACGAAATAAGGAATTTGACAATTAAGCCATGCGCTGTTTATAACCATGGAAAAAATTCAAAAACCTTGGCCTCTGAAGTTAAATAGTATACCAGGTGTTTGAAAATTGAATGCAATGATTTTAAGAAAAGCCAAAAATAACTTTGTTTTTCATATAAACGTATGTTCTAGTTTGCTTCGTTTTCGATATATTGGGAGTGAAAGATTATAGAAAGAAATGTTTTTTTTATTATTTTTCGTGTCTGACTTCCTTTAGATTCGGCATTTTGAAAAATTTATAATGCATCACGGCTAATTAGTTTCATTTAATTATAAAGGGCGTTACTTTAAAAAGTTTACAAAAACATCCGATCGCTCCCAAACCTATGACTAAAACACTACCCTAAGTGACAGTGATTAACGAAGCTGTGCATAATAGGGTATTCAAGTTTAAAAATACTCTCTTGTAATGTGAGCAATTTCGCAATTTTCTAGTAAACTCGTTAATTTTAAGTTTTCCTGCAGAAAAATGTAAAAAGTATATGAGAACCACATATTGGAAAATCCAGTACAAAATAAATTCACATGGAAACAAATAGTATATTATGCCACAAGTGTGGTAATCGGCATTTGGGTCACGAGTTTATTTGGCATGAGAGGAGCGTTGTTTTTGCAAAACAACATGAATACATTCACTGAAATGACTGTCAGAATTGACAAACGTCAAAACTCTTGCCATTGGAAATATCTCCGAAAATATCCGATTGCTCCCCGAAGTGACTCGGATCCGTAACGATTTAAAATGACACTTTTCGCATGCCAGATCCGTGTATAACTGGGCATTTTAGAGAAGGGAGTAGAAAAAACTGTTTGTGAATAAAACAGCGGTACAAGTATTTTATATAATAAAAAAATACAGGTCACTGTATTATTATCTAAAAATCTTTTGAGTTCCTCTTGCATCTGTTATTAATAAATCAACATCATCATCAATCAATTTGTGCATTTCTTATTCATTTTTGAACAAATTTGTATAGAATTAAGTTTTGGGCGTTTTCCTTCTGACGATAAATTAAGATTTTTAATATAAAATTAACATAATTGTATCGTAAATTCTTAGTGACCACATAGTTTTTAGGAACCGTTTCAAAACGACGCTAAACTGCTAGTTATTTTTAAAGCGTTTTGAGCTTCGATTAGATCAAAATAGTAACACAAAAATCAAAAAAAAAAAATTCACACTTAAGTAGTGCAACAAATAATTAATTGTTAAACACAAGTGCAACTACGTTCATTCATTAGTACTAAGTGCACTTACCTGGTTTAACGTTGCAGGCAGCGAAAGGATCGCCGATGTAGTTGTCTTCGCAACGACAATTTGCTATATGATTGACAACGAAACAGCGAGCGTTCAGACCGCAGATACCGGGACAAGGATCTTGACATTTTTGATTTACGCAAACTCTATTCGAAGGGCAATCGCTATTGGTACTACATTCTGGTCTACAGTTCGGGGGTGCTCCAAAGTAACCTTGGAAACAAGCGCATCTAGGAGCGCCATTAGGAGTCGGTTCACATTGAGCGTTAGCGCCGCAAGGGGAGGGTACGCATGGGTTCACGGGGACCGTTGGGTTGCGTTCGCTGACTATATACAGAAAGTTTACGTTATTTTCACCGTTATTGTTGACAAAATGCCGCAGTCACATACCGGTTATTGGTGTGCACCGTATAAAAGGATCACCCGAATATTTCAAGGGGCAAGTGCAAATCGGGTTGTGATTTGCCACTTGGCATAGGGCGTCGAGTCCGCATGACCCGGGACAAGGATCGATACATTTTTGGTTAACACAAGCTTTGGTTATGGGACATTCCGAATTGCTAATACACTCTGGTTTGCAATTAGGTGGAGCACCGACGTAACCAGCCAAACACGAACATACCGCTTGTAGATTGATTTCTCTGCATTGACTGTTCGGACCGCAAGGAGTCGGATTGCAAGGGTTGCTTGGAGGCGGGGCTAATAAACAAGATCGTTTTGTGTTTTAGGTAAATAATCGTCTAATTATAAAGATTAAACGCAGATAATAAGTTAAATAATTCACATTTCAGCCCTTTACTTTTTATGCGAATGAAAAGTATGATTGTTACCTTTAGCAATTAATTTTAAATGGAAATTAAAGTGAATTTGTTCAAATTTGTTACAACAATATAGCTACTAGATATATGGAGGCCCTATGCTGATAATACAGCTACTTCTGAAACTGATACAAAAAATATTGAAAATATTGGGCTAGTCGTTTTGCAATCTTGCTCTATGCTCTAATACTTTTTGTTTTATAATGGTAACGGTAACGTTTCGATTATGTATTTTACAAAACCTGAGACGCTAACAGTTATTTTCGTTACTCTCATAAAACCCCGTTAGCACGAAAATCGAGAATCTCACAACGGTGACAATTTTAGTCACATATAAAACTCTTACATATTTCGATTTGGCATAAAAAAATTGGATGGCTTCGTTTTAAGCATTTTAAAATGTTATTTTGGTAAAAATCTGACAGTTAAAATTAAGTCGCTTGAATTTTTTTATTGAAAAAAAAAGCGACATTATTCCGTTCTTGTGAAGGCTATTTATGTTAATTCTAAACATAACAATGGCTGCTACATAAAAGAAGCCATGTTCACCAGGTTCGCTTTTTAAAAATTTATAGTGCTTTCAAAGTAATAATAAACCCCAACTGAAAACTATTAGTGCGAAATTTTCAATTATGCAATCTTGACTCCACTTTTCAATTGTTTATTAATTTGTTTTTGAAATAAGTTTACCTGGTTTACCTACAAATATCTAGATAAAGTTTAGAATTAAACTAAAAAAGGAAGAAGGAAGCAAAACGGAAGAAATTGAGATTGACGGTCGTTCCAAGCGCAAGTTAGTCCTTTCCATGGTAAATGTAGGATATTTATTAGGCGCTTTAAGATTTATAAAGGTTTTACGGAGTAAACTATAAAACCCCAAGAGTAAAAAAGTGTTAGAATAAATTTTTTAAAAACCCTACAAAAACTTTTTAAAAACCTGAAGTAATCACAAACACACAAAAAGTTTCATAGATAGAGTAACGAAAACAAAAAAAAAACAATCCAACATTTTGTTAATGTCTGTGTTGCCTAATTCTAATCAAATTCTCCTGGGTAAAGCAAATTATTCAAGTGACAATAAATTATAACTGGTATTACGTAGCATTGTATTTAATTCATTCATCTTAGAATTGCACTCTATATCGTTTATATACAACGAAATTAATATGTACCCCTTAAAATAACCTTAAGATAATCAAAACTTTTTGATTTTTGAACTATTTGTTTTAAAAATAGATTTTCGTTGATTGCTACAAACTCACCTTCAAGTTTAACGCACGCGCTAAACGCGTTACCGGTATATCCGGGTACGCAAGTGCAAGATGGCACGTGGCTGTACACGAAGCAATCCGCGTTTAGACCGCAGGTGCCCGGACATGGATCCACGCATTTTTGCCGCACGCACGCTTTGTTCGTAGCACAATCGGCGTTTATCACGCATTCGGGTTTGCACTCGTTATACGGGTCGCCAAAGTACTCAGGAAAACAGGCGCAAGTGCCATTATCGCACCGTGCGTTGTGTCCGCACGGACTTGGCACGCACGGGTCTCTCGGTATCGCCGCTAAAAATATGCACGTGTTTTATGCCTCGAAGAAGGCATTCAAATCGAGTGCCTTACGTATTTCCGCGGGTTTCAAAACGCACACGCTGAAGGCATCGCCGACGTAACCCGGTGGGCAAAAGCATATCGGGCTGTGAGACCTAACTTGGCAAATTGCTCCGACGCCGCAAGAACCCGGACACGGATCTTTACACTTCTCGTTAATACAAGCCAAATTACTCGGACACTCGGAGTTTATTTTGCACTCCGGTCTACATTGCGGCGGATAACCAACGTACGTGGGCAAACAAGAGCACGAAGGGCTACCGTTAATGTCCCTGCATTGGCTGTTCAGACCGCAAGGATTGGGAACGCACGGATTGACTCGTTCCGGTAGCCGTTCTGGTGGAGCTGAAACCGATTTATTGCGATGCCACGTTTAAATTGGTCCTCAACTTACTCTCTACGACAGTGTAGCATTTGGTAAATGGATCGCCGGTTTGTCCTACCGCGCAGCTACATATGGGACTGTGAAGGATCACGGTACAGATAGCGTCGAGACCGCACACTCCCGGACAAGGATCTACGCATTTTTGGTTGACGCACGCCTTGCGCAAGGCGCACTCCGAGCTGACCGTACACTCCGGCCTACAACCCGGAGGCGTTCCTATATAATCCGATGAACAAGAGCAGACCGCCTGCTCGTTTACGACATTGCATTTACTGTTCGGTCCGCAAGGTGATGGGGTGCACGGGTTTTGTGCTACAGGAACTGCTAAAAATGTTAAGTTGACAGTGACTATATTCATCAAGATGCAACGTTCATCATTACGTTCTTCTTTGGCGGGTATTACGGTACACAATTTAAACGGATCTCCGCTATAGCCCGGGTTGCAACTGCACGAAGGTAAGTGGTTGATGACGTAGCAGAGGGCATTGGGTCCGCAGGTGCCAGGGCACGGGTCGACGCACTTATTGTTTATGCAAGCCCTGTTCGATACGCAATCGGAATTGAGCGTGCATTCTGGGCGACATCCTTCGTAAGGGTTGCCGATATATTCCGGTATGCATATACAAGAGCCGGCATTGTTTCTTTCTGTGCATATGGCGTTACTGCCGCAAGGCGACGGAGAGCAGGGCTTAACAATTTCGGCCACTACCGGCGCTGAAAAGTCAACCGATATAGAACTACGTAGACCATACAACGATTTCAAAATTTTAAAACTTGATACAGCAGGATTTTTATGACATATTTCCGTCCCGGATTACTCGTCTGAAGATTCGAAACTACATTTGGTGTTCATTTGGTCCATTATCTGGCCAGTTAGTCTCCGAGGCGGCAGGAAGAATTAAAGACTTAACCTTTGCTCCAAATAAAATATCGTCAATAATAGACAAATTTTTTGGATAAATCTTAAAAGTCTCCCAACGTGAAATTTGAATGGCAAAAAAGTTATAGAACCTTGAATCGTAGTACGGAATGATTTCGCACCTCTAATTTCCACACAGCTCTGGAATGGATTTCCGGTGTATCCGGGTGAGCATAGGCAGTTGGGCGTGTGGGACACAGTTCGACATTCCGCGTTACTACCGCATGTGCCCGGACAAGGATCTTTGCACTTTCGATTAATACATGCCAAATTACTGGGACATTCGCTATTACTGACACACTCCGGCTTGCAGTACGGTGGAGAACCGACAAAATCTGGCAGGCAAGAACAGGCCGGTGCACCGTTGACGTCGCGACATTGCGAATTTGGACCACAAGGTGATGGTCGGCATGGTTCCGTTTTCGCGGGTATTTCTTCTTCTAAAAATGGTGCGAATAAACATGCGGTCGACAAGAATAACAACGTCTAAAGGAGACCAGAAAAGCTATCGATAAAATTGCTAAAAATCGGCAGCCAACATAAACAAAGATTACTTGCACTCATTAGGCGATTTTGTGCCTAACGGCGTGAAAGGGATAAACAACCAAACATTTTTAAAAAATGGGACCCAATGTCAAAAATGATTATTTCGATTGATACTACTTCCTAGATAAATTGGTTTTGTTTTATGCTTTACATATTTTTCAGAACATCTAAGGTTTTGGATAAATCTATGAATCTTCGAATTATTAGTATTTGAGATGTTGTTTGGAAAATGATTTTTATGTCAGCTGCATAGATATCATGGTCTCCTCCGGACAGAATGTCATAGACACGAAGTCCTTACGTATTGGTGAACATCTGATGAAAGGATCTCCAGAATACTGAGGTACGCAACTGCATATCGGGTTATGGTTCACGACACGGCAAACGGCGTTTAATCCGCATGTACCCGGACAAGGATCGATACATTTTTGATTTAGACAAGCCTCGTCTAACAAGCATTCTGAACTGGAGGTACATTCGGGTCTACAGTTCGGCGGGTTGCCGAGGTAACCAGACACGCAAGAGCATACTGCTTGACCGTTGATGATCCGGCATTGACTATTGGGACCACAAGGGGACGGGCTACACGGATTCTTTGACTCTTCGGGCGGAATAGGAGTACACAAAATAAACGCACTGCCAGTGTACCGCTCGAGACACGTGCACGTTGGAATATGGTTTATGACGGAGCACTGGGCGTTTTGTCCGCAAATACCCACGCACGGATCGGAACATTTATTCCTTATACAAGCTTTATTTTTGGAACAGTCATTGTTGTGGACACATTCAGGACGGCATCCCACGTAAGGATCTCCTAAGTATTCGGGCAAACATGTACAGATTCCGTTACTGCATCGAGCGTTATCTCCGCAAGGTGATGGATTGCACGGATTCTTTTCCTCTTCTACGACAACTGGTTTTGGATAACAACCCGTAAATGAATCGCCCGTGTATCCGTTTATGCAAGTGCAAATTGGTATATGATCTGTTACGCTACAACGAGCGTTGACTCCACAAGAACCGGCGCATGGATCTCGACATTTCTGCTTAATACAAGCGAGACTGCTGGAACATTCCGAGTTGATAGTACATTCTGGTCTACAATTGGGCGGCGAGCCTATATAGCCTGTTACGCAAGAACAAGATGGTTGTCCGTTAATATCTTGACAAATGGAGAATGACCCGCATGGCGACGGCACGCAAGGGTTAACCATGGGGGCTTTCTCAGGTGGAGGTGCTAAAATAAGAATCAATTGAAAGCTGAATCGTCGAAAAAGATTAATAATTTATTCTTACGGGGAATTGGGTAGCAAGCAGTAAAGGGATCGCCGGTATGAGCAGCTACGCAACTACATACGGGACTGTGGTTGATTACTTTACAGTCAGTTCGAAGGCCACAAGAGCCTTCACAAGGATCCGCGCATTTACGATTAATACAGGCTCGGTTTTGGGAACATTCAGAGCTGACCGTACATTCTGGTCGGCACAGGGGCGGATTCCCAACGAATTCGGGCATACAGGAACAAACCGCCTGGCCGTTTGTGGCACGGCACCGACTGTTTGGACCACACGGACTAGGTTGACAAGGATTGGACGGTATTTCTATAAGAGCTAAAAGTAACACTTATAATATACGGACCAGGAGTGTACCAAATATTATCCTTACGTTCTTCGATCATTAAATTGCAGAAGACAAATGGGTTGCCGGTGTAGCGCGGAACACACGTGCAAGAAGGTACGTGGTTGATAACTTGACATTCAGCATTTTGGCCACATGTCCCCGGGCATGGGTTGGTACACTTATTTCCTATGCAAGCCTTATCAGAGGCACAGTCGGTGTTTAGAACACATTCGGGTCTGCATCCCTCGTATGGGTTCCCGATGTAATTTTCTATACAGACGCAAGAACCAGCATTGGCATGTTCTCTACACAGAGTGTTTGATCCACAAGGAGACGGGACGCACGGGTTTATTTGTTCTACAGGTTTTGGTGCTGAAATTGGTAAATGATTGATCCATATAATAGTCTGACGAATCGGATTACCCTCAATAATTCCGCAGTTTACGAAAGGATTGCCGACATATCCTTGGATACACACGCAGTTAGGGGCGTGACTGATCACTTTGCACTCTGCGTTTTCTCCACAAATTCCGGGACAGGGGTCAGCACACTTTTGGTTAATGCAAGCCAAATGATTGGCGCACTCGCCGTTGCTAACGCACTCAGGACGGCAACTTGGCGGAGAACCAACAAAGCCCGGAAGACACGAGCAAGACGGAGATCGATTAATCTCCTTGCATAAGGAATTAGGACCGCACGGGGAAGGACTGCACGAAGTTTCGACTTCCAAGGGGTCTTCCCCTAAAATGCGAATATAGGTCAATATTTTTACGGTCCATGGCAAATCAGTCTTACTTATTGGAGTGCATCTAGTAAATGGATCCCCGGAGAATTTGATGGGACAACTGCATATGGGATTGTGATTAGTAACGTGACATAACGCGTTTAAGCCACAAGTTCCGGGACATGGATCTATGCATTTCTGATTTACGCAAGCTTTATTGAGAGCACACTCGGAACTAGATACACATTCTGGTCTACATGTTGGAGGGCTTCCTATAAAACCTGGAACACATGTGCACACGGCCTGGCTGTTTATTTCTCTGCATTGACTGTTGGGACCACACGGTGACGGACTGCATGGGTTTTTGGGTATTTCCGAAGGAATTGGGGAACACGAGATGAAAGAATTGCCAATATAACCTTCCAAACACGTACAGATGGGGATGTGATTGATAGTGGCGCATTGAGCGTTTTGACCACAAGTTCCTGGGCAAGGATCGACGCACTTGTTTTTGATGCATGCTTTGTCTCTTGGACATTCGTTATTAATTACGCATTCCGGTCTACAACCGCTATAAGGATCTCCCTGGAATTGGGGCAAGCATGTGCACACACCGTTTTCGCATTGTGTGTTGGCACCGCAAGGTGATGGATTGCAGAGGTCAATTTCGATTGGTTCCTTCATTGGCGGTTTGAGAGCGCAGTAACTGAAAGGATCACCGGTGTATCCTTCAGGACAATTGCATATTGGAATGTGGCTAAAAGTGCTGCAAATTGCCGAAGTTCCGCATGAACCTGGACATGGGTCCCTGCATTTTTCGTTAATACACGCCAGATTACTCGGACAATCGGCACTTATGATACATTCAGGCCTACAACCGGGTGGAGACCCTTGATAATTTGGCAGACATGAACAAGATGGCGATCCGCCGATGTCGGCACATTGACTGTTAGGGCCGCATGGAGATGGTACGCAAGGGTTTTTGATTATCGGTTTTTCGGCAACTTCTTGAACAACTAAAAAGTGTTTGAAATGTGTAATTAAAAGAAACAATCAATAAAGAAAACAGATACCTGAAATAGTGTAACATCTTGAGAAGGGATTTCCAGTGAAACCGTTAACGCAGCTACAGATAGGACTGTGATTGATAACTTTACAATTCGCATTTATGCCGCAAGTACCGGAACAGGGGTCTCTACATTTTTGATTGATACACGCTTTATCCAGACTACATTCGGAACTGACTGTGCATTCTGGTCTACAACTAGGCGGACTACCGCTGTATTCCGGTAAACAAGCGCACACTGCTTGCTTATTAACTTCTTGACATTGGCTGTTGGGTCCACATGGATTCGGTTGGCAAGGATTAGTAAGTTCCTCAACTACAGCTAAAATTAATAATTAGAATAGGGGTCGTGTGCGATGCGTTTAATACTTACTTTCAAACACAACATTGCAATGACGGAAAGGATCTCCAGTGAAACCCGGAATACAAAAGCATGACGGTAGATGGTTAATTACGTTACATTGGGCATTTTGACCACACACGCCGGGACACGGATCTTTACATTTACTGTTAATGCAAGCTTTATTTGATGGACAGTCGGTGTTTAGGGTGCACTCGGGCCGACAACCTTCGTAAGGGTTGCCTAAATAATCGTGTATACAAGCACATGAGCCCGCTCCGTTCTGTTCTCTACAGACAGCGTTCGCACCGCAAGGACTAGGCACACAAGGTGTCGGCCTTTCGTCAAGGATTGGTTTTATTGCCGCGGTACATTGGAGGAACGGATTGCCTTCGAATCCTGTTAGGCACACGCAGTTGGGTGTGTGACTTACTACCCGACATTCGGCGTTCAGGCCACAGACTCCCGGACAGGGATCGCGACATTTTCCATTAATGCAAGCCAAATGGGAAGAACATTCGCTATTACTGACACATTCTGGCCTACAATTAGGGGGGGAGCCTATAAAATCTGGTATGCAAGAACAAGACGGAGAATCGCCAATGGCCTTGCACTGAGCGTTTGGTCCGCATGGCGACGGTTGGCATGGATTCTGAGGCATTTGTACTGGCTGCTCTCCTAAAAATTGACGAGTTTATTTGAACGTATGTTGGACATGTGTAAACTGCTACGCACTTATCGGTTGGCATCTGACAAATGGATCTCCAGTTTGCATTGGTGGACAAGAACAAATAGGGTTGTGTGTAACCACTTGACATTGTGCGCTTATTCCGCAAGTTCCTGGACAAGGATCGATACATTTTTGATTCATGCAGGCTTTATCTAAAGGACACTCAGGACTGGTTATGCATTCTGGTCTACAAGTTGGTGGGCTGCCTATGAATCCGGGAACGCAAGAGCACACCGCTTGACCGTTTATTTCTCGGCACTGGCTGTTGGGCCCGCAAGGAGACGGTGAACAAGGGTTTTTGGGTGCTTCCACTAAAACCCAAATTGTTACATGCTGAAGGTCGGATTATTGACGGCATTACCTGGAATCGGAGTACATAAAACGAAGGCGTTGCCTGTAAATTGCGCTTTACAAGCGCACACGGGGATGTGATTTATTACGGAACATTCGGCATTTGTACCGCACGTCCCTGGGCATGGATCTTTACATTTATTCCTTATACAAGCTTGCTCTCTTGGACAATCAGTACTCAATACACATTCTGGCCTACAACCTCTGTAAGGATCTCCGTGAAACTCAACTACGCAAGTGCAGATGCCATTATTGCATTCTGCATTGGCGCCACACGGAGACGGGTGGCACGGATCTGTTTCTGCAGGTTGCACTATTTGCGGTTTGATAAAACACGCGGTAAAGGGGTCTCCAGTATAACCGTCCAGGCAAGTGCATATCGGTGTGTGGTTAATTACATTGCATACGGCGTTAGTTCCACAAGAACCTGGACATGGATCTATGCACTTTTCTCTCACGCAAGCCATATTTCTGGAACATTCCGAGTTTATACTGCATTCGGGACGACAGTTGGGTGGGCTGCCGATGTAATTGATGAGACAAGAGCATGAAGGATTGCCTCCGATATCGCGACATTGACTATTTGGCCCGCAAGGGGATGGCACGCAGGGATCTTTTTCGATCAAAACTGCAGGTTCTTCTACCACCGGTATAGGATAACATCTACTGAACGGATCGCCGGTAAATGCGTTTCTGCAGCTACATATCGGACTGTGGTTGATGACTTGGCAATTAGTGTTCAGTCCGCAAGTACCTGGGCATGGGTCTACGCATTTTTGATTGGTACACGCTTGATTTTGAGAGCATTCCGTACTTAAAGTACATTCCGGTCTGCATGCCGGTGGACTTCCCAAATAATTCGGCAAGCATGAGCATACCGCTTGATCGTTTACGTCTCTGCATTGACTATTTGGTCCGCATGGTGATGGTTGACATGGATTTTGTGGAGTTTCACCTTTAATAGCTAGAAATTGGTTAAGCGTTGAGTGATTGATAAAATCGATTTCAGAAGACTTACGTTCTAGGGAGCAGTAGCGAAAAGCATCGCCCGTGTAACGTGGCAGACACGTACACACAGGCAAATGATTGATAACACTACATTCTGCGTTAGGGCCACAAGTTCCAACACAAGGGTCTATACATTTGTTTCGTATACAGGCTTTATTGGGGGTGCAGTCGGTGTTGATAAGACATTCAGGTCGACAGCCTTCGTAAGGATTGCCTATATAGTCGGGCAAACATGTGCAAGATCCTGCATTGTTTTGCTCTTTACAAACTGCGTTACTACCGCATGGAGATGGTATGCATGGGGTCAACGTTTGAATTTCCGGAGTTAAAACTAAAAGATGCAATTTAATTAACTAAGATGTATGAGACGTATGGGAAAATACATACTTTGGGGTGAGCATACTGTAAACGGATCACCGATAAATCCCGTTAGACAAACGCAATTAGGGGTATGACTGACAACTCTACACTCGGCATTTTGGCCGCAAATACCCGGACACGGGTCTTTGCATTTTTGATTGATACATGCGAGATGATTAGCGCAGTCGCTGTTACTCACACACTCAGGTTTACAGTTAGGTGGTTGGCCCCTGAATTCTGGCAAACACGAACATGACGGTGATCCGTTAATTTCTCTACATTGAGAGTTCGGGCCGCAAGGTGATGGGTTACAAGGATCTTTAACTTCAATTGGTTCGTCTCCTGGAAAGGTTAACTCGGTAGAGTGATTTTTCCGCTGATTTTTTAAAGAATTACTTATTATTATGCATCTGACAAATGGATCTCCAGTATATTTTGATCTGCAACTACATATCGGGCTATGATTCAATACTTGGCACAAAGCATCGAGTCCGCAAGTTCCCGGACAAGGATCGATGCATTTTTGGTTGACACAAGCTTGATTTAGGGGACACTCGGAATTAGTTACACATTCCGGCCTGCACGTTGGCGGCCTTCCAATGAATCCTGGCACGCATGAACATACCGCCTGGCCGTTTATTTCTTTGCATTGACTGTTTGGGCCGCAGGGCGACGGGTTACAAGGATTATTTGGAACCGGTGCTGAAAAGTTTACAAGTGTCAATGTTGTTTAATAATGACTAACTAACATTGTACCTAGTATAGCAGAACACAATACAAAGGCGTTCCCGGTAAATCCCTGATTACAAGAACATATCGGAATATGGTTGGTCACAACACAATCGGCGTTGGTACCACACGTTCCCGAACATGGGTTAACGCATTTATTACGTATGCAGGCTCGGTCCCAAGAACAATCGTTATTTAAAACACATTCTGGCCGACAACCTCTGTAAGGATCTCCTTGGTACTCTGGAAGGCAGGTGCAAATTCCATTTTCACATTGAGCATTTGAGCCGCATGGCGTAGGATTGCAGGGGTCCGTTTCCACCGGGGGCTTTTCGATTTTAAAAACACAGTATTTGAATGGATCTCCAGTGTATCTTTCCGGACAGGTGCAAGTGGGATTGTGATTAATAACCACGCAATTTGCGTCGATGCCACATGAACCCGGGCAAGGGTCGACACACTTTTGCCGAATACATGCCAAATTGCTGGGACATTCTGAGTTTATCGAACATTCCGGTCTGCAATTTGGGGGGCTGCCAAGGAATTCCTTTAAACATGAGCAAGCCGGTGATGCTCCAACATTTTTGCAATCTGCATTGGGCCCACAGGGGGAGGGATTGCACGGATCTACCATAATCGGCACTATCGTTGGCGGCTCTTCTAAAATACCACTTACCTTAGACCGCTAATTGAAAAATATATTGAGCATTCAACTTACGGGGTATCAAATAACATCTTGTGAATGGATCGCCAGAATATCCCAACGAACACACACATATGGGACTGTGGTTTATTACTGAGCACTTGGCATTTAAGCCACATGTGCCCGGGCAAGGATCAACGCATTTACTGTTGATGCAAGCTTTGTCGAGTTGACACTCTGAACTCACTACACACTCAGGTCTGCAACCAGGAGGACTTCCTACAAAGCTGGGCAAACAGGAACAAACTGCTTGATCGTTCACTTCGCGGCACTGACTATTTGGACCACATGGTGAAGGTTGGCAAGGATTTTGAGGTATTTCGATCGCTGCATAAAATGTAGTGATGGTCAGTTAGCAAGTCAATAAGTTATAATGCAAAAGTTACATTGAGACTACTATGAATGAGGAAACCAAAATACGTATAACAATTAAACTGTTAGACAGTATGTTGTATAGCATAGAATGATGCTGAAATAGTTTCGGGAAAGACTTTGAGTTGAAAAATGTTTGCTTTAAACATAAAAATGTTTATTGACAGCATTTGCGACAAAAAATAGAAGACTGTATCGTGTCTTCGATCGGATTCCAAAGGTAAAGCAACTAGAAGGATGTGCACGATTGAGTTGTATACGTAAACGTAGTTGCATTGCCAGTAATAGCTCGGATTAAAATAAACGAAAAAATAAAATAGATAAGCTCTCTCTCGGGACGTGGTAAATAAAAGGATTTTACAAATCACATTGTTGAAAATTTGCGGACGTTTCAATTTGGAAAACACGTTGACTGCATTAACCTTCTAAAGTAAAGGTTCAAATTAGTGTTGCGGTTCACCACGGTAAAGATAAAGGCAATCGTGATACCAGCTTTACGAATGCGTGTTTTGAAGCACAGTCAAATAAGTTAGAATGGTCTTGAGAATCTCGTCGTTCTAAATGCTGAAAACGCACGGTCCAAGTCCTGCAGCCCACTTAGGCTATGTAAGGGAAATATTTATATCGAAAGCCAGAAATTAAGGAAAATATCCCACGATCGTTTAGTAAATTCAAGAGATGGTGATGGTAATTTCGAAGGTAAATTTTTGTTATTAAGTAACGGTCCTAACTAGTCAGCTGTTGTCGAACTGCTACTTGGGATAAAACTGAGTTTCGAGCAGTGATTACGCACACAACGGTTTACGAAATAGTTGGGGCCACAGGCTTTAATTTTTGTTTTGAATAGAGAATTCTGAGGCTCTTTTCGCGCTTTTTCGTAGTAGTCATGATATAGTTTCTGTGTCGATATGGATGTGGATAACATGGATACATTACTGCACTTCACAGAAAAAAAGGAAAAAACAGTGGATTTTTGAAGGTGAACGGTCGCCAAAGAAGGCGAAGACTGTCAGGTCGTCCGCGAAGATTATGGCCACGGCCTTTTTGGATGCTTGCGAATCAATTTACATTGATTACGGAAAACAATCCACGATAACATTGGAGTACTGTGCGTTGCTATTGGAACTGCCGAGAAAATAAACCAAAGAGAAACGTCTTTATATGAAAAATAAAAAGATCCTGTCGCAGCAGTGACTATTTCATGTTTCTGGACTTGAAGAAATGATCTGGTAGATGTTTAACGAGGAGGTAATAACAAACAAAGGCCTATTTTGAGGCGCTTATAAAAGCCCTAGACCGCAGAGAATACGACTTTCAAATAACGTATAAGGGTTTTAATATCACCAACACTCCGCCGTAATGGCAAAAAATTTATCCCAAGAGTCCGATCAGATCTATGTTTAACATCAATTTTATCATAACTACTAGTTCGGCGATTTAATTAAAATTATTTTACTCAGGATCCTTACGTTCTGCTTCCAAAATCTTGCAGAAAGTGAACGGATCGCCCGTGTACGTCGGCAGGCATGTGCAACTAGGTAAGTGATTCACTACGACACAATTGGCGTTTTGACCGCAAGTCCCCGGACATGGATCCAAGCATTTGTTTCGAATGCACGCTTTATTGGAAGGACAATCGGAGTTCAGTACGCATTCCGGTCTACAACCCTCGTACGGGTTTCCGACGTAGTCCGGGAGACACGCGCAAGAACCGGCACCATTTTGTTCTTTGCATTCGGTATTAGCGCCGCACGGTGAAGGCTGACACGGGTTTACACGTTCGGGGGGCGGCGCTAAAATATGCGGACGTATTAGTATGTTGTTAATGTTTACCAGTCTCCAAAACAAACAAAAATTGCACCAGTTAATCCGTTCTGACGTAATAAAAAGCAAAACATAATGTGCATGGCTTACGTGGTGGCGGGAAAGCGCATCGCGTAAACGGATCGCCAACGTAACCGGGAAGGCAAACGCAATTCGGGGTGTGAGAGATCACTTTGCATTCGGCACTGTCACCGCAGAGACCGGGACATGGATCTTTACATTTTTGATTCGTGCAAGCCAAATGGCTGGGGCATTCGCTGTTGCTGATACATTCGGGTTTGCAGTTTGGAGGCGAACCTATAAAATCGGGAAGGCAAGAGCACGACGCTTGATCGCCGACCTCCCTGCACAGAGAATACGGACCGCAAGGCGATGGCCGGCACGGATTTATTGTTTCGACGGGTTCTTCTTCTAGAAAAATGGCTTAGGTAACGTATCGGCTTGACGGTGTGACAAGTGACAAGTGCATTCGGTTTCTTTTTTCAGCTGCTGTTTTTAAAATCGTTTCTTAGGTCAAGATAAAACTCTTGCAACTGATTCAGCTGAGTAATTTCACTTTTTTTTTATACTATGTAAAAAAATATTTGTTTAGTTTACGAGTAAAAAATTTATTTAATATTTTAGTGCGAATATTTATTGCACGAAGCATTATTAATTTTGGAGCAGGACACGAAATTTTAAACTGACAACTTGAAAGAAAAAAAGTTCACGGTATTTTTTGCACTAATTCAAAAAGTTAAATAGAAATTCTATTCAGTATTTTTGCATTAGTGAAAAAAATAAGATTTTTTTACACGTGGAGAAGTGCTAACTAAAACTATTATAAACGATAAACAATATTAAATACAAGGTGTTAAAAAGTACGCTGAAAAACTATAAGGATCGATTTCTAATATTCATCCGGAAACGACTTGTTTTTCTACAAATTTTTAATAGTACATTATACGACAAGTTTGATTAACGCCTCGTTAGTCACTAGTGTTTAATAAGCCAGTGATTGAAGAAGTTCATCAACGTGTTGCATCCTATACTTTTCCTAAAACCATTAGTTTTTGGGTACTTTTTTGCAAAATATCAAGAATGACTGTCGCGTGACGTGACCATTGGGACTGACAAATGTCAAAATATCATTAGCGTTTAAAATTTACAGAATATATCGTGTCGTTCCCAAACCCGCAACTAAAGTACCGGAAACACCCGCGACTGTGTTTAATGGAGCTGATATCTTAAAGCACGCCTGATCGGTGGATAATTGGGCATTTAGAGTAAGGAGTAGAAAAAAACGACAGAGACTGTGTGCGCCACTGACTGCTGAACTATAATTTTTTGTCTCTTAAGTTTCTTAGCATCTCGCTTTATCTTCGGAATTAAAAATCAAAATCAAAAAAGCAAAATTCTTTTCTAAATTCACTAAAAACATTAACAACTCTCGGAAATGCTGTACAAGTGAAGAAATAAACACACTGACCGTTCGAAAATTTTAGAATTTCTTTAGACAATTTTATGCGTTTGGTTCGTTTTGCTGAAATTTGTAAAAAGTTGTGACTCCAAATTTATATATCTTTTTTCGTAACAAAAAGAAGCAATCGGATAACCGCGCTTAAGAGTTTAAAGATGGTGAATAGGGTCAAGAATACGCATTGAAGTAATCACTAAGGCTAAGGCTCCTACGTATTTCTCAAACAGCAGCTTCCTTAAGAAACCGTATACCGAGTCCTTGGTTTCTCAACATTGCGAATCTTACTTATCGCTTCACATCTGATAAACGGATTCCCCGTTAAACCTATAGAGCAACTGCATATCGGATTGTGATTGATCGTCTGGCAATGAGCGCCGATTCCACAACTGCCCGGACACGGATCGGAACATTTTTGATTGACGCACGCCAAATTTAAAGGACACTCGGCGCTCAGTAAGCATTCAGGTCTGCAACTGGGAGGGTTACCGACATAGCCCTCTACGCAAGAGCATATCGCTAGTCCATTAATCTCTTTGCACCTACTATTAGGTCCGCACGGGCTTGGATTACAAGGATTTGTAACTGCGGGTTCTAAAAATTATATTCTCTCGTTATACCAACGGTATTATTAAGTTTTATTATTTGGTGCAATACCTGGTCTTTTGGAGCAAAATACAAGTGCGTTCCCTTGATATCCTTCAGGGCAAGTGCACATGGGGATGTGGTTAATCACCGCGCATTCAGCACCTTGTCCGCAAGCGTCCGGACAGGGGTTTACACACTTCATACGAGTACATAACCTATCCCTTGAACAATCGCTGTTTAACACGCATTCCGGTCGACATTCTTTGTAAGGATCTCCTCGATATTCGGGCAGACAGTTGCAAATTCCATTAGAACACTTCGCGTTTACTCCACAAGGGTTTGGTTCGCACGGGTCTGTTTCTACAGGTACCGGCGGGGGCGGAGGTGCCGGCTTACAGTAAGTGAACGGGTCTCCGGTATGCCCCGTATTGCAAGAACAGATGGGGGTGTGGTTGATAACGTTACACAATGCGTTAGATCCGCAAGATCCTGGACACGGATCCACGCATTTTTGTCTGATGCACGCCAAGTTACTGGAGCATTCTGAATTGATAGTGCATTCGGGTTTGCAATTAGGGGGCGTGCCAACATAAGTGCGTAAGCATTCGCATATCGGATACCCATTGACTTCTTTGCATTGACTGTAAGGTCCGCATGGTGATGGTACACATGGATTTATCGGTTGAGCGATCTCTACTGGTACCGGTTCTGTAAAATTTGGCATTTGGAGACTGTCGTTAATGATTGCTGCGAAAAGAAACTTACTCGGTGTGGGGAAACATCTAATGAATGGATCGCCCGTAAAATCAAATTTACACGAACATACAGGACTGTGATTGATTACTCTACAGTCCGCGTTAGGGGCACAAACTCCCGGACAGGGATCCGTGCATTTTTTGTTTATGCAAGCTTTGTTTTGGGAACATTCGGAACTAAGGGTGCATTCGGGTCGGCAACTAGGAGGACTACCGATATAGTCGGGCAGGCAGGAGCATACTGCTTGGCCGTTCACTTCTCTACATTGACTATTGGGTCCGCAGGGAGATGGTTGGCATGGGTTTTTCGGAGTTCCATCTTCGATCGCTAGAAATGATTTCGATGCATTATTCAAGGCTAACCGAATTTGGAAAATGTAAAAGATTCATAGCAATTGAATTAAATTTAAATATAAAAATTGTCATAAAGGCCTCTTCTTTGAATTATGTGCATTCCATATATCTACGTTACACAATATTATAGAAATATACATTTAAACTTTTCCTACTAAACTACGTTACTCACTTTATGAGCTCCATATAAACTATTTATATTATAAAAAAATTAAGAGCTTTGATGAATATATATATTGAGTAAGTCTTTTGACATTTTGAAAATTTTGTTGAAGTGGTTTATGAAATAAAAAAATACAAAAAAATTATTTTCCAAAAGGTGGGCATTCATCCCTTGTTGCTGATTTTTATGTATTTTATCAATGCTGTCTGGTTAGAATGTTAGAATTATCAGTGATGCTAATCGAAAGTCCTTGCACCTATTATGAATTCCTATTAAAGCAAGCCACTGGATATCGATAAAAACAAGAAGAGTTGCTCTCCGCGCAAAAAGTTGCTTCCTTTCGCATAGCTCAAAAACTTGATTGGGATTAAAGGCCAGTGCTCTAGCAATATCTAACAACTATGAAAAAACGTTCTTTTTTCTAATAATGTTCAGTCCTCAAGATTATATTATTATTGTAAAATACCTTGAATGATGATTTTGCAGTGATCGAACGGATCTCCAGTGTAACCTGGAATACATGAGCACTGCGGTAAGTGATTAAGTACGTGGCATTCGGCGTTCGAGCCGCAGGTCCCCGGACAAGGATCGTTACATTTATTGTTTATGCATGCTTTATTTGAGGGACAGTCGGTGTTGATCGTACACTCAGGGCGGCAACTTTCGTAGGGATTGCCGATATAATCGGATAGGCAAGTGCATGATCCAGCATTTTTGCGTACTTTGCAAACTGCATTGCTACCACAAGGTGACGGAGAGCAAGGTGAAATTATTTCTTGCACTGGCGGTACTAAAACATAAGCATGGTTATCGGGCAACTTATGCAAACATTGTTGATTTTAGTTTTAAAGCTTTTAGGCTTTTGTCAATTTTAACCCTGTACCAATTTTATTCTCTCGAAAGAAATTCCGTGCTCAAAGGAAACACCTTTGATGAAGTCGGCTCACCCTAAATAATTCAGATAGACGTAGTTTTTTTTTTGTTTTTTGTTCTGGCTGTAAAATAATTATACATAGATATGTTCCTTCTGTGTTTTAAATAATAGTTATTTTGGTGATAAAAATGATATTTAATTTTGGGAGAAGTACTTTTTTTTTGTAAATATTATATCTACTCAAATTTATAGCTAATTAAAACGCTTACACGGAGGTGGCGAACACTGTACAAATGAATTTCCCACGTAATTCGACAAACATACGCAGTTCGGAGTGTGACTGACCACTCTACATTCGGCATTGAGGCCGCAGATTCCGGGGCAAGGATCTTTACATTTTAAATTGATACAAGCCAGGTTACTAGCGCATTCGCTATTGCTGACACATCGAGGTCTACAGTTCGGTGGCGTTCCGATAAAATCCGGCAAACAGGAACAAGATGGACTATTGTTAATTTCTTTGCATTGAGCATTAGGCCCGCACGGAGATGGTTGGCACGGATTCACAATAACAGGTTCCTCTAACGCTAAAAGAAGGTTATTTTGTAACGCTTCCATCCCCTACTTTTTTGAATAATTCAATAAAGGTGTGAGGAGAACATCGATATCTTACGTTTTGGAAGACATCTGGTAAACGGATCCCCGACATAGTTTTCGAAGCAGGTACATATGGGGTTATGATTAACAACTTGACATTTGGCGTTCAACCCGCAAGTGCCGGGACATGGATCTATACATTTCTGATTGACGCAAGCCTTATTTAAGCTACATTCCGAGCTTGTAACGCATTCCGGTCTACAATCAGGAGGACTCCCGGCAAATCCGGGCACGCAGGAACAAACCGCCTGATCGTTGACCTCCCTACATTGACTGTTAGGGCCACAGGGGCTTGGCATGCAAGGTCTCGTCGCCGTTGCTTGTGGTATCGGGTTGCAAATAACGAAGGCGTTCCCTACATATCCGTATCTGCACGTGCACATCGGTATATGGTTTATTATCGCGCAGTCTGCATTTTGCCCGCACGTTCCTGGACAAGGATCGACACACTTCGTCCTGATGCATGCCTTATTTTTGGCACAATCGTTATTGAGGATGCATTCCGGTCTGCAACCCACATAAGGATCTCCATGATATTCAGGTAAACAGCTACAGGTTCCATTTCTGCACAGAGCGTTTGCTCCACAAGGGGAGGGATTGCAGAGATCTGCAACGACCACTTGAGGAGGGGGAAGCAGTAAGCATTGCTTAAATGGATCGCCACTAAATTCTCGCAAACAACTGCAAATCGGTATGTGGTTGATAACCGAACACTCGGCACCCACACCACACGATCCCGGGCAGGGATCTCGACATTTTTCTCTGATGCAAGCCAAATTACTAGAGCACTCTGAATTAATTGTGCACTCCGGTCTGCAGCTCGGTGGGCCGCCTATATATTGAGGCAGACACGAGCAAGATGGAATTCCACCGATATTACGGCATTGTGAATTCGGACCGCAAGGTGAAGGTACGCAGGGATCTATCACAAGTTGGATAACAGGCGATGCAGACGGAGCTAAAATAAATACATCAGTGACATTAGAAATTGAGAGGTTTCGTGGGTGTTTGAGTTACCGATGCTAAAAGAACACTTTATTTTGGGTATCTCTACTCACGTGGAATTGGAGAGCATCTGGTGAACGGGTCACCAGTAAAACGAGGTATGCAACTACATATCGGACTGTGATTGATAACTTGGCAATTGGAGTTAAGTCCACAAGTACCGGCGCAAGGGTCGGCACATTTCTGAGATATACAACCCTTATTCGACGGGCACTCCGAGCTCACGATACATTCGGGCCTGCATCCCGGCGGACTACCTTTAAATGCTGGCAAGCAAGAACAAACCGGTTGACCGTTAATGTTTTTACATTGACTGTTTGGTCCACAGGGTGATGGTTGACAAGGGTCGTGCGGCACTTCTTCCAAAACCGCTAAAATGGCATTAGTAATATCACGTTGTAGAATGTACGTTTGGTTTATGCCTTACGTGTCGGTTCCAAGAAACGACAATAAGTGAACGGATCGCCGGTATATCCGGGATTACAAGAGCACGAGGGCAAGTGGTTGATGACTTGGCAATAAGCATTTTGGCTACAAGTGCCCGGACACGGGTCTTTGCATTTATTGTTGACACACGCTTTATTTGGTGCGCAGTCTGAATTTAAGGTACATTCCGGTCTACACCCCTCATAAGGATTTCCTATATAACCAGGCAGACACGTACAGGAACCTGCTCTGTTTTGTTCTCTGCACGCGGCATTGGCTCCACACGGTGACGGTGAACAAGGCGAAATATTCTCAATCGGTTCAAATTGTGGTACTACGTTGCACGAAATGAACGGGTTTCCTGAATAACCGGCACGGCATACACAATTCGGAGTATGACTGATCACTTTGCATTCCGCGTTTGACCCGCAAGGCGCCGGACATGGATTTTTGCATTTGTTATTTATGCAAGCCAAATGATTGGCACATTCGCTGTTACTGGCGCATTCGGGTCGGCAATTTGGAGGTGATCCTATGTAATCCCGAAGACACGAACAAGATGGGGAATTATTGGTTACTTTGCATTCTGAATTCGGACCACACGGCGATGGTCGACAAGGATCCGCTGGTTTTGATGGTTCTTCGGTTGCTGAAATGCCTGTATTCGTTAGATCTTTGCTAAGGAATAAAAAAATAAAAAGAAGCTCTCTCCAAAACCCGATAATTTTGAATATTTGAAAATTCTCAATCTGGTGATGGTAAGAATACAATAAAATGAATGGATAGAAATATCTTTCGTGGATTACAGAAGTATGGTTGAATTTCATTTCAGCAAAGCCAGATGAATTATTTATATTGTGAGGATTGTATTTGTTAAAATATGGAAGCAGAATGGCCTTATATTAATATTGAATATTTAAATAATAATATTTCGGTCAGTAATATGGAGGGCCAAAAAAAAGTTGTACAAATGGCAATCTTAAGAAAATCAGTCAAAATTCGTCTAGCAATAGAGTTTTTTTTAAATAAATATTTATAAATAATGCTTAAATTTTTTACAAAATTAGTTAACGGCGGGTTTTACACAGATTATACAAAATAATAATACATAATTTGTAGATATTTTAAGGAGTCTATTGGTTTTTTTCTTTATGAAATAGTATATTTTGCACTCCGCGTAGCGTATTGTCTGGCACTTCATCTAGATTGAGAGCTTGAACTATTTTAAAATTAAAGGCTGAAACTTTTTACAAACATTATCCCTCCTTTAATCCTCCGTAGTTAGTACTAAACATGTACACACTTGACTAGATTTGACTTAAAGTTGACTGGTAATCTTACAGATACTTTTTTATATTGTCTTTTATAAAAAATAATAACGGCTATGAAAGCTTCAATCAGCCGTTATTAAATTGAACTAAACCAACCAAAATTATTTTTTGCATTACAATTAATTAGAACAAACGCTTTCAAATATAAATATGCGTTTTGAACTGAATTTCAACCATGTGAAACAGAAATGGTAATAGTGAAATTAAGTTTTAGACATCATATGGGGATGCGGATGATGGTTAGAATCTGACTTTATTGTGATTATAATCCGTTATAAAAATATAAGATATTGAAAGATATTAGATAAAATGAAAAACTAACATTGTATAGCATCATAACCCTCATCAGTTATTGATTCTATTATTTAATTTCCAAAAAATAATTCAAAAATATTCTAAGACATTCAACATAAATGTCAAAAATTATTTCATAGCAAAACACTTACGTCTAATTTGACATGCTATAAATGGGTCTCCCGTATAACCTGAGGGGCACGTACAAATCGGATTGTGATTGACCACTTGGCATTTTGCTCCTAAACCACAGGTTCCGGGACATGGATTGATACATTTTTGATTGTAGCACGCCTGATTCAAATTACATTCGTTACTGGAGACACACTCGGGACGACAAGTAGGGGGACTACCGAGGTACCCAACTAGACATGAGCACACAGCTCCGTTATTAACTTCCTTGCATTGACTGTTGGGCCCGCAGGGCGATGGTTGACATGGATTTTGCGGAAGAGGCGCTAAAAAGTGTTTGCTATTCTTAAAAATTTCTGCTCGATTATGGTGATCGTTTCATACCCGGAATTTTGTTACAAAATATGAATGGGTTACCGGTGTGATCAGGTAAACAAGAACACATAGGAATATGATTATAGACGTCACATCGCGCATTCTGTCCGCACGTTCCTGGACATGGGTCGATGCATTTTTTCTGCACGCAGGCTTTGTGTTTGGGACAATCGCTGTTTAGTACGCATTCAGGTCTACATCCTACGTACGGGTCTCCTTGATATTCCCGAAGGCAGGTGCAAATACCCTCGGTACATTCAGCGTTTGGACCACAAGGTGAGGGGTAGCACGGGTCGGTTTCGGATACGATCTCTATAAAATTGTAAAAAGTTTGTGATAGTGACTTGGTGCAAAATTATTGCACGTTTTCGCGTGATTTTACGCAATTTATGAAATATGCAAATTTTTACTCCATTGTGAGAAATGTTTTTAGAACATGTTAATTCTTAACTTTGATAACATTTATTAAAAAAAAAACAATACCTTGCACAGGTTTAATGTGACAGGCAGTGAAGGGATCACCGGTATGAGTTTCAATACAGGTGCAACTTGGAACATGGTTTCTCACGGTGCACAGCGCATTTGCGCCACACAAGCCAGGACAGGGATTTTGACATTTCTCTCGAATACAAGCCAAGTTACTCGGACATTCGGAATTGATGACGCACTCCGGTTTACAGTGCGGGGGTACTCCTAAATACGTGGGTAAGCAAGAACATGACGGATATCCGCCCAAATCTCTACATTGGCTATATGGGCCGCAAGGTGATAAAAGGCAAAGATCCTTCGGTGGCGCTGTTTGTATAGACTCCACGACTAAAAAGAAATAATTATTCACAGCAAATGGCTAGCATTATTGTGATAGGTACCAATGGCATAACAGCGGGTAAACGGATTACCGGTGTTTCCAGGCAAACAACTACATATGGGACTGTGTTTAATGACTTTACAATTCGTATTTACTCCGCACGTTCCAGGACACGGATCCACGCACTTTCTATTTATGCAAGCCTTATTTGGGGAACACTCGGTGCTGACCACGCATTCTGGCCTGCAGGCGGGAGGACTACCAATATAGTCCGATAGGCAAGAGCATACTGCTTGACCATTGACTTCTTTACATTGACTATTGGGCCCACAAGGGGATTGTTGGCAGGGATTTGTCGGTCTATCTTCTATTGCTGAAATTAGTGGCATAAAAAATTCGCACGTCCCTGTTCACGTCAAACTCTTACTTGGTTCTACGACTTCAACGGTACAGCGTTGGTAGGGATCGCCGCTGTAACCCGGAAAACAAGTACAAGAGGGCACGTGATTTATCACGAGGCACTGCGAACTAGTTCCGCATGTTCCCGGACAAGGATCTGCGCATTTCAAATTAACGCAGGCTTTGTTCGACGGACAATCGCTATTAACTGAACATTCTGGGCGACATCCTTCGTACGGATTTCCAATATAATGGCGCAAACAAACGCACGAGCCGGCGCCATTTTGTTCGCGACAAAGGGCGTTCGCCCCGCAGGGTGACGGAGAACATGGTGTGATAACTTCCAAGGGTGGCGCAAAATGACATTCACTGAACGGATTGCCGGTATAACCTGAGTGGCAAACGCAATTGGGAGTGTGGCTGAGGACGCGGCAATCCGCGTGGGTCCCGCACACTCCGGGACAGGGGTCTTTGCATTTTTGGTTTATGCACGCTAAATGACTGGCGCATTCACTGTTGCCGACGCATTCTGGTTTACAATTGGGCGGTGTTCCAATGAAATCGGGCAGGCACGAGCAAGATGGATTTCCACCGATATTTTTGCACTGGGATCTCGGGCCACACGGCGATGGCTGGCAAGGGTCGGAAGGCAAATCCACGGGTTCATCCCCTTAAAAATTTAGCGTGAAGTTAAGGTATACCCTTTTCAACAGAATAAGCAGTACTGAAAGTTTAGATCAAATGCATGAGTTATCACTTTGCATTTAGTCAGTATTAGTTATAGAAAAATGGTTGATGAACATTTGATTGATATTGTCCACAGATATACAAATTGTCTCACAGTGGATTACGAAATCGTGAAGTAACAATTATAATTACATTTAGTACGGAACTGGCGACGCTTGTGTTGAAAAGAAGCAACAACTTAAATCTTTCTCTCTGCTGACACTTTCTGATTATTTTTGTAAAAACTTCCCATACACTTATCTTTAACGATTTTAGTGATAATAATTATTTTCCAGCTTTTTCGGCTAAATGGACTCCAATCTATATTCTTATTATCGGCCTAAGGTTTCCCAAAAAAAAAAACAGTTCTCAAACAAAATCTAATTACGTTAACAAATTTATAAGTGAAAGATATCCATGAAGTGTCTTGATAGATGGTACTTACAAAGAAGTGACAATAATCGTTGTATTTTTATTATCTTATTATTTTTATTATCGGCTATGTAACTAATGAGAGCATATCCCAAGAATGATTTTCTATTAAATATTAATTAATTGACAAAATAAATAAGAACCAAAAGTTCAGATTTTCACTAAATTATATATTTTCACATTTTTTATTAATTTTTATTATTTTATTTAAACCTAATTGATCGTTAAGCAATGCATTTGAATGTCCCATTTTGTTAATCTCCATGGCTTCCAATAAATTTAATTTTCTACTTTTTGTAGCTGTAGATAAAATATCAAAATTGTCGTCAAAAATGTGTTTTTCTGTGTTTAACTGTGTAGCATAATTAGAATCTAGACTAATGTTTTTTAAACGCTCTTTCATGTTCATTAAGTTAAGTTAAGTTCGTTAAAGAACATGAAAGAGCATTTAAAACAATATAGATTCTAATTATGCTACACACTTAAACCCAGAAAAACACATTTTTGACGACAATTTTGATACGCAAAAAGTAGAAAATTAAATTTAAATTTAAATTATTTATTTAAAAATGAGGCATTCAAATGCATTGCTTAATTAGATTTAAATGCCTCTCCATTATTAAACTTAAATTCTCACAACATTAGTTAAGATTTTATTGTCATTTTTCGATATATATAGTAGCAAGTAGTTTGTAAATATTACATTTGATAAACATTGTTGTCGAAACAATTGTCATGTGAAAATATATAATTTAGTGAAAATTTAAACTTTTAGTTCTTATTTATTTTTATAAATGGATTTTCATCAAGCAAAAATTTAGATAGACCAACAAACATGTCATTTTTTAATAAAAATGAGTTAGTCGAACATCACTTATTTGTTCATACCAATTTCACATGCCAATTTGTTTTGTTTTTTTTTTTATTGAAATAACCGGTTTTACACCCCCGAACAAAGCAAAATCTACCTAAATAGACTTTTTTTTAAATATAAGGGACCAATCTTCACTAAATATACAAATACAAAACTGAGAAATCTAGAACCTAGATGGGGAACTTAAAGTATTACAAAGCGAGAGACAGAAGTATTGATATGCGATGTCGTATCGCACAAAAAGTACATTTAATTTTTATTTCGGTTTGAATGTAAACATTTTAAGAAAAATATCCAATGAACCGATAGAGAAGGGTAAGGTTGCAAGTGGTACTGCTTATTCTGGTGAGTATAGCGAACATTTTGTACTTACGGATCGGGAGACAGCGAACGAAAGGATCACCTGTGTGTCTCGTGGGACAAGTACAAATAGGGTTGTGATTAGAAACTTGACAGTGCGCTCCGATACCACAGGTGCCTGGGCAAGGATCTATGCATACTTGATTGAGACACGCCTTATTCAGGGCACATTCCGAACTAACAATGCATTCTGGTCTACACGTAGGAGGACTACCGCTATAACTTGGTATACAAGAACATACCGCCTGTCCATTGACTTCTTTGCATTGACTATTAGGTCCGCAAGGTGATGGACTGCAAGGATTTTTGGGAGGAGGTCCTAAGATAAAAAGATTCCATATCAAATTGGTATTTCGTCCCGGCTTCGTAAACACTTACTTTCTATAGGATTACACATTATAAATGCATTGCCTGAATATCCGGAATGGCATGTGCACATAGGGATATGACTGACAACTGTGCATTCGGCATTGATGCCGCAAGTTCCCGTACAAGGATTTTTGCATTTACTATTAATGCAGGTCAAGTGGCGAGGACAATCGTTATTCAATACGCATTCGGGTCTACAACCAGCGTACGGATCGCCTCGGTATTCGGGTATGCAACTACAAATTCCGTCATCGCACTGGGCATTGGGCCCGCATGGGGATGGATTGCACAAGTCGGACGAAATCGGTGCAATTTCTTGCGGTTTAAGATTACAATAACTGAAAGGGTCACCTACGTAACCTTCTGGACACGCGCAAGTAGGTGTGTGATTAATCACGGAACATAAGGCACCACTCCCGCACGCTCCGACACATGGATCTTTGCATTTTTGATTGATGCAGGCTAAATTGCTTTGGCATTCTGCGTTGATTAGACATTCAGGTCGACAGTTTGGAGGGCTACCTATAAAATTGATCGCGCACGAACATGCTGGCACGCCATTAACGTTATTGCATTGACTATTCGGACCACAGGGCGTAGGCACGCATGGGTTGCTAGTTACCGGTTCGATTATTTCAGTCATAGTAGGAATGGGTATGCATCTACTGAATGGGTCGCCCGTGAAGCCATGTCTGCAAGAGCATACCGGCCCATGATTTATCACACGACATTCGGCGTTGTTTCCGCACACATCCGGGCAAGGATTTTGACATTTTTTGTTGACACACGCTTTGCTCAGCGGACATTCTGAACTAGTCACGCATTCCGGCCTACAACCAGGAGGATTTCCGATAAATTCTGGTAAGCACGAACAGACAGATTGACCATTAATTTCTTTGCACTGACTATTCGGTCCGCACGGAGTCGGCTGGCAGGGATTCTGAGGTATGTCGTCTAAAATTGGAAAAATTAAAAACTTTATCCTTAGAGGATAGTTTTTTCTTACGTTTTGGGGGTATTAAATTGCAATAACTGAAAGGATCGCCGGTATATCCCCTGAGGCAAGTACACATTGGTAAATGATTGACCACCTGACATTCTGCATTTTGACCACACGTTCCGGGACAAGGATTTTGACATTTATTTTTAAGGCAAGCGTCATTATAAGGGCAATCTGTGTTTACAACACATTCGGGTCTGCAGCCTTCGTAAGGATTTCCGACATATTCTGGAAGACATTTGCATGATCCTGCACCATACTGTTCTCGGCATTCAGCATTCGGGCCGCATGGTGATGGGAAACACGGGGTTAGGTGTTCCTGAATTGGAATGGCTAAAAAATGCGAGTAAGACGTTGTTCTTATGGAATTTTTTAATTCCACTTACGGGGTTTTGGAGTACATTGGGCGAAGGGATCGCCCACGAAGCCTTCTACGCAAATGCAAATAGGGGCGTGACTAATTACTTGACATTCTGCGTTGGTGCCGCATATCCCAGGACAAGGGCTAGCACATTTATTATTTATGCAGGCCAATTGACTACTGCAGTCGCCATTTGATACACATTCCGGTTTACAATTCGGAGGCGATCCAATAAAGGTCGGCAAACAAGAACAAGATGGTGATTCTCCGATCGCCCTGCATTCAGAATTGGGGCCACACGGGCTGGGAATACACGGGTTTGATGGTTTAACTACTGCTTCTTCAGCTACAAACGCATGATTAGAAGGCAACCTTTTTTTACCAACAATAAATTTACCTAAAATGGGCGTGCATCTCACGAAAGGATTTCCAGTGTGCCCGGGCAAGCAAGCGCAAATCGGATTGTGATGCACCACTTGACATTGGGCTAAAATACCACAAACGCCAGGGCACGGATCGATACATTTTTGATTGACACAAGCTTGGTGCAGTAAGCATTCTTCACTTGTTACGCACTCAGGTCGGCAAGTTGGTGGACTACCTATGAAACCGGACAAGCAAGAACACACGGGTTGTTGGTTTACTTCTCTACACTGACTGTTTGGACCACATGGCGATGGGTTGCATGGTTTTTTAGGGGTTTCTGCTTAAATACAATAGTTGACTTGTTTTTGTTTTAATAGTTTACTTAAAAATGTTACCTGGTATTTTCGAACAAATGAGAAAAGCGTTGCCAGAGTAACCGTCTAAGCATGAACACATGGGTATGTGATCAATTACGTTGCACACTGCATTTTGTCCGCAAGTACCGGGACACGGATCTTTGCATTTGTGTCTAATGCAAGTCTTATCTCTCGGACAATCATTTGAAAGGACACACTCTGGTCTACATTCATTGTATGGATCGCCATGATAGTCCGGCAGACATGTGCATGTGCCATTCCTGCAAACGGAGTTGGGCCCACAGGGCGAAGGATTGCAGAGATTTACTGCTGGCGGTTCTTTTGCAGGTGGTTTGGGGGAGCAATAATTAAACGGATCTCCGGTATATCCTTCTGGACAGTTGCATACCGGCATGTGATTTATTACATTACAATGGGCTAGAGCACCACATGATCCAGGACATGGATCCAAACATTTGTGGTGGATGCATGCGAATTTGCTTGGACATTCCGAGTTGATGTTGCATTCGTGCCGACAATTTGGAGGACTGCCTAAGAAATCAGGTAAACACGAGCACGATGGCGTTTCGCCCAAATCTTTGCATTGGCTATTCGGACCACATGGAGAAGGAATACAGGGATTGGTTGCGATAATCGGAGAAACTTGTTCTAAAACGTTAATGTTTGGTATTAAGTTTCCTAAATTACAAGAGACAAGTCTTACGTGGGATATGATAGCAGCGTGTGAAAGCATCTCCTGTAAACTGATCTTTGCACGAGCATATTGGGCTGTGTCTAACAACGTGGCATATTGCGTTCAATCCGCACGTGCCTGGACACGGATCAACACACTTTTGATTAGAACATGCCTGATTCAAAGGACATTCTGTGCTAACAGTACATTCGGGTCTGCATGTGGGTGGATTTCCTATATAATTAATGAGGCAAGAGCACACAGCCTGACTATTTACTTCTCGGCATTGACTGTTTGGCCCACAAGGTGACGGTTGGCAAGGATTTGTTAGAATTTCATCGGTAGCTATAAAATTTCAAATTTGTGTAAATGACGGAGACTGAAGTTACAAAGACTTACATTTTATGTCAAGAGTACAGTATCTAAATGGATCACCGGTATATCCCGAATCGCATACGCATGAAGGTAAATGATTTATTACATGACAGATCGCATTCGAACCGCATGTTCCTGGGCATGGATCTTGACATTTATTATGTATACAAGCTTTGTTTGATAAGCAGTCTGAATTAAGAGTACATTCTGGTCGACAACCTTCGTACGGATTTCCAATGTATTCTGGGAGGCATAAACATGATCCCGCGCCATGCCTTTGACTGCATTTAGCATTTGCACCGCATGGTGAAGGCTCACACGGATTGATAATTTCTTGTACTGTGGGTTGCTGAGCATTGCAGTTTAGGAAGGGGTCACCCACATATCCGGACAAACACATGCAAATTGCTGTGTGACTGACAACTCGACATTCCGCATTTAATCCACAAATTCCAGTGCAAGGGTCTGCACATTTTCTGTTTATACAAGCGAGATGATTGCTACAGTCAGAATTGCTAACGCATTCGGGTCTGCAGTTAGGCGGAGTTCCATGAAAATCAGGCAGACAGGAGCACGAGTAGGATTCGCCTACCACTTTACATTGGGAGTTTACACCACAAGGAGATGGTTGACACGGGTTCACTTGTACTACCGGTTGAACTTCTTCACCTGGATTATGGAAGTTGTTACCAGCACTTTGATATAAAATCAAACAAAACTTACGTATAGGGTGACACATAGTAAACGGATCACCAGTGTATCGTGGCAAACAGCTGCAAATTGGGCTATGGTTTATCGTCTGACATTTGGCTTTCAAACCGCATGTTCCAGGGCATGGATCGATACATTTTTGATTGTGGCAGGCTTCGTTTAACGAACATTCTGAACTAGAGATACATTCTGGTCTACAGGAGGGGGGATTTCCGATATAGCCCGACACGCACGAACACACAGCTTGTCCGTTAATCTCTCTACATCGACTGTTTGCACCACAAGGATTTGGACTACAAGGATTTACTACCAATATATCTTCTGCAATATTAGAAAGACATGAATACGTTAGTCATCCAGATACGCGGACCAAATTTCACCTTTGATTATGTTACACCTGACAAAGGCGTTGCCTTGGTAACCTTGAATGCACGTGCACATTGGGATATGATTCGCCACTGTACATATAGCATTTACGCCGCAAGTGTTTATACATGGATCTATGCACTTATGTTTCGAACAGGCTTTATTGCTTGTACAATCGTCATTAAGAACACATTCCGGTCTGCAATCCACATAAGGATCTCCTTGATATTCGGGTTGGCAAGTACAAATTCCGTTCCTACAAAGTGCGTTGGCACCGCATGGTGTGGGCATACAAGGATCCGTCGTTTCGATTTCTAGATGTTTTATTTCGCAGAAATTGAAAGGGTTGCCTGTGTAACCTTCTAAACAATTACAAATTGGAATATGATTGATAATGTGACACACAGCGTTAGTTCCGCAGGATCCCAAACAAGGATCTTTGCATTTTTGATTGATACAAGCTAAATCGCTTGGACACTCGGAACTAATAAGGCATTCTGGTCTACAGTTGGGAGGAGACCCAACAAATCCTGGCAAACATGAACATGCCGGATGGCCACCGGTATCGCGACATTCAGAATTCAATCCGCATGGGGACGGTAGGCACGGATCGCTAGGGGTAATTTCCAATGGTGTAGGAATGACCACTACAATTTGAAATTTCAAGTTGTTTTGTTAACCTACCAATAAAGTATCTCCCGACAAATGATGCTTACGTGGCATTCGGTAACAGCGTGTAAATGGATCACCGGTATATGCAACTTTACAGCTGCATATCGGACTGTGATTTATAACTTTGCATTCCGAATTTAAACCGCACGTTCCTTGGCAAGGGTCTTTACACTTGTTATTAATGCACGATTTATCTTTTGGGCATTCGGAGCTTAATAAACATTCTGGTCGACAAGCCGGAGGACTTCCAACGAAATCAGGCAAACAGGAGCATACGGGTTGTTTATTGTTTACGCGACAATCACTGTTAGGGCCGCAAGGATTCGACTGGCATGGGTTTGATATGTCTTCAACAACAGCTGCAAGTATAGATTAATTATTTATTAGAATCGGGTAGGTTTTGGAACAACGTACGTTTAGGTAATTCATGGCAAAATCTGAAAGGATCTCCAGTGTAGCCTGCAATACAAGTGCAAGAAGGTGCGTGATTCAAGACGTAACATTCGGTGTTCGGACCACAAACTCCTGCACAAGGATGGATACATTTATTGTTCTGGCATGCTTTATTGAATGGACAATCGGAATTTACGGTACACTCTGGTCGACAGCCTTCGTAGGGATTTCCAAGGTATTCCGGCAAACAGGCACAAGAACCTGCACCACTTTGTTCTTTACAAATGGCATTGGCACCACAGGGAGACGGACTGCAGGGGCTAACGATTCCCACAACTATTTGTGAAATAGCACTGCAGCCGCTAAATGCATCACCCTCGAAACCGGCTAGACATACACAATTTGGAGTATGACTGACTACCCTACATTCAGCGTTTGGTCCGCACACGTCAACACAAGGATCTTGACATTTGCGATTGATACATGCCAAGTTATAAGCACATTCACTATTGGTAATGCATTGAGGCCTACAATTAGGGGGTGATCCGATGAATTCTTGTAAGCACGAGCAGGAAGGAATTCTATTTTTTAATATGCACTGGGAATTGGGACCACACGGCGAAGGCTCACACGGATTTGTTTGAACCACTGGTTCTTCTTCTGAAACGATGATTAGCTAGATGAAGTTAAAGGGTGGTAATTTTATACTTACGGGGTTTTGGTATACATTTGGTAAACGGATCACCAAAGAATTGTGCAGGGCAGCTACAGATGGGGTTATGGTTCACAACTTGGCATTTCGCATTAAGCCCACACGTTCCCGGGCAAGGATCGATGCATTTTTGATTGATACAAGCGTGCGTTAAAAGACACTCGGGGTTGGTGACACACTCTGGCCTACATGACGGGGGATTTCCCTTGAATCCAGAAACGCAAGAACATACTGCTTGGCCATTGAATTCTCTACATTGACTATTGGGTCCGCAGGGACTTGGTTGGCAGGAATTCGGTCGAGACAGTGCTAAAACGCATATTTTATTGTGGTTGTCTTTAAAATTGGGCAAATCGATCTTACAGTCGGGAAATCTACAGCGAACAAACGCATTGCCAACGTAGCCAGTGGGACAACTGCAGATGGGGATATGATTTTCGACCACACATATAGCACCCGTGCCGCAGGTCCCTGGACAAGGATCCCTGCACTTCATTCTCACACAAGCTTTATTTTTAGCACAGTCATCACTAACAACGCATTCAGGCCTACAGCCTGTGTGCGGATTGCCTTGATATTCGGGTTTGCAGGTGCATATTCCGTCCGCGCAAGCGGCGTTTGCACCACATGGCGAAGGATTACAAGGATCTTCTTCTATTACGGGTATTATTTCCGTGGGTTTCGGATAGCAATTAAGGAACGGATCTCCCACCATACCCGATGGACAGCTACAAATAGCGTTATGATATAAAACAGCGCAATCGGCGTTTAAACCGCATGATCCTGGACACGGATCTCGACATTTTTGATTCATACAAGCCATATTGCTTGAACAGTCCGAATTTACGGTGCATTCCGGTCTGCAATTGGGCGGAATTCCGACATATTCCGACACACAGGAACAGGAGGGCGTGGTACCGATACCGCGACATTGCGAATTTGGCCCGCAGGGTGAGGGCATGCAAGGATCAAAAAGCGCAACTTCTTGGAATATAGGGGGAGCTAAAATTGACGCGATTTTAAAAGCGTAAGCATTCGAACCGTGACGTTTCATCTTACGTGTTATTGGAACGCATCTGCTCAACGGGTCTCCCGTAAAATCGACGCGGCAGTTGCATATCGGGCTGTGATTGATGACGTGGCATTGCGAATTTGTGCCGCACGCGCCCGGACAAGGGTCTCTGCATTTCATGTTGACGCACGCTTTACTTAGCGGACATTCTGAACTTACTGCGCATTCCGGTCGGCAGTTTGGAGGGTTGCCTACGTAGTTGGGTACGCAAGAACATACGGCGTGGTCATTAATGACTCGACATTGACTATTAAGTCCGCAAGGCGACGGCGAGCACGGATCTCGGGGTTCGATTATATGAGCTATTATAGAAATAAGTGTCACAAATGAATAACTGAAATTTACGCTCGTGCTTACGTTCTTCTTGGTACGGAATGCAGTTGGTAAACGCGTTGCCTATATATCCCGGCAAGCAAGTGCAAGAGGGGAAGTGATTTATGACTTGACACGACGTGTCTGTCGCACAAGTACCGGGACACGGATCCGCGCATTTATTCGTAATACACGCTTTATTCGATGCGCAATCCGAGTTGTATATACATTCTGGTCTGCAAGCTTCGTACGGATTGCCGACGTATTCAGGTAAACATTGGCACGAACCGGCGCCATTTCTCGCATGACAAACGGCGTTCGTTCCGCAAGGGGACGGTCGACAGGGATCAAAACTTTCTTGTATCGGCAGTTGCTCTATAATTTAACATTTGGTCATGGAATTTTTAGGGGGGTCAGTATAACGCTCTGGCATTAGAACCGTTTAGGAAAGCGATATTATTTCGATTGCGTTCGCCATACGGATTATGTTTTGCTTTTTATTAGACGAATTTTTGCGATAGGCAAGCGTTTTCGGTCGTTTTAATTGTTAAGCGATTTCGTATTGTTGTTTCGGCATTGGGTGTGGCGGCGGGAAGGGGGAAGTTTTCGCTCACGCTCGTGAACCGCTCCTTTTTTTTATTAAGCTGTGTTATTTGTTTGGTATTTTTCGGCGCTAGGCGTTGTTGTAGTTGGCAATAGCATTTTGGGACGATATAATTAAAGGCGGGGGACGCATAGCAAAATTCCGCAACGCGTTCCTGCTGAAGCGCTCGCTGTTACCGTTGGGGGATTATCCTTACCTTGTTTCATCCCCGAAGCGCAGAAAGCGTTAATGTACAGCGAAAGCATGCTATCATATGATAAATAAAGAATGCTTCACGAGAAACACATTCTTAATAGTTATCAGATTTCAAATTTTCCAAATTTGGTTTCAAAGCGACTATAACCTGGAAGGCAAGAACAATTGTTTTTGGAGGTAGTGGTCATATAAAAGAAAATTTTCGTGGTTCAAAAGAGGACTCTTCGCACTGTCAAAAAATGCAATTTGGAGAGGGCTGTAGAGGGGTGTTCAAGGCTGAAGATATTTTTACTGTATATGCTTGATATATTTATGAAGCATTGATATTCCTTTTAAAAATCGAAAGGACTTCGAACTACAGATATTTCATAGATATAATACCAGAACCCTAAATGTAAATTACCCTATTCACCGTTTAACCTTAACTGAAAGGAGTCCTTAATACATGTGCCTGAGATTGTAGAATAAATTACCAAATGAGGTAAAAACAATTGCAAATCTAAAAATCTTTAAATACACAATAAAAAAGTTATTGATAGAGTTAGAACCTTATTCCATAGAAGATTTTTTCTGTAATATTTAAATAATTGTTTAATTAATACGATGCAATTGAAATTTGTAAGAATATCTAGTGCTTTTTCCTTTTTTGACGGCGATTTCCTTTGTGTTTGGTATATTATTTTTAGGTAATGTATTTATGACACAATGTGAAATAAAGTTGATTATTATTATTATATTATTATTCCTACACAACAATATTTAAGTTTTTTTAATGACCTCAAATTTTTTAAAGCAACTTTAGGAACCTACTTCTGTTTTTATTCTTGTAAACACATTGTATTTCGTTTTGATTGTTGCGATAAGTTAAACTGGCACCAAATCGCTTTTAACTTTCTCATGGCTGTTTAGAAAGCTCAAAGCATAAGCCAGTATTTTTATATGAAAATGTAAAAAAAATGAAGTAGATTTCGAAAAAAATTTTAAAAAATATGGTGTCATAAAAGAATCGCTATTGTTGATCAAAGAATGATTGAAAAAAATGTTATTGCCTCTCAGGTTGTAGCGGACTTGAAGTTATTTAACTAGTTTTTTTGAATTTTGGAACTCGGATAATAATTAAGACGACCACTCGGGTAGAGCGTTTTCCGTTCAGCTTTCTGTATGGGTTATTTTTTGGTTCCGCTTTCGATTTGGAGTATTGAGAAAATTTCGCAAAAATTTGCTCTATTGAAAATTGAGATAAATTGCAGCAAATTTTTGTTTTCAATAGAATTTTAGATTTATGGAATATTTATGTATTCATAGAAATTCAATCTTTTGAGATTTTACACTACTAAGTTTAGTATAATGAATTTTGTACATTATTTAGAAAATTGTAATTTGAAAAATTCAATTATAGATAGGTCACAACAAACGGAACACAGAACTATCTAGAAAGTACTACTAAACTTTGAACATGCAGCATGCATTCAACGAAAAACAATATCGGACATAATATTTTAAACAGTAATTTTGAACGAAAATTTTGACTTTTGATTTTGACAGTCCCTAGGAAATGTAAAATTGATCCTGATGCAGAACGGAGTGGGAAAAATTATTTTTCTAAGAGGACCCTTATTTGAAAAAATTTGAACTTAAATTTTCAAATATCTCGAATTATCTTGAATTAGTTGATGTTTCTTTGTGACGTGCTTGCGCCCTGATAAAAATCCATCATATTCGGATTATATGTCAAATAGGTTCGGGATCGGCGCTGTAAAAATAGCATTACCTTTTTCATGTATGTTAGGCATTCGGCGAAAAACGTAATATTTTTCATAATTTGCACTCTAAAATTATTGATCAATTTGGAGAGATCATATTAGCAAATGAATATCCCAAATATGTTTAGCATCTGAAATGGCGGATTTTGTGTGCTTATTTTTGTGGAAAAATTACAATTAAATATGCAAATGTCACTAACGTCAAAGAGAATTTTGGGCCGATATTGCTTCTCATCAAATTCGATACGAAAAAAAAATCATGCAACTTACGGGGCGTTTGAAGACATCCTCGGAACGGATCGCCTGTGAAACCGGGACTGCAGCTGCACACCGGACTGTGATTAACGACGTTACACAGGGCGTTCGCGCCGCAACTACCCGGACACGGATCGCGACACTTTTGATTAATACACGCGTGCGCATTCGGACACTCGTTATTGATCGTACACTCGGGCCTACAGTTCGGCGGAGTTCCGACGTAACTCTCGACGCACGAACACGCAGGCGTTTCACCACGCACTTGACATACCGAGTTCGGACCGCAGGGGCTTGGTCGGCAAGGATCCACAGGTACCACTTCTGTAATCAAAGAAAATGTTTACTGTTGGTACAATAGAACCGCACTAGAATTTTATGGTGGTGGTCTCGCATTGTTGGCTATCCAACTAAGGTTTTTGAATGTAATATGCAGATCAGGCATTCAAAACTCATAATACACAATGAAAGTGTGAAGCGGTTCGTTTTACAAAATATATTGGCAAAATGGCCTAGCTGTCTGTCCAAGTAAGGTTTTTGACTATAATATTACGCTGAAGATCAGTCATTTAATACTCATAATACACAATGAAAGTGTGAAGCTTTCGTTTTACAAAATATGTTGGCAAAATGGCCTAGCTGTCTGTCTAAGTAAGGTATTTGAATGTAATATGACGCTGAAGATCAGGAATTCAAAACTCATAATACACAATGAAAGTGTGAAGCGGTTCGTTTTACAAAATATATTGGCAAAATGGCCTAGCTGTCTGTCCAAGTAAGGTTTTTGACTATAATATTACGCTGAAGATCAGTCATTTAATACTCATAATACACAATGAAAGTGTGAAGCTTTCGTTTTACAAAATATGTTGGCAAAATGGCCTAGCTGTCTGTCTAAGTAAGGTATTTGAATGTAATATGACGCTGAAGATCAGGAATTCAAAACTCATAATACACAATGAAAGTGTGAAGCGGTTCGTTTTACAAAATATATTGGCAAAATGGCCTAGCTGTCTGTCCAAGTAAGGTTTTTGACTATAATATTACGCTGAAGATCAGTCATTTAATACTCATAATACACAATGAAAGTGTGAAGCTTTCGTTTTACAAAATATGTTGGCAAAATGGCCTAGCTGTCTGTCTAAGTAAGGTATTTGAATGTAATATGACGCTGAAGATCAGGAATTCAAAACTCATAATACACAATGAAAGTGTGAAGCGGTTCGTTTTACAAAATATATTGGCAAAATGGCCTAGCTGTCTGTCCAAGTAAGGTTTTTGACTATAATATTACGCTGAAGATCAGTCATTTAATACTCATAATACACAATGAAAGTGTGAAGCTTTCGTTTTACAAAATATGTTGGCAAAATGGCCTAGCTGTCTGTCTAAGTAAGGTATTTGAATGTAATATGACGCTGAAGATCAGGAATTCAAAACTCATAATACACAATGAAAGTGTGAAGCGGTTCGTTTTACAAAATATATTGGCAAAATGGCCTAGCTGTCTGTCCAAGTAAGGTTTTTGACTATAATATTACGCTGAAGATCAGTCATTTAATACTCATAATACACAATGAAAGTGTGAAGCTTTCGTTTTACAAAATATGTTGGCAAAATGGCCTAGCTGTCTGTCTAAATAAGGTATTTGAATGTAATATGACGCTGAAGATCAGGAATTCAAAACTCATAATACACAATGAAAGTGTGAAGCGGTTCGTTTTACAAAATATATTGGCAAAATGGCCTAGCTGTCTGTCCAAGTAAGGTTTTTGACTATAATATTACGCTGAAGATCAGTCATTTAATACTCATAATACACAATGAAAGTGTGAAGCTTTCGTTTTACAAAATATGTTGGCAAAATGGCCTAGCTGTCTGTCTAAGTAAGGTATTTGAATGTAATATGACGCTGAAGATCAGGAATTCAAAACTCATAATACACAATGAAAGTGTGAAGCTTTCGTTTTACAAAATATGTTGGCAAAATGGCCTAGCTGTCTGTCTAAGTAAGGTATTTGAATGTAATATGACGCTGAAGATCAGGAATTCAAAACTCATAATACACAATGAAAGTGTGAAGCGGTTCGTTTTACAAAATATATTGGCAAAATGGCCTAGCTGTCTGTCCAAGTAAGGTTTCTGAATGTAATATTACGCTGAAGATCAGGCATTTAATACTCATAATACACAATGAAAGTGTGAAGCGGTTCGTTTTGCAAAATATGTTGGCAAAATGGCCTAGCTGTCTGTCCAAGTAAGGTTTTTGAATATAATATTACGATGAAGATCAGGCATTTAATACTCATAATACACAATGAAAGTGTAAAGCGGTTCGTTTTACAAAATATATTGGCAAAATGGCCTAGCTGTCTGTCCAAGTAAGGTTTTTGAATATAATATTACGCTGAAGATCAGGCATTTAATACTCATAATACACAATGAAAGTGTGAAGCTTTCGTTTTACAAAATATATTGGCAAAATGGCCTAGCTGTCTGTCCAAGTAAGGTTTCTGAATGTAATATTACGCTGAAGATCAGGCATTTAATACTCATAATACACAATGAAAGTGTGAAGCGGTTCGTTTTACAAAATATATTGGCAAAATGGCCTAGCTGTCTGTCCAAGTAAGGTTTCTGAATGTAATATTACGCTGAAGATCAGGCATTTAATACTCATAATACACAATGAAAGTGTGAAGCGGTTCGTTTTGCACAATATGTTGGCAAAATGGCCTAGCTGTCTGTCCAAGTAAGGTTTTTGGATGTAATATTACGCTGAAGATCAGGCATTTAATACTCATAGTACACAATGACAGTGTGAAGCTTTCGTTTTACATAATATGTTGGCAAAATGGCCTAGCTGTCTGTCTAAGTAAGGTATTTGAATGTAATATGACGCTGAAGATCAGGAATTCAAAACTCATAATACACAATGAAAGTGTGAAGCGGTTCGTTTTACAAAATATATTGGCAAAATGGCCTAGCTGTCTGTCCAAGTAAGGTTTCTGAATGTAATATTACGCTGAAGATCAGGCATTTAATACTCATAGTACACAATGACAGTGTGAAGCTTTCGTTTTACAAAATATGTTGGCAAAATGGCCTAGCTGTCTGTCTAAGTAAGGTATTTGAATGTAATATGACGCTGAAGATCAGGAATTCAAAACTCATAATACACAATGAAAGTGTGAAGCGGTTCGTTTTGCACAATATGTTGGCAAAATGGCCTAGCTGTCTGTCCAAGTAAGGTTTTTGGATGTAATATTACGCTGAAGATCAGGCATTTAATACTCATAGTACACAATGACAGTGTGAAGCTTTCGTTTTACAAAATATGTTGGAAAAATGGCCTAGCTGTCTGTCTAAGTAAGGTATTTGAATGTAATATGACGCTGAAGATCAGGAATTCAAAACTCATAATACACAATGAAAGTGTGAAGCGGTTCGTTTTACAAAATATATTGGCAAAATGGCCTAGCTGTCTGTCCAAGTAAGGTTTCTGAATGTAATATTACGCTGAAGATCAGGCATTTAATACTCATAATACACAATGAAAGTGTGAAGCGGTTCGTTTTGCAAAATATGTTGGCAAAATGGCCTAGCTGTCTGTCCAAATAAGGTTTTTGAATATAATATTACGCTGAAGATCAGGCATTTAATACTCATAGTACACAATGACAGTGTGAAGCTTTCGTTTTACAAAATATGTTGGCAAAATGGCCTAGCTGTCTGTCTAAGTAAGGTATTTGAATGTAATATGACGCTGAAGATCAGGAATTCAAAACTCATAATACACAATGAAAGTGTGAAGCGGTTCGTTTTGCACAATATGTTGGCAAAATGGCCTAGCTGTCTGTCCAAGTAAGGTTTTTGGATGTAATATTACGCTGAAGATCAGGCATTTAATACTCATAGTACACAATGACAGTGTGAAGCTTTCGTTTTACAAAATATGTTGGAAAAATGGCCTAGCTGCCTGTCTAAGTAAGGTATTTGAATGTAATATGACGCTGAAGATCAGGAATTCAAAACTCATAATACACAATGAAAGTGTGAAGCGGTTCGTTTTACAAAATATATTGGCAAAATGGCCTAGCTGTCTCTGCAATTAAGGTTTTTGAATGTAATATTACGCTGAAGATCAAGCATTCAAAACTGATAATACACAATGAGAGTGTGAAGGGGTTGGTTTTACAAAATATTAGGTTGCAGTATCCGGAACTCGATTATTATATTTGCCGGAAAATATAAGTTAGCCAATAAAATAAGGAAATACTTATTAACCTTTTGGTGCAGGATAACACCTAGTGAAGGGGTCTCCGGTGTTTCCTTCTATGCAGCTGCAAATGGGATTGTGATTGACGACCTGGCAATTCGCGCTAACGCCGCAAGTGCCCGGGCATGGATCGCTACATTTGTTATTGAGGCATGCCTGAGTTAGTTGACACTCGGCGCTGACGACACATTCGGGGCGACACTGAGGCGGACCTCCGATCATACCCTGCTGGCAAGAACAGACAGCGACGCCGTTGTTGATTTTGCATACGCTGTTCGGCCCGCAAGGTGACGGCTGGCATGGGTTTTGTTGTTCTGAGAAAAAAAAAGAACTATGATGGAATGAAGTTAAAATAGAAAGGCTGAAAAGGCTTACCAATTCTTTTGATGGGTCTACATTGCGTAAATGGATCGCCCTCGTAACCATTTAGGCAGCTGCAAGTTGGAATATGATTAACGACATCACATACGGCTTCCCGACCACATGTTCCCGGGCACGGATCTATACACCTCAAATTGCTACATGCCATTTTCGGGGAACAGTCGGTATTCATTGTACACTCCGGCTTACAACCTCTATAAGGATCACCCAAATAGAGAGATATGCAGGAGCATATTCCGTTATTACACTGGGCATTAGGTCCGCAAGGTGAAGGATTACATGGATCCTTTGGCCTTTCCACTAATTTTGGCTGCTCTTTGATACATTCCACAAATGTGTTGCCTTCATAACCAGGTAGACAACTGCAGATTGGTATATGGTTCTGTACTCTGCACTCAGTATTAAACCCACAGGAACCTTCACAAGGGTTTTTGCATTTTTCCGCTATACACGCCAAGTCTGACGGACAATCTGTATTAACCACACACTCAGGTCTGCAGTTCGGGGGCGTTCCGATATAATTTGATTTACAGCTGCAGGACGGCGATCCGTTTATTTCCCTACATTCGGAATTTGGCCCGCATGGGGATGGAATGCAGAGATTGGTTCGTTCGGGTGGCGTCGGCGGCCGACGTGGAATTTCGTAACATCTGGTGAACGGGTCGCCTGTTAAGCCTGGTGAACAACTGCAGATTGGATTGTGATTGATAACTTCACATTTCGCCCCGACGCCGCACGTTCCGACGCAGGGATTGGCACATTTGAATTTATGGCACGCTCGATTTTGAGGACACTCTGAACTGACGACACATTCCGGTTTGCAATTCGGAGGAGATCCGGTATACTCCGCAAGGCAGGAGCATACAGCTTGGCTGTTAATGTTGCGACACTGGCTATTAGGGCCGCATGGTGATGGATTGCATGGGTTTTCTAATACTGTTGGTTCTGTGGGAGCTATAAAAATTTCAACAACACATTTAGCGGATGTCAGTCGTATTCATAAGTATTTACACGATGTTTGAGCAATTTTTCTGGATTTCAGATACTAACTAGGCTCATCGAAATAAGTAGAAAACGATAAGATTGCTTAGTTTCTAATTTTTTAAAACTGATAATACTTAACTCTTGAGAATTTGGTTTACCACGTATAATTATTTATTATTCTCACTTCATTTACGGACATCTCGATGTCGGTAGCATTCAGTCAATTTCGAAAGTTTTGATTAGAGTATATATCATATGAAATTAACTCACCTATCGCAGGAGAACAATAGTGGAAAGCATCTCCTGTGAATCCGGACACACATGAACAGGTCGGTATGTGATTGATAACAGAACATTCGGCGTTCTGGCCACAAGTTCCCGGACAAGGATCGGCACATTTGTTTCGTATACAAGCCTTGTTCGTCGGACAGTCTGAGCTTAGCACGCATTCTGGTCGGCAGCCCTCGTATGGATTCCCTTGGTAATCTTCGATACAAACGCAAGAGCCTGCACCGTTTCTTTGCTTGCAGATCGCATTCGCTCCACACGGGGACGGTTCGCATGGATTAATCGGTTCCGCCGGTTGCAAGCTGCATTGTACGAATGGGTTTCCCGTAAAACCGGAAGAACAAGAACACGACACAGCGTGTGATATGACGTGACACTCGGCGTTCGCGCCGCAGCTGCCAGGACATGGATCTCGACACTTGTTATTGATGCATGCCTGAGTTGTGGGACAGTCGGGATTGATAACGCATTCAGGACGACAGTTCGGGGAATGACCGATATACCCTTCTAAGCAGGCGCACGAAGGGTTTTCTCCCACTACTTGGCAAATCGAATGAGGTCCGCAAGGTGAAGGTTCGCAAGGGTTGGTCGGTTGACGTTGTGGAGGTTCAAATGGAATATCATAACAATTTTGGAAGGGATCGCCTGTCTGCCGTTCAGCACAGCTACATATAGGACTATGGTTGCGTACTTCGCACCGAGCTCCGATTCCGCAAGAGCCCGGGCACGGATCTATGCATTTCTGATTAATGCAGGCTTTGTTTGGCTGGCATTCCATGCTGACAACACATTCTGGTCTACAGTTCGGAGGCGTACCTTGGAAATTTTGCAGGCAAGAGCAAACTGCTTGTTCGTTAACGTTCTTGCATTGACTATTTGGTCCGCACGGTGGCGGATAACAGGGGTCGAGTCTTTCCACAGCTTTGGGTTGGTCTTGGATCCGACATAGAGCGAACGGATCACCGGTATAACCATCCGAGCAGGAACAAGTTGGTATATGGTTGATAACATCGCATCTCGCATTCTGACCGCATGTTCCCGGGCACGGATCTACGCATTTATTTCTAATACAAGCTTTGTCTCGAGAACATTCATCGCTTAGGATACATTCAGGTCGACATGAGTCGTAAGGGTTCCCGAGATATTCTGGTAAACAGGTGCATATTCCATCATTGCACTGAGCATTGGCGCCGCAAGGCGAAGGATTGCATGGATCATGGACGGTGGGTGCGGTGGTCGCTGGTACAATAGAGCAGTAGGTGAAAGGATCTCCTGTGTATCCCTCCGCGCAAGAACAAATGGGAATGTGATTGATTACACTGCAAACTGCATCCGAACCACACGAACCGGCACATGGATCTTTGCATTTGAGATTGATACAAGCGAGGGAACTACCACATTCGGAGCTAAGTACGCATTCCGGCCGACAATTGGGTGGGGCTCCTATGTAATTCGGTAAACAGGAACATGTTGGCGAGCTTCCCATTATTTTGCATTGTGAATTGGGACCGCAAGGGGAAGGATAACAAGAGGGCCGCGGAGACTCGGTAGTCGGAGGTTCCAAGACTTCATGGGGGGTACATCTTGTAAATGGATCGCCTGTATGTCCTGGAGGACACGCGCATATAGGATTGTGGTTTTTGGTTGTACACTGTGCTCCTAAGCCGCAGGTGTTGGGGCATGGATCGTTACATTTTTGGTTAATGCACGCTCTGTCTAGAGAACACTCGGAGTTAACTACGCATTCCGGTCTACAACCTGGAGGAGATCCGACATAATCAGCCAAACACGAGCACACTGCTTGCTGATTGACGTTTCTACATTGACTATTTGGTCCGCATGGCGATGGCTGACACGGGTTGACCACTTTCGGCGGAGCTACTATTTCTTTACATAGTAAGAATGGGTCGCCGGTAAAACCAGAAGGACAAGTGCAGGTTGGCACGTGATTATGTACGGTACATTCGGCTAATACCCCGCAAGTACCGGGACAAGGATCTTTACATCTGAAAGTGACGCAAGCTAAATTAGGTTTGCAATCCGAATTCGCTTCGCATTCTCTGTGACATCCGCGTTCGCTGTCGTATGGATTGCCCTGATAATCCGGAGGACAGAAGCAAGCACCTGCTCCATTCTTTTCGCGACACTCAGCGTTCGGTCCACATGGCGACGGGAAGCAAGGAGACGATGGGGTTTTTTCAGTAGCTGTGAACAAAATTAAAGCGTTAGCGTTGTCACTATTAACGTGACCAGCAAAGCGCTTACAGATTATAGGCAAAGAACATGATTGAGTAGGTTCTCCGACATAGCCCGGAAAACAAGAACACATCGCTTTATGATTTACTACGGTACATTGAGCATTTAGTCCGCAAACGTTGGAACAAGGATCTCTACATTTTTCACTTTTGCAAGCCAGATGATTGGGGCATTCAGAGTCGTTTAAACATTCTGGTCGGCAATTTGGAGGGCGACCAATAAAGTTTTGTAGACAAGAGCATGCAGGTTGCGAACCAATCACTCTACATTGTGAATTTGGTCCACAAGGTGAAGGTATACAAGGATTACTAGATTCTGTAGTAGTGGGTACTAAAATACAAAGTTCAGTTAAGATCAGATAAAGTTCAGAATAGGAGAAAGAACATACATTCAGCTTTAGAACAACGCGAAAACGGTTCTCCCGTATACCCCGGCAAACAGCTACATATGGGATTGTGATTGACAACTCTACATTCGGCATTGATGCCGCACGTTCCTGGACAAGGGTCCACACATTTTTGTGATTTACATGCTTTATCTTGTACACAATCGGAACTAACTACGCATTCCGGTCTACATGTGGGAGGTGATCCTATATATCCAACGCTACAGGAGCATACCGCGTGGCCGTTAACTTCTCGACATTCACTATAGGGCCCACAAGGCGAAGGCTGGCAAGGATTTTGAGGTTCTTCTACAACTTTTTTTCGGAAACAATAATTAAACAAATGAACAGTTTTTCGGAATTAGTATTACTATAAAGCCTTCTCTACTATTTTTAGGAGTCTACTTTCATCTACGGTTAACTACAATTAGTGCTACAACTCTTTTCTCAAAGGGTGTTAGAGGGTTAATCATATACGTGTATGTTCTTACTGGCTTGTATAAGGTTGCACAGTCTAGTTGGTTCCCCAGTATAACCTGGTATGCACATACAAGAAGGTGCGTGGTTTACTACTGTACATTCGGAATTTAGTCCACAAGAGCCGGGACAAGGATCGATACATTTATTATTTACACATGCTCTACTTCTGTCACAATCCGAGTTCGTGACACACTCGGGTCTGCATCCTGCGTAAGGATCTCCCAAGTATTCCGGCAGGCATGCGCAAGATCCTGCCCCGTTTCTTTCTTTGCATACCGCATTAGCGCCACATGGCGAAGGATTACAAGGAGTTGGAGGTTCCTCAGTAACAGGAGCTGAAATTGAAAGTATAGACAGAGAGTAGGTAGAAGGTAGAGACTAGAAAAGCGCATATATAGGAAGCATAGTCCTTACAGAGCGGTATCGCGATGCACCCATTGAACGGATCTCCGGTATAACCCTCGTAGCATTGACAAACGGGCCTGTGTTTGATTACTACGCATTCGGTGAAAGAGCCACAGGACCCCGGACAAGGATCTTTACATTTTTCATTTTGACATGCTAGATTTCCAGGACATTCTGCGTTAATTGTACATTCCGGTCTACAGTTTGGAGATCGTCCTATAAAGTTAGGCAAACAAGAGCACGCCGCTTGCGCATTGATAACTTTACACTGCGAGTTTGGTCCGCAGGGTGATGGAGAGCAAGGGTTTCCGCTTGGCTCTTCAACCGGTTCTACAAGTAGGAAAAACAGTCAAGGGTAAGCGAGAAAGAGCGAAATAAGGGATCGAGAAGTTCTTACTTGGTCGTTCAACGCATCTTACAAAAGGATCCCCCACATAGTTTTCTATGCAGCTACATATAGGATTGTGATTTACTACTTGACATTTGCTTTTAATTCCGCAAGTTCCCGGACACGGATCGACGCATTTCGAGTTTATACATGCTTTGTTTTGCGTGCACTCTGAGCTAACCACGCATTCGGGTCTGCACGCAGGTGGAACACCTATGTAAGTCGGTAGACAAGAACATACTGCGCGATCGTTTATGTTTTTACATGCGCTATAAGGTCCACATGGCGAAGGCATGCAAGGATCAGTTTTAGGTTCTTCCACAACTAAGAATAGAAGGTATAGATATAGGGCACACATAAATATTGGTACATCTTACTACGACTCGGGCGGCAAGATGTAAATGGATTGCCACTGTATCCCGATAAGCACGTGCAGGACGGCGCGTGGTTGGTAACTACGCATTCCGCGTTTATGCCGCATGTTCCCGGACATGGATCGGCACATTTGTTATTAATGCATGATCGGTCTTTGGCACAGTCGGAGTTTGTTACACATTCGGGTCTACAGCCGGTGTATGGATCACCGAAATATTCGGGAAGGCACGCGCAAGATCCTGCGCCATTTCTTTCTTTACATTCAGCGTTAGCACCGCATGGCGATGGCTTGCAGGGCGTTCGTTTTTCTTCCGGTGGTGGCGCAACTAAAATTAAGTGGGAACGCTCTTGAAACGCTTCAGTAATTTGACGGTAATAATCCTCACTTGGAATAATAATACAGCCAGAAAACGGATCTCCGGTATAGCCATTATAACAAGAACAAGCGGGTCGATGACTGATAACTGTGCATTCCGCGTTGATTCCACACGATCCCGGACAGGGATCTACGCATCTCTCTCTTTGGCAGGCCAAATTGCCTGAGCATTCTTCGTTAATTTTACATTCGGGTCTACAATTTGGTGGTCGACCGATATAATTCTGCACGCAGGAACACGCCGGAGTGGAACCGACCACCCTACACTCGGAATTGGGACCGCATGGAGATGGTATACATGGATCGGTCGGCGGGAGTATTTCCTCTAACGAAATTAGCGATTTATTAAAAAATGAATTCTTGTGAGAGGAAGACTTACTCTCCTCAGGTAGACATCTTGTAAAGGGCTCCCCGGTATAACCGGGCGTGCAACTACATATCGGGTTGTGATTTACAACGTTGCACCGAGCATTGATACCGCAGGTCCCTGGGCAAGGGTCTTGACATCGATTATTAATACAGGCCCGATTTAATGGACATTCGGCACTTATCATACACTCAGGTCTACAAGTGGGTGGCGAACCAATATAATTGGATTGACAAGAGCACACGGCGTGGCCGTTTACATCTCGACACTGACTGTACGGTCCGCAAGGTGAAGGTTGGCATGGATCCACGTTTTCTTCCTCAATTACTACAAGACTCCTTCGTTTAACCAGAAAAAATACTCTTTCACTCTCAGAACCTACCTTGAACCAGCAAATGACAGGAACTCTGCGGGTTTCCCGTGTAACCATCAAAACAGAAACACATCGGTATATGGTTTGATATCTGACATTCGGCATTTACGCCGCAAGTTCCAGGGCAAGGGTCTCGACAGTTGTTATTTACGCAGGCTTTGTTTCTCGGGCAATCAGAATTTGTTATGCATTCAGGTCGACAACCTGTATACGGGTCGCCAAAATATTCCGCTACACATGTACAAGAACCGGCACCGTTTCGTTCTTTGCAAATTGCGTTAGCACCACAGGGGGAAGGATTGCAAGGTTGCGGTTCCTCTTCCACGGGTTGTCTGATAGCGATAATCGTGCATCCGTTGAAAGGATCACCGGTATAACCTTCATCGCAATGGCAATTTGGGGAATGATTTCTCACGACGCAACCTGCGTTAGTTCCACACGAGCCCGGACAGGGATCTTTGCATTTCTCATTAATACAAGCCAGATGACCGGGACATTCCTGATTGAGTTTACATTCTGGTCTACAATTAGGAGCACGGCCAATATAATTCGGTAGACACGAACAAGCAACTTGGTCTCCGATTAATCGACATTCGGAATTGGGACCGCACGGAGACGGAACGCAAGAGTTGCGAGTGGGTTCAGGTCGTTCTAAAATGACGGAATTCGTTATTTCATCTTTAGAAGATGTTTTAGTAGTCTTACTCTCTTCTTCGGTGCAGCGAATGAAAGGATCTCCCGTAAGTCCTGGTGGACAACTGCATATAGGGTTGTGATTTAGGGTATTGCAGCGCGCGTTGATCCCGCACGTGCCTGGACAAGGATCTCTACATTTTTGGTTAATGCAAGACTTATCGTGTTCGCACTCAGAACTAACAACGCATTCGGGTCTGCAGTTTGGTGGAGTGCCAACATAATTTACTTGGCAAGAGCATACCGCGTGACCATTTATTTCTCTGCACTGTGCGTATAAACCACACGGAGATGGCATGCAAGGATCATAGGACTCTATTACAGCTATAAGAAACATGTGATGACGTTGTGTCTACTAAAGTGTTTTGGTTTATCTTACTTGGCACAATTGGTTTTATATGACACGACTTGAGCGGATCCCCGATATATCCAGGGAGACATTCGCAGGTGGGTACGTGGTTGTAGACTTGACATTCGGCGTTTATGCCGCAAGTGCCCAAACAAGGATTTTGACATTTACTGTTAATGCAAGACCTATCTCTAGGGCAATCTGAATTCATCACGCATTCAGGGCGGCATCCCGTGTATGGATCCCCGACGTGATCTAAAATACACTTACACGACCCTGCCCCGTTAAGTTCCCTACATTCGGCATTGGCTCCGCAAGGGGATGGATTGCATGGGTGAGGCGGTTCTTCGATCGGAACAACTAAAATTCGAAACCGAATTCGAGGCAAAGTATTGGGACTTGGTGACAGTCTTACATTCTTGGCATCCAAGAAAGGGGTCACCCGTGTATCCTTCGAAACAATAACAAATGGGAACGTGATTCACTGTTTTGCATTCGGTATTCAAACCGCATGATCCCTTGCAAGGATCTTTGCAACGTTGGTTGACGCAAGCCAAATTCGACGGGCATTCTGAATTTACAATACATTCCGGTTTACAATTCGGCGGACTACCGAAATAATCTTTGAGGCAAGAGCAAACCGCTCGGTCATTTTGTATAGTGCATTCACCAAATACGCCGCAAGGGCTGGGTATGCAAGGGTTTTGCTTTTCGACTACCACAATTTGTTCTGAAATGAAGCCAGTATTTGGTATTGGATGTGATATGAACGGAAACTGTCATGAAGCGGACAGGATCTTCAAGTTTCCGATTTCAATTATACAATGCAAGCCTCTACCTGGGAATAAATTAACTTTCGCATACAAATTTGAGATATGATCTTATCGGTTTTTTTTTCAATAAAAAAACAAATTTTCAAAGGTAAATCAAGTTCCAAATTTCACATTTTTATTGATTGTCAATTAAAATGAAAAAAAACTTAGGAGTGATGATGGTCAATTGAGATACATTTCTAATTTATGTAAAAAGATTTATATAACCCTCAAAATGCTATATGCAAATTAAAATATATTGAATTTTTAAGTAGAAAAAAAAACTCTCTGAGGCATGCATCCTTTCTAAAGTTATATAGTGTCTTCCATTGTATTATCCATTCTTAACCGTTGCTGATAAATCCACGATTATAAAAAATCCAGAATAGCTGTGCCCGATTCGTTTATGGTTTGAGAAAGTTTGATCGTATATCAGAAAAAATATTTCCGTTGAAAAGGCTCAAAACTAAATACCTGGTTCAATGTATACTCGCAATTTTTGTATTTAAGTTTATGAAATATTCTTTACCAACGTACCTGACAGATTGCTTAGTGTTTCTGTATGAAATTCACAATTCTTCTCTAATGATAATAATAATAAATATTTTGCATCCAGTTCAGCATTTAGGAAAAAGTTTAAGATCCATTTATTGAAATTACAATGGTCTCTGTCATAAATAAATTAATATTTTACCAATAATGAATGTTTAGACTCTTATTATTATTATAGCTTTTTGTTTCATTATTATTGTAATATTATGTTGATGTTGAGTAGCTAAAATCAAGATGCTAAGCTAGACTTCGCCGTTTGAGATGTTTACTTATAGTAGTTTGTATTGCTATTAAGTGATTCTGTCTAAATCTTGTGCAATAATTTAAAATATCTCAATAAAGACTGTTATTATTATTATTATAATTATTATTATTATTTAAGCAAAATTCAAATCCAATTCTCTTCAATTTGTATGCAGTTTAAGTGTGAAATGAAAAATAATGTAATAGCTTATTAGTTTTATAAAAATATTAAGTATTTTTTAAAATGACGAGGAATAAAAATTTAAAATTTGGCAGTCCTGTGTAATTTGATTTAGTCTTTTAACAATAACAATAACAAATTTGGAACACGCAATATAAAATTTCCTCACAACAAAAAAGGGCAATTTAAAATAATCGAAGCACACTTGGAAAAAAAAACAGTGGTATTAATTGGCATTTACAAACAAAATAAGGAAAACATCATAAAAAAGGAGTTACTGGCACTCAGATATACATAATAATGGAAATGTTTGTAGCAAAATTGTTAAATTATTGCAATTCGGAGTACTGATTCCCAGACCGAGATGTTTAAAAAAATGTGAAAATTATTCTTGTCTTGTTAGTAAATAATGTCGTATCGGCCTTTTTGTTTTACAGAAGACTTTAGTCAAGAAAAATTGGTTGAATATCAAGCAATATATCAAATGCAGTTAAGAGAAAAAAATCTATAGGGAACTGGGGATGGTTAGCCAAACAGTTCGGAATATTCTAAACTAACCAAGCGAAACAATACTTTTAAAATGGAATTTATTTCCTTTCTATTATACGTATCAGTCAATTTCCAAATTACATCTCGCAGAAAAGGGTCATACAAAGATCTTGGTGGAAGTACAAGAAATTATTACTATAAAAAGATTCTGTATCTCTGATATATGTGGAGATAGCATTGAAATCGGAAACTGAACCTTTGCTTCGACATTACGTTGATTAATAGGCTTACTTTCTTCAGGTATACATCTAGTGAATGGATCGCCCACATAGTTCGGAGGACAACTGCAAATTGGGCTATGAACAACCGTTTTACACAACGCGTTTAAGCCGCAAGTTCCTGGACAGGGATCTGTACATTTCTGATTTACACAAGATTTATCTAAACTGCATTCCGAATTCACGACACATTCTGGTTTGCAAGTGGGCGGTGCGCCGTAATATCCTTGGGCGCAAGAACAAACAGGTCTGTTATTAGTAACTCGGCACGTGCTATAAGGCCCACATGGGGACGGTACACAAGGATTTCTCTTAGGTTCTTCAATAATGACTGCAAATTTTGTTTAAGTAGGCTACGCGAGATTATTGGTAAAAAAATGGTCTTACTAGGTTCTAGTTTCCGACAAAATCGGAACGGGTCTCCGGAATAACCGTCTACACAATAACATTGAGGTATATGATTAATAACGGAACATTCGGCGTTAACTCCGCAAGTGCCAGGACAAGGGTCTTTACATTTCATATTTAAACAAGCCATATTGTGCGGGCATTCGTTACTAGTCAAACATTCGGGTCTGCAACTCGTATAGGGGTCACCGTGGTATTCATCTCGACATGTACAAGACGCGGCTCCATTTCTCTCTTTACACACCGCGTTTGAACCGCACGGACTTGGACTACAAGGATTGCGAGGAATTTCTACGACTACAAAGAACAGAAACGGAACATGCAAGAAAATGAAACGGAAATAAGAAAACAAAGACGAAAGTGAAAATGGTGTAACGGTAAACTTACCTGGCAAGGGGTTGCAGCCGGTAAACGGATCGCCCTCGAAACCAGCAAGGCAACTGCAGATCGGACGATGACTGACAACCTTACATTCGGCGTTGAAGCTACACGATCCCGCGCAGGGGTCCTTGCATTTGTTGTTGGTGCAGGCGAGATGAAGTGGACAGTCTTGGTCGATAACGCATTCTGGTCTACAGTTGGGCGGAGCTCCTAGCATTCCGGGCAAACATGAACATACTGCCCTGTTGCCGACAGCTTGGCAATCCGCGTTCGCGCCACAAGGTGATGGTATGCAAGGTGTTAACGGAGTCTTCTCCTCAGGGTGTTCTAAACAAAAATGAATTTATTCACCAAGTTCGCATTTTAGAGAAAATAGGGGAATAACAGCTTTTACATTGAAACCTAAATATTTTAAATAGAGTATTTCTGTGTTCTTTAAAGCGATTAGTTTTAATTTTTTATTTTGGTTTTGTATTTCACAATGATTACTTTCCCTACCTATTTTTGTAATTTAGTACTATATAATATGGATAGAAATATGGAAACTGATAAGTGTGTTTCAGTTTAGTTTTTGAGATTGTTATTTCTTTATGGCTCAAGCTTAAGCAGTTTTTAAAATATCGACATGAAAGCTTGGATTCGGGGATTTTTAGAGGTTACATTCTATTTTTCACATAATATGTATAGTCGCACCTTGCTATTCAAGCTATAACTTTTTGTTAGTACTGTTTCGTTACTGTTTTTTGAAGATTGCGAGGTTGGATAAGATAAAATGCACTGTGTTTTTAAATAGTCATATATTACTACACTGACCTCAAAAAATAAAATTGGTTTACTAACGCATATTTTCATTATTTGAATTATTATGGTGCATAGGCATATGAAGTTATTTTTTATTCCGTTTAAAAAAAAAGATAAAAGTTATTTTATTCTTCTTTTATTTAGATTTTATTATATCCCTGGAGGTGTAAGGGGTGATGATAAGAATGGTGATAATATTAGCCTAAATGTCGAACTCAACTGCTCGAGTGGTAATTCAATTACCCGGTACACCCTGCTAGATAACTAACGAGGCTCAGCGACCAAGTCACAGCGGTATAAACTGTTTTAATAGGAATTAAGGAAATAGTGTTGAAGGTAATGGGATACTACAACACTTCACCGGAATAGACAAATGGCCCTCAGTCCCTGCCAGACCTTAGATGGACAGAGGGTGCGAAGAATCCCCCGGTGCCAATTGAATGTTATCCGAAGATGTCCAACATGGAACGTAAACAGTTTATACGAACCAGGGAAAATACACCACCACTGACGTTTAAAACTGAATGTGATGGGCGAGAGTATAGTCTAATGGACTGGCTCGAGTCATATTACAAAAAGGACAATATTCTGCAGTGATCAGTCGGATAAACACCATAGACGTGGACTTGCCATTGCAGTTGCTAGTAGCTTTGCTGTAATTTCGGAAAGACTAATGATCATCAAACTGGTCGGAAAACCACTGAACCTGAATTTTATGCATCAGATAAATCTGACGAAGAGAGAGTTTTATAAAGATGTATAAGTGACGTTAAAAATAACTAGAAAGGAGAATGTAACCCTGATTATGGGTCACTTCAATGCTAAGGACTTCGGTCTGGGATGTAGGAATGACAGAGGCGAAGTTTTAATCGAGTTTTATCGGGAAAGAGAACTTGTTGTATTTAACATATGGTTCCAGCTACCTCCTCGACGCTTATGCACTTGGAGAGCACCTGAATCAGATTGACTTTTTTCTCATAAACAGACGATTTCGCAACTATATAAAAAAGATCGCTGCTTATCACCATACACGTAAAACGTAACGTAAAACTTAAATTAGCGAAAATTCAGCATAAGTCTAGTAAAATGTCGTTAGATACAAGAGAGCTAATGAGTATCATGTACGCTAAGATTATAAATGATAGATTGAGAAACCTTTGCCACTGTCCAAAACGATGAGGTAAGTGAGAATGCAAATATTGTTGAATACGTTATGCATGGTATTAAATCAACAGTTGCAGACGTAAACAGAGATATTGCACCAAAGGTCAGAAGCATAAAAAGCAGGAGTGGATGACGAGCGAGATTTTGGATTTGATGGAAGTCCGGACGCAATAAAAGATCCGATGAGATCAACCTATGTATAGCGAAATTCAACGAGAGATCTGTGTTAAGATTAGAAGAGCAAAAGACAGTGGATGGAAGAACGCTGCTATGAAGTTGAAACTTTACAGAAAAAAGGGGACTGGTTCGGCTTGCATAAGAAAGTCAAAGAAATATCACGCTTTTATCGGAAACAGCATAAATCTAGAATACGAAGTGAGCCAAAGAAGAACTGTGGAAAATATGGAACAATTACGCCTTCTATCTTTTCAATGAAGATAGACCACCCCAACCAATAAGTTGGGAAGGCCAAGTTAAGCTCCCAACCGAGGGCCTATCTGGCCCACCTATATTAAAAGATGAGGTCATCCATGCACTTAAAACTGCAAAAATGCATAAAGCGCCGGGTCCAGATAACATTAACATCTAGGCCTTAAAGTTGTTAGATTATAAAAATTTATATGTATTTATAACACAGGCCATATCTCTTCAGAATGACTACAGTCAACTTTTATAATGATCACGAAAACTTCCAACGCCGTAAAATGTCAAGACCATCGCATAATTAGTTTAATGAGTCATCTCCTGAAACCGCTACTTCGAGTCCTCCACACCAGAATAACAAAAAGATGGAGTATTGGGTGGTGAAACTCAGTTCGGGTTTAAAAGTGGCCTTGGTACAAGAAAGGCAGTACAAAAACACTTAGTACAGAATTTCCTGGATCAAGTAAGGATGTGCACCTACTATTTGTCGATTATGAAAAGGCATTCGACAATGTCAGACATGATGTACTTCAGAAATTGCTCTGTAATTGTAATTGATGATAAAGATATTCGGGTAATCTAAAATCTGTTGGAATGAAACAGTTCGATTGAGACTGTTACATAGGAGTTTGAAATACTCAAGGGCGTCGTGCCAAGGATGCATCCTGTCACCCATATCATTTAACTTGTATGTGGAAAGCATATTCAAAGATGCTTTGGATGAAATTGAAGGTAAAATTATTAATAATTAATAAAATTTATAACCTCCGCTATGCCGACGACGCTGTCATAATTGCTGATAACAACGAAGATCTATAAATGATGATGAATAAAATAGACAGTGTTGCAAAAGTAGAGGCTTGAATAAAAACAAAAATAGACAGCCAGCAAAGATTTTAACTATATATATTAATAATGAATCCATAGAGCAGGTTAAATCATTTAAATATCTTGAAATTGTCATAAACGATGCATAAGATCCACAACAAGAAATAAAATGCCGAATCCAACAGGCAAGACAAGCATTTATTAAGTTCAAACTCTTCTTCTGTAATCAGTTTCTTTCGTTTAAGATCCATTGTAGGATGGTGCAGTGTTATGTGTGGTCGATGTTACTTTATGGCATGGAAACCTGGACCCTAAAAACATTCGAAATGTGGAAATAAGGATAATGCTCCGAATTTTATGGACGGATCGTGTTTGCAATAAGGAGATTCTCAGAAAAGCTAGCGTAGAAAGAGAGTTTTTTTGAAATAATTAAAAAACGTTAGCTACCTCTACCAGTTACTCAAAGGGGCGAATTACAAAATCCCGCAGTTAATCTTACAAGGAAAGATCGAGGGCAGGAGAGGTGTCGGTTGTAAGCAGATTTCCTGGTTGCGTAATATAAAACAGGTATAAATAACACTGGTGAGCTTTGTCTGCTATCCGCTTTAAGATAGTCACCAACGCATTACACGTAGGGCATGTTAAGAAGAAGAAGAAGATCTTTTTGAGGCGAGGACTTGACGAATAAAATTTTACAATGCAAATATCTTAAAAACGGTATGTTTAATTAATGTTTAATAATTTGCAAATGTAGTATAATCTTCCAAAAAAAAAAAAAAAAAAAACGGAACCGTATTAACAAGAAAGTTGAGTCAAATGCATGAAATACCGAGATCACAGAGTGTAACCAGTGCCCTATACATATTATCTGAAAAAATAGAGTGTAAGCGTATTCGCCATCTCGAAAAACGAATCCAAATTTTCATGGCAATATTTGAAAGCCACAGAGAAGTAAACTTGAAGCACCCTGTATCATTGCTTTTAAATTTGTTATTTATGAAAAGTTAAAATAAAAGAATAATCGTATATCAAGATAGTTTCGTCAAACAAAAGAAAGTAAATAAAATTAAATTGTACTTTATAAACTGGGAATATAAAAAAAAACATATTGGCGATTATGATTAGCTTCGTCTTACCCTCTTTAATACATTGGACGAAAGGATCTCCGATTAATTTAGGTGGGCAGCTGCATATTGGATTGTGATTGTTTACGTGACACCTCGCGTTAATCCCACAAGTTCCTGGACAAGGGTCTTGACACCTTTGCTGGATGCAGGCTCTGTCTAAACTGCACTCAGAGCTAACCAGACATTCAGGTCTACAAGCTGGAGGAGCGCCAAAGTACCCTGTTTGGCAAGTGCAAATCGCTTGATCGTTTCGTAATTGACACACACTGTTCGGTCCACACGGCGAAGGTTCGCATGGATTGGCAGGAGCTATAGAAAAAAAAATTGTTTAGATTTATATAATGCCTTGTTTTAATGGATAGCGTCCAGGGTCAGTGTACAATCTGAATAAAATGCCATTTAACAAAAAGAAAAAAATGAGTTTTAATAATGAATTTGAGCAATGCTCATATTAGGTAGAATTCATCGAAAATCTTATATAATATAAAAATATTATTTTAAATTCTAGCGGGCAGCTAAGAATGACGAACGTACATAATATGCACATATACTCACGCTCTTGAGGACGTTCACGGCAAGAAGTGAAGGGATCCCCGATTAATCCTCTCGCACAAGCACATACTGGCACGTGGTTGACGACACTACACTCTGCATTGATTCCACAAAGACCCTGGCAAGGGTCTCTACAGTGAAGAGACAAACAAGCCAAGTGACTCGGGCATTCTGAGTTCATAGTGCATTCAGGTCTACATCCTCCGGAATAGGGATTACCGATGTAAGGAGGAATGCAGGAGCATTTAGCCGCTCCCCCGCTTACAGTACACTGAGCATTTCTTCCACAGGGAGACGGATTGCACGGATCTTTTGGTCTTTCGATGACTACTACTTTAGTGCAACCGATGAACGCGTCTCCTTCAAATCCAGGTAAACAGGTGCAAAAAGGCGTGTGATTTACGACGTTGCATTTTGCTTTAGGTCCACATGCTCCCCTACAAGGGTTGATACACTTTTCTTTAACGCAAGCCCTATCTTGCGGACATTCTTGGTTGATGACACATTCGGGTCTACAATACGGCGGGCTGCCAATGTAGTTTTCCACGCAAGAGCAAACGGGACGACCTTCTTTGACTTGACAAATAGAGTTCGGACCACAGGGTGAGGGACTGCATGGGTTCGTGGGAGTTTTGGGTTCCTCAATGACCGGAGAATAACAACTAACAAACGGATCTCCATCTTGACCAGGTGGACAAGTGCATATGGGATTATGATTGATGACAGTGCAGAGCGCATTTACTCCACAAGTGCCTGGACAGGGATCGACGCAATTTTGATTGATACAAGATTTAGTTTGAGGACATTCAGAAGTAACTATACATTCGGGTTTGCAAGCCGGAGGAGCACCGCGGTAGTTAGGCAGACATGAACAAGTAGCATAGCCTTGATGGGACACTAAGCATCTACTGAAGGGTCCGCATGGTGACGGATCACAAGGATTTTGATTCGGAATAGTTTGAGGGATTATGGGGATTTTAGTCTCGTAACAAGAAACGAACGGATCGCCCGTATGATGTTGAAGGCAAGAACACACTGGCACGTGGTTGACAACGTTGCATTGGGCGCCAACACCGCAAACGCCAGCACATGGGTTCTCGCATTTGGCGTTAATGCATGCTTTATCTAACGAACAGTCGGGATTGATAACACACTCAGGCCGGCAAGCTAGCCAAGGGTCCCCGTAGTATCCAGGTTTGCACACGCAGGCTAGTCCATTTCGTTGCCTGATACAATCTGCGTTAACTCCGCACTGGACATAATCGCAGGTTACTGGAGTTTCCGGTACTGAAAAATAAATTTTTATATTCCGCCCTGCTGACTATTTGTATTGTGTTGTACTTTAGTTTTAAAAAATGTATGTTCGAATAAAAGTACTTTTCTCTTTTATCATTTCCGTATTATATTAGAGGTAGAGATAGAGATAGTATATTATGTGTAGTTTTAGATTTCAATATATCAGTATAAGTTTCAATTTACAAATAGTATTTTTAATTTTAGTATTTTAAATTTAAATAAAATAAAAATAATTGGTACGGGAAAATTGTTTAACAATGGTTTGGTTAAATAATAGTAATTAAATGCTACTCTGGGAGATAATATCTATTACAAACAGCAGAAAATAAATATAAATAACAAATTTTAATTTTAATCAAACAAAATTCGGATTTGATTTAATAAATATTTTTTGCATATTAAAAAAATAATATAATGTTAAGAAAATATTTAATGTTAAATTAATAACATATTAAAAATATTTGTACAATATATATTATTAAATAATAAATCTTTCGAATTTGGTATTCAGTCCACATATACCTACAATGTGCCACAAATTTGTTCTACTGGTACTGGTAACTTAATGGGCATATTTTGAAATAATTACGCTAATTATTCGCAATTTTAAATTTTAGCAAAATCTGTACAAACTTTAAAGCAAAGTTTTACGCATGCATGATGCATGATTTCCTCTTGTCTTTCTTGTCTTCTAAGAGTGCATACATGGCATTTTACAAAACTTCTGGATTCCTCCTGCGTCGTCTTTTTGCTGAGTTGAACTCGGTGACGTTTCGCCAATCATGCCAAAAATTCGAGAGTGTATAGCAATCTATAAACAACCTAACAATCTTAACTGCGACTCAGGTCTTTATCTGCCACCAATATGGGAATCCGCCCTCCTCAAACAATATATAAGCAGGTACAGAGTAAAATGCGAGCCCAGTTTCAGTTACGCTCGTCAGCAAGTTCGATTCAACAACAACCGATACAGGAGGAATCCAGAAGTTTTGTAAAAAGAATACTTGGCAATTGAAAACAGTTGTACAACTAAGGTAGGGCTAATTGGGCTAATAATTAAATAAAATGAATACTACGGTGTTATAAACTAAAACGGAAGGAAAATCTAGCTAAATTTTTAATTCTAAAGATCCCAATACGCGAACTTTAAATTTACTTTACTTTTAATGAGTCATTGTAACTATATCAAATTAAAGGAATCGTTTTTATATCATAAAGAAACGCCACACGGTAAAAGGTAAAAATAAAATTATTTGAACTGCCACGAAAAATTAAAATTATATTATTAATTTCCCTACTTTTATTGGTGTCATTACAATATAGGAGAATATTTAAAAGAATAACCTAATTTTGTAAATTCTAATTACCTGTAGATAAGACTTTTATATGTGTAGATTTTAAGAGTGTCACAAAATTCGCACTTGCACTTACTTTGAGCAACGGCGCAGTGTTGGAAAGGATCTCCCGCCAGACCTACCGGGCAGCTACAGATGGGCGCGTGTTGAACCACAGAGCACAATGCGTTTACTCCGCAAGAACCCGGACACGGATCGAAACAATTAAACTGTAGACAAGCCTTATCGAAAGGACAGTCTGCATTGGTAATACATTCCGGTCGGCATTGAGGATTATATGCAGCTTCAGGCCCTAGACAGGGATCGCATATAGCCACTTGTGGTCCGTAGATACTGCATTCCATATTCCCACAGGGCGAAGGCGTGCAAGGCTGTGTCGTGATGTTGGGATAGGTTGGAATTGTCACTACCGGAACTGGAATACATTGCAAGAATGGGTCGCCCATGTAATTATTGAAACATGTGCAGGTTGCTGTATGGTCTCGCACTTGGCAGACGGCATTAATGCCACACAAGTTCTTCTGTGCGCACGGATCTCTACAACGTTGGTCCAAGCATGCTTTATTTAACGGACAATCAGAATTCAGAATACATTCTGGTCGGCAACCGAATTGAGGGTCGCCTTGAAAGTCGGGAAGACACGAACATACAGCACGATTGGCAGAGATCTGACAGAAGGTATTTAGTCCGCAAGGGTTTGGCATACAAGGATCTTCTTTCGGCATTGGTTTTGGTATGGAATAACATATTGAAACTGGATTTCCTGTCAATCCGGCCGGGCAACTACATACTGGGTGATGTTTTTCCACTTTGCACTCAGAATTTATGCCGCAACAACCCAAACAAGGATCTCTGCATCTGTAGGAAATGCAAGCTTGATGGTCACCGCAGTTATCATCGACCACACATTCGTAGCCGTAACAACCTAGAGCGCCAGTTGGATCACCTCCCATTCCATCTGGACATCGACAAAGTGAATTTCCATCTTCGGTAACAATACACTGAGCTCCCGGGCCACATGGATTTGGCACGCACGGACTTGCCGGTTCAATTAGGCAACCCGTGTATGGATTTCCCTTGAATCCTGACCGGCAATAACATTGTTCTTGATTGTTCGCTACATAACAGTCAGCGTTGGGTCCGCAGGGTCCTGGACTACACAAAGTCGTTACTTGAGGTTCAACGCAGCTTCGGAAGGGATTTCCGTTTGTTCCGAATGGGCAGCTACATATAGGTTCTCTCGTTGGATCGCATATGGCACCGTGACCGCATGGATTCGGTTCGCATGGGTTTTTAGGTTCGACACAACCTCTAATGGTATTTGGACTTTCGAGGAAACCAGGTAGGCACGTGCATTTAGCAAATCCATTTTCCAAGATTGTACATTGAGTGTTAGGTCCGCACGGCGAAGGATCGCACGGATTTAACGGTAGACTACACGGAATATGTGGCGGCGTTCCTTCATATTCCGGTAAACAGAAGCAGACGGCATTGCCCCCCACAACTCGGCATCCGGAATTGGGACCGCACGGATTTGGCGAGCATTCATCCCCTTCTGGAACTGTAAATTATTCGGTAGAGTTTCAATCCAAGGAGCAGGTTTATTTAAATACTTACTGCAATTTTTGAATGGATTTCCGGTCAAACCCTTCGGACAGAAGCATATCGGATTTCCGTTGTCTAGTTCGCACAGGGCGTTCGTGCCACAGGGGTTAGGGTCGCAAGGATCAGAGGGCGGGTGACAGGACACTGCTGCGTTGCCTTCGTATCCAGGTGGACACTTGCAAATTGCCTGGTGATCGTGGACATCGCAAATGGAGTTAATACCGCAATTGCAGGGCGATGTGCAATATGCATTAATGCAGGCTTCATTCGCGGGACAATCGCTGTTTGATTTGCAGCCGTAAACCTGAGTACATTCGACGTAAGCATTTCCTTCAAAACCCGGTAGACATTGGCAGTCGACGCCGTGATTCTTAGGTACACATTCGGCGTTGTCTCCGCAGGAATCCTCGAAGCAAGGATTGATACACAAACGATTCAAACGATCGCAGAGCTTATTGGGAGGACAGTCTTCGTTGTATTGGCACACGGGTTTGTAATCGAATACTTGAAGTGGAATTAGTTTGATACTAGTAAATTTTATCTTGGTTTATGTTGTAAAATTTTTACCTGGCAGGCAGCCCACAAAACCATTTCCTTGATATCCCTCTTCGCAGCTACAGTCGCATCCGTGGTTAGTGTTAATGCACACGGCGTTATGTGCGCAGGGATTGTGTACATCACAGGGTCTTTGACATGCTCTATCTATACATGCTTCCGTAACAGGACAATCATCGTTCGCGGTGCAACTGGCTAAATGAGGAAGGTGCAACAGAAATAGTAAAGAAATAACTACTTATACTACATTTGGGTAATATAAACAATATTCACATAGCTTGTACAAGTTGCAAAATGGAGTGAAGCGAGCACTGCTCTTAATTCTTGATATTCGATATTCCTTTATTAGAGGAGCAACATTTCGATTTCGTGTTGCTTGCTCTACTACAAAGATTATTCCCGAAAGAGTAGCAAAGCCAAAGGTCAAAAGTATATTCAACGTTTAGAAATCTTTGGCCGTTTTGTATTACTTGTTACAGGCTCCTTCTTTAAAAGCACATATGTGATACTTAGTTTCCAAGTATTGCTATGCCGTATTAAGGTTCGTACAATTAAGTTAAGCTCTTCAGAAAATTTGGAATATGTTCAAAGTTAAAAAAGTCTCTAATAACTTACGTCGTTCTGTATAGCACGCATATAGGTAGCAGAAAAATCCTGTTTATCTACATGAATATATTTAATTAAATGCTGCCGAAAGCATATGTAATAAACAACGACAAATTAATGCAACGCTGTCGAGCCTCACTCATCACCTAGTTTATGGCGTATCGACCCTCGGGAGGTATTCTGGAATTCTGTTTTCCGGAATTAACAACTATATTTTTTGTTGTATTTAAAAGTTAAGTTAAGTTAAAACTCACAGACTGTTTTGTGAAACTCTCTTTGGCTTTGTAACTAATGTTATTTACTTTATCGAATTACTGACCATATTTCAATGTTTTTAATTATATATATTATAGAACGACAAGAAAACAGTGTCTTTTATGCAACAGAAAAAAACACAACTTAATTTTACGCAACTCGTCCTGTTTACCTAGATGAAAAGAAATTATTGTTATTGTTATTGTTGTTTTAGAAGTTAAAGTTGGTTATCTGATTTGGAAGTAATTAATTTACACTTAACCAAGAAGACTGTACAGTATTATCTTACTTGTTGGCGATTTGAAGCAATTAATTGCAGGGTTCCCTTCGAATCCCGTCGGGCAAGTACAAATCGGCCTGTGCATTTTTGCTTGGCACCGTGCCGATTTTGCACAGGCGTTCGTGAACTCGCACGGGTCTTGACAAAGGGACATGTAACAAGCCTCGCTTTCGAGACAGTCCATATCGGAAACGCAAGGTTTAGGTGCTCTCTCGCTAGGAGGTTCTAATTAGAAGTTAATCGAATTAGTCAATTAGTGAATTAACACGTACGAAAAATCATTAAGAAAGTACGAGTATATTTACATTAATCGTTATACCAGTTACCAAAGGCATGCAAAATTTCCGTCTAACTAGATCTTAACGTAATTACATTGAAATTGTTCTCCTTTTCGCTACGCAATAAAAAAAACTGAACCTAAGGTCCTAAACGTCGAAGATAATAATGTAGTACCTGGAAAACACGTCCTGTGCGGATCTCCGTAATGATATGGCGGGCATGTGCAAACCGCTGCGTGATTCTGGGCTTCGCACTCGGCGTTTGGCGCACATAACCCTCCAATAGCGCATACATTTAAGCATTTTTTAAATATGCAAACCTCCGTGTCCTCGCAATTGTTGTCAAAGTTGCACCGGAATGTACGGTTAACTAGTTGGTCTGTGTAATTTTTTACAGTTATTATGTGGTTCGTGTCATATGTATGTGTTGTCATGTCGTTTTCTGTCGTCAATTCAATAACACCTTCTGTTCCACTTAGTTCCCTCGGTTCAGATGTCAATGTCGTCTCTAAGGTTCGTTGACTCGTTACTGTCGGTACATTTAACTCAGTTATAGCTTCCATTGTACTGGTAGTACTGGGGCTAGCAGTGGTCGAAACAGTTTCGACTGGTTGAACTATTGACGTTTGAGTTTTGGTAATAGCTTCCTCCGTATTATTCGCTAAGGTAGAGGTAGCCGGGGATTGGGTTGTTGGAGTTGCATAGCTTATGTCAAAAGGAACGGTGGTTTCTGTTATTTTCACGCCAATTGAAGGGTTATCTGTAACCCAGACAAGTTTAGTAGATTCGGTTGACATTGTGCCATCAATTTCAGTTTGCTCAGTCGAATCTGTTGCAGTATCTTTTGTAGCATTACTGATTGAAGACAATGTCGTTTCAACAAATGTTACTTCATCTTCTGAACTAATAGTCGATGGTATCATCGAAACACCTGCAACTTCTTCGGAAGTTGACTTTGTTTGTATTTCTGTGGTAGTGACAAATGACTTAGTTTCTTTTTGCGGACTCTTATTAGTCGATAAAATCCTTTCCGTCGCACCGTCTGTTATGCTGCCTGTTGTGCTCTCACGTGTAGTTTTTTCAGTTGAACCTGCTCGCTCTGTCATACCAAATCTTGTAGCGTGGTCCATAGAAGAAAACGGTGTTGAGATAGCTTCCACTTCTTGTAAAGTTGACATTGTTTGTGTTTCTGTGGTAGCTTCCTCTACCGTGCTACTAAAAGCGGATGTTGCTTTGTCAGTTTCAGTACTAAATGAGGAAGTGTCTTTTTGGGGAGTCTCGTTAGTCGATAAAATCATTTCTGTCACACCGTCTGCTATGCTGCCTGTTGTGCTCTCACGTGTAGTTTTTTCAGTTGAACCTGTTCGCTCTGTCATACCAAATCTTGTAGCGTGGTCCATAGAAGAAAGCGGTGTTGAGACAGCTTCCACTTCTTGTAAAGTTGACATTGTTTGTGTTTCTGTGGTAGCTTCCTCTACCGTGCTACTAAAAGCGGATGTTGCTTTGTCAGTTTCAGTACTAAATGAGGAAGTGTCTTTTTGGGGACTCTCGTTAGTCGATAAAATCATTTCTGTCACACCGTCTGCTATACTGCCTGTTGTGCGCTCAAATGTTGTTTTTTTAGTTGAATCTGTTCGCGCTGTCATACCAACTTTTGTAGCGTGGTCCATAGAAGAAAACGGTGTTGAAATAGCTTCCACTCCTTGTAATGTTGATATTGTTTGTGTTTCCGTGGTAGCTCCCTCTACATTGCTACTAAACAAAGGCGACGTTGTTCCAGTCATTTCAGGGATATAAGAGGAAGTGTCTCTTTGCGGGCTGTCAGTTGTCGTTAACCCATCAAATTTCGTTTTTTCAGTTGGACTTGTTCGTTCAGTTACAGTACCTTTGGAAGTATTTTTGAAAGGAGATCCTGTCGAAACATATTCAACTTCCGCAGAATTCAACTCGGTTTGTGTGTTAGTGGTGTCTTTTTCTACGCTGTTAGTAAAAGTAAAAGATCCTATTTCGGTCACAAATACCGAAATGCCTGTTTCCGGAGTAGTCGATATGAATGTTTTGGTTGCATCGCCCACTACACCGCTAGTAGATTCCGTTGAGGACACCGATGTCGTTTCTAAATGTATTTCGGTGAATTTTTGCGCAATATTAGTTGTGCCGTATGATTCAGCAATAGTTGAAGTCGTTTCCCTTTGAGGAGTATTGGTCGAACTAATGGTTTCTGTCGAAGCTTCTGACGTAATCAAATTAATTTCGGTTGATTGCTGTGGTACAAAATTGGTCGTTGTATATCTATCTGTGTATTTCTTTTCGATAGAAGTTGTACCGATCGATTCAGTTACATGCAACGTTGTTTCCTCTCGGGACTCAGTGATCCATTCCTTTATAGTATTTGCAAATGTACTTGGTAATCCTGATGTAACGAAATCAGCTTCTATTGTTTCAGTTGTTTCAGAACTAAATTGGGTTGTTCGCTCTTCTGGTGAACTACTTTCGTACTTTTGCTCTGCTGTGCTTGTAGGTGAAGTACCTAGTTCTATGATGCTAACATTATGTTTAATTGGTATTTGTGATGTAGTCGAAAACTCTTCTTGAGAAGTCGTTTTTGTTTTTGAGGTATCTGTGTTACTTTTCTCTATACTGTTGCTAAAAGTCGAACCCATTGGTAACAGTGATGTTGTTTTGGACCTTTCAGGAGTGACATTTGCCGCTACAACTTCGGTACTATTCGTGACATCGCTCATAATGCTGGTGATAGATTCTGTTTGGGACCGCGATGTCGTTTCTAAATTTATTTCTGTGAAATTTGTTTCAGTATTCCTTGATGAGGCTTCGTTTTGAGCAGTGTTAGTCGTTATAACGGTTTCAGTCGAAGTTTCCATGGCGGTATTAGTAAAAACATCTTCCGTTACTGGCTCTGACTTTATAACATTACTTTTCGTAGATTCCTTGGGAACAAAATTTGTGTGGGTAGTTTGTATGACTGTGTATTCCTGTTCAATAGTCGTTGTACTAGCTGATTCGGTAGTATAAGACGTACTTTCTCTCTGCGGTTCAGTTATCGGGCCAATGCCCGTAGTAAAAGTAGTAGGTAATGGTGATTTTACTAAAACTTCTGTTGTTAATCCAGAAACATAAGCATTTTCAGTTGTTTCAGAATTAACCCAACTTGTTGGTTCTTCTGGTAAGCGAGTTGATTTAGTTAGCTTCTTTTCTGTGGTATAAGTTTCAGTCGTTATTGTTGGTTCAATTTCGTCTTTTCGTGGCATTGTGTCTATATGTGGTGGTAAAGTACTCTTTTCTAAACTGGTAGGAGATTGTGTTACTGTTAGTGTTACCGTTGAGTCTTGTACAGCATAAGTTATTTCAGAAATAATTTTAGTGTTTTCATTGGGGAATTGCGACGATGAGACTGCATTAATTTCTGTTGATTCACCTGGTTCGTAAGTTACCTCAGATGTTTTGCTAAATATGGAGCCTTCTTGAGGATTCAATGTAGGTTGCTCAAGTGTTTCCGTGGTCTGTGAAGTTTCCCTTATTTCAGTAGTCATTTCATTTACTTTCTCTTCCATTATAGTGGTGGTTTCAACTTTTTCGGTAGACATTGTAATACTGTCAGTATCTTGAATTCCTCTGGTTGTTAATCGTGCAGTACCTTGGTTGGTATTTGTTGGGGTAGTTGTAACTAAATTCATGGCAGTGGAACTCGGTAGCCCATAGGTTGAAGTCACTATTTTCGTTTCTGTTTGCGCAGAAGTAGATGCTTGTTTGGAAACTGTAAAAGTACTCAAAGCAGGGCCAGGGGTTCCATTTTCTTCTATTGAGGAAACAGTCCCTTTGATAAAAATGGTTGATTCAGTAACAGAACTTTCTGTTGAAATGTTCAAGTTTGTAACTTCCACCCTTGCTTCAGTTGTCAGAATGGAAGAGACTGGTTGAACAGTACCCACCTCATCTAATCCGGTACTACGAGCTACCGTCGTTTCTGTATTGCTTCGAATATCATAAACTGTGGAAATTTCATCCTTTTGGGTACTGGTTACTGGTTCATTGCGGTGTTGCGTAAATATTTCGTTATTTTCTAGACTTTCGGTAACAGACGGAATTAATCCTTCTACGGTAGATACAATCATTGTGTTTGCTTCGAACGTAGTTTTTTTTAGTTCATTTTGTGTAGTATGTCTCTCGGTGGTAGTTGTATATGGAAATAGACGCGATATTGGTGTTGGTGGTGTTGTTTGTGGTACGCCATTCGTGTTTTTGTTCATTTCGTTTGTATAGAATGTGGATAAAGTTGTTGAAATATCCTTGAAATGTGAGTGTGTCGATAATTTATCTTGTTGATTTGGTGTTGTATATTTTGTGTAGATTGGCGAATTATTGTTTGGAAAGCCTGACGTTTTACCATATTCAGTTCTTATGGTAGATGGTTCTCCTACTTCGGGCAAATATGCTGTCGCAGTAACGTTACTTATTTGACTAGTTAATGTTTCGGCAGTAACTTGCAAAACACTGGTCTCAGTCCCATATTGAGCTGTGGTTTTACTGATTCCTTGAGTAGTAGTAGGTATTCTTTCTTTTGCAGGCATACCTGCAGTAGCTGATTCAGCCTGATTAGTGATAACCTGGATAGTTGTTTTTTGCGGAATCATAGTACTACTCGAAAATAAAGGTTCTATGGCCAGTGTTTCTCCATCAGTTGTAAAATCAGTTTGTGAGGCATATAAAGAGGTTAATTTGTTTTCGGAAGGCTTTGTGGATACTTCAACTTTTAAAATATTTATATGATTTGCTATTTGGTCTGTAGTTGTTTCAAGCGGGGTATCAGATTCTGTAAATTTTGTTTCAGATGTGGAATATGTAAATTTTTCAGATCGAGCCGTTATTCCAGTTAAAGATTTTGAAGTAGTAGATTGCACTGGATTAGTTATTTCTTGAACAAAATCCGTACTCGAAGTGGTTATTTTATCTTTTACACTTGATGTAGTTGGTAAGTCAAATATCGTTTCTGTTTCTGTAAATCGATGCCGGTCTTCGACTTCCGTCGCAAGGGGAAGTGTTTCTGTTATTAAAGACGATGAAAGCGTTTCTACTGGTGTTGTTGTGTACGCCGATTCCTTTACGAAAGGCGATTCAGTAAATCCAGTTTCTCCATAATCTAACGTGGTAGATTTTTCTGTTTGTGGCACAGTGACAGTAATGTTGGTTTCTACTGTACTCAGTGTTATTTCCTGTGTAATTAAATTATCAGGTTCCGTAGTAGAAGCCATACTACTAGTACTTAATGATTGCAATATTTCAGTATCAGACAGTATAGTGGGTGTATCAGTACCGTCTCGAGATTCTACACTTAAAGTTGTAGTTATGGCTGATCCTTGATCAATTTGAGATGCAGTTTGCGAGGTTATCACATTGCCGAAAACTTTCGCGGTTTGTGATGTTTCGGTTTGAGTATTTGCTACTTCATCCAGTTTTGTAATTATTGATTCGGTGTTTCCTACAGACGTCGTAGTTTCTCTGTCAGTAGCTAAAATTTTGTCGGTAATTTGGGTGTTTGCTGTTATTTCGTTGGAAAACGTCGTATGTCCCGAAGTATTTATTCGAGTCGCTGTCGTAATGGTTGTAGTGTCTGTAACTCTAGTAAAGTAAGTGGTTTTTGGAATTTCCGAAATTGATGACGTTGCTGTCTCGGTCGCATCGGTAGTTTTTGCGCTAATGGTAGTTTCGGAAAACTTAGATTCTGGCAATTGCAGTGTGTGTGTAGTTTTTGTGTACGATCTTTCTGTATAACATTCCTTCTCGCCAGTTTCTCGGTTTCGTCCTTCGTTTTCGAAAGAGTTTACCGTTGTTTCTTTTGTCGTACTACTTTCGTTCAAATCAGGCATCCCGGTGGTGCTGAACGTTTTAGTACTTTCAGGCAGTAGAGTGGATTCAGAATTTTGTTCCATCGTTTCCTTAGAGGACTTTGTAATAGTCACACCGGTTGGATTCTGAGGTGTAATTGATGGATATTGAGGGGTAACAGTTACAAACTGCTCAGTAGTTTCTGTTAGCGGATAAACCAAGATTTTTGGTTCGCTAGTAGTTTCTATTTGGTCGGTGGAAATTCCGTTGTCAGTAGTTTCCGATTGGGGTGCGTGCGAGGTCGTATATACACTGCGAGTGGCGGCGCCCTCTGTTTCCACTGTACTCTCACGTTTAGATGTTAGAGTGGTGGCAGAACTAGCGTTTGTTATTTGGGATAGAGTAGACATAGTTTGTGTTTCTGTTAGTGTTTCTGGTGTTGTAACCATATCTGTTATGCCAAAACAAATAAATCATGTGTGAGTAAAATACATCTTTTAAAAAAGATTTCGTGTCTAGAACTTGTGTTGACGTGTGACAGTTATTCATGCGATGGATAAGCCACAAGCTAAAAGGCTAAGCTCCAATCCGACACCATAAAACATATATATATATCGATATACATGTACATTATTGCAAAGTATAGAAAAATTTGAAGTTGGACCAGTACTGGGGCCCACTTGGAAGAAGAAAAGTTCAGTCCTGTTTGATGATTGCCTGCTATAACGCCTATGAAACACAATAATCGGAAGGTGTTGCTATTTTCAAAAATTTACAGGAAGGAGTTAGAAAGAATGTACAGTTAGATGTTTGCATACTACGTACAAATGTCGATGCACTGATGTCTTGCTGGTCTGCTAAGAATTCCACAAAGAGCGATGATATTTCGGCCAGTCTTTATGGCTTTTTGTCGATTAACATTCACTGAAGGATGGGAACGGACTGGGTGGTGAGGGGAAATGCAAAAACAGCAACACTTATATAGTGGCGATTTGTTTCTCTGTGCTTGAATATATCTAATATTCCTTTCTCAGAGAAACAATATGTAGTGTAATAAATCGTAGTGCAAGTCGCATTCTTACCTTTTAGACAAGCGCCGGTTAATGGATCGCAAGCGACACCAGGTGGACAGTGTGAACATTGCGGTATTCTCGGCTCTTCTGAAAATAGGAATCACAGCTTAAAAACTTGTTATTTCAAATAATATCTATATCAATATATTTTTACCTATTATGCAATTACATCCATCACATTTGAAATGAGACTGCGCGCAATCGCTATCTTTTTGACATTGGCAAACTGAAAAGTTTGGTTTAATAAGCATACTTTTTTATAACCGTGAAAAAGGCGGTTACCTTTAACGCAAACCGGTTGGTGGTCCTGAACTTGACAATCTTGAGATTTGGTGCACGGATTGGAGATCGAACAAGGATTTTGACATAACCTATTTATACAAGACTGCTGAGTTGGGCAATCGAGGTGAGATTTACAGTGAACGTCTAAAAAAAAATCCGTTTTCTGTAATAGCGGCAAACGATGCAGGACATCCGCCAACAGTCTACATATCAAGCGATACACTACGGCTACGGCCTGGAAGTATAAGCATTTACTAATCTAAATCCCCAAGCGTTAGGAGTATATACAGTATTTACAAAAGGGTAAATCCAGTTCATTATTTCGGTTTGAATTAATTAGGTGGCGTTTATGCGCACTCAAATACGTACCATTAAGAGTTCCGTTCATTTTTAGTGTCGTTCGCCATTTGAAAAGCTACTAGTTGAAAATTATGTAGTAAAATATACTTATTTCGAAAGTTCACATCAATTATTTTTCGTTGCGAAGTATTTTCAGAATCTTCATTATCACATAAGTCAAACTGACGTAGCAGCGTCGACCTACCTCGTGGCTACGTGGAAGCGAAAACGTTGCTATATTTTTTAGTCGTTTGTTGCGCGGCACAGCACATAAGTTTCACCGAAAAATGCGTTACGTAAAAAAATCAGATGAAATGAAGCCAGAGCGATCAAATGTTAATAGTAGAAAATAAAGAAGGAGCAAACACAGGCGCACAATCCCCTCGCAGTACACATAACAAAATACAATAATATGGAAGCGTAGGCGTATAGAATAAGGACAGATTTATAGAAAGCTGGTCGATTTGGTGATTTCAAGTAGATGTTCGGACAGAGGAAATATACGTCGGTAGCAGAGAAAAAGTTGGCTATTACTGCAGAGCGTAGCCCGATTTCGTACCAAAAAATCTCTCCACCAGGTGTTATTTTTTACCTTTGAAGCAGCCGCGTCGGGAATCTGATTTAAATCCTGGCGGACAATATTCGCATATAGGTTTATGGTCTTCGACCCGACATGGAGAGTCCGCGGGGCAGTTTGCCGTCTCGCAAGGGTTTTCGCATCTGAACGCCCTGCATGCCTGGTCTACAGGACAGCCGTTGTCCCTCAGACATATCGAAAGGGACGGGATGCAGTTCTTCAAACATATGCATACCGGTTTATGGTTCGAAACGTCGCACCCCTTTTCTGCGGGACAAGGCGGTTGTATGCTGGCGGTGCAAGGGTTTTGGCAAGCCCTGTCAATGCAGGCCGTGTTCGATGGACACTGATCGTCGGTATCGCACTCGGCTTGATCAGGGGCACACGCAATCTCCCCCCGTATATTAACAGTAAATCCGTTTTTACACACGCACGTCGCCTTGTGATAATGGACCTCACATTTTTTGCCGTCTTGGCATTTGCTGCGTTGATGTTCGCAGGGGTCGTAGCACTGACCGGTGGCTGCGTTACAAGCCAATGTGGCGTTGCAATCGCCATTTCTCGTGCAGTGGTATTTTATTGCCGGTCTACCTTGTGTTGCCAAACATTTTGGATCGGGTTGGCACCCTACGTTCGCGGAGCCAGTATGGCACTCGGGACAAGTGCACCGAGGCCTGTGACTAATAGTTTTGCACACGGCGTTCAGGCCACACGCTCCTCTTAGAGAGCAGGGATTAACGCATTGGAAGTTGATGCAAGCTTTCTGGTCGGAGCAGTCTAGGTCATTGTTACATTCGGCAGCTACGGGAACATGGGACAAAAAGAAAAGAAAGCTTTTTTAAGAACGGCGAAAAGGAAGTTAACATTTTTGAATAAAAACACATCGCATGCGGGTGTGACCAAGATAGTCAGAGGATGAGAGAAATGAAAGAGGCCATCTCAACACGACTGACAAGCGGCAAGTATTTACAAGCGTGTATATATATATAACGAAATACTTATAGCGAGATTTACTGGAAATGAATGCTAATGTACATTATCAATGTGAGAATGCTCCTTTCATAGTTCCCAATCTGACTCATCGTATATCAGACCCGCAGCGGGCTCCGTTCTACACGCCCATCGGCGTGAAACACCTGTCAAAGGATTATCTACAGTTTTCGAGGTTGGAGTATGTCCATCGTGACGTGTTTTCTTATAGAGCGTGGTTCGGGGTTGTATCCGTTTGCAATCATTTCATTGCTGAAGTTGGAGCTATAGAAACTACATCTGTTTTCTGATCAGATCATGATAATCCAGGGGCTAGTATATATATCTTGCACATTTATAAAATAAAGGAAATGATCCAAACTCGAAGAGACTTGGTCTTAACAAACTAACGATTCACACACATCCCAAAGTCAAGACCTCAATAAAGATTATCCTTAAAACGTTACCTTGTCCTTAAAACGTTGTCATCCACACGAGTATTATCAGATATACAAAAACGTCAACAATCAATTTGTGTTCGTGTGCCTTTGAGTTGACGTCCTCTGATAATTCCCATGTAGGCGAAACGGATGTAATGTTTTAATAATAATAATTTTTGAGACCTTAATTTGTAGGAGTGCTTGAATCATGAGTTTGTTTCTCCTTTATTATGAGAAAATTAACCGAAAGAACTAGTTCAAAGATAAGCCGCAAAAATTTGATCTGATTTTTCACATTAATAACGGTTACTTTTTCATGATTGAAACTCCATTAATAAATTGGTACTTCGCAGACTTTCAATTAAAATTATGTTTAAGTGTAAATAATAAATATAAATAAATCTCTATTGTCAAAAATCAATCACAGATTATATTCAAAATTATATTCTACACGCACATGAATGCGCTTTCCATTTCCACATTTATGCATACACATGCGCCAAAGTATTTACTAACGTCATTCATGAATTTAGGCTGTTTTATTTTTGTGAATAAATTAACGGGAACCACTTTAATTTCATTTCATTGTTAATTCAAAATTTCCAGGAGAACGGAGTTGAGTCCTTTGGGTTTTTAGGCATTTTATGAATGTTTCAAAATTGTCAAAGTCGTAGAATAATTATTTCCTTTATTGTGAAACTGATATTTATATATATATATATATATATATATATATATATATATATATATATATATATATATATATATATATATATATATATATATATATATATATATATATATATATATATATATATATATATATATATATATATATATATATATATATATATATATATATATATATATATTGCACTCTTGTGGCTTGTGGTTATATCAGTAGGTTTAAGGTTCTGTTGAAGAATTCATGGAAAAAAACTAGAATATCAGTCATACTGTTGCTAGATAAGTAACTTTTGTTTTTTTTTCACAACTGGAAAAAGTGGAACAAAAGAGCGAGTCTGAGACAAAATATTGTTTAGAATTCACCTGAACAATTCTATATATGGTGACTGAGAGTTTCTCGGAACTTCTATTCGTCTGCACGCGTTTGAGATAAAACAATATTTTGTTTTATAAAACCGGGACACCGAGGAAGAAAAGAAAGTCGCAGGTATATAGCGTAGTTATTTTAACAATCGGTTGTAAATATCCGCAAAATTCTTGAGTATTTGTAGAAAAATGACAGTTTCATGTCGCTAAAAAGGATATTCGAAGCCGTTCTTTGGCTTGCACTTAATATTTAAACGGAATACGAATCTATGGTTACGAAACGTGGATATCTGGGGAGTACGAAAACTGTAGATAATCTCGAATCGTTAAAATATTAATGAACGTTGTATGATTCCATGCACGATCGATATGATTTTGTTGTGGAATGTGGACTGCTAAAAAAAGGCGTGAGTACTTCAGAGAATTGCGAGATAGGCAGATTGGAACCCAAAAAAGTGTACATTCCACATTTCTGTGCCCTTTACGTTCTGCAAAACATATTTACACTTACTGTGGCAAAACTAGTTTGTACCGAAACCAATTGCAATCTCTAAAAACGGACACGCGCTACGTTTTCCAACGGTACAGACAACTATTTCAAATAATAAGGTGCGTTCAATTTTTATTTTATACAAGTGGTTCGAAAGTAGGTATCGTAATGCAATTTACTGCATTAGCCGAGCAAGCCTATGTGTACTGCATACATTTTTTTTATATATAACAGAAAATAAATCGGTTAGAGGTTTCGATCAAGACATTCTTACCTCGGCGGCATTCTTTGTCGGGCTGGCCTGAGTATCCCGGCCTGCAACGGCACACAAAGAATGCCTGTTCGCGAATGCACTCGGCGTTCTTACCGCACCCTTCGGTTCTGCAGTCCACCACGCTTCGTTCTAGGGAACCTTAAATGGCGAAAATAATTTTAAATTCACTTTTGTACGAGGCTCTTAGTATTAAAATTTTGCAGTAAATTAAAGTCATAGTAGAAAAGGTGTTTACTAATGTTTCTCATATTTCTTGTATTTGTATTTCCGAAATTAACGGAAATTAAGGAAAAGCGACAAAGAATTTTTAAGAAGCTTTACAACTTTTTTATTATTAACTGCTTATTTCTAATTTAATTTGTTGGGACTTGGTATGTATGACCAAATATATCGAATAAGCGTTTGGCAGTAATTAGACAATAAATCTTAAATTATCGATGATAATGTCATTCTACCAATTTCTAATTACACCAGGTAGATTTGTGATAGATACCGAGTTTTGAATGAAACGAAAATTAATGAAAGCAGTCAAAAATAATAATCGAGATAATGAGAATTTTAGTCGTCCTCAGTTCTATTAATTTTTATTGAAAAAATTTCTTTTTAACTTGTCTTGATTTAATATTTAGTGACCGTAAATTGAATAAGAATGAGTAATCACTAAATTAATTTAGGATTAAACACAAAATCTAAATTGACGATGTAAATGTTCAAGGAACATATTACGATTTATATCTAAAACTTAATAATGAGAATAATATTACTATCCCCTATTGTATCATTATGCATTTTGGATGACTAAAACTTCCAAGCTCAACAATTTCATATAGATCAAAAGATCTCTTTAAACTTACATTCAATGGTTGGATCTCCGGCCGGTTTATTTAAAGGACATGCGCACTGAGCCTTTCCTTTGACTACTTTACATAGAGCTCCGACGCCGCACAGAACGTTCTTACACAATTTTACAGTTTGAGCATCGCAGTCGCATTTTCTATAAGGGTCCCCGATGCAATTTGAAGGGCATTTGCATTCGTATCCGTCGTTCAAATCTTGGCATTTTGCATTTTGACCGCACGGATTTTTGAGACATTCTTTAGAGCCCCCTTGCTTGCATTCGACTTCCGCATTCCCTATGTAGCCAAGTGGACACGAGCAGTGAGGCTTCCTGTCGATGATTTTGCACTGGGCATTGGTCCCACACGATCCCTGTTCGAGGCAAGGGTTCCTACACACGCGGTCCGAGCCGCATTTCTTGTTGATGTCGCAGTCTTCGTCGACGTTACACTCGTACGGGGTGCACAACTTGCTCGGATTGCCTTGGAATCCATCCGGACAGAGACACAATTTCCGATGTTCGGTGACTTTACACAACGCGTTCTTCCCGCATACGTTTGGCAGTTTGCAAGGGTTGACGCATTTATTATCCCGGCATATTTCGGAATTGCCGCAATCGTTGTCGGATTTACACCCGGGAATGCACGCGGCTCTCACGCATATTTGTCCTTGAACACAGCCCTGCTCAGCCGAGCACATAGTTCGACATTGTCCGTTTAGGCAAGTTTCTCCACACGAGCATTCGTCGGTGGATTCACATAGCTTCGCACAATATCCGGACTCATCGCAATTGCAATTATCGTGGCACTTTGTAAGCGGCTGTGCACACGAGACCAAAGGATCTCCGATGTAGTTAACGGGACAGCTGCATTGTACTAGATGCTTCTGGACGGCGCATTTGGCGCATTTGCCGCATATTGTTGCCTCTATATCGCAGGGGTCTGGAAGCAGATATTCTTGTTGAAGTAATTAATCACCAATCAAGTCGAAGAGAAAGTAACAAAATAGAGCAAAGACCAGAAATGAAGGGGAGGAATTTATGGGCATGAAATTGACATTAGACATATTAGTCGCATTATCGATGTGCAAAGGTATGTGTTTAAGGAGAGCCGATCAATTAGCCAATCAATCAATCTGATTTGATTATTTAGTATTAAAAAGTCGACAAATATTCTTTTATAAAGGATGTCGAGAAGTCGGTTGGTAATATCGTTACTTAGATTGTGACAGTAACAAAAGAAGTAAAGCGCTATATATGTAGGTCAGCAAAATTAACAACAAGATTCAAACAGTAGTACCAGTAAAATAGTAGTTAATGGTAAACTTTGACAAATGAAAAACACATTGAAAAATGTTAATTATTTCTCCCACATATTTTTAATACCAACCACCTCCACACTAGGATTTAATGAGTTTAGCTTTGTTGCATCAAAAACAACAAGAACAAGAACAACAAAAAACACAATATCTACCTATACTGAATTATCTGCAACCAAGCATTTAAAAATGTAAAAATGCCTTAGTGATAAAACAAACCGTCAACCACCACATGTATCTAAAATTATTTGAAGAGGTTAAGAAAACTGCAATTATTGAAAAAAAATAGAAAATGTAGAAACATAAACCATCAGTTTGGAGAGATAAAAAACTTTAAGAATGAATGAAAAATACAGAACAATATTTATAATTATATCTGATTAATGTCACAGGAAAGAGTAGGAAAAGTGACGAATTCGTTAAAAAACATGAGATTATATGAACTAAGAGGAAGCGCTTCTGAACTATTACAGTATAGGTCTCCAAAAGGCCATGTGTATGGAGGAAATAATTTGAAACATGTACAAGCTATTAAAATGTTGTTATGCTATTAAAGTGAAGAAATAAGTAATAGTAATAATAAATACACCTACGCAGTACGTAGGTGTAATATAATTACTAACAATAAGAAGAGGGACGTAGTTGGAAGAAAATTTAGAAAAAAAAAATTTTTAAAGCCTAATTCTATAGCAAGAGAAATGGAGTTATGTAACAACTATAAAATTAGCCTTCGTACACTTACTCTGACATTTTTTGTTAACGCACGCTACATCCTCCGGACAGACTGAATCGTTTCGGCAGCCAAAAACGCATAGCCGATTCTCGCAAATTTGATTCGCTGTGCCACATTCAAAGTCAGCGTTGCAAACCGACTGGCAAAAACCTCGAGCACACTTTTCGCTTGCCAAACAATTGTCATCCCTGCAACACAATCTTTTTGTAATAGCCCTAAACGATTCACGAAGGAATACTCACGTCTTGCACGTCCTGTGACAGAATCGGTCTTTGCATTTTTGGTCTACTGGACAATCTCCTTTTATCAAACACGCTCTGAGCGGGTATCGACAAATTTCTACCGGATCACCTTCCAAAGGTGCGGGACACACGCAGACCCTTCTATGGTCGACCACGGAGCACCTTGCGTTTATTCCGCAGGCCGTGGGTGACGCACAAACGTCGATACATTTGTTGTTAACACAAGACCTTTCTGCGCTGCAGTGTGAATCAGATCTGCAACCAGCTGCGCAGGATATACCGTCGCATATTTCGCCACTACGGCAATCGTCGTCCTTTCTGCATATTGGTTTGCAAACTCCATTGTCGCATCGTTCATTGTTAAAACAATCAGAACCGGAAGAACAAGTATTTCTGCAGTATTTATCCCTGCATGTGTTGCCTTCGGAACAGTCTCTGTTCTGCGTACAAGGCTCAGGAGGTGCTCGAACGCAAGCAATGTTGGGTGAAGGGTTGGGTACTAAGCCGATTCCGCAAGAACACAAAGCTCTGTGATCGGATACGGAACACAGCGCGTTAGCGCCGCACGGATTTTCTTTGCAGGGGTTCGTACATTTGTTATTCCTGCACGACTCTGCGATGCTGCAATCGTCGTCCGTATGGCACCCGCAGACGCACATATTTTTGACGCAGATGTGGCCGAGGAAACAATCGTTGTCTACGCGGCAGGTGAGCTTACACTCTCCTTTTAGGCATTTCTCGTTCAAAGCACAATTCTGATCCGATTGGCAGCCGAGGGTGCACATGTTGTCTTTGCAGGTGGAGTTTGCCGAGCAGTCTTTAGTTGAAGAGCACGAGATAGGCACTGAAAACAAGAAGGATAATAAATTTAGAGCTCAAGTGCTGGTATGATGCAACAATTGATTGATGCAAGTTAGGCATGACCAGAACAGGCAGGATGAGCACTACAATCTTGTAGTAGCCGGAGAGAAGTTTGTATGCAAATTTATTTTGGTAAATTAATAAAATTATTAAACTTACGTCGTATACATTCGACGTCGTGGTTTCCCGTAAATCCTTCGGGACAGCTGCAAAATTTCTTGTGCTCGGCGACGCTGCAACGTGCATTCATACCGCAAGAGTTGCGCAGTTTGCAAGGATCTAAGCATTGGCCTTCCAAGCATTGCTCAAATGATCGACATTCATCGCTGCTCTGGCACGGTGCATTGCACGCGTCGCCGTAACAGTAAGTGTTGGCCGGACAATCTGCTGTCGTCTTACAGTTGACAAGTTTCGGCCTACATCCAATGCTCAGATCATTCGGGTCACCTTGGAATCCCGTTCGGCAGCTGCAGTGTCCTTCGTGCTTGACCGCAATGCAGTCTGCGTTCGAGCCACATCTGGTATTCTCGCAGACGTCTTTACATTTGTTAATTGTTTTGTTGCAGACCGCCGATGTGGGACAGTCACCGTCTGTCGTACACTCCACTGCAACTCTGCAACCTTCCTTATAAGGATCGCCTACTAGTTCGTTCGGACAATAGCACTTGAACGATCCTTGAGTGTTGGAGCATAGGGCTCTGGAACCGCATGGGTTATCCGCGCAGAAGTTGACGAGTTGGCAACCTGCGTAAGGATCACCACTGTATCCTGGCTGACAGTAGCAAATTTGTTCGTGACGTTCCGCCGAACACAACGCGTTCTTTCCGCACGGGTTGTCCACGAGGCAAGCAATTTTGCACATATACTGATCACATAGTTTGTCTGCCGAGCAATCCTCGCTCGTTTCACACTCGACTTTTTGACAGCCGACTTTGTCATTGTTCGGATTGCCTTTGTAACCCGACTTGCAGGCGCATACAGCTTTGTGGTTCTTCGAACTACATTCGGCATTTCTTCCGCACAGTACGCTTTCGCAAGCGTCAACGCATTCCGATTGACCTAGCGGGTTTGATACACATTTCTCAGGGTAGTCGCAGTCGTTGTTCGTTTTGCACCGTATCTCCTGTACGCATATGTTGTCGCGGCAGAACTGGAATTCGGGACACGATGAATTAGACTTGCAGATCGGCTGACAGATGCTTTGGATGCAAAGTTGGTCCGTAATACAATCCCTCGAACTGGAACATATGGAAGTGCATATGCCGTTGTAGCATTTCAAGCCGGACGCGCATTGTTGATCGCTGGCACAATATTGAACCGAAAGACAACCCAGATGTGGATCTCCCGTATGGCCGGCCTTGCAAGAACAAATCGGTAAATGATTCGCTGGCGTGCACTCCGCATTGTCGCCACACACGTTAGGTAGATCGCACGGGTTAACGCACGAAGAATCGACGCAGCTTTTGTCGAGAACGCAGTCGTTACTGTCTGCGCATTCGACAGGTAAACAGTTGCCGTCGGAATCTTCTTTAGTCTTGGGTGGACAGCGGCATATTGCTTTGTGTGAGTCGGGTACGCATTCTGCGTTGATGCCGCACGCATTTCCGATAGAACAAGGGTTTTTGCACACGAAGTTGGCGCAGTAGGCCGACGAAGGGCAGTCGGAGTCTACTAGACAATCGCCAGGACTCCTGCATCCGCCAGTAACAGGATCTCCGACCAAACCTTTCTCGCATATGCAAGTGAAGCCACCGTCGGTATTGATACAACTAGAATAAATTAGTAAACTAAAATAGTGCTTGTTGCGTGGTGCATGGAAATAAAAATGAAGATATCAAGAACCCAGGTTTATAGTATTGTGGAAATAAAAAAATGAAGTCGGGAAAAGGCTAAACAACTTCAAGCTAGGTAAATATTCGGTAACACTTTGAATAATTACACCAATATAAAATATGGCAGAAAGCAAAAGTAACACCGATAACGATTATGTATTACACTCAAAAATACTTACGTCGCAGAACTGTGGCAAGGATTGGTTTCAAAACATTCGTCCACATCTAAACATTTGTCGTCTATTAATTGATAGCCAACGAGGCAGGAGCATGTGGCAAGGTGACTTTTCGCGATACATGACCCCTTTCCACAATCAACGAATCCGCACGGATCTAACAAAAATGATTGAATATAGATTAAACTTATTGCACAGCTAAATCAACGACAAATCATGGTTACATTATTAATATAAGTTAATTAAAAGTGTTTTACCTTCTGCATTTAGGACCACAAAGAAATCATTATACAGTGTCTAATTACCAATTAATTTTTGTATTTTATTTTTTGTTTAATTTATTTAATTATTATTTATTTGTATATACTATTTAGCTACTAGATATGTGAAGTCAAAAGTCGCTTTCAACCAATAACACATCTTTCGTCCAGATGGACCCAAATTACCCTTTACATTTTCAAAAAGAACCCCGGTTTTTGTCTGTGTTTAGAAAGAAATTGGGGCAAAGTGCAGGTTATTAGTGTGTGAAATTAAGGAACATTCGCGAAAATCATTCCTAATTGCATTAAAATGTCATCCGTCTTAGCCGCATCTATTTTACGGCCCCTGTATTGTCTAATAGCCATACGAAAAAGCAAATTCTTAATGACAAATCACTCAAGATTTGTCACAACTTTCGTTCGTTATGGTGAAACTTGAGCGAAAAATAATGAAAATTTAGTTGTTATGAATTTAATTTACCTAGACATTTGTTAGAATGGGCGTTGCAAAAGCGATTGGATGGACAATCGTCGTCTTCGGTACACTCAACTCGGAAGCAACCCAGGTTCTTGTCGTATGGGTTACCCAGGTGACCAGGCGGACACGCACAAGAAAGCTTGTGGTTAGTTACCGAGCACAACGCGTGCGTTCCGCATTTGGTTGTTTCGCAGGGGTTCTGGCACTTGTTTCGTTTGCAAACTAGATCCTCGTGACAATCCCGGTCCCGCCTACATTGGCCAGACAAAGAACAGCCAGGATCCGCGGTAGGATCGCCGACCATGCCTTCGGGACATAAACATGCATAAGAACCCACTTTGTTTTGACACACCGCGCTGGGATGACAAGGATTCGCTTCGCACTCATCTATATCTAAACAACCGTCAGGCGTTCCTATATACCCGATGCGACACTTGCATTTTCCATTTAGACATACTTGGGAAGCATTGCAGTCAGAATTTGTGGCACAGCCAGGTCGGCAGATCTCCTCTATACATATTTCTCCCGGCAAACAGTTGCTATCGCCGAAACACACTTTCAGACAACCGTTAGCGGTGCAACGTTCGCCGATCGCGCAATCTTTATTATTTTCACATGCCAATGTGCACTGTCCATCGTTACACGATTGATCGCGACGACAATCTTTGTCGCTTTTGCACAACGCCGGTATTCGGATACACCCTTGCTGGGGTGTCGGATTTCCACCGAAACCGCTGGGGCACTCGCACACGGTTTTGTGATCTTCGCATTGGCAGACGGCATTTGGACCACAGGCTCCACTTTTACACGGATCTTGGCATGTATTATTAATGCAAGCCTCATCAGATTCGCAATTTCTATCACTTCTGCATCCGATCGTGCAAACTCCGCTAGCACACGCTTGACTTCCGAGGCATTGACTATGATCCGTACAAGGTGCCACGCACTTGTTATCTAGGCATCTTTCGCCGTACGAGCAGTCGTCATTATTGCGACAGACTGGTCTGCATTGTCCTTGATCGCAAACTTCACCGAAACAGTCCTTATCCGATATGCAGGCGACGATGCTCCTCAAACATCCTTCCTGGATTCCATTTTCCGAAACGCTAAAGCCAGAGGGACAACTACACACGGCCTGTCTGTCTATTACGCGGCAAATGGAGCTGGAGCCACATGTTTTGTTCTGACATGGGTTAATGCACGTACCCTGATGACATTTCGATTCATCCGAGCAGTCGGTATCGCGGGCACAGACATTGATTCTAGTGCACCCTTTCTTGTACGGGTCACCGATCCTGTCCGCCGGGCATTTACACTTGAATCCACCGGAAATTGATTCGCATATGGCCGTTTTATGGCAGGAATTGTTCCTGCAGGCGTTTGTCGGGACGCACTCTACGTCGGCGATGGGATTTGGGGCGTACCCGACGGGACATTGACACTTTGATTTATGGTCTATTCCGATACATACCGCGTTAGTTCCGCACGACTCGTCGTCGCACACGTCATGACAAGTGTGAGTCATTCGGTTACATAATTGCGATGGCAGACAATCCGCGTTATATACGCAGGGCACTGCCGTGCAACCTGTGTTGGGGTCATTCGGGTCTCCGATATAGGACCCGCTTGGACATTGACACTGAGGAACGTGATTGTTAACGACGCACAAAGCGTTAGGACCGCACGTAAGAATCCCGCAAGCCGCTATGCACTTCCTGATGTTCTCCTTGGGCTCGTTCTCACAGGTCTCATCTTCAGCGCATTCTGAATTTGAAGAGCACGAATCCTTCGTCACCGGTCGACAACCGTTCCTATCGCTCGGATTGCCGGTATAACCGGTGTAACACTGGCACTGTCCTCGGTGAGCCTCGGCAACGCACGCGGAATTGTTAGGGCACGTGAAATGGGAGCACACGAGGGTGCACTTCCGAACACCGAGGGCATCCGGCTGACAGGCAGCTACCGCATCGCAATCGGTGTCACTTTTACAGTCCGGCAGGGTTGGTTTTTCGCAAGCAGACGTCACAGGATTCCAAATATACTCGTCTTTACATGCACACGTCGGATGTCCACCGAAATCGATCTTGCAGATTTCGTAGACGCCGCAGGCGACGACCTCGCAGGCGTTTCGGCACTCTTGGAGTCCTTTGTCGCCTATTGAACAAATGTGACCGAACTCGCAATCGCCGTCGCGATCGCACCGTCTCGTGTTGGTCCTCTCTTCGACTTGACAACCGGTAGTGAAATCGGTAGGGTTTCCGGAAAATCCAGCAGCGCAAATGCAGGATATTCTATGTCCTTCGGCAACGCACAACGCATTGGGACCGCACTGACCTTTGCTGCATGCATCCAAACATTTCCTGGAACCTTTGCTCTGTTGGAAACAAATTTCAGTTTCGTGGCAATCGGCATCGCTGTTGCATTCGTTGGGAATTTTGCAACCGCCGCGGAGGTCGGTCGCGTCGCCCACGTATCCCGAGGGACACTGGCATTGACCCTTATCGCACAACGCTTTCGGTCCGCACTTGACGTTCTCGCATAGGTTCTTGCAACGTTCACGTTCGCACGTGAAACCGGACGGACACAAATTGAAATCATTGCAGCGACAATTTTCGGGAGTTTTGCATATTCCGCTTTGCAATTGCGAACAGAATACGAACGGGTTACCCGCGTAGCCCTCTTTGCATCTGCAATCGTAGCTTCCGATCGTGTTTATGCAAGCGGCGTCGTTTCCGCACACGTTGCCGTTGCATTCGTCGATGTCTTTGCATTCGATGAAAGCGTTGCCGGTGAAACCGTGTTTGCAGTAGCATTCGATTCCGGTGTTAGTCTCCGAGCACTCGGCGTTTGTACCGCACGAAGCGGAACTGCATTTCTTCTTTTTCACCACTTCGCACAGTTCGTAAGGATTCCCTGTGTGGCCAGCATTGCAGACGCATTGATTTATCAGACCATATTCGCAGTGAGAATTTTTTCCACACTTAGGCTCGCATACGGGTCCGGTTATGGCTGTAAGAGAGAAATTATTTTTTACTGATCTCGACGTACCTAATGAGATAATAATCTATATGAAACGACGTTGCTTCGCAATGAACCTCTTGCATGGATCATCTTTTAAAATAAAATCTGTATTATACGAAAAATCAGATTCTTATATGGTCGACGTTTCATAGTTATACAGTACAAGTTAATTATATTTACAACTCTTAAGAGCTCTAAACAGAACACGGAAAGGTAAATCCGCCAACAAATAAACAATATAAAAAGTACATTAAGATATATATATTATACAATATCTTTAGGTTATAAATATCAGATACTAACTTAAAAATAAAAATTATTGGTCCAGGATACATACATGGAAAGTCATCTTTTTGTGTAAAATCTTTTAATTTTGAAGAAGGCGATAATGAGGTGAGTAAATATTTCATACTAACGTTTAAAATGTTTTGAAAAGTTAAGAAAACGATCAAAGTACTTTAAAATATGTAAATATGTACAGCCTCTTAATTTTTTTTTCAATTATTTCTTAAAATTTTTTGTCAAATATCATCAACAAAACGGCAATTATGCACCAAATTTAAAAAATATAGCATGTCTCGCATAATGAATGATAACAAAATAATATAAATGTATTGTTCAACAATTTTTTATGAAATATATTAAAAAAAACTCAGTCAATGAAAGCAATATAAACTATTACACATTCGTTAAAGTTTGCGGCGTGACCTTAAAATGATTACTTACGGGGCATGCAGACGATATCAGGATTTCCAATAAGATTTCGGTCGCATATGCATCTGTTAGTATTCTTATTGCAGTGGGCACCTATTCCGCAAGTGACACCCTCGCATCTCTCCTTGCAACGACCGTTTATGCACACCTTTGGTTCTTGACACAGACTGCTGGTGGAACACAGATCCGTTACACACTGTCCACCGGGAAAAGGATTTCCCAGAAATCCTTCTAGACATCTGCAAGTCGGTCCGCCCTCAGTTACGATGCACTGAGCACCGCTAGCACAATCAAATCTCTCGCATACTGAAACAATACAACATTTATTGAACCGTTCATTTTGCAATCAATAAATACGATAAACTTACGGGATACACACTTTCCATTTGTGTTCGCAGCAAATCCAACTTCGCACTCGCACACTGCATTATGATTTTCGGATCTGCATTTCGAATGAGTTCCGCATGACACGGCATGACAAGGATTTATGCAGCTACCGTCTTGGCAGCTCAAAACGGAGACGCAATCTTTATTGGATTGACATTCGGTTTTACCTGTTCCGGGCGTCTCTACAATGCACCCCCCTTTATACGCATCGCCGGTCATCCCTTTCGGACAGACGCATTTGTAACCATTCAACAGATTCAAGCAATGCGCGCCGTATGCGCACGGTGCTGCTGCGCACTCGTCGATGTCGATGCACCCTTGCAGTGGGTCGCCTTCGTATCCTTGTGCGCAAACGCATTTCGGAGGATCGCTGGGTATACAGTCGGCATTTATACCGCAGGGGTACCGCTCGCAAGGACTCTTACACCTATTCTGATCTTCCAAGTCTACAAAGTATGGTGGCGGACAGACGCACTCTCCCGGTTGCACGCACTTCTCATTCGCCGGACATTCCTTGTCGCTGATACATTTCTTCTGAGCGGGAGAACACAAGCCATTGTAGGGGTCGCCGCTGTACCCGTGGGGGCAATGACATTCGTACGAGCCATTTTGATTGACGCATTCGGCGCCGTAACCGCAAATCTGTTGCTGTTCTATGCATTCGTCTATGTCGGCACACGAACCGTCCGAAGACGTTTTGTACCCTTTAGGACAAGCACAGTAACTAACCCCACCGGTGATAGTGATACATTCGGCCCCGTTAGGGCACTCGCCGTTGGGTCCACAACCGGCTAGTACGCAATGTCCATCTTTTAGTTCATAGGGGGGTTGACACCGGCATTCCACACTGTCGCATTCGATACATTCCTGGAAGGGATTGCCATTAAAACCTTGAGGGCATTGACAATCGTAGCTGCCCGGTAGGTTCTTGCAAACGGCGTTTAAGCCGCAGGCAGCTTTGTCCCTCAATTCGGTACATTCGTCCGCGTCCCGGCATTTCCCAGTTTCGTGGTCTCTGACGTATCCCTGCAGACAAATGCACACACTCTCGTGCGTAAAGTCATCCAAAATGCATTGCTCTCCTGCAGGACACGGATTCGCATTCGAACACCCTTCGGTTTCGCTCTTTTTCAAGCAACCAGTTCTGTAGGGATCGCCGGTGGATCCTCCGGGACACTGACATGAAAACGAGCCGGGCTTGTTTTCGCAAATTGCTCCGGCCTGGCACGGGTTTTCAGAACATTCGTCGATGTCTACGCAGCCAGACTGCGTGCCTGTGTAGCCAAGCGAACAAATGCATTTGGCTTCGTGATTGATCAGCATGCATTCCTCGTTGTTTGCGCAGGAAATCGTTTCACAGGGATCTGAAATATAATTTTTTTCCTTACGTTCTGAACGCGAGAGTGTTTAGATGCTGAAACGAGGACAGCGAATCCTAGTAATGAAGTAGAGGTACAAACTGAACTTAATGCAACTGACATTTTTTTCGTAATCCCTTTGAATGCTCATCTGTATTGTGTACTGTAAATATGCTGACATATCAAACTATGAAACAGAAATAATGCATCAAGAGCACCAAAAATTGAAATAGTTTAATTCTTCTAGATTCACAGTCAAAGGAGTTTACTTTCCTTGGAAGCATTTTAGAATAAACGATTTACGTCAAATCGAAATGAATATACCTATTCGAAAATTTGTCATCATCAACACCCTAAATTTAGCTAAATCGAATATACTTACGTCTGCAGTCGTTTCCAATATTGGGTTCCGGACAAACGCATCTGCGCATGTTATCGCAAAGTGCGTTTCCTGGACAATCTGAATCGGATTTGCACGTGACAATCTCGTTGCACTTAGTTTTGGCGTCGGGATCAGGTATGGTGCCTTCCGGGCACTCGCAGGAGTATGAGCCCGCAGAGTTTATGCAAACGGCGCCTACTCCACATGAATTCGGAGTGGAACATTCGTCAACGTCCGTGCACTGCTTATTTGGATTACCGATGTAGCCTGGTTGGCACTGACAGGCAAAAGTACCGGGCAAGTTCGTACACAGTGCGTTGGTGCCACATCTTCCGCTCGGACCGTTAGATTTGTCGCATTCGTCAATATCTGAAATATTAAAATGATAGTCGGCAATTCAAAAACTACCACAGTGGGGTCTATTTACCGATACAACCAGCGGCGATATCGCTAGGGTTGAAAGTCCAACCGTCTTCGCAAATGCAGTACGCTTCTTCTCCATCTGGTTTGCAGTAAGCATGGTTGCCACATTTCACGTGATCGCATGGTGCTTTGCATTCTAGAATCGGTGGGCTACCGATATAACCAGGCTCGCACTCGCATCGAACGCTGCCGATCGTGTTCTTGCACACGGAGTACGGCCCGCAAGGGGACGATAAACATTCGTCGATATCCACACAAACTGATCCTTTTGCCACAAAACCGCTCTGACAGAAACATTGATTCTCGATGCACTCGGCGTTGTTGGTACAATCAAAGTTTGATTTACATAGAACGTTGACGTCCACCTAAATTCCATATTTTAGATAAGAAACATTAAGAACCCAGAAAAGATAAAAATTTTCAGATTAACATGATTTTATATTATACAATAAAAAAAGACTGTATCACCCACACCCTGTATTTCAAGCAGTCAATTCGAATGCTGAAATAGGCACTGAAATACAGCCGGTATCCAATTTGTGAGAAGAATTTTATTTAGAGAGAGGCGGGTAGTAAGGGGTATTGTTGTCTCTCTCATAAACGTTAATGCTAATGAGCAATAAGTGTAATAAGAGATTGTTTTAGATTATTTCTGGCGATTTTTTATTAACGGATACTTTGTGAAATCATATCAATCGTTCATCATTCTTCAAGATAAGCTTGAGTATGTAGAATAATTTCATGATGGTGTTAATTAATAAAATATTTTTGAAATGGTAAATTTTTGTATTGCATATTGCATAACGTATATATCATACCAAAGAAAGTTTAAGAGAAAAGAAACAATGCTTGTCCTCATCCTTCTTTTGTCACTTTGAGAAGTGATGCTGACTAGTTTTGGAAGGTTTATTTTTTGGGTAGGTTTTCATATTAAATCTATTACATATTACATGTTCTCATTATGTTTTACAAAAAAATCAAGTAACTCAGCGTTATATAATAAGCAAAATCCTTAATTTGATTTTATAATTTGTATGACAATGCCCATTATTTGAAATCAAAAATAAATCGGAATTGTAGTATCATTATCATTTGAAAATTTGAAAATATTGAAAAATGTTTCCATTTTCAAGAAATATATCTAATTGGTTGAATGGGCATATTTAGGTAAATAAGTGTGTATTTTAAGTTTTTTAAATAATAATCCTGGAAAATAATATATAAATATATAATACTATTTACTAATACTAACAAAATCTTTTATATGGTTAGAAAAGACTGAAATATTTAAAATTTCAATTTGTATGAGCTGTTCTCGGAATTTGTTTAATAAATTATAATATTATACATTTTAGTTTTTACAAATATTTGATGAAAGTATTATTGGATCATCAAATAATATTATGTAGATAGCAAGAATTATTTCGGCAGGTAAAGCAATTATTCATTCATTCATTTATATAATTTATATATTCATTTATATAAATGAGCAAGAGAAAGATAGGAATCCCCATCAATTAGCTATTTTTTCTATTGTAAAATTTGCAACACTTTTCTGTTGGCATCGAATTCATTGACCACAGGGTGCCTTAGGTGATGGAAACATGATTTTTTGTTGCATAATCCAAACTTTCGCGGAAATCTAAATGATGCACCTGCGCATTAAGAAACACGTTGCAGACACGTTTCCATTGGACTTACTTGTTCGCATGCGATTTCTGGACTCGGTCTCGCCTGGTACCCTTGAGGACAGACGCAATTGTATCCCGGGACAGCGTTTTCACAAATAGCGTGATTACCGCAAGGCTTATCTAAGGTCGTACATTCGTCTATGTCTGAGCATCCTTTCATAGGATCCCCAGTAAAATCTTCTTCGCACACGCAGACAAAACTGCCTACGGTATCTTTGCATACGGCCTTTTTGCCGCACGGATTTGGTTCACATTCATTTATATCTATGGACATTTTATAAACTCGTTTGTGAAAACGTGCCAACTAAAAATAAAGCTGCATACCGAAAGGAGACTACAGACTGAAAGAAACAGAACAGGTAAAGACGCATAACAAAAGACAGATACCTAAAAGTCACAAGCTGAAAGTAAAACCAATTTTTCAATCGTGGCAAGGCAAAAATGCACTCGGCATAGCAGTACCGACATAGGCTTTTAAGAAAAAATGTATACAGTACAACAAGGCTCACTAAAACGTACGGTAAGAAGAAAATAATAGGCTGAGGTTTGGTTATGTGGAAGGCACACTTGCTGGAAAATAAAAAATAATCAACTCGTTTAGTCTAACTTGTATAGTACTCATTCCGAACAATATGTCAAACTTCATTCCTTGGTTAGGCGTACAAGTATGTGTTTCTCATGCTGGCAGTTTAGAAATTAAGAGTAGGCAAAAATTGCTGGGACATTGTTATTATAAATTTCATAGTAGAGTGGGGGATGCTGAACAACGCTACGCATTCCGAAAATGACTACTCAAAAAAAAAACAGTCGGGTAGAGACTAACTTTCGCAGTAGAGGTGTCCTTGTCCCGTGAAGCCTGGCGGGCAAAGGCATTTATGAGACCCAGGAACATTAATGCATTTTGCGTTTATCCCGCAAGCGCCCGGTCTTGCGCACTCGTCGATATCGTGGCAATCTTCGTTAGCGGATCCCGTGTATCCTTCCGGACACAAGCACGAGTAGCTTCCGTTAGTGTTGAGGCAGGAAGCAGTTGATGCGCAGGGGTTTGAGTCACATTCGTTAATGTCTAGTCGAGTTAGAATGTTAGTTTCGGTTTCCCGTTTTGAAGCGTTTTTTGGTGATGCTCTTGTTAATTGGCGAACGAATTATGATAACTCCGAAAAACGCTTCATTTTTTAGATAATTAAGGATTAGTGATGAAACATGTAGAAGATTGATTTTCGTATTAGTTCTAGTATACAAATACCTAAAATTGTATGTCATACTGAAGCAAACATGCTTTTCAATACAATAATTTGATCGAACTCAAATTATGGCTGAGGCGGTGTACACTAGAAGTTTTCATTGATTAATGTGTTTCGACCTTTTTAAAAAAAAAAAAACTTGTTTCACCACAAGATCTTTTCTTTCGTCCTTACGTAGAATGCAATGGCGCCACCCAATATTTTCTAAATCTATTTGAAGTATTAAAACATACACGCACAGGTGCCTAAAACTTTAGAAATCCGGTTCTGGTGCACAGTGAGATATTTTCCTATCATACAATATCAAGAACTTCATACTGAGGACCCAACAATTCTTTTTGCGAGTTTTATAACACTGTCTACCGGGTTCGGGATTTTGCCAGCTTTTTATGGATATATTAAAAATCTGATTTTTAGGGAAATGGACCACATGCGTTTTCTTTTTATTAAATATTTATATTTTACTTCATGTATATTTTTCATCTTAGTTTAATATTTAGGTTTTATATTTAAACGGTTCAGGTTTACAACTAGTGAAAGTATTTGAACTACAAATAAAATACAGGGTGACACTACATTAAAGCTCTTTAACTGTGATTTCTTTTACGTTTCAATGTATGCCAGCATAGCCGGATCTCCCCTATTCACAGTGAACTATTTTATAATAATATAGGCGGTAAGCAGGGTTATCAAGATAATTCCTTCTCAACATGGTTATACGGTTGCCCGCTGCTAACTAAAACGCTATTTTTCGTTATAAAAGGAAATACTTTCGAACAATTTGACCTAGAAAATCAGTCTTCACGTGTTTGTTTTTCAGTTAAAATGGCTGAATGACGAGTATGTACAGCAAAAATCCAATTACTCCATTAGTACGATTGTCTTTAATACCTGTACAGTCGATCATCGGATCGCCAATAAATCCAGGAGGACAAGCGCATCGAAAGCTTCCGTCTAGGTTTGAGCAGTGCGCGTTTCTTCCGCAAGGGTTCGCCCTAGAGCATTCGTCCAAGTCAACGCATCCCCTGGTGTATGGATCGCCCGTGTAACCCGGTGGGCAGTGACATTGTTTGGCGCCGACGAGGTTGGTGCATATTGCACCCGGCCCACAAGTTCCCAATTGTTCGCATTCGTCTAAGTCTACACATCCGTCGTAAGGATTGCCGTGATAACCATCCGGGCAAAAACACGTGTAGTTGCCCGGTGAGTTTTGGCAAAGGGCATTTTGTCCGCAAGCGTTTGGTAGTTGGCATTCGTCGACATCTAAAGATTTGAACGAAATTAAATTATTGGGTGCCAATGCGATTGTAAAAAATATATTTCGGGACCAATTAAGAAAGACCCAAGATCGCTTTCTCTTAGGTGGGCAGTACCTAAATATCCTTTATTCTACGCAGCTGTTTATTTTTTTTGTCGCACTCCTTTGGACTACGATATAAGTTTCGCAAAGGAAGGATTTGCAGGAACCCTGTGTTAAGTCTTCTGTGTAAGTTGAAAATTATGGCAATATTGGAAAAATATCGTGTTTTGTTCTAGAAGTAATGATTTTAGATTGTTTTATAGTGTTTGCTATTGCAACAGGGTATGTAATTAATTAATTCAGTTGGTTATATTTAATGCAATTTATTATCTGAATTATTTGAATGCTTTTTCATAACTTTTTAAACATTCTTTTTTGTATGTTAAAGCTGCAACTTTGAATGATATACAGATGTCAATTAAAATTGTTTTTCAAAGAATGTATGTATGGATGAGTGTTTCTATCTTGATGTTTAGAGAAATAACAGTAAGGTGAAATTAAGAAGTACAGGAGAAATAACAAAATGGGACCGCCATACTCCATTTCAGCAAAAATTTCCCCATTTTTCATATGGCGACTAAAATGCTTTCAAAAGTCCCATGGTTCCATTAAGATTGCAAGTCAATTACCAATTCGATCAAATTTGTTAAGAAAAAACATAAAACTTAAATAAATTTGTAAAAAATTTTCAAAGAAACTTCCACAGGCTGCTGTAATACTTTTTACAAAACTTAAAAGTTTTGTAAAAAGTAATTTTGGAAAAACTAGCTTGTAGCACACTCAAGTATTGCGATTTCGCATGTGAGTACTTCATGGCCCAATGCGTCTGTTGAAGAATCAGATAGTGAAAAAAAAAGAATACAAAAGTAAACCGGAATTATGAAGACATGCAGTATGAATTATTTCAAACCTCAAAGTCAAAATATCCGACTTTGAGGATTACACAAAAACAGCGGTAGAGATGTACTTGCAACGGTGGATACCAATTTTGCATAGGAAATTAGCACAGAACAGAGACTGCAGATATTTGTTTCTTATTCTTTTTTTAGGAAACCTCCACAGGCCACTATTATACTATTCAAAAATCTTCCTGGACTACTACTGCGTCCGTTCTTGAGGAGTCAAACTTGCTGAGGTCCTGTTGGCTTCTTCAGAGCTTAACACACAAATTTATATATTTATTGGTTTTCCAATTGCTGTATGTCATCATTGTTATGATGGTTTTTGAGTGGGGGCTATTGGATGTGGAATAAACTTAGTTCCGGATAAATTGTGTTATATGTGCTTTGCAGGCCTTAAACTATTTTACAACTCCAATTGCCAGAAGTGCGGGGGATACGTACTAGATTTTAGAATTTAAAGTACGTACCTAAGCATTGTACCTCGCCGTCTCCTTGAAAACCTGGTTTACATTTGCATAGAAAATGTGCCGGTAAGTTGCAGCATTCTGCGTTTTCCACGCATCTTGCCGCTATCGATGGATCGTCGCATTCGTTGATATCTGAAAAGGAAGAAATGGAAATTCCTTAGTTCAATATGTAAAGCCGTTTCTGCAAATTTGTATTATTGCTGTCGACGAATGATTTTATAGGAGGCGATAATATGAGGTTATTTTCTAGTTAGATTTATCGCTTTACACGTTGTACGTGTGTGTGTGTGTGGAATTTCGCTTTAACTGCTCTTTATGTGGTGTTTGGAATTGTATTTGTCATTTGAAATTTAACATGAAAATATTTTGACTTGGTCGCTATAAATTCTTTTTAAATTTTTAAATTTTTAAAACTCGCTTGACCTATCATATCTAGAATCACAAAAAGTTGATTAAACATGAAGTGCCTATAAAAATTTTTAAATGGAGCAAAATAAACTGCCATGAGTTATCGAGCATCAACTTGACAACTTGATGTTTTTGTTAATAATCTACTGGAAATATATTTACTTTTAATTTGTATAATTCGATCTGGGTTCAAAGAATGAATAGTCCACAGATATAAATAATAGAAATTCTACAAATTACTAAAATCGTGCGCATTGTTAATAGTATAGTGTATATTCTCTTCGATATTATCAACGTCAATTTGGACGGAATACATTTATTGTTTCATTAAGGTTTCGCCGTATGACTTTTAATTTTATTAAATTTCGTTGTAAAGTTTATGGACGTTTTTTACTCTGGACAGATAAATAATTATATAACACAATGTTGTTCATTTTTTCAAGTTTTTAGGTTGTAACACCGCAAACTGAGTGGTGCCTAAATAAATATATAATATTCTTTCTATCTAGATATGGCTAGATCGGGCTCTTTGACTGCATTCAGTGAGAATAATCAAGAAACGGCCGAAAAATCTTCTGGTATTGGTACCTACTGAAGCTTCTGTAGATGCTCGAAGTCAGGCTCAATCAGAGTTTAAATCATTTTCCAACGTGTCGTAAAATAAATATATAGAATCGGAACTTTATATTACTCCAATTTTTACGGTACATCTCGTTATTTCATTTACAATTAAGGGGCGGTGGTTGTTCGTATTTCTTTCTTGGGGGATTCCATATTTAAGTCAAGAAATACCATTATACAAGTATGGGTATAGAAATATATAGAATCGGAACTTAATATTACTCCAATTTTTACGGTACATCTCGTTATTTCATTTACAATTAAGGGGCGGTGGTTGTTCGTATTTCTTTCTTGGGGGATTCCATATTTAAGTCAAGAAATACCATTATACAAGTATAGGTATAGAAATGAGGTCTGATATAGTGACTGCGAAGCATTCTTAGTGAGGAACATCACTTATTTCTTTCTTCAAATGGCAAGAAAAAAGGAAAAGAACCTTGCCAGACAATTTTCCCAGAGCAATAGATAATTTTGTTTTCAACATTTTCACATAATGGGGATAATGTTATGCCAAAAAAAATAATTGCAAATTCTTATATACCTCCAATTTTTTCCTTTGTTACTGCTATGTTTTACTTTAACCCGAAATACAAATGTTTAGGTGCGGTTTTGAAAATTGTCATTCTAAGTACATATTTGACCCATGCAAGAGTCATATTGCTCGAATGTCGGTGTCATTTGTATTACGCATAAGTGTCTTCAGGAAGTCTCCACTATGTTATTTGTATTCTTCAAATATAGTACCTCTTGGTCGTCAATCTAACAAATTATCGATTCATGGTACTGCAAAACACATATAATAGTCTGTTCGCGTCACATTCTCAGAAAATCAACATTCGCGCACACTCTGGCGCGTAATTCACGCGTTAGTGTTAAAGTATAGATTGACCACGGACCTGGTACTGTTATTAGAGTTCTGAGGGAACCGATTTCAGGGGCGTAATGCGCGGTTTGAGTTAATCGTCCGATTGATAAACCGGATAAAATGCTCAAACAGAATTGCTAGTTTCTGGCGAGTGAGATTTGAAAAGGTACAGTGCGAAAATATTTTAACGAGATTATGAGGACTTTGACCGATCTGCACGCCTGGGGATAGTTTTGGTTAGTGAATGTTCACGAATACTATCTAAGGGTCACACCCAACCAACCAAAACTACCCTGAAAATATTTGGCGATAGTTTTAGATTGAAGGTGTGAGAAAGAATCGAAAATTGCCTCCACTACTTCATCCACTTCAGTGACCTCACTGACAATGTGAGGGTAATGGGATAGTTTTGGGCAGTTTTCTCCGTTTCCCAAAATAATATTGTATGACACCAACTTTGCCTTGTTAACCTAGGTAAAAAATTCAAATTAAAAGAAAACGGAATTTATTTTAATGGGATTTTATTGCCACAATTTACAATTAAATCAAATGTTAGAATAGGCATTTTTATTACGCAGTTTTTAGAATGCTATGGGTGATTCAAAACATAACAACAACATAACAAAAGTTACTGCAAAAAGGCGACTGTATTTTTGGCCCTCGAGGAAGTCATTAAGACTATATTAATTAGACATTATCGTACTAAATCTTACAAGACTTGGTATGGGCGGTAAGTATTGTGGCTCCCTTTCACTGACTTTTTCCTATTCTCTTAATTATTTTCAACGGTTTATGAAGTATGTTCTGAAACGCCTGAAACTACCAATAAATTTAAGTTATTATCTACAACGACAATATTAGAAAAATAATTACAAACGAGGCCAGGCTCACGTTTATTTACAATAGACCGAGCCTATTCGACAGGAAAATCCGCACGTGTAAACTGGCCGGTGTTCTAATTTAGAATCCGTAGCGAATTGCTAAAGCAAGGGGTCAACTCTTCTTCTTATTCCCTGCTAGATCAACGGCCTTCTAAGAGCGTTGAACCAACTTTGCGGGTATTAGGTTGACGCTATTTTTCACTATTATTGGTTCCGTAAACGCTATGGCGCGCAGATTCGGTTCGTTTGTTTACAGTAAAAAAACAGGTATTCGATCAGTTATAAAGGAAATGTTATTTTTCTAGGAAATTCCTTTTAATGTAAAATTAATAGATATATTGCTTTTATCAAGAAAACTTAGTAATTTTGAAACGGTTTTCCACCGTTTTTTTTTCTTCATTGATGATAGCTTCGTTTTTGCTCACCCTTCTTGGCGATTTATTGATAAATAGAAGAACATAATCAAAAGAAATATCAACGCCCAAGATTCCAGTTGGGAGAGTTAACATTGAACCACTCCATAAAATGTTATGTTATCCAAATGTTATTACAGCATGTAGGATCTCGTAAAAGATAAACACGAGTTAATTTCATTTACAGTGACAGGTAGAGAATTTTAATTTTTACATCTTTTTTAATCAGAAATATTTGCCTGATCTACCATAATAGTATAACCTTTTTCCAGTGAATCTATTTATTTGTACTATTATGTTCTATACACGTAGAGATTTGTGTGTGTAATTTTTTTTAATGTAAAATTAGTTTGTCTTTTCTATGAGTTACTCCTATCTACTTTATAGTAGTGGTCGGAACTAATTTCAATTTGAAATTGAATTTAACATTTTCTATTATTTCACGAGAACTCATCTAATACAGATTATAAGAACAATTTCGATTCATAATCGTTCCCACTGAGAGATAGTTGGGACTATTTTCTTAAACCTGATACCTTATTTGGTGACACAGAGATTTAATATTTTTTCTATAACTATATGAACTCAGTGGCTAAACAAATAGGAATTTCGTTTGCTGACATTAAATTTCATAATGCATCTGCATATACCTTCTAATTAACTAACCCTAAAGTTCACATAGTAGAGTACCACTGCCCAAGTGAAGTTTTACTTTTCTATTTTGCTCGGGTATATTACTGTTTTAACTTTCTGCCGACGAGTAATTACTTTCGCAGATTGTATCTGCTCCATATACGTTATTAATCTGAGAGCGAATGTTATTGTCCATTAAACGAAGTGAAATTAATATAGTAGACACGTTTTCCTTTTCAATATTTTAATACCTTATAATTAACATTTTTTTTACAAATAGCATTCCTAAAGAGTAAATGCATTTTTTTAAATTGACACTCTCCAACTTACAAAAGATCAGTGTTTATTAGCGAAAGCAATATGATACAGGCAACTTTCAAGTTTTATTCAACATTTTGGCAACCTTCAGTAAAAGGGAATTTTGTTTTCACTGATGTTTCACAGTGTTTCACGAAAAAAATTTTTTTTTCATAACTAACACTAGATATTGTGTAAAAGATTTTAAAGTTTTATCAGTTATGTCTGTTCGGGTGTGAACTGTACATTTCGGGAGAAAAATTTAAAAATAATAAAAATGAAATATATTTTTTAATTGTATAATGTACGGTGCATAAGTTACTAGAAAATTTGAAACATTTTTAGAGTCGAGTCAAGTTTGTAGTCAATATATACTCGCTTGCATTATTACATCAAGAATATTTAGACAGAAAACTTGTACCCTTTCTAGATATACGTGTTCTTTAAAAAACTGTCTTAATAATAATGTATAATCTAAATATCGGTAGCTATATGTTTGTGGTTTTCTTTTCTTGCTGCCAGTCTGCTTCTTGCTCTGAAATTTTGTTATGTCACCAAAATCGTTTTTATTGCTTTCTTTATCAGTTTGAAGTTTTCTGTCGGTATACATACACGCTTTCCATGGTCAAACATCAGCCCAGGCCCTTAAGGAATTGTTAAACTGTTCAACAAGCAAATTATTTCCGGCAACAATTACTTAAGAAAAAATGATTAATTATATTTGAGCTCTAGGCGATCGGTAGTAAATCAAGGAGGTCGGTGAACTGTGGAAGAAATTCGAATGTCAACAATGAAGTTCGTCTTAGGTAACGGTATAAGGACGTTCCACAGTAGGCCAAATCATTTAATAATATTTAAAAACGCACTATTATTCTTTCGAGGGTACAGTTACGAGTTTCAGCTTAATCGAAAGCAGAAAATTATTCATTCTTAATATCCAAAATGCAAGAAGTAACTGAATACACATTTCATATTGATACCCACAAATTATTTTTATAGGTTGGTACTTGAAACTAGGTGTTAAATTGAAAAGCGCATTTCTAGAACAGTTTTAATTTTTTAAAGTCATTTAAATATTCTTTTGCCGATGTTTTGGAATATTTAGAAGTTAGAAGCTATAATTAAAAATAAAACTGTCTTCTAGCTTTTCTTTGTTTCTTTACATGAGATAATGTTCCCTATTAATAGATGAGTGAAGCGGGTTGTGCAAAAATAACCTCAAACCTTTATCGCGCCGTTTTCAAGAATTGAGGTTATTTTCTACCCAACAATACTTATCTATTCTACAGTTACTTATTTCCATACTATTGTTTGCTAGAATCCCTAAATAAGTCATCACGTGTCAATAATACTAGGTATAGGTACAGGTGGTTTTGTAAAGTTTGCCTTGTAACTTCTATTTCAATTAGAAATTTTAAACTTAAATTGGATTTGAAAATGTCATAATACTATGAAATATTTCATAGAATATTTTTTATGCAAGTGTAACTTACTATATATTATTAAATAGATTTTTTTTATTATGGATATATATTGTAGAATATGTACTAAAGGTTTTTTTTAGAGCTATTCTTCATTTTACTTAAGGGAGCGTTAAGGACCCAGTTCTTTTACTTTTGATAAACAAAATTTCACCATCCGCACACAAAATTAACCAAAACTAACCAAAAAACTATGCCATACCGAATTCAGGACATTACATAAACTTGACTTAAATTTAGTGCTACAGCTTTCCCTGCCGGATGCCTTACCATGTGTTTTTAAGTTTCTTCAAAAACAGATAAATTTTCCATCATATAGCTATAGCTCTGAAGTTTCCTTTGTCCAAGTACTCCTCGGCAGATATATTGCTATAAATTAAATACCAGATCTTTATATCAAGATGCTGGACAATTGCGCATCGCATGCGCGGTAAAAGTTCAATAGCCGCTGCATCGTTTCAAATGTAAATGCAAGACGTAACTCAAAAATATAATTTGTTGAAATTGCAACAGCAGCTAAACGAGACATCAAACTGATTATGGCGCGGGCGCAGCCATTCCATTAAACACCCAAGGCAAAATCCCAATGAAATTTTACGAACTTGACAATAAAACAATCTGGCCGGTATATCTAAGTCACGACCTTCCTCAACAGCATCTCCGAGTTTCCTGTGTCGGCGCGTGCGTGATGCACGCTATGTAAATTCTGATGTAGGTACTAGCTTGATAGTAAAAAAGGTCCTTGAAATAGCTTTTCGAGATTTAAATTAAATTTACAGGCTCCTGAAGCCAGTAGACATGGAATCATTTAATGATAGATTACGTATCTACCCGTTTTTTTTTGTTCTGTTGTATCAGAGAGGGTCGACTTAAATATACCACGACAAATCAGTTCCTGTTATTTAACAGCAACACCTCTAGCAGTTCAAGGACATTTTTTGTATAACTGTGAATTTCTCCGTTAAACTGAAATAGTAACAAAGGAAAACAGAAAAACATAACTGTACTTCGGTGGTCCTAGTTAAAAATTTATCTCATGAATTCCTGCTTAAAGCCAAACATTTTAAGAATATCTGATATATTTTCTTCAGGTGTAGAGCATAAAACTTTATTTTGGTATATATTCTAGATGTAAAAGTTCCTTTCAAAAACTTTTCCTTCCTGCTCATCGAAGCATTTTGATAGGAACTGACACTTGACTCTCATTCATTAGAAATTGAAATAATGGTTTTTAGTTATTCCCTACTTTCTGACAAAACATATTTTTCTTTTGAAGCGCAAATCCAGTTTTATTGTTAGAATCAAATCATATTTTGAAAACATCGTAACAACTAAACCCATAAATCAGTAGACAACAAAAAGTAAACTTACCTTCGCATTGAAAACCATCTCCATGATATCCTGGATAACACGTACAAGAAAAGCTCCCCAAGGTGTTAGTACAATGAGCAAACACGTCGCAAGGTCGATACTTGCATTCGTTTTCATCTGTAAATAAAATATGGCTATATTTTTTGATCAATCAATCGGGGAAAAATATCATAGTATACAAAGATTCTTTATTCATCGATACTAACATGATTAACCAAAACGCACCAAAAATTCTGACATTATGCTTTTGATAACGAGTTATTTAAATATAAATTTTTCTCTGGAGATGTATAAAAGGGTGGAGTTTTTTTTTAAGGAAACTCAACAAAAAAGATGTAGATTTGGACAATGTGCATTCAAGTTGACAATAATTTACAATTCAAAAACATATTTCAGTTCAGTAAACTGCGATTTACAGAGTGAAAGAATTTGGCCCAGTCCACAGACGTTCAAATGATCCAGTCTCATGTAAATTAAAAGAGGAAAATTGACTTAGAATGTGCGTGTTAGACATAAATTCTATTCTCCACTTTTTTTTGGTCAAAACATTACGTTTCATAAATGCCATCCGTTTCGTTCAAGAAAAATAGCTTATAGATCAGATTGTATTTTAATTTAGAGGACACGACGGTTTTCCAATAAATTGTATAATGAAGCACAATGGTTGCGTAAATGTCTTCATCCTAAAATTTGGAAAATGAGATTGAAAAACCTTTGTGCTGTAATGTGTAATTCGCTTGGCCCCGATTTTTGGTAGTAAAACCATATCGACAACAACGTTGTTGTTATTGTTAAAAACGTCAGTGGATGATTGGAATAATAAATTTAAATCCGAATCATCCTTATTTTAAATCATTGGGTGAATAAACTTAAAGGTTATTTATATACTCGCGCAAATACGAGTTACGTAATAACATACGTACATATTTACGACTGGAAATATTTAAATAGATCCATTTGCTTTTGCGTAACGGCAACCAGTTAGCAATAAGGACGAGTAGGATTGCATTATGCATTTCTGAGGAGCTATTCGGAAATGTTTACGCTGTCTTTGTGACTTTCTGCATACTTCTAGACTTTATATTAATGGAAGCAATATTGTGACTTCTTAGTCTCTCGGTGAGTTGATAATAAAGTTATTGACACCAGTTTAAAAAAACGCAGAAACGGCTAAATCTAAATCGATATAAAGTGTTTGAAAATATACCCTACACTTACATACATACATACATACATACTTTACAAAAAAAAACGTTCAATATATCATTACATAAATTACATAAAATTAAGAATTATTAATTGAAGTACATATTTTTTGTATTAAAAATTGTAAACACTTGTAATTAAAATTAAAAATATGTATGTAAAGTTCTAGTACGAGGAATTTGCATACTTATGTTAGACCGAGACAGTTATTTTCGGGAAAAATTAATTATAATACAATAATATAAACTTGAGTTTTTACTAACACACAATAACGCGTTTTACCACAAATTGGCATCTTCAGGAGAAAATTAAAACTGGTTTTAATCTTCTCCTGAAGATGCCAACTTGGTTGGCGAAGCGCGCGTCCAGTACGTAAAATTGAGTTTCGGTTTGTGGTAAAACGCGTTATTGTGTGTTAGTGCAGTGCCAAAAGTTTGATTGAGTTTTTACTGTCTCCCTCATGCGGCTGGTATTCGGGTAACTCAGAACTAAAGTAATGGACCATTTTATATTCCCGATTTCTATAATCAAAATGAATTTAAATATTTTTAAATACATTGGAATAAACTTAATTGCCAAAAAAGTATTTGTATTTGTTTTTAAATATAAATATAATAAATACGCATAAAAATGTATTATTAACAACTTTGATAATTTCCAGAAAAATTTGAATTTGTGATTTGCTTTTTTGAAATGTATTTATCATTATAGGTAAGTCCCTTGTTGTCTACTAGCTATATGATATTATATTATAGCTGTATGGTTCGAACCAATTTACGTAGCTGCCGAGTTTGGGAATTTTTCTTTGTTTACGTCAAATTTGCACGTACTTTAAACTTAATGCAAAAGCGTCGTAGGTATAATGTGGCCAACGTACAATTAAAATCCGTTGAAAACTTATCAAACCCTCGCGAAAGCAATTAAGTTCGAAACCGACAAGATTCAAGTCTTAGAATCAAGAGTAAGGTAGACAAACATATCATTTATTGGCAGAGCGAGTAAACTTGTGGGCGCGTTAAGTACCATTCAATACCATCTTCTAACGGTCGAACAACACCGAATACCGTTTTGATAGCGAAATACGATGTCGAAACACTTACCGGGAACTTCGCAGCTACAGCCTCCATAACCGTCGTTACAGTAACATTGATTATCGAGGCATGCCCCGTTTTGGCATTCCGTGCCATCTTCTTTCCGACAGTCATCTAAAATTAAAAGCAAAAATAATTTACATCGCTTAACTGTGCCTACTGCTCCCTTAATTATGCCATTCAAATACGTCTTCATCAAAAACATGCAGGAAAAAATGTAATTCAATTTCTGCAAACCCTAAACGACGACGATGGGCCCGTGACATAAAAAGCAAACAAATCAATTAGTTTAAAAGATATGTATTAAAAGCCTAACGTAAAGTCAGAGAACGTTAACTTATCTCATTTTGCTTTATGATGACATTAGTAAGTAAAATGGAGATATAGTCTTGAGCGAAGATTTGAATGACCTTAATAAAATGTCGCGCATTACCATATTTAGAGAACTTTTAGCTAGTTTTAACAATTTGCGAAAAGCCAGGAATTATGTAGCGTGTTTCTTATACTATACGGTTTAAAGTATAATGGAAATGTTTGGAATATCATTATAGATGTTTTTCTCCAATTATTTCAAACCGATCTAGAATTAAGAAAGACTAAAAATCTTTTTCTCAAGAATCAAAGTTGAATTTTTTTTATTCCAAAAGTTATCCCATTAACTTTGTCGTTTCAATAATTTACAATTCATATTTATCTCGACAGACTGATAAGATAAACAAAATAAGCATTTTTTTTAACAAACTGTAGCTGTAGTAAAACTGACTAGTACTATATGAAGAGTCTACTGAAAAAAGGACAAAGTTCATTATGTTATAAATATGTGCTAAAAAATCCCAAAGTTGTTTGATAAATAAAAATATTGCAAGACTACAGGAACAATGAAAAGTTAAGGTATTTCAATTATTAAAAGCATATTGGGAAGAAAACAAACTATAATTTTTAACATAGTCGACGACTACAAAATAAAAGACGAATGGCGGACAAGGAGAACTGTTACGAATCTGTGCTATGAACCCGGCAAATTAAATGCACTCCAAATTATTAATAAATTTGAATTATGGCAGTTAATGTCAAAGATTTTAAAGATAAATGGTTGTATATTTTGTGGTGTACAGTCCATTTTGGTTTTATGTCGTGTACTTGCTGAAGAAAATAAATAAAGATGTTCTTAAGATTCTCATCACCTTTCCTCATGTTAAGAGTAGTACCGATTTAACCGAATACGTAAATTCCATATCAGAGATTCTCTCTATGCCCACGTCGTGACACTAAATTTTTCTTTTTCGTGCAAGACATAAATATAGGTAAAATTATGGATTTAATTAATATGTCTATTTTTTTTCTATAACTTTGGTTGTAGAAAATGGAAAATTAAGTAGAGAAATGAAATTATTTAAGAGCAAAATTAGCAGTAACTTAATCTATTCTCCATGTTCTTAACAAAAGTTGTATACATTGCCTGGGAATTATGGGAAACCCTTGTAAATTCGCTAATGTAAACATTTCCACTTTCGAGTGGAGTGCATTTCTTAATTCCCCATACCGGGATTTTTTTTCTCTATTATCGGATAAAAATACAAATTCCTTTCTCCTCTAGCACGACCCACGTACTAGACACCGATATAAAAATGATACTGGACATTCTTGTTTCGCATCTGCCCATACAAGCCGCGATCGTGCACATGAATCATTTATAGAATTTGCCTGGCGACGGTTTTACTTTTACTTTAAAAGTCGAACATTATTTTTACATTCCCGGGTAAGTAAATCTAATGCAAACGACGTCTCTTTCATAAACAAACAAAGCAAAACCAAACGTGTTGCATAAGTAAAGAGAAATTTTATTTAGTACCTGGTGATGTCTAACTTACAAATTGCCACTAAAATGTGAAGAAATCTTTGAACTTGAAACCCAGCTGCATTTAACGAGTCATTTCACGATGTGTCCGTAAGAAAAATTCAAGTGGCAGTAAAATGAAAACCGAAGGTAATTTCAGTTAAACGTAAATTCGCAAAGTTTGCATTTTCAACTAAACCTCTCGCAGGTAAAATGTATAATTCTTTTTTTGCACTACAGCAAGAATACAATCACTGAGTCACATGACCATCAGAATTACATCAAAATACTATCAGATCAAATACAAATCCGTGGAAAAGCTGGAAGTGGCTAGCGATAGTGTTTATTGATGCGGACGTTTCAAAGTGATCCTTTAGGGTGGTAGGGGGCCGAAGAAATTCCTTATAAATTTCAGATTGTTTTATCATACCGACTATTACATTGTATGTAAATGTTTGCATCACCATCTACTGAAGTTGAACACGGTTGGGAGGAAACTATAGGAATGTATAATGTGCAAAGAAGATTATTTTGACCCTGTATCCATTACATCTAACTTTCTTGATATAAAATTATGTGTTTCCGACAATAATTTTTATATTTTTTGATATTCCACTCTATTTTTAATGAAATACGATTACGGGAGAGAGGAGCTCTAAGCAATATATTTTTTCTGTTTTGTGTGATGCACAACGAAAACGAGGCGACTATGTTTAAAATGCGCCATGCAGTTGGGACAGAACATGATTTCTCTTTAATGAACCATTTCTAGAATATTCTGTTTCTATACCTGAATAGTTAAAATCCACTAAACTCGTTGGGGAACCGATTAGATATTTTTATCATCAAGAACAATTTACTGTGGGTTTTCATGCAAATTAGATAAACAAAACACTTAAATTTTAATTTATTTCGAAAATCCGCACATTTTTAATATCAATATGAATTCAAATATTTGTTTACTATCTTATAAGGAAGAAAATGATACTTTGTAATTTTTTTAACTCGGGAGGGGGGAGGAATTTGTTTTCTTCCCATTGGAAAGAGTAAAATGTCAAGGGGTTTGTCACTGGAATTAGTTGGGTGATCCGTGGATACTGATTTTTCGAAAAATCTTCAAATCTTCAGTCATAAAATACGGGCGTCGTTAAGAACAGTTTGGGCGATGAATGTTTTTTAACAAACTTTAAAAATATTGTTCTAATTCTTGAAATAGTTACAAAAGGCTGTTGACAGAATTATATGCATGTTTTGAACAAACAATAATGAACATTACTAATTTGTTATTAGGGGTAAAATATATATAAATAAATAATATATATACTATATTCCGGGATATCATCCGTTCGCTCGTTGAACTCCGACTGGAATCCTGCATCCGACTGGAATCCTGCAAATCCTGCATCCGACTGGAATCCCGCAGACGTTTCGCCAAAATCTCACTTGGCATCTTCAATGCTCGCGCTCCGAAGTGTTCGAAGTGTTTTCGGAGCGCGAGCATTGAAGATGCCAAGTGAGATTTTGGCGAAACGTCTGCGGGATTCCAGTCGGATGCAGGATTTGCAGGATTCCAGTCGGATGCAGGATTCCAGTCGGAGTTCAACGAGCGAACGGATGATATCCCGGAATATAGTGTCATCATATATATATATATATATATATATATATATATATATATATATATATATATATATATATATATATATATATATATATATATATATATATATATATATATATATATATATATATATATATATATATATATATATATATATAATCCATTTAAATATCAAAGTGCATTGCAACACGCCAGATATTTTGGATTGATGGATCGTGCTCGCGTATGTGAACGACCAAATCGCCAAACTGCTATCCACAGTGAATCACTTTGCATATGTTTCATAATTTTCAAGTATTTTCCATTAGATGAGATTTTATAACGAAATTTATTATACCAACAGATTATAATTAGCGTCCATATGATCAAATATTAGCATATTCTTTTGCTTTGCATCAAAAATTTAAAACTGTCAATTTTAACCACCTGATCATTACTAGTGTCTCTAGTTGAGAAACTCGCACCGAAAATGAAGCCCCCGGTATATAATATGATTCGGACCCTTCCGATAAAACCCTAAAATACTAAAATTGCTTCACGAGACGCCAAAAAATGTCCTCTATCTATCTCTCTTACATATCGACATGGACTTATTTATCGATATCCAATAACAAAAGCTCGTACAATTTGAATGTAATTCCTGTGCGTTCGATACAGTTCGAGTCCTGTGATTTAAATCTGTTATACTTATACTTAAGAGTGACCGCAGGATTTCCTTTTACGGCATAATGTGACTTGCACGCGTTTTTTTTCTTCGATTTTGCTTCGAATAAGTAGGCGGCAGACGGACGCGCGCTGGAAGAACTTGATCGCATAGAGAAGTCGGCAAACGGCAAGCAGAAAATGTTTGGCATTTGATCGTTTACGTTTCGTCATTAGCGTTCAGAGCTCTCTAAATTATTTACAATGCGAAATCCCTCAGGAACGTTCCAACAATGGCAAACCTGGTTGCTTGTTAGTTAAATAGTTGCGGTCAGCCATCCGGTACTACATGTAAAATCTGGTGGAACTAAATTTTGACTGGCGTGTAATTTTTATTTAAATAATTCTGTAAACTAAACAAAATTCGGGAAATTCTCATGCTATTACTTAGTTATAATAGTTAATTTTATTTTGTAATACTTACTAAGCAAAGACATTTTTTTTTCATATGTTAATTAGATTTTGGTAAGTATTTTTACTTCAGGTTTATTTCCCTCAGCATTTTAAAATTGGGTTATTGTACTTTTGCTTGCTAACGAACATCTTTTTTAGAAATCTATTTTGTTCTTCCGATTCAATATTTTGTGAAAGATCCATGTCATCAAACAGCTATTTTAAAAACTTTTTCTGCGCAGAGCTCTACGTGGTATGGTAAATATTTGCTTTGACGAATATTTAAAAAATACTAATATTTTTAAGCAAGAAGAGGTTCATCAAAAAGCAAAATGTGACTTACTAGATTCTGTAAATTCTTTACTGTACTTGTGAAACCGAATGTTTGGAGTTTGTAATGTATGCTAAGGAAGAGTCGAAGATCATTCTAAGGCCTTTTAGTGACCTGAAATCTTATAAGATTTGCCGCCAGACATACAAAGCAGCATACAAATATTTATTTTTAAGATATTTGTTGTGTTGCATTATTCTGCAAAACAGAAATTATTTGTAGTGTGCCAACTATTAATTTTATTAAAAGAGCGTAAACTTCAGATCAAACTGACGCACGATAGTTTGTAGACTACAGAATGAGAACATTACAACATCATTAGCCGATTCTAAAGAGCATGCCTGCTACTTAGTGTTAATTAAACAGCGGCCGCTTAAAAGTCTGTAGTGTGTTAAGGGCATTTTGGATTTTTGCATATATGCCAACACTATTAATTCCAGAGCGTAATTTAATCAGCTTAAATGAAACAAATTGAACATTCAAGAACTAATGCCTTAAAAAAGTTATTTATAAATATGACATATAGTTAGTAATAGCAGGATAATGAGGCAAAAATGAAAAAGCTTTATTAATTTTTTTGTTTTTTTTTTCAGTGCACTCAGTATAATTTTCAGAATTCAGTTTTGGTTAGTTTAATATAGTAAAAATATAGCAAATCCCATCTAGATATTAAACACATTTTTAGTAAACAAAAACATAAAATGGATAATATATTCTAAGCGACGGGAGATAGCTATAGTTTATAGTCACCCTTAATATAAATAAAATAGAGGGTGTTTCATTTAATTTCTAAAAATTGTCTATGTAAAACTGAGCACTTTGTATACTTTTTTATTAATTCAAAGTCAAGCTGTAAACAGAGTAATTTTTAAGATATAAAAATTGAATGAGTAAAATTTAGCAAAATGCGACTATAAAAAGTTGCGTAAAATTAAATATGCCCAAATACCAAGCAAATTCCTCTCTTAAAAAAAATGCGGACCTTGTGTACCGTTTGATATGGAACCAAAACTAACCACCTTTCGATAATTATTGTATCTTGTTGGAGTAATTAATAACAAAAAATCCCATATTATGTTGTACAAGTGACCAAAAATATTTCGGAAATCGAATATCTTTAGAGGTAACTGTTTCGTTAACTGTACCCTACCCTGCACAGGGAATTTTCATCCAAACGTTTCTTATCCCACCATGTCACCGCAGGAAAATCGTAGAAAAATCGTTGGCGTAATAATATTCATCAGCGCTTAGAATTCCCGGCATTAACTGTACATAATAAGTCCTAAGCACGCCTCGGGCTGTTAGCTCTTCTTCTTAACGAAATTGGCAGTCGCGGATTTTAATTATGGCAAAAACACCACACAGATGAATTTCATCGGGGTTCACGTGACCCGCGTGCCCCGCAGGCTCCCATGCCAGCCAGCGAAACACCATCCATCTCAGCTTTAGAAGTTTATCGCATACTTACGGACAAATTAAAACGCGTAATACTGAAATCATACTATAACTCGGCCACAATTGTTTCTTTTTCAGACCAATTCCATGCTAAAGTCGTGGAAGAAGGTGTAATCGCAACTAGTATGATCGTTAATTCTGGAAATTTTGATCATTTACCTGTTTTGTGGAGGCTGTCGCTATATGACATTGAATGATTTGAACTAGAGCTATATTGAGTTTTAAGGAATGTTTTTATTTGAAGTTGATTTTATTTTGGTATTACCTGTTATCAAAGTATTTAAACAACGAGGCCAGTTGCGAACTTGCTGACGTTTCGCCAATCATCATATTGGCCTCTTTAGAGCATAACTTTGTTAACTCTGTTAAACTTTGAAAAAGCCAACAAAAAGCCAACAGCAAGATTGGTGAAATGTCAGCAAGTTCGATTCAACAACAACTGCGGCATCCAGAAGTTTTGTAAATAGTATTGCAATAGCCTGTGGAAGTTTTTTTGAAAAATTACACTTTTCGTGTAAATTTTGTGCAAGAATAAATTAAATTAAAAAAATAAATATTAGTAAAAAACATATTTTTGATTTTAGTTGATGATATTCAAAAATTATGTATAACAAATTTTAATTAAATGTTCCGCTTGTCTACCTTCACACATGCACGTCCGTTTAATAAGTAAAATAACGAATATTTTTTGAAAACTATTTGGTTTTTGCTGAAATGCTACAACACCCTCCAAAATTCGCAATCGTGGGAATTTGCGGATCAGTCCGGATTTCTTTAAAATGGTGCCTTTCCTTTTCTTGTTTTTATTAAAATGGCGCGCATGAATATTAACTAAGAAGATAAGTAGATACGTGAAATATTTAACTTAAATACCTAATTTTTTGTTATTGACAATTAAAATAAAAAATATTTTATTGAGCAATGGTTATGTTTTAACTTTTAATTTTTATTAATTAATGAGCAGGGTGACCAAATTGCACAATTTTAAAGGAAAACTGACCTTGCTGAAGGTGGACTCAGATGTCTGGGGCTAGATTTTTCCGAGATATAAGTTGTCTCTCGAAAATATGCATTTCATCGCTTTAACTTTTTTGATATGGAAGGTTTTGTGTTTTAAAACTAATTTTTTATTAGTTATTAACCGAAATATTGATTTTTTATATGCGACACTCTGTATATGTTTGGAAAAGGACTTAAAATTACCTTTCGAAAAATATAACATACTTGATATTTTACTTACGTTTTCTTGGAATAGATCCATCTTAAACCTTAATTAAGGAGTGTCTGGACAGTGTCAGTGTAACTTTCAAATAAATTTCAAAAAATCAACAGAAAAGGTGAACCCAATTACATTTTTCTAGGAAACAATTGAACCATTGTACTTTGCTGATCTCGTTGGTGTTTTTAACTTTAATGTTGACGTTGTAGAATTATTTTTAACGTCTCCTAAAACCACTATTTTTCAAACTGATTGCCGTTAATTAGGTTGTAACGAAATCTGGAGAAAATGTCTTTAAGAGGTTAGTTTCTTTCAGGATATTGGTCGTACGGTGTTATTTCCGGTATTACCTCATCGAGAAAATTTAGGAGAGTAATAGCGTACACCCCTTTTCTCTGCTAGTACAAAATTTATATGAGAATAAGTTTCAACAAATTATATGAAAAACTAGGAGATTTATAAAAAAGTTTTTATTTTTTTTTAAATTTGCAGAGAAACAAGGGTTGCATATTTTCCGGAAACAGTTGTGTTGCCATGTGCAATAGCGTGTAAAGTCAGGCGTTGGACAGTGACGCATTTTATCATAACACGTTAGAATGCGCAACGTCAGATGAATGTGCACGCTGCTCATTTAAATATATGAGAAAATAACTGATATATGTAGCAATACAACATAACATAACACGTCAGAAAAATTTGTTCCTGGCTCTAGAAGAGGTAAGGTCTCTTCGGTAATTAATGTATATCGAGGGAAGGATTTAACAAAGTGTGGCATGGGCACATATATAACTTTTATCACTCAATAAAGGTCTAAAATACCCAATTATGCATCGATCAGGCGTCAGCAAAGTGCCACTTTCCTGCAGTTTTTAAAAAATGTACCCAAAAAAACTAAAAACTATAGTACGCAACATGTCGATAAAGTTTTTCAAAAACTCGTTTATTAAACACCCTCACCACAAGTGACTAAAGTGGTGTTTATTCAACTTATTGCAAAATGTACTATTTTTGTTTTGTTGGTGTTATATTTGTTCATTTTTGTTGCTTGTTTTTGGGTTTTGCATATCCGTTTCACCTTGGAAATTAGCGAAACGTTTTTGAAAACACTAACGATTTTAAAATTGGACTAAATCTTAAAAAAAAAAGAATTTAAGAGAGATATGGGTCGTCAATTGCCAGTTTACTGATTTATAACATATTTTTTAAATAACAAAATAATAAAAATAATAAAAATAAAAAAATACAAATTATTGTACTTTAAGTTTAAATGTTCAAGTAATAAATCAATATGTCTGCAGTTAATTAATTGGTATTTTCGTGACTTTTAATTCACTTGCTTGTCAAGGATTGAAATATGGATCAAACAGAATAGAGAATAGAAAAAATAAAGCTATTTTTAATTATTCATATTAATACATTTAATTTTAAATGGAAAGTAGTACACTCTTTTAAATTTATTGTATTTAACAGCTAACAGTGAAGCTTGCTACTAATTTGTTATGACAGAACCATTCGTGGTATGTTCTGTGGAATGAATAAACAGCAGAAAGTCAAAAAAAAACAAGTTAGCAATTTCGTTTTAAAATGAGCTGCTTGTATCGACCTTTAAAATCTATTTACTGCGTATATTCGCCATTAATTATTACAAGTAGCAACGTACCAATAGATAGAAAGAGATAAAAGGCTACCTTTAAAACGCTTTTTATCGGCGATCTAAAATTTGCTTGAATAAATTGCGTGTATTGAGCGAGCACCGATGACACAAAAAATAATCGATATTCTTTTAAGCACCTGTTGCAAATAGCGTATTTGTGTTTGTACTTCGCAACCTTTAGCAGTTTGCGATAAATTAACCATTTTTCTTATTTTCTTGTTCAAAACGTAAATCCAATTAAAACGTTGATCAATGTTATGCTTGAATCTGTAGAAGACTGAAGTTTATTGCGTAGGTTATCACACGTGTTCTGATATATTAATTAATATTTGTTAGTTTTGAACCGAATTGAAACTACCTGATTTATGGATTATTTATACAAGCTTAAAAGCCCTTGATTAGTTTTGGTTAGTTTTGGTTAGTTTTGGTTAGTTCGCAACACAAGGGTTGTTAATTGCGTTGAGAAGATAAAAGGACGAGAAAAGTTTCCATATTTTAAAATGTTTGGAAATCATTGGTTAAACTTAACCAAACCTGTTAGTAAGTTACTAAATGGCCTGAATTTTATGGTGAACTTAGTTGTGACTTCTACAGTTACATCGATTTGTAGATGTTAGTTTCGGCACTCTTCTAACCGCAAAATATAGATTGATGGTAGAAATACTAAGAAATTGTCGAAATATAGATTGAGGGTGTTTTAGAAATCAACATCTCTTACAATACAAATTTTTATCCGATTTTACCGGAAATTGGATGTTGTTTTGGAATTGTTTTTTTCATTTTTTTCATTCTTATTTTTTCTTTCATTGTATTTTACATAGTATATCAACTAACTGGCTCCCATAATATTCTGTGCAGATTATAAAAAATCACTTTTCAGATTTTTTTACCACGTCCAAAGTTTCAGCTTTCTGTGAAATAAAAAATGGCAATAACAAACAAGTAGTGAATTTTTCAAAGAGTGCTAGAAACATAATTAAAAAAATTATGTAGGAAATGTCATAAATATCTGCCCATTTTACAATTATTTGATTAGCATTATCTCACTTAATCTTGGACTATACTGTGTCTATTTCAGGATCAATTAAAAAAAATTTTTAGGAGCCACCTAAATTCAAGTTAGGGGAGACTTTCGTTTGCTCGAGCACCAAAGCCATTTTCAAGCATTTAGTTTTCTAGATTTCTCGAACTTTTGAATCTATGCAATGATTTCCTGGAACCACTTAAAAAAAAAATGAAAATTTCACTTTTCTTAACATCTAGTATGTTGCGACCAAAGACATTCTATCCAAAGGAGACAAGACAAGTAATAAAATGACTAAAAACCGGCAGCCAATATAAACAAACATTTATGAATTTGTTCCGCCAATCACCTGCTTCAATAGTAATCATATGCGTTTATGATATTATGATATGATATTATGTGTAGCCCCGAAAATATTAAGGGTTTGTCTTGTCTCTTAAATATGTTTTGGTTGTGAGCCACATAAACATATTATGTTTTCTAAATGCTTGCAACTAGTCCTGCGGAGGGCATTTTGGTACAAGAACTATTTTTACAATTAAGTTGAAATCTTCTTAGCTTTTTGACATGACATGACAAGAGTCTCTTGGTATTAATATCTATGACAGCGTTTTCTATATTTTTCTTTGGAATGGACTTTAATTCAATTGTACCTTTGTGAGGCTGATTTTTAGGTTTCAAATCGAAAGTAGTGTTAACGATAAGAATTCCTGATAGTTTATCAATTTCCGGCATATATGAAAAATACTCTAAAATTCTCAAATAATAAATATATAATAGGACAAATTTAAGATGAGAAACACCAAACACATGAGTAATTTGCAGGTTGCAATCAAAGAGTGACTATTTGCATATTGTTGATGAAAAAATAAAATAAATTCAGACGCACCTGTACATTTCAGTTCCTTGGCCAGTTCGTCGGATCCGAGGTAGCAGTTCGGAATTCCGTCGCATAATTTCGACAATTCGAAAAGTTGTAAAACGTCGGTCGATTCGTTTACTTGACATCCGAAATATCCGTCCTCAAGGTTTAAAAAGAATATCTCGCGTTTGATACCGAAGCCGATCCCTCCGAAGGATTGGCCCGTCTGAAACAAAGAAACAAGTCGAATCAAAATAACGAATATGCATTCCGATTCCGCATTCTCTTATATCCTAAGATTGTGCAGACGGAACTGCGATGGACTAAATGGTTCAGAAATTCGTCTTGCAAATTGAGCTTTTCGAAATTGTTCTAGCAGGTATTTGAAATTTCCTTTGTTTTTAAAAGTAAATCTAGATAACATAAACATAAATCATTTGTGGTTGGGTTGTAAATGCGTAGGTTATATCAAAATAATGCATGAGAGCTTTTATTGCTGAATATTTAATTTACCACTAATTATTTGTCGAAATGAAAAAATGTATATTATGTTATACCTATTTATAAAATTTTATTGCTTTTAACTTACGACAGGTGATTTAATTGATTTCACATGAAATTAATTGTCAACTGAAACTCCAAATCTACTACTGTAAAAATAGAAGCAAAAATTTTTTTTGACACAAGACATTGTTGCTGTATGTCCTTTTAGTCCTCCTTAATGGAAACAAATTGATGGCTATGGCACGAAAATGCGGGTGCTAAGTTCACATATAAATTAAAATTGCAAATTAAAGGAAATGTTCGGTGAAAGAGAGTCCGACTTTTTATGGGAAGTAGACTGTCGTATATAAGTTAACCTTTAATTTACACTTTTGGTATAATCAGGAGTAAATTAAAAACCATTTTAAGGTCATAACACGGTTTTATTTTCAAAATTGTGCACATAGATAAAAAAAATGTTAACTACAATTTTTTAAAAGATTAAAGATTTAGTGGGATATACACTTGGAAGATTAACAAAGTAATTTGATAAGGATAGGATATAATTAATTTTTTTTTTAACTTCACCTCTTAACAGACAAGCAAACACAAATAAATGGTTATAACGCCTCAAATTATCTAGTTTGCTCATGTAACCTGCATTTACATATATTTTTATATGAGTGTTTTTGTAAAAAATAAAAAGTAAAAAGAATAGGTTAAGACAATTGAATTATTTAATTTAAAATACTACATGTGCTGCCCAGCTGAGGGCAAATACTTAGTACTTTCTTGGTCTCTACTATGTCAAAAATACATATCGTGGTGTTGCACACAAAAACTGATGCTTCTAAGGGGTTCAACTCAACATTTTCTATCTATTTCTATCTATTTTTTTATATGCCCTTATTGGTTATCCTGTTTATGCCGGAAATTCTTGTTATATGAATAATGTTCTGTTTGTGTCAATAATAAAGTCAAGTTTTAGGCACACTATAACAAATTTTGCATCATTTTGAATAGGTACTTATTTTATTTCGCCTATTCCATTGGTAACGCAAAATCAAAAATGAAATTGCGAATATTAACAGTAATACTCAGTGCAATATTTGATTTATTGTGCTTCCAACTGCGTCTCTCAATAACTATAGACACATGAACATAACGGAAGAAACCAAACATAAATCATAAATGAGTTTCAGAAGCATGAAACTAATTGAACTAATTGAATTTGAAATTTATGAACTATTTGTACACATATTGAGCAAGAGCATCTGTTTATAATTTTTGCGAAAATGCAAGCCGTTATAAATTAATTAAAGGCGTCCTTCGTTATGTGCGTTTTGTTTGGTTAATTTAAGTGCGTCATGTACAATATGGTCACAGCTAATTACACACGTAGGCGGGAAAAGTTGCTAACAATTATATTGCATTTACTAAGCTCCTTTAAAATAATGTTCATAAGATAACGCGCGTTTGCAACTTGTTCTGAAGTACCGTCACTAAATTGTGTAAAATTGTATCAATTTAAAACAAAATAAATCAAGCAAGAATCTGACGACCTCGGACTGTAACGGTCTTACGTAACCTTGGAAAGCGGAAGAAGTTCCAGTGCAATGGGTCCGTTTCCGGCAGTCATTTCTGATATCATTTTTTCTACTACTGTCATTAGTCAGATCTGCGATGCAATTTTTTCCAGTTGCGATTTTAATTCGCTTTTCACGCGGCAGATTTTAATATTTTTTCCATTCGTGCGTTCCCGATGTATGCTTACCTACATTTTAGGTTGTAATTCGCTATTTACACTGCGGGAACAATTCAACCGGTCAATTAACTTCTGCGAAGGCTAATCGCAGATTGGATCTGTGATAAGGTTACAGATTTTATAGCGCATTGTTTAGATAACGAACATACATCTACACATCTACGTGAACTTTGGCATAGCCGGAACAATTGAACATATGAGATAAATGTACGCTCGTGACGTTCATGGAGATATAAAATCGTTTAACACAGTGTCGACCAATTTAGGGGAATAGGGAAGAAAGCAATGGTTACACTCTATACTATTTATGTTCTCAACTAAACAAAAACCGTGGTCGGTTTTGATAGGTCCCTGAAAACTAAAAAATATATTTCGAAATCAATGGATACTTGTCAGTCAGTCATTTTTGTGATGTCATTTTATACAAATAACTCCATTTAATAACCATAATTTGGAGAAGCTCCTACCAAGCCGAATCCAATTGGCCTATAAAATTAAGGGCGGTTCATTAAAAAAAAAACTCTTTTTTTTTTCAAAAAGACGAAACCATTAAAAAAAAACTGACTACGCTACTGAATTCTACGTAAAAATTTATATCGGCGGCGCTTTTCATCCTTCCGACATTTCATAGGATACCCGAGATACGAGGGGTGCCCTAAACATGACAAAGTCATGAAAATTTTGTTAACATCCTCTTTCGTTTCACAAAAAAGGCACCAAAGATTTGCGAAAACGCAAGGCTCAATCTTCATTAACAACGGGCATACTACTCAGTTGCGACCAAAATGGGACCCTGTGTACAGTTCAAAATTTTTTTCACGTTTGCTTTTAGCTCTTAGCATTTGGATTTTATGCAACATCTATAAAATATTTTTTTAAAACAATTGTAAGTAAGGGAGATATACTACTTTGCCACACCATATACCGGGTTCATTTAATGCATGGACTTGAATTTACTCAATTGAGCATCGCATTTAGGTATAGTATGAATTATGTCCATTTGTAAACTTGTAAATTTTTGGATTACACGGCACTTTTTTTTCAAAAATCTCTGGACTACAGAATTGTTTGTGGCAAATGACATCTCCCTTTTAATTTCACCCTGTATATAATGTTTAGAATGGCGCTGAAGACGGTCCTTTTGTGAACTACTATTTTAAAACAGTTAGTTAAATTTGCGAAATCCTAAAGTTTCAAAAATCATCAAAACTAGTTAAGATCGAAAAAAATCTCCCGAATTTGTATTTTATCCTTAATACATAGACTTTAAAGGGAGCCCGGTTTTGGTTCCCATTTATTTGAAAGAAATTCATTCACAGTCGATGTCTTAGTCAAGAACGCCCTTAGTAGATTCTTCTGGACAAAGTAACAAAGTAGTTTGTTGCGCTTATATTTATTATTTGTCATTTTGTTCTCAAATGGGACTAAATAATTGAATTAACAGTCGCTGTAAATAAATGCACTCAAAATTACACACAATTTTTACTTCATTGTACAATATTTTGGAAAAATTTACTGGAAATTAAAGCGTGGAAATTGTTTTACGAAGACAAGACTACTTTTTAAATAGAAAGAGGTGTGTCACTTTAAGATGTCAACTTTGCCACTATCCATAATATACTATACATTTTGGAGAAAATTTGAGAAAAAAGTTCATTTTCGGCCTACATATTTAAAGATAATTTTTATAATAGTCGACAATGTGACACCGATGTGACCTATTTGCAATAATTTTTCGTAGATTCAAAGAACCACATATCTATTAATTAAAGCCAAAAGACTCCGTTTAATTATTGGAAGATGCTAGTAGTACTTACGTACCTACAAGTACCTAAACTATAGCGTTGGAGATCTGCATTGTTGTATTACGTGTTTGCATCCCAGTTGAAAATATGGAAGAACTTTTATGCAAATGCCGGCCACGGGGTAACCCACTTAAAAACAACACCATGTGTACATGTCAGTTCGCTTTCTCAACTTCAAGCTCCAGTGCCTTAATTCCATCTTGACCGACCACTTTTACTTGTTTATGTTCCTCGACACATGCAACACGATTTTTTATCTCCAAATTTAAGTGCATACGTGACCAGAGGCGTCCGTGTTTTGTGTTCCTTCGGGCAGGTTACGTTTGAGTTGCTACACATCGAATTTCTTCATTATTCGACGGCAGATGCATTATTTTCTTATCTAATGGGTTTGCTGTTTTTTTCGCCCTAAATGATCTTTCTTTAAACGATGCTCTTTTGTCCTTTAGGAATGACACGTTTAAAATTATCTTGGTTAGCCAAATTGAAGCCAAGTATGAAATTTTCATTTTTACAGGAGTTCTATCCAACGGAATGGCCAGATCAAATGAAAAAGTGCTTATAATAAAATTCTAATTTTGAGTGAGAGTGCTAAATGACGAAATGTAAGCAAAAGAAATATACGGTTCAATGTGCGTGGAGATAAAAAATTAAGAGGCATAAGTTAGTTTTGGTTGATATATGCTCTTTTGTATTTTATTTTACCATTTGGCATTATTATTATTTAAGATATTCTAAACTATATCAACAGGGCCGAATTTTCTTCACACTCCAGTTTTCATGCAAAATTCAAGCCAACTGTGTCTTGCAACAAGCCTGTGGCCTCAACTGTGTACTTTGATTCATCGACCACTTAATTAGTGGATTATGTCAATAATTTTCGGAGAAAACAATTCCAGAGGGCGCTCGATCTGGATTCATATTTTGAGGATCTACGTCACGGTTAAACTCATTCATTCAATTGTAAATATCGTTCAACCCTTTCAAATTCAAGTGCTTAAACACTGCTCGAAACCCATTTCTATCAATTTTTATCAACAATCGAGTGATGGATACAGCTGAAACTTGAACAGCTGACAAGTTGGGAGGGCTACTTAATTGCAAAAATTTATTTTCGATGCTGCGAACGCCATGGACTTATTAACTTATTGACTTATTGAAAGACCCTTGTACAAGAAGATCAATTTCAGATATCAAATTCAAATTACAAATCTGATACATTGAATTACTTTTTACTTTGCCAATTGCAAATGGAATTCACTTAACATCTAACAGGTATCATTTCACCAATCACTCCAAACAACTCGAAGTTGGTTGGGGATTCTGGAAGAAATAATACACAATTTGCTCGTCAATCTTATTTATATTTAAATATCTTTAATGGCGCTTTTCGCGCAAAACATCGTCTAATTAAGCAAAACTAAAGATCTCGGATAAATACAAACTACTGACAAGATAATTAACGTTACAGTTATCGTTGTCGGAATAATGTTTTCTTTACTGTTCGGCAACTCTAAGTACACACACACTCACGCACATACACACACTCGCATAACATTCATGCAATAATTCCACGTGCAATTTAATGCTATTAGTTGCAGCGAGAGTTTAGCTTAATTTTCCTCGGTACTGTTAAAGCGAAGCAGCAAGAGAAAGGTAAACTATTTCTTTGGTTTCGTTTTTGCGAAGGTCAACAAACCTTCCGACGACGCCAATTGGCGTACGTTTATATTGTTTAGTTTAAAGTGATGCCGATATCAATAGGATGAACGTGAGATGTAAATTGTGAGCAAAAAAATAAACACTAAATTAACACAGTTTAATAGATCATCGGTTATTTTAACCTAGCAATTTTTTCAACAAGAATCATGCTTTAGGTCTTTAGTTAATTCGAGGACCACTAAAATCCCTTTAAATATAACGATGTAGGCGTATTTCAAGCTATAAAATGACGGCTGTGGAAGTAGGTATAGTATTATGGTTGACGAATTGCCTTTCTGGAATGACGTCGTTTTTGGTTATTTTTGTTTAATATATATGGTGACTGACATGGACAAAAAATCATTGCCGTTTCTTTATAAAAATCAATGCCAGTTTTGGTTATGTGTCTTTCGGAATATATTCGTCAAAATTGATATTGATTTGTTGAAGCTAATAGTTTTTAATATCTTGGTTTTTCCTCAATTGAAAAAAGATCAAACTGAAAATGGAGACCAACGTAATTCAACAAGCTTGAAAAGTAACACTTGGCCATACAAGAATCATAAACATCACTGTATACGTTTAGGTTAGAGATCATTGCTAAAATATAAATAATATACGAAATGCGTTATTTAAAAACACCATGACGTCATTCCTGAAAGCCAACTATAACTTAGGAAGCTAATTAGAAGAGTTAAAAAAATTCTCGTCTTGCCAGGACCGTTAAATTTATTAATAATTCTCATATAATAAAGACGGATTTTACCGTCGTCAGACTCCGGATGAATATATTTCCGCGATTTTACTAAACCAAATAGGTTTCCAATGATATAAAAATGTATGTAGGCATTCGCGACACCCGCACTATTTGCTCGGTAGTGTGACTGGTGGGTTATTAAAGTAAAAGACTTAGTTTGTTGCCGTTGTTGCGTTTTATTTGTTCGTGTTCATATACAGAGTGATTCAAAAGAAATGGAATAGAAATAATAGTTTTGGTTAGTTAGTATAATTGTATCATCAGGAAGATATCGCGCATCAAATATAATTTTAAACGATATTTATTCAAATTATTTACAAAACTTCTGGATTCCTCCAGCGTCGCTAATCCTCCCGAGTTTCGACAATCATCCTGTTGGCTTCTTCAGAGCTTAACAGAAACTGCCTCACAATCTATTCTGTTTCTGCTTAACCATATATTGTTTGTGATGGGTGAAACTAAAGGAGGAGGTTTAACATGGTCTCAGATTACAGTAGCCCGTGGAAATTTCGTTAAAAAAGATATTTATTCTTGGTTTATGCATTAATAGATAAATTAATTGCTAAAATTTTTATTACTTAAAAAAAAATTACGTTTGCTCTATTAAAAGATCCAATTATCCACTGCTCAGGCGTGCGCAAATTGCATCTTTAAAAAGTCAGCTATAAGGGGCGTTTTCAGTCATGGGTTGGTTCTCATCGGATGCGTCCGGAAGGATTAAAACACTAATGGTATTTGAAGGTTTGTTATGATCCTAACGTCATATATTAATTAGTGAATGTGTTCGTGTTCTTTTGCAAAAATGTACTCAACAAGTAGCGGTTCTAGAAATAGTATATTATGCAACACACTTTTAAACTTCTTCAACCACTCGTTCATTTTATCACACATTCAACAAGTTGTGGTTAAAGTGTTGTTTATAAATCTTGTGGTATAGAAAGTAATTGATCAAGAGGGGTATAAAAAAATGTATGACGTCATCCAAGTAGGTTATTTTTCTATAACAATTTTTTTTTTGAGATGTAATGTTTTACGTTTTATTTTTATGAAAAAAAAAAAAGGCAATAGAGACGGAAATGTTCCTAAATAATCAAAATTTGTTTGTTTTCATTGTCACAGCATAAGTTGTTGGGAAGAATGGAGGTAGTCTAATTTCAGTCACGTCTACTTTAAATTAAAAATAATCAATTCAAACGCAAATGCGTCATAAAAAGGGTGCCACTGAAAACCCGAGTTTCAATTTTGGTGCTGTTCCAATTGATTTCGTATTGCCTATAGATACCGTATAATATAGTCTACATGTGGCAAATGGCGTGTAGTGTTTTTTCGTTGCCGAAAATAATGATATTGCCGAAAAGCGTCCATCTCAGACACGCCTCAGAGGCTTCGATTGTAATCTCAAGGACGCTTTCTATTTTCAATATTTGTACCTAGAAAACGTAAATGAATGATTGAGTCTTGAGATCAAAGAATTTTTGACACGTTTATTTTTTTTCTATGTTTCGTTTAATTGCCTGAGAACAAAGCACTCGCTGAGCACCAATGTCAATCGTCGAAATTAAGGGTTAATTTTCCACGGCGTTGGGTGATTTCTCTTTCAAAGAACGAAAGCGATTTCTCTCTAAAATGGAGTGGAGTCATTTAATAAGCGAATCGGATATATAAAATAGCAGCTTATTATTCAGAATCAAAGGAGATGCGATCGTATCAACAACAGGTTTTCTAAGCAGTTTACACTTGACGCAAGCGTGCTCAGCCTTTGGAAAGGAATTTTATTTCGCAAATATTCCAATCCAAGAAGAAGATTAATCTACGATTTTAATAAGAAACACAAATGGTATAAGAGGCGCTTAGAATTAATATCGCGATAGCGAATAGAATTTTTTGCTGTTTCCTTTTTGCCTTCGGTACCTACTACGAGATCTTGACTCGTTTGCGATTGAAGCTGAGATCGTCAGTTTGCAGGTATACGTAGACCTCATTAATGTGCAATAAAAGGGGGAGCTTTTTTTTTAAACCCAGTTTTAAAACTATCGAAGTTTCACAATAATAATAAATAATAAAATTAGTTAATAACAATCATTCTTCTTCTTCATGTACCGTCTCCACTTCGGAGGTTGGCTATCATCATTGCTATTTTGATTTTGGAAGCTGCGGCTTTAAATAGGTCAGATGATGTAACATTAAACCATTTCGTAGGTTTCTAAGCCAGGATATTCTTCTTCTTACAATAGATCTTCTTCCCACAATTTTTCCCTGGATTATGAGTTGTAAAATTTCATACTTTGGTCCTCTCATGATGTGGCCGAGATATTGCAATTTCCTTTCTTTCACTTCCTGTAGGATCTCTACACCTTTCTTCATTCTTCTCAGAACCTCCACGTTGGTGACATGTTCCGTCTATGGTATTCTCAGCATCCTACGGTATGCCCACATCTCGAAGGCTTCCAGTTTCCGCTCACAAAACAGGTTGAGGGAATACATAACACTTGAGCATTGGTTTTCTCAGATCTAGTCTCAAATGACGATTACAGAGCAGCTTCTTTATCTTCACAAGGGCTGAACCGGCTTTCTCAATGCGGATCTTTATTTCCGAAGAATAATCCACATTGCAGTCGACACTCGTACCCAGGTAATCATATCTCTCGACTCTGTCCAGCTCTTGGGTTTCAACAATCATTATAGCTTCCTAAAAAGTACGTATTATGCAAGGTAATGTTTTAATGTATCTGAGGGGAAAACAAAAGAGCAGAAAGGAAGGTTACAAAAAAAGATATAAGAAAAAAGGAAAGACGCAGTCAAAATTTCGTCTAGTACTGCCGGTAAAGAACAAGAACAAGAAAATGGAATTTGTATCGAGAAATATTACATAAGTATTTTAAATAAGATGCGACACAACACGAACGTTCGGATGTTTAGATGTAAAATTTATTGTTGTACTATTACCAATAAGCGCCAAGGATCTATAAATAGTTTATTTAATACCTCGGCAAATTAAGGAAGTTTTGAAGAAAAAAGGCACAGATCGCTTGCCACACGCCGGATGTGCTTATTAAATCAGTATTTTCCTTCCTTTTTGCAAAATATTCATACCAAGATCAATGATGACACTAGTACTAGTCTCTTTAACACGTATATAAAGATATTTTATATGTGTATTATTATTATTTTAAGCATGTTATTATTTTGCCTTATGGTTTTTAGATTAACAATACATCGATTGATTCTTGGTCTTCAGTTAATTATTAAGAAGGTAACCGTAAAGGCCCCTAAGGCAGACTTTTACGCTGGCGTTAATCTGTGCGCATTAAAAACGTGCATGCAAAAACCTACGCTAGGTCTGCATACAGACGCACGTCCAAAATTCTCAGTTTTGCTTGTCTCAACGAAGTGACGTTAAATTCAGACGGAATTTATATTTAAAATCATATTTAATTAAATTCAACACACCACAGACATTGGAAAAGCGACAAGCAAGGGATCGTTCCTTCATAAACGAATACTTAAAAGAAACTTTGGTTCTCCTAAAAATTTTCACTTTTGGAAAATATGTTGATAAAATGTTATAATTAGAACAGCAAATTAAATGGGTGTTGAGTCAACACAAGCGCACCAGCAAATAACCCAATCGCAAAAAAAACCGAAAAGGAACGTGTACACTTTTTACGTTTTCCTGCAATTAAATCCTTTGGCGGTACTATTTTTTCCATTTGGTCAACGAAACAAATCGGGCTTAAAACCTATAAACGTTCCAACCGAAGATTTATCTTTGACTTTCGTTTTATTTCAAGACTGGTAGCTTAGCAAGTCTACTCTCCAAAGATTTTTCCCGGAATTGATCGCAGCTGCTATTTAAGATATATTTATTATCCCCATTAATTGAAGGTATTTATAGCTTCCTTTGGGTAGTGAAATGCAAAATCTAGCTTTGATATTATGCGAAGGACCGAGCGCTTTATTTTTTCGAGAAGTAATTATTATTCATCAGTGCTATGTTGATATTAACGACCGAGCAGAGTTCTTATCAATTAGTGGCTCGAGTAAAAGTTGAAGGATATGTTAATTTCACGGGGAATGGAGACGACGATTCCTATAGAGGAGAAAGAGAGTGAAAATTACCGTGTATACCGTACGTTTCGATTATAACGATTATAAATAATGACGTAGTGTCACCGTGCGTGCAAAGTCTTTAATTTTACTTCCATGTTTTCTTTCTTTGAAAAATTTGTCAGCGCTGTAAACTGTAAATGACACCAACTTTTTGTCATAGAAAAACATCAATAGCTAGTGTCCTAGTAGAATTTGTACTTAGGTGAAATATGTGTATGATTGAGGAGTTTATTGGGCAACTGGTATTACCAAAAAAATACTAAAATACATTTGACTTTCTTAAAAATCTTGCATTTGCCAATACAAATTAATATTTTACAATTTAAAAATAATAATTATTATTATTTTATTTTATAAGAGAATAGCTTGTGTATGAATGGAACTGATATTCTGGACCTCAGTTTTATTAATTGAAGACGCCTGAAGGTGATTTAGGTTTGGGTAGCATTTGGACACAAGATAACGTAAAAACTTTTTTCGGATGTTTTCTATTCTATTTACGTATTTAACACAGATTTATGATCATTTAAATTTCAAAAAATAGCACTATAAATTATTCGTTTCTTTGAGATTTTTTAACAATTGTTTGAATATCTTCCTCAAACAACAACTTGTAGTCTAACATTACCTCGAGATCCTTGCCAACTGAAATAAGAGCATGCAAGCCTAGAGTATTGAAAATATGATTTATATCATGTACCATTAGTCAAAAGAATAGGAGAAATGGGTAATAAGGGATTCTTGGGGCGATTTTACCGGGTCCACACAGAGTTCACCTTATCAGACTCATTCAGTTCAACTGTAAGATATTCAAGCTTAACAGGCTACTATGTACACCAATAGATTGGAGTTTTTTGACCAGAATCTTATGAAAAGCCAAAGGTTTTTATGGAATTCGCATAAACCTGCTCCTTTATTTAAAAACATGCTGATAATTCGGTCAATAATTTGTTTATCAGTGATCTAATTAATCATATTATTTTGGTGCAATTGGTTCGTGGTGTATTTGATCCTTCATATGTATCTATCGTTGGTAAAGTTATCATTAGATATCACTTTGGAGTGATTGAGAGAGAATAATGTAATCTGTTATGTCAAACAATCAAATATTTTAATCTATGATTTATGCTCAGAATTGGAAAATAAACGGCCTAAATACAAGTTTTAAATTGGTCGGTCAGAGTCGGGGTATTTTCATTATCATTTAGTTAAACGGTATTGCCACGACAAACATGGCTATTCTTAACTCAATGTAATTTTTAGCGAATTGTTAATTTGTCAATTTAATGCCGCGATGTTAAACGGGGTCGTTAAATTTAGTTCAAAATTTAAATTTAAGTTAATAATGAATACATTAATCAACTTACGTCAGCGCGTTTTAGCTTAACAAATCCGGCAAACATTGAAGCTTGATCTCGTTTGTAAGAGCCAATAGAAAAGACTAGACTAAACCCGATTATCTGATTTGCAGGCATTTCTAGAAACGCGACAATAATTAAATTTATTATTATTATTATTAGTAAACTAAATTCAACGGAAATCCATAAAAGTACAACAAATGTCTTTTGTGAGCTAAAAGTTAAAAGATTCAAGGAGATTTAGAAAAGAGTTGAAATTTTATCTCATAGATGACCGTACTAACTCAAATAGGTTGCGTGGTGTGGTCTTTGTTCGCGAATCTGGTTAAATTTAAGGTACGTTTTTGTCTGAATTTTTTGTTGCCAGAAGGGATAAAAAAGGTATAACTTTGGTTTTGAGCAAGTAAAGTTAGCAATTCCTTTCAAACTTTTCAGACAAATGCAAGTTTTTGTCAGAGATCTTAACAATCCTAATGCAGCTAGTCCAATTTTATTTGAGGTTAATAAGCATTATTTTTTGGGGTCTGTCATTGGTCATTGATAAACCTCTCAGGAGTAGATTTAGACACATTTTTTAAAGATATAGTTAAAGCCTCTTGATGAAATTTGTCCTCATTTTTTTTTATAAGTAATTCTTTTTAGACATTTAAGAAAAAACAAGGTTATGACATGAATTTTCACAAACCTAATCTCCAAACTATAGTTTGATGCAGTTAGTCAAATTATGTTTGAGGTCAATATGTAAGTATTGGGCATATTTTTGGCAGTCTGTCATTGGTAATCGATAAAGCGCGCAGAACTAGGCTTAGGCACAATTTGAAAAGTTATAGTTACAGCCTTTTGATGGAATTTGTAAAGTTTGGCGTAAATCATCCCAACCCGAATTTCCAACCTAGAGTTTGGACTAATTTTTTTGGGAGTCTGTCGTTGGTCATTGACAATGTAAGAGATAATGTAAAGATAAACCCGTTTCTAGATGAAGCCATGATAGTTTGTTTGGATCGAATAGACAAAAGACGACTCCTTATAAGCCTTTGCATGGATCACTGGGTTGCTATGCTGTTGAGGTCGAAGAGGTAAAATACTCCCCTTAACTTGCAGATACGGATATAGGGCAGGCCTTTGGCGAGCTCTCGAATTTGAATAGTAAGTTGCTCGATCCGGCGAGCCTCATCCTCGATTTGTATCTCATGTCACGAGTTCGGGAGCGTCAAGTGAATCATAACCATATGAAACCCGTTCCAATCCAACTATCGTGGGCGCAATATCAAAATAATTTACATAACAGCATATTTTTTTCGAACTGGCGAAATGGGATAATTTTGACCTAACAGTACATCCACGGTGCGTTCCTTCGCCACGAACCGCGAGATGTTACGATTGCTCACAACTGTTATCGTTAACCATCTAACTGTTCATACGATTTGTCTTTTTTAACCTCGTGCGCGACGCAGTTTCACGAAAGACATTGCTTTCTGTCGACGTACGTTTTTATTATCCATCGGAACGATTCGTACCGTATGTTTCACGTACGGCGCGGTACCTACCTGAAAATTAGATAGAGCAGGTGATAGATGGGCGAGCACGTTTTACTTAAATTCGTCCGCTTTTATGCGGTACAGTTAGGAGGCGATCCATTTCCTGGGGGTAACTCGATTTAATACGCCGATGCTGGTATGCGACGTGTTATTCAACACTGCATTTGTCGAAGAATGATAATAGCTTTAAATAGTTTAGCGCGTAGGCGAGTTGCAGATAATGTAATCCTCGTTTACAGCGAGCGAGATGTATTTCTTTAGGCAAAAGCCATTGTAGGCCCCATCGGGGGTGAATATCTGGTGATATGTGGTGAACAGACCTTAGTGGCATGTCTCATTTAAATGAAACGTAATTTACCTAGCCCTTATTGTTTTAATATGCAGATTTTTAAAAATCTTAATAACATTAATTAATTTACTGCAACGTAAACTTATAAAAGACGAAAGTTTTGCTAATCTAACCTAACCTTATGTCAATCTTATCGGCTGGATAAGAAGACAGTTTTATAACAAAAAACAGTAATTTGAAGACAAAAGATAAAAACATACCCTACGATTTTATTAAACTTAAAGCTACTTGTTACCAATTTGTTGCATTTTATTTGTTTCAATTGGATATTGTCACTACTATACCGCCAGTCATGGTGTTACTTATTCTGTTTTTTATTCACAATTTTTTCCATGAACTTGGCGAAGGTCTCTCCTTCTGGTTTTATTTTCTTTTTCTAAATTATGAATTCTGTCCAAAACAAGACGTTAATAAAAGCGCTATCTTTAAGAACTGTTTACAATGACACGGCGGTTATTTATTTCGGATTTTCCGCTAAATCGAAAGTCTTTGCTGCGAATCGTTAAATGGCTGACCTACCAAATATTTATATAATTTCTGCGTGAAATACAAATTTTACCGTTTTTAAGTTTTTATCTAAGTCTATGACCATATACAATAATATCGGCACTATTCCAACTAAGATAATAGAAAACAAACGAACCGTGAGACCACATGAATTAAAAACGGTTTTGTTCTTGCAACTTGTAATATTATTTTAGTTATTCATAAATAAACGTTTGCGTATTTAAAAATAATTCTAATATGTGGGTCGGTCTAAATATCATTATTTGACTTCATAAAGCGTTATTCTTACTGGTAATGGGGTGCGTAGCTTTCAGAAGTAGAGTTCTCAGTGATTTACAATACTTCTTGACTTTTTGCTTGCTAGGCATTGGAGACGACCCGGAGTGTAGGTGGTGCATGGAGGGGGAGGAGACCCCGTATCATCTGCTCACCGAGTGCCCTGCCTTGACATGGGCAAGATTGGGAGTCTTCGGAACGGCCCTGATCGATCCGGACTCAGTGCACGGTATTGGGCTAAAGGAGTTGCTGACCTTCTACAGGAGGGGCGGCATTCTGGACGCCCTCTAGAGCGGCCTGGGAGCACAACGGGCCCATCTGGTGGCCTAAGTGCTGATACTTAGAGTAGATAAAACAGGTGTAAGGAGTCAAATGATCAAAGGCCAAAGACGCATCTTGGAGTCAGGAGCCGGAAGACAAACTCATTATGCATAGTTGTTGCTGATTGTCGCTGGGAAGCTCTAAGGGATGGGTGTCGTTGAAAAAACAATCATCCAAGTCACACCAGAGCGTATGATTCCAACTATTCACAACTTTGTGTTTAAAAATCTCTGTATCAAACGCGAGTTGAATCTTTTAACTTTTAACATTGCTGAATGCCAACTAATCAAACCTATTCATCTCGTGTATTTGCACCGTGGGTGGTGGGGTTACGTTAATGCGTCAATAAAAAGGAAACAATAAACACGTCGTGGAAATGCGGGTCAAACTATTTATCATATCCCGTGGAACGTGCGAATCACATTATTTATATAATATAATCGCTGAAGATGTTCTGGCCTAGTTATACGCTTTCATTGATAGGCAATACGTCGTAACGAGATAATGGTCGTTTGCGCCGTACTGTTAGCTAAAACTATAATTGGGTAATCGCGATTGCAATTTATCATTATTTCCTTTAATTTTTTTTTCGGCAAATTTCCGTTAAAATTCGAGTATTCGTGTTAATCGGCTGCCATGTTTGACCTGAATTTAGAAGGAAATGTCAGTAAACGGTTTTGCTGCGGTGTGTACCCTCTACGTGATGGAACTACCTATTATCAAAGCCATTCCATCTAGAATGTACGCATATTCAGAGACATTCTCAACCCAGCCAAACAGCTTACACACAGCTTATACAGATACAGAAATAAAAAAGTTACAGATATTTTGCCATCTAATAAAAGTTGAAAATGCATTTTCATAAAAATCCTGTCCAGTATTTGATTTGCTTTTAGTCGTATTTGATAAACTTATCAATAATATGTCTGAATACACTGATAATCACACGAAACATTTATTTTACGTTATATTATCTAATTACTTTAACAATCATGAGTAGGAAATTTAATTAATCCTAATTAATTAGAAAAAATTCGAATTACAAACTTTGTTTTTCATTTACTTTAAGTAAAATTTTAGGTTTAAGTTTTAGTTTATTAAATGAACAGTTTTCGAGAAGAAAAAAGTTGGCTTTAGACTGATTAGTTTGTGGAATAAGCAAATGCGTTGGTTGATGACCTGTACATTCTATTGCGAAACGAGTGGCAAGACAAATGTTTCTGCAGTTAAAATTTTTGTCTACTTCCTTTTGTAAAATGCCTGATTATACGTTTGTGACGTTTGTCAATTCTGATGGTCATGTTAGTGAATGAATGTATTCGTGTTATTTTGCAAAAATGTACCCAAAAATTAACGGTTGTACAAAAAGTGTAGTATGCATATTTGTTGCATAATATATTATTATGGAAGGTACAATCAAACCTTGGTTTTTCACTGTTCTGACTTCATTCTATTATTCTATTAATAAGTTTCAAGCCTATTAAAATATGTTTTTTTCTGGAAAAGCAAAGAGTATCTTCTCTCCGTTTTTAATGATTGAAGGCGTTTCGGAGAAAATTTACGAAATTATTTTTGGAGACATAAAATAGAAAACTTTCTGATGTCTTTAAATTTTAGGAAATGCAATTTATGAACTACAATTATTCATAAATTAATAATACAACGGAATATATATAACACAATAATATATAATATCCCGATCCCGATGTAAAGGAATGTGAAAATAACTTTTATTCCAAGGAAAAGCAGCGGCGGGGATAATTATTTTTCCCAAAATATCCGTTCTACATAATGTACGGGTATTGGTTAAGAAGTTTTAAAAATGTCTGTGTTAAAAAATGGGTGTGAGTCATTTTTTCAAATCATCTAGTGAGTTATTAAGAATTTATGAAAGCCTTTTTTTTAACAACAGTTTCGTGTGTGACATATGCTTATTTGAACTTCTCGTCTTTAAATCACCTAAATATTGCCCCTAAGAACCCTTAACCCTGCAACTTCTTCTCAAACACTTATTTCCATTCCATTTATTTTTTGTTGCATATTCAATTTTCTATTTTCTTAGAAAAAAATGTTTTTTTTTGAATTGGTATATCAATTGCCCAATATGAGAGAGCTCAAAAATCCGCGGATAGACGATTCCAAATAGGGATCGATGATTAAACTTGCAGCGGTATGCAAATGAACATTCCTCATTGAAGATATTATAAAATCAACAAACAAAAACAAAAAATGTATTACGTGGAGCGGTCGATATAGAAAGTAACGATTTCTTCAACTAGTTCTCGCGCCGTTTCCAAATATGGCCTCGTTCGACTGTACCGCCCAAGGACGTGATTTCCCACACATCCAAAGATACGCCGTGACGTCATCCACCATAAGTGTGAGCAAAGTGTGATTAAAATTCAAGGAGATTAGCGGTTAGATTGTTAAATAACTCACCAAAATTTCCCTATGCAATTCAAAATGAGAATAAGAAATAAAAATAAAAACATTGGACCGTTCCTGATCAACAGGATGTGACGTTCGTTTAACAACTTACTTATTTGTATAACAGTAGTCTCAGAATAAAGTCATAAATGCTTCACATATAGCCTGCGCAAAATCCCTATCTGGATCCAGTTTCGAAAACGAATAAATCGGTGGTACAGTTAACCAACTGTTATTTGTTGTAAGCGTGGTGTGGCTGGTGATCAAAATAAAGTAATATCTGTGCGGGTTAAGACACCTCTAGATATGCCGTTATCTGAAATGTCGCGTAATGAGAATGAGACTTTAACTGTTTAACAGAGGCGTTTTGATTGAAAGCGGTTATCAGCATACTTTAACATCGATTGATTCGCCGTTGCAGTGATTTGCGTTATATATTTTTTTGGTTTATTACGATTGAAGATTACATTTCAACGATTTCCTTAAAGTGTGCAGTTAGTTTTGTATAACTAGTCCCGATTCCGGATAATTTAGGACGAATTATCTAAAACGGGTGAATATTTCAGTCAATTATAGAAACTAGGAAAGAATTTTCGAACTTAGGGAATGCCCTAACCTTACCTGCCGTGTCAATTAGCAATTTATGAAAGTATGACAACCATAACACATAAAGTACCCTACTCACGATTAATACTTTTATAATAATATAATAATTTTCAGTATCATTTCATGCATTTGTTGTATTTTGGGTACTATACTTTTGATGTGTTTTAGTATACGGTTGACCACAAAAAATCTGTGTGTAACACTATCCCTTAGATGCTTTAAATCTCAGCAACCAGAAATAAGTCCTAGTATTTGCATTAACAATCATTTTTGAAACTTGGAGTTAAAATTCTGAAAACATTTGTTAATTTTATTTATTTTTTATAAAAATTTTTGTAAACAAAAGAAAAGAGTCCATTTTATGAATTATTTGGTCCAGGTAACATTCCGTTTAATTAAATAAATTTCATTAACAAAATACTAAAATAGTCCTCAAAAGGTTCTTTTTCATGACTTGGATATTGGGATATTATACTCATTTTTACCCCTGAATTTTTATTGTCGTGCTGGATACGCATATTTACGTAGATCTGAATCAACTAGTCTTAATGTACAAATTAATAACGAAATTGTTAATATCAGCAAAATTCGAATATTGACGTCAGGCATCGGGACACTGCTCGAACCTAAGCTAATTTGAATTTATTCGCTATATCAAATTTAAATTTTGTCTTCAATTTAAAAAATCTAGGTAGTCAAAATCAAAATTATTTGTTCCCCTTTCTTAGACGTGTATTAGTGTTTATAGTTTATGAAATGAATGTGGAGCTAGTTTATGTACGTAAGTAAAAGCAGAAGCTAGAAGAGAACGAACCGATGACGTCACTGTAATATTTCTTATATATTGACATTCACGACTATGTTAACGAAACATGTTTAAAATAACTTGTGTAATAAAAATAATAACGTTTACTACATTGGCGAAAATATTTCCCTGTTAAATGGAATGCAATGGATATTTGTGTTGTGTTACTGGTGTTATTCTAAAGTTATGTTAACTTTTATATTCGTTGTAAATTAATAACTTTTTATTATAACAAAGCTTTGTCAGATGTAAAATACAAGAACGATTTAAAATCTATACACATTAGACACCCATTTAATGAGCAAATTGCATTCGTAGATATCTGAGAGTTGTTCAAAACCTGGAACGTTGCAATTCAGTTAATCCAAAAAGTACTTAAAGCGCTGTCGCCATAAATTAAGCCAACTTTAAACCAACGCCACATCCTGCGTCTCGTCTTAAAATTCTTATTCACGACGCATACGTATGTATACGTTTCTTTGATTTACGGCGCAAGAAGTCATTTCAAGCTCAAAAATAAATCATCGACTTACATGTCGAAAAAAAAAAGAAAGAAAACCCGTCAGGTTGAGCAATCACTCAGTATTCAGGGAGGTATTATAGGCGTTTTTTTTTCAAACAAAACCGCGTGATACTGACCTAACAAGAATACCAAACAACGATTTGAGTCGTGAAGTCGAATAAGTCTTTACTATCGCCAAAGTATCCTACGAAGGTTCCAAAAAACCCTCAAAATAAAAAGGAATTTTATTTGCACATTACCTATTTTGCACGTGCCGCCAAAAAGACACATGGAATTGTACCCCAGAAATAGGACGATAAAAGTGAAAATAAATCAGTTTAGTACTGATAATTTTAGCACGATTTAGAAAAATATTTTTATAATGTTTGATTTGTGTTGGTTAGCTATTGACAATTTGAAATTTTTGATTGTTTGATTTTTTTCCAAGAAATAAAACAAATTTATTTCTTTATTATTATATGCAGATTCACTGTGGATGAGAGGTTAGATGTTTGTATCGGTCTTCACATATTTTTCAAAACGTAGGTTCAATTAAATGTTAATAACTGTGATGTTTGCATTTGCAGAAAGTCGAAATTTGGATGTAATTTAAAAACCTCCAATGCAACAGAGATATTCGATGTTCTATATTATATATTAATATTAATAATAATAATAATTATAATTTTTTGAAATAGAATTC